>NC_142035.1:20497247-21097247 GCF_982192425.1 Myodes glareolus | reverse complement strand
GAGACAACTAACTGGGAAGGCAGCTAATGGGACTGGGAGCTGGGGGTGTTGTATACTGCCCCACTTGGAGAGCATCAGAACGGGGAGAATTAGAAAGTGTGAGCTGAAGTTGCACGTGGGAGTTTTGCTGGGACTTGTTCTTGAATGTGTTGTTGGTCCATGGCAGCATTTACAGTTGACTTTATTTTGAAAGCCTGATTCTTCCAAAAAAAGAAAAGATGGAGTCTGCTCAGTGACCCATAAGACAACTAGCTACAGCTTGACCCGGTCGCCTGTCAGTCACTAAGCTGTGTCATTCTGCTGCCCCTTCAGGCCCTTGTTCTAAGGCAGTCCTGTCTTGTATTTGGGAACTCAGAGGCTTTGTCTGCTCCCTCTGTTGATTATTTAAACCTCTTGGCCTACTAGATTTTTATTTACTCTGCTTTTGAGACAGGATCTCTCTTTGTAGCCCAGATGGGCCTTGAATTTGTGATCTTCTTGCCTCAGCCTTCCAAAGTACTGTGATTAGTAGTAACATTATGCCCAGAAAGAGATCATTGGCTTTATGCTTTAGGCAAATGTCACTTAAGTGTTGGTGTAAGCAGGTGGAGGGGACCTTGGACTTGTAGAGCCCAGGCTTGAAGGCATCTGCCATTGCAGGAGTGAAAGTATTGCCTGAAGCCCAAATTTGAGGAAGATTTCTATACCTGTGTTTGTTCTTGTGAACTGTGCTGGGGGTTGTAGGGTGTGGCGGGTGCAGAGTGAGGCGAATGGATCCAGAGCATCCGATTGGTTGGAAGAGTCTTCATTACTAGTTTACTTAAGCCTTCAAGCTAAGCTAAGCTCTAGTGTGCCTAGGCATTTGGCATTGAAGAACTGAGAATTACTGCTGGGTGTGGTGGCGCACGCCTTTAATCCCAGTACTCGGGAGGCAGAGGCAGGTAGATCTCTTGAGTTTGAGGCCAGCCTGGTCTACATATTGAGTTCTAGAGCAGTCAGAGCTACTTAATGAGACTCTATGCTGTCCCTGCACTTTGGGCAGGGAAAAAGGACGCATGTGTCTCATATGACAGTACAGAAGAAGCATGCTAACCCCTGACCTCTGAGTCTTACCCACTGCTGTGGGTGGGACTCCTCTAAGAAAGTCTTTAACCTGCATGGGCCCAGCCTCAGGAGCCTCCTTATAATATGCCTTGTGAGGGGAAAATAAGCCTAGAAGGGGTTTCTAAGCCTCAGACTTCACATGGCCCAGTAGTTTCCCATACAGATGTATCAGAAGGTATTTGTGAGCTGACGACAGAAAATATGGGTCACTGGGAGCCATCGTGTAGAGGATTGTGGAAATCTGATGTGGCTGAGGTGAGTGTGCACAGAACAGCTGTTTGGAGAGCACAGGTTTGGGTAAGATACCTGTTCTCTGGGTGCTTAGTGATTTTCTGCGGCGGGTGGAGCTCAGCTAGGAAGTGGAGGGGCAGAAGTAGCCTTGCTAGGACCAAGAGAAGCAGCTTGAGGGAGTCCTGAGTGAATAGACTACGGGCAGTGACGTGCGCAGAGGTCAGGAAGGGAGAGGATGAATTTGGAGTCAGCTCTGAGCAGTTGTGGGGATGGTGGGCACAGTGTACCTTCTCAGTGGAAGGGTGTGAAGGACTGGACTCTGGAGGTGCGGCCCTAGAGAACTAGCACAGGCTCCTAGGAGGCCTTTTCAAGGACTGCGGCAGTGAAGGGGTCTTGGACCCAGGTGGTGACAGGTGGGTATTTTGAGCCTTGTAGAGAGCTTGTTTCCGAGTGATCAGTCTGGGGTGGTCTATAAGCTTTTAGCACAAAAGGTGTACTTTTGTAATCATTTGTCTAGCTTTGTCCAGAGCAGTGGCTCTCACCCTTCCTAACGCTGTGAGCCTTTAATATACTTCCTCATGTTGTGGCGACCTCCGGCCATAAAACTATTTTCACTGCTACTTCAGAACTAATTTTGATACTGTTATGAATATTAATGTAATTGTTTTTGAAGATGGGGTTGTGACCCACTGTTGAGAACCACTGGTCTAGCTGAAGTCCTCAAAAGTCTCAGGAACACCTGTATTTTTACACAGCTGTTGAGGACAAGTTCAAAGAATACAAATATGGCACTGCTCTTTACTTCCCACCTTCATGTGCTGGGTTGAAGTCCTCCCACGGGCTCTCAGCAGTTGACAAATTGGTTGTTTCTTTATTAAGCTGGACTTTTGGGTGGTTGGCAACTGCAGGTGGTGGTAGACCTGAGGAGCAGGGCCAGTCTGATTGGGGAGTGCAAAGCAGGTGGGTGGAGCTAGCAGATTGGCTGGTGGGCTAGCCCAGCAGCCCGCACAGCATAACCCAGTGTCTCCCCTTGTCTTCCTAGGAGTATAAACAGAAGCTTGCACGAGTAACCCAGGTCCGCAAGGAACTCAAGTCCCACATTCAGAGTTTGCCGGACCTCTCACTGCTGCCCAACGTAACAGGGGGCTTGGCACCTCTGCCTTCTGCTGGTGACCTCTTCTCAACTGACTAGGACAGGTATCACGCTCCAGGGTCCCATGTGTGCCAGAGAAAAGAAGCAAGTCACTGTTGGACACAGCCTTCTGGCCCTGGCTCCACCTCTTCAGCCAGCATTCGCCTCAGGAATGAAGCAGGGGACTGTGACTCATTCTCCAGCTCCTCCTGAGCACAGTTAAGAGCCGTGCAGTTGGACTCAAAGTTGGACTCAGTTTTGACTCGTATTTGCTAAGAGTACTGACTCTTCCCCCAACTCATGTTCTCGTGCCCTGTTGCTTTTCCATTCTTAGCACTCTCTTACTCCCGTAAGCCATGAAAATCATGTGTATTTCTGGAAGCTTTCAAAAGAATCTTTCCCCAAGTGACAACACATGTCATAGAAGTAACCCCTTTCTGAGCTAGGCTTGACCATGTTCAGAACAGGCTCCCAGTGAGGGACTCAGGCTGCAGGCATTGGCTCTCCTGGCTACCATCTGCCCACAAGGTTGGCAGCGCAGCCAATAGACAGTTCGCTACAAGAAGTTTGCCAAATTGTTGACCCTTCCTGGCCATTACTTCTACTAGAGAGGTATGGTCAAGGTTAGGTGTGTTTGTTTTTCAAGCAATCTAGAGAATCTAGTAGTAAGATTCAAAGCTGATCTGGGACGTAAAGTCACAAGTCAGTTGCCTGGTTTCTCCCCTCAGCCTTCCCATGCCACACATCTCAAGGGTCCCTGGTATCAGCACCTCCCTAAATTAGGACCCTCTGCCCCCTGGTGCTGTGAAGATAGCTGTTCTGGGTGTCATGCCTCGGGCGGAGGATGCTCCACAGGTTGTACCTGGGCTTTTGTTGTTGCTGTTACCCTTCCTTTGGGGACTGGAGTATACGCCAACTCCACCACGTGGGCGTCCATCCACAGTGCGGTGACTAAACCTGAGCAGCTCTGCAGATAGGACACTGAGCACGCCAGGCAGTTCATGCTGCTCTGTGCTTCCATGTTCCCGTGCAAGGAAAGGAGTCTTTATACAAACAGCTCACCTCCAGCAGAGGAAGGGGATGTAGGGAGACTAATTTGGGGTTTTAATTCCATTATCATGCCAGCCGACATTGTGACTGAATGATGTAATGAGGATTTTTATCTTATGTCTAGTAAAGATAGGGCTTGAACCTGAAAAAATCTTTCTAATTTGGCAGGCTTATTTTTGACATTGGAAAGGCAAAAATCATTTTGCCCTGGTAGTATAATAGGAATTAGAGCCCGAAGCTGAAGTCCAAAATCCATAAGAAGGAATTCAGTGAAGGGGCCTGAGAAGCTTCGTTATTTTGAGTTGCTGTTTTTAGGATCACCAAAAAAAGCACACGTCGTTTTACATGTTAAAGCAAACCTGTGTGTCACCAAGTGGGCAGCCCTCAGTGTGGTAGTGGTGGTGCCCAGTTCCAGTTAGAGCTGTCGTTCTCACCGAGCGCATGCTGCTGTTGGCTGTTCACTCTGCCCATGGTTGTGTCAACATTGTCCCCAGAGGCTACAGTAGGTGTTTGCCGGCCACAGACCAAAGGACTGTAGCAGCTCTGCTCTGATCACTAGGAGAAAATAGGACAACATCACATATCTGACCGGCAATCAGTGCATAATTCTTACAGCAAGATAAAGAAATGAACCTGTAGTGATTATGTAAGTGAATGTGTTGGCCTCTTAACCCCTGTTAATAGCAGACTTCTGGTGAGGAAGTTGGTTTTGTTTTAATGAAATGCTTCGGTTTTAATCTTCCTTGTCGTACCCCCACTCCCACCACCAGTCTCCCAACCGTGTGCTTACTCCCCTTGTTTAATTTAATGGAACGTCTTGTCGCTGAGAGTTGATCTAGCAGGTGGGGTGGGTGACTTATAGTTTTGTGTTTATTTAGGGCATCCATAGGCCTAAGGTTCTTCCCTTTAGGGTCGTATTCCTCAGAAAGTCTTCATTCTTTTTTTGTTTTTGTTTTGTTTTTCTTAAAGGATATTTTTAAAGCTTAAATTTGTATATTAATTTAGGACTTTATTTAGAAGTATAGGCTGCCATCGGCGGCAGCAGTATATTCTGAGATGTCTCATAGATATATATTTTTGAATAAAGATGGTGTTGTTGAACAACATTTTGTGGTGTTTCTTCTCCCTGCCTTGTGTGGTAATTGGTGATCATCCATGGAGAACACTGTCTGCCCAGACTCCCCCTTGGGGCTATTAGCAGCACAAACTTAAAATAACAAGATGAACTTACTCTCCGGTTCTTTCTTGGAGCTTGATTGACAGCTAGCAGTTTACACTGTTGCAGAGAGAGCCAACTGCATTTCATCCTTGTGCCGGCATGGAGACTGGCGGCGTGGAAACTGGCGAGAGCAGCTGATGACTACCCCCAAACACGGATGGCAGCTTGGGAGGTCTTGGCTGTGGCATTTCCATTCACACTGCCAGGCCTCATGGGAGCCATTTGATTTGCAGTATGGTGAAGCTGCTGTAGGAAAAGTGCAAAATAATCAAAACACCATTTTTTTAAAAGGTATCTATGGACCTCCAGCTAGTGTTGACATCTAGTTGTAGACCCAGTAACTGAGTATTCCTGGTTAAAACTCAAAGTAATAAAGAAGGCCCTGGAAATGGGGTGCTCTGAAGCAACCAATGTGTTTGGAGGATGGTTACGACCGTCCTGCTAAGTGATGGCGGTGTTACCTCCCCGGTGTGGGCTTACCTGTTTCTCTCCTGATGCAAGAGTCTTTAGTAACTGTGGTCCATCAAGACCAACTACAGCTAAAGTCCTAGTTCACTGTCAGGAGAAGTTGAGACTACGTATTATCTGTGCCCTCTTTTTCTCCCTTAGATTTTTTTTTTCCCGTGTGTGAGTTTTGCCTGCATGTATGCATGTGCACCCCGTGCGTGTCTCGTGATTATAGAGGCCAGAAGAAGGCATGAACTGGAGTTACAGATGGTTGTGTGCTGGGAATGAAACCTGGATCCTCTGCAAGAGCCCCAACTACTCTTTACTGCTGAGCCATCTCTCCAGTTCTTCCCCAACCCCCACCCTGTGTTCTGTTGAGTGTAAAATGTGAGTCTCAGTAGACAAGATCTTGTGTCTCAGCTTTCATGATCTTGTTAATTCCTTTACTCCTATCTATAAATAGTATGTCCATAATTCTCTTGATTTTAATTAGCTTTTGGTACTGTGACATGATGCTGAGGTCCTCACAGCTTGAGAAGGAGTTGACGAATCTGCCAGAACACTTAAACCTTGGGTGATTAGAGTCATTAACTTTGTGTGACCTTTCTGGGCTTGGTACCTCCCTCCCAGGACCTTGATTTCTTATCTCTGAGCTGCATGGTACCAGGTCATTCCAGGCTCTCTGCCAGCCCTGAAAGCTGAGGTAGTTGTTGCCTACATCACCTTAGAGAACTCTGGGTAGAATGTCCTGAGATGCCAGTAATATAAATGAATAAGGTCCTGGACCTGCTAGATTGGCTTCCGTGACACCTTGGAGATTTGTGTCTACAGGAACACGGACCCAGAGACATTGCCAAAACCAGGAAGGTGGATGAGCGCTGTGACTTGCCAGCCGTCAGCTGTATTGGGCTCTTTTAGAAAAAGCATTTTCTGGCCTGGTTTTGCTTTTTCTCCTATAATAATTCATCTAACTAAACTTATTTCTCGCCGCCTCTGTGAGGCTTCCATTTAAAAATCATTCTTCCACTCTCGGGCACAGATTCAATTAAGTATCCATTCTCCTGCACAGTAGGTTGGGATTCATACAGCTTTATGTAGTGTTGAAAGCCCAGTTTGTTCAATTTTTTATACTAAAATAGTTATTTTGCATTAAAAATTTATTCCTACCACTGGCTTGATAAATATTAAAATTAGCATTATCAATCAATTCATCTTTTTTTAAACAAAGAGGTGGCTTTGAAAAGGGCTAACTGTCTTGTCCCTCACTGGATGACCTTGGGTAGGTCTCCTGGTCACTTAGGCCCTTGGCTGCTTTCCATAGGAAACCTAAGTTGCACAAGTAACTGCTAAGGTCCTTTGAAGATCTGAAGTTCAAGGCCTGGGCTTCTGAGCAATTCTGCCTCCTGAGACTCTTCCTAGTGAACTCTGTGCCCGCATAATACCCTCCATAGGTTTTTAAAGGCTGGTTATCTGCGTGAATTCTTAGTTATGGACTAGATAAGGCAGTTACAGAATCCCTATTGATAACTTAGCACAATGCCTGTCAAATGGGACTAGTGCCAAGTCAGATGAGCACAGTGATGGCTGTGACTGTTAAATAATATATGTAGATATTTACATGCGTGTGCGCTGAGAGGCTAGAAGTAAGGTGTGTTGGAAGGCTGTATACCATATAGGTGGTACTTACAGCAAAGGGAGTTAAAACCCCATACCCTTCTCACCCCTTCACGCAGGGGTGAGGCATTAGAACCAAAGGAGTATAGGGGGGGTAAGGATTCCTTCAAAGAGCATCACCGTCAGTGTGTGGAGTCTCACAGGGAGCAGTGGGTGCCAACATCCTCTTCCCCAAGACTGAGGCCAACATGAGCTGAGTGGGCCCTGTAGGGTGGCAGTCCAGTGGACTATGATGATCCCTGCCTGGCAAAATCTATACAGTACGGTGCTAGTAGCTAGCTAGCTAGGTTCACAGATGAGGGATTAAAGAAAAGATGTGCCCCAGTCTAGTGAGGCCTCCGCTCCAGGGGTCTGTGAGGTCAGAGTTGGGGAGAGCAGCGGCCACATTCTGGCATGCTCTGACCTTATGTGCTGGGTAAGGACCATGTGTGAGCTAAGAGCCAGGGAGAATACATCACTGGGAGAGCCTGCCATGGGGTGAGCCCTGGGGACTGGGAGAAGAGGGTGAGAACACCCCAGAGGACATTGTGGGGGCCAAGCCAGGTCAACTCCTCAGAAAGTGCTGTCTCTTGCTTTCCTGACACTCCTCAGTTCCTGGAGGGGTTAGAAGCTTTAACGAGAACACCCTGCCCTGTGCTGTTGTCTCACCCGCTGCAGACCTCAAGCAGTCTTGCCGTTTGCATTGCAGCTTAGCTCCATGCATGTAGGTAGCCGAATTGGGACCAGCTTGCACCTGCATTGCCAAGACTACTCCCCAGTGAAGTGCGGAGGCCTAAGTTGTCCTTTGGTTGGAGACTCTTGCCCACTCATTGGGCTGCAGTTTTTCCTGCTGATTGGAGTCTCACCAATCTTTCGTTTATCGTGTTGGTGATTTAGGGCCTTTTGGTCTCTGTTCACTATTCTGTTTCTGCTACCCAATTTCCTTTCCACAGCATTAAACTGTTAATAAGCTCATAAACTACTGTTTTCTGTGTAAATGTGGATACTTCTTTTAACTCTGTAGGATACACAAAGCACGATTGATCCATGCTGCGTGCTTCATGTGTGATGCTGTGCAGCCAGCACCACTGTCCAGTTCCAGAACATTCTCACCCCACTTGAGCAAACCAGATAGCCATGTAGCAGTCACTTCCAGCCCCTGGCAAACAACCTGCTTTCTGTTTCTATGAAATTCCATACCCTAACCCTTAAGGTAAATAGAATCACACAAATGTGACCTTTTGGGGGGCTCTTTTCACTTGGCTCAGTGTTTCCTGCTTGCTTTACCTGCCTTTGTGCCAGATTTCATCCCTTTCTAGAGCTGTGTGACATTCTGTTGCGTGGACATGCCACATTCTCTTTATCGGTTAATTGTTGGACGTTTGGGTTTTGTTTTGTTTTCTAACTCTTGGCTTTGTTGACTGAGCTGCTGTGAACTCGTTTTGGTTTGCACACCTGTTCTCAGATCTTTAAGGCATGTGCCTCTGCAATGTTTTGTTGACTCCCATGGGAGGCCTTACCCTTTCTGAGGAGCAGATGGGTGGGGTAGCGGGAGGGCACAAGAGATGAGGAGGGAGGGGAAACTGTGGTTGGTATGTAAAATAAATTTTAAAAATTTAATAAAACAACAACAAAAGGTATGTGCCTCTGAGTGTCATGTTCAGGTCACTGGATAACTGTTTGCTTACCTTCTTGTGGAATGTGCTAGTTCTCTGAGGATTAGAATCTGTAGAAATGGACTGAATTGTAAAAAGGGACATATTAACAGCAGGAGGCTGGCTGGTCCTCGGCTTTATACATGCTAGAAAGCCAGAAGACCCAGGACCTGCTCACCGCAAGAAGCTGGAAGCCTCAGAAAAAGAGGGACAGAGCTGACTTAGTCCCAGTGGGAGGCTGAAGACCTAGAGGCTCCCCCAAGTCACCGGTTTGAATCCCTGGGTGATGGTAGCCATAGTAAATGCACTCACTCAGAAAGCGTGTAGTGCGCACGTGCTGCTTCCTTCCTGTTCCCTTCTTGGTTCCACCTGTGTCTATTGAACGGTACTATCCACGGTACTATCCACATTCAAGCTGGGGCTTCACCCTTTGCCTGCTCTCACACAAGCCTGGTCTCTTGCAAGGCTCCCTGAATCTAGAATGCAGGCCGCTTTCCAGCCAGTCAAGGTAGCCATCGTGAGTAGCTTTCCACAGCAGCTGACCGTTTCCATCTGTGCCGGCGATTTGGCAGCAGTCCAGCCTTCCTGCATTCTCCCTGTTACATGTCAGAGCCAATTCAAGAGCGCGAAGACTTCTGTGTTCTTCTAAGATTTAATATCATCCTTATACATAGTAAATGACCATTATAAATGTATATACTTCTGAGATAGAGGAGGGGGGTGGTGGAAAGGGTTGCTTTTGTTAAACAGATGGTTCCTCCTCGTGCACAGAGACCACCAGTCTTCTGCTCAGGCCTGCAGTGGACGGAGTGAGGCCCGCAACTATTTTGGAAGGCAGCCTATTCTACTTGCTCAAACTCTGGTCTCAAGTCTATTCCTAACTAAAAATACCTTCACAGAACTATCCAGAACAGTGTCTAAGTGTCCGAGTACGTCAGCCTAACCAAGTTGACAAAATTTTTTTTAAAAAAACTTTTAATATTTTATTTGTATGTTTAATGTTCATGAGTGTTTTGCTTCCACATGTGCCTGTGGAACATATGTGCCTGGTGCCCTCTGAGGTCAGAAGAGGGCATCAGATCTCCAGGAACTGGAGCTACAGATGATTGTGAACCACTGTGTAGGTGCTTCTGTCTCCTAAGTGTTGCGATAATGTGAGTATATCCATGACCTCAAATATTGAGAGAGAGAGTGTGTGTGTGTGTGTGTGTGTGTGTGTTGAAAACATTAAAAATTCTCTTCTAGCTATTTTGAGGTGTACAATAAAATGTCCACCATAGTCATTGTACTATGTCATGGAACATGAGCCGTTTGTTATTCTCTGTTCCGACTGAGCTCCCAAACCTGTCAATCATTTGTCCCCAGCCCTCCTGCCACTACATCTCTGAGGTCAGTGGTTTGCCATCCACATATGAATAAGAGCAGTAATTGTTTTTTCATGTGGACACATCATACGCACGCGCGCGCGCGCACACACACACACACACACACACACACATTTCATCCATTTGTGAGAATTGTGAGCCACCATGTGTATGCTGGGAATTGAACCCAGACCCTTTGGACGAGTAGCCAGTGCTCTTAGCCACTAAGATATCTCTCCAATCCTTTTAAATAATTTTATTTCTTACTGTGTGCACGCGTATGTGTTGTTAAGGGGTAGGAGCATGTGCAATGGCATGCTGTCAGAAGACAGTTCTGTGAAATTGATTCCCTGTAGGTTCTGGGACTTGAACTTGGGTCTCCAGGCCTGTGTGGCAAGCACCCTTACCTGCTGAGCTGTCTTGCCAGCCCTATCTTGAGAACCCTGCACGGTGTTTCCCGTTATGAATATACTGATTTTTGTGGCTAAGAGCTCCCCTCTCTCCACATCCTTGTCGGCATGTTTTATTTTTTCTCTTCTGTAAGGGTCATTCTGATTGTTCCAAGTGGCAACTTATGGGTTTGATTTACAGTACCCTGACGACCATGATGTTAGATATTTTTTTCATACATTAATTACTTTGGAGTCTGGTTTGATTTTTTTTTTTTTTGAGAAATTCTATCCAGAGCACTTGTCAAATTTTAATTGGATTATTACTGTTTTGTTGTTGAACTTCTGTTTGTTCTGGACACTAATCCCTTCCTGGATGAATAGTTTGCAAATATTTTCTCCCATTCTCTAGGCTTTCGTTGATTGTTTGAAGTTTGATACAATCCTATTGGTCAATTTTTTTTTTTTTTTATGTTTCCTGGTCCTAGCAGTATTTGTGGAAAAGACCATTCTTTCCCCTTGAATGGTTTGACTTTCTTTTCAAAATCTTGAACATGTTTTTCTTAGAGCCACGCCCCCACTTTGGACTGTGGAGACAAGGTCTTATTATATAGTCTAGTTTGCCTCATGAGTTCTGGGATTACAGATGTACACCACCATATCTGGTGCTGAAATCCTGAACACTTGGAAATGGGAATTTAAAAGTTTCCTTGGTCATGTAATGACTTTTCAACTCAGATTAATTTTAAAGATTGTCTTCCTATCTCAGTACTTCATAAAATACTCATGGATCCTGGCTTTCTGGCATAACTGTAAAACTCAAGAATATTCATGAACCAACTCCAAACATACTTTAAAAACTTATCTCTATCAGTCTTCAGTAAGGGCACCATCTATTAGTTAAATGACATTTTGAGTAAAGATAATGAAAAATAACTAATCTGGGGAGGATTAACTGCTATGTGATACCCCAAACTCAGTCATGTTGGTAATCACAGAAAATGCAAGTAGGACTACGTGCTGCCTGGAAGAAACAACCTTTAACTATAAAGACACAAGTAGTTTAAAAGGAAAGAATGGGGACTGGGAATGTAGCTGAGTAGGTGCTGAGTAGGTAGATTGCTTACCTAGCATGCATGAAGCCGTGAGTCACTGTCTGTAGTCCCAGTACTGGGAAGACAGAGGTAGGAGGTTTAAAATCATTCTCAGCTGATTTTGTTGTTGTTGTTACTTGACTGGTTGTTTTGTTTTGTTTTTGTTTTTACTGAGTTCCAAGGCAGCCTGAGATCCATGAGACTATCTTTTTTCTATTTCTTTCTTCTTTTAAAGGAGTTAAGATGGTAAATATGTATCATGTTACACTGAACCAATCTGGGTAATAACATTGGGAAAATGACATCAAAGAAAAGAATGTGTTGTTAGAACAGTTCATTTTGTAATGGTAAAAAGCTAAGGATAAAGGAGATGCCACCCTAAGCGTTTGTGCATTTAATAACAGCTTGAAAATGGACAACGCAAAAGCTGACGAAATTGCAAATAGACAAATATACTAATATAATAGAGATGTCAATACCTACTCTCGGGGATTGATGGGATGAGGATGGAATACATATTTGTGTACTCATCCATCTCGGATGTTGAAACCCTGGTCCCCAGTGTGACGGTATCTGAAACTAAGGTCTGGGAGATGCGCAGCAACCCGAGCTGCTTGGGTCCTGGAGCCCTGACTTAGGGTCAGCTGGTGGATAAAGGACGAACACACACACAGCTAGAGGAACAAAGAAAGGACAGTCACACAGACACAATTGGAAGCTGGGACCAGGTATCACTACCTGGAACCTTAGCGGGCGGTTTATTAGGCACAGCATGGGGAGGGGCGGGAAGAGAGAGGGGGGTAGCTAGTCTCAGCCAGACGCTTCTGCAGGGAGCAGTCCCAATTGTAAACATCCCCGGAGGAGGAAGCTGCAGTTGGCGGTCTTTGTACACACATGGGTCAGTTTTTCACAAATGCGCACACTCAGACCCCCTAGGAAAGCTCTTCCACTCCTCCTGAGCCTGGGTATGTGGGGAAAGCCATGGAGCTGAGGTTGAAGTCTTCGGCATGGCTGTACCCGTGTCAACAATACACATTTACTCAGGACTTTACTCTGCTCCCTACAGAGGTCGTTAGCTCATGGTGGGATTAATGACTTTGTAAGAAGCTGGCAATGATGTAGGGTAAAGGGGCCAAGGGGAAAACACCCTGACCCTGGCTTGACCCTGAGCTCTGAGGCTTGGAAATCCCCGCCCCCATGACTCAGTGTTAAGGGGCATCCCTGGGAAAGGTGTCTTCCATACTCTCTTGTTCCCCTTGAGATGACTCCTAGAAAGCCTGCCTCTCCACCTGTCATCCAACCTGAAGGGCCCTAAACTTAATCACTTTGCAGTCAAATTTGGCCTCAATATCCCTGAGATAACCAATCCAAATTACTGCCTAACAGCACCCTAGATGCCAATATTTGGGACCTTTACAACTATTACGAGCACTAAGGAACATGAAAAGAGATTGCGTATGTCCAAGTTTTCTTTTATCTCCACTCCAAACCCTCTCTCTGTTCCTCCTGTCCTGTAGTCACCCCCCACCTCTCCCACAGCTCTTCCTAGCCATGAAGCCTGAACCGGATGGTTCCTCCACCTCTTTCGGTCCCGCTAACAAGCTTCCCACTATCGGCCTCAACCCACAGCTCCTTCTCCAATGGCTCCTCTGGTCCTCCCTTCTCCCTTTCCAGCGACAGGCCACCCTAATCAAATCCCTGGCATTCCCTCCCAGCCCACTGGCAGCCCTTAGTCCTCCCCCTACTCATTCCTGCTCCATGTGGAACCCTGTCTTCCTCCTACTGGGCCTAACCTGGCCATGGTTTTCCCTTTGCAGAAAGTCGCCAGGGTGGATGGCTCGGTCAGGGTACATGTCCCCTTCTCAATAAGCAAACTCTGTCAGAGAGGGAAAGGATTGGGGTCCTATCCTGCTAATTCCTCCACCTCTATTAACGAATTCCAGTATATTACCCAATCTTACAACCTCACCTTCCATGACGTTTATAGGATTCTCACCAATAGCTTTCTCCCTGAGGAGCGCCAGCAAGTCTAGGAACATACTAGAGTGCATGCAGACGAAGTCCACCAAATTAATTCTGCCTTCTTGGTTGGGGCTGAAGAAGTCCCCGACTGGGATCCTGAAAAGAATTATAATACCGGGGCGTCAGGGCGGGGCGTTTTAGCTACAGATCAATTCATAACTTGCCCCAAGGCTGGTCTCTATAAGGCTGCACTAACAGTGGTAAATTGTGAAAAGAATCTGAAAGGTTATTTAGGACAAAAATGAAAACCCGCCTCAATTCCTAGGCCACCTTACAAAGGCCCTCCTGCAATATAACAGTCTGGATCCAATAGCCTTCTCCCCAAGATGGGAAATAATTCTTTTTGACCTACTTCTTTTCCCAGAGTTTGCCTGGTCTTAGGACCAAACTTAAATGCCTTGAGAAAGGGCCCCTGATCCCAAAGATAGAAGTCTTTTTTTAAAAAAAAATATTTTATTTATTTGTTTAGTATGTATGCAGTATTCTTTCTTCAGTCCAGAAGAGGGCACCAGGCCTCATTACAGATGGTTGTGAGCCACCATGTGGTTACTGGGAATTGAACTCAGGACCTTTGGAAGAGCAGGCAATGCTCTTAACTACTGAGCCATCTCTCCAGCCACCCAAAGGTAGAAGTCTTAGCAGTGGCCTTCAAGATGTAAAACAGGAGAGATTAAAACAAACAACAACAACAAATCCTGATGTTGGCTGAGGTCTTTCAGCTGACCATTGAAACTGCCCAAGCCCTAATACCTCAACCATGTCTAAGATACCACCATGCTGACTGCCTCCATGTCCCTCTCGGTGTGGGGACATCAAGCCCAGCTCACCCTCCAGCCAATCTCTTAGGCCTGGGCATGGACAACTGAAGGGGCCTGGACTCCCTTGGCCCAACCACCACCAACTCCAACAGGGAACCGTGTGTAGCCATCATAGTATCAGGGCAATGAATCTCTCTCCTTCTGGACACCGGGGCTATTTATTCTATCCTGACAAAGTTTGGGGGACCCACTCTCCTTCTCATCCCCCTATTATCAGGGTAGGGGGACAAGCCTTACCAACCTCACCAAACACTACCACTCAGTTGTATCGTTAGGGGTGATATTGCCTTTACCCACTCCTTCCTAGTGGTACCAGTGTGCCCCATCCCCTATTTCCTTTGCTCCCCCATCCGCTTGCAAAATGGGAGCCTCTATTTCCTTTGCTCCCCTATCCGCTTGACCCCAGGCTTGCCAGCCATTCCGTTCCTCCTCTTGCAAATCACACAATCCGACACACCTTTTCCCTTGCTAGCCTCTCAGGTGCATCCCTGAGTATGGGGCACCCAAAACCCACCTATAGCCAAACATCATCTCCCCCTCATCATCCAACTACAAAACCCTTTCACACCTGTCCAGGGCAAAAAGTGAGATGTCACCCACCCACCTGGTCTGGTTGTTTGGAAAGGTTTGTCTGTTTTGTGGGTGTGTATGGGTCTGTTTTCTGGTGTGTTCATAAGTCTTGTACATGAGAACCGAGACATAAATGGGTCAGGCTCAGATGAATGTATGAATGACGGTGGCTACTCCATGTTTTGTTTCTGACTGGTCTCTTGAACGTGTGAGCTTTCTGGTTTTTGTGTTCGTTGGTTTGTTTGTTTGTTTGTTTGGTTTTGGTTTTTTGTTTGTTTGTTTGTTTGTTTTGTCTTCTCTGCTGCTCCCAGGCACCAGTCATCACTGCTAATGTTGCTTGCTGTGGCTGCTTTGATGGCCAGGGCTCGGAATTTATCTCTGAGATTTCTGGTCACTGGATTCAGTTTAGCAGAGATTCAAATGCCTTTTGAGTGTGGAAAACAGTAAATCTGTTCTGCTTTATTGGAAAGCTGGCTCTGGAGTTGGGTTAGCCCCCCCCACCCCGTCCCGATCCTAACATGTGATTTAAAGGTTTCCCCCAACAAACTCTGTCCTGTGCCAGGCAAACCTCCTGACTGTGCCGGAGAAAGGAGAGCAAAACAAAAGGAACTTGCTTTGCAATGACTGCTCTCGGTAATAACTACCCATGTCTCTGATAAGTGGTTAGGTGGAGGATGTGGAAACTTAAGTAAACAATGATGAGCTAAGAAAAGTGGTCTTCAGTAAGCAGTGGGGCCTAGGAAAGTGTAATGGAGGTCTGAGGCTAGAAGAGCTTAGGTAAGCTCTCAGGATCCCAGACCGTGTCTGAGGAAATGAAAGCTAGTCTTTTAATGTATGTAAATGCGAGTTGTAAGGATATAAGAACACAATCTACGATAATGAAAAATGTTTCAGATTGCTGTCCCCTCTGTTTTGGAGGTCCAGAGATTTAATATTCATCAGCGGAGTTCTGATAAGCTGAACACTGATTGCTGTTATCAGTCACACGCTCAAGATTGTAAATTTCTTTTGGTCGCTGTGGCAGTTTGAATGCAATTACCCCATAATCTCAGGGAGTGGCACTGTTAGGAGATATGGCTTTGTTGGAGGGGTACTGCTGGCTTCTAATGTCTTCCTTGGGAGAGGGAGTGAAAAGGCACCATATCAGTGACTGCAGAGTCAGGTAGGCTTACAGCAGACTCATTTATTTAACAATGGGGGAGAAACATATACCCTCCCAGGACCCAGGTATCGTCTCTCATTGGCTAGGCACTCAGGAAGCACCACTTGGTCACTCCTTATTGGCTAGGCACAGACAGGACCTCTGACAACTCCAGACAAACTCCAGGTTGGCTCCTTTTGGCCTGGTAGGCCTTCACTTCCTTCAGAGTGGGTATGGCCTTGTTGGAGAAAATGTGTCACTGTGAAGTTGGGATTTGAGGTTTCCTATGCGCAGAATACTGCCAAGTTTCTCAGTCGACTTCCTGTTGCCCACAAGTTGTAGGACTCTGAGCTCCAGCACCACACCTGCCTGCACGCCACCATGCTCCCTGCCACGATGATAACGGGCTGAACCTATTAAACTGGAAGTGAGCCCCCTCAATTAAATGTTTCATTGTGCCAGAAAATGGCTGACCCTGAGTCTCTGGGCAGACCCCCAGCTCAGGGTCCCTCCCACTCCACCTGGAGCGCTTTGTGTCGCCTAATAAAGGCTGTGGTTTTTATTTTTTAAACAAAACATTTTCTTTTATAAGAGTTGCTATGGTCGTGGTGGCTCTTCATAGCAATGAAAATCCTAACTAAGACAGTTGCTTTCTAAGTATAGACTTCAAGGTGCCTCTCATCGTGCTGAGAACATCTCTCTCCCATCTGTGTGTCCAGCTTTCTGAGCAGAGGGAAGATGTTCGTGCTTTTTAAGCCAAAGCTTCTGCTAGGACTTGAAGGCATGAGTCCACTCCAGCTATTTTACCGATACGTGTTAGCTGCTTTTTCTACAGTGTGAAATTCAGTAGAGATTATAAGCAGTGGTAATGCTAGTAAAAAAAAAAAAATTCATGTAAGCTTCAGAGAATCGAGAGAGTTGTAAGACTTGTGTCCACCTCTCACAGGTCAACTGGACTCCAGCTAAGTCCAGCCTAAGTTTCCCCACCTGTCTATCCCTGAGGGTGGGATCTCTCTCCCTGGTCTTGGGACTCCTTCCCTCCTCCAACTACCAGCATTATGGACCTAAAAGTTCCAAATATATGGTCCTTTCTATTCCTAAACTCTAACTTCTGCCCCTAGTCTATGTCTGTCTTAACATATTTCCACTTGGCTGGTAGACACCATCAGCTGTGGACTACAAACTGCTCCAAATGGCTGCAAGCCCTGAGCATGCTGAAAGCTGGTTTGAACCCGGCTAGCCAATGCGATCTCTCCCAATCTCTTCAGCTGCGTCTGCTAACCAGCTGCTTCTGACAAATGCCCCATTGTGTGAATCCTCTCCCCGCCTTTTACCAGCTTTCCAGCTTTCCTGGGCTGACAACAAAATCCTAGTTTCAGCAGGAAGAAGTTATAGAAGAATATACAGCATCCCTACCTGTGGAATCTGAGGCCTACAAACCTCCCACATTATGCCCTGATGCGGAAGATCAAGCTTGCCCCATATAACAGGAAGTAGTCTAATGATTATGTTGCCCTCTTTCCTGGTTTCTGATTAGTTATAAATAGTAAACAAAAAAGGGAGGGATGTAGGCTAAAAGGCTAAGGGGAAAAATCCCTGCCTCTGACTTGACCCCATGCTTCTGAGATTTGGAAATCGCTGCCCCCATGACTCAGCATTAATGGCCTAGCAGTGTTTCAGAATTAACAGCCATGCAGTTTTTTTCTCCATGCTGGACTTTACCACTCGCTCAGTGAGCATGCTCCAAAGACCCTGTAAAAGCCCTCCCCCTTTCCAGCCCCTTGTTGTCTCTCTTTCCATTCAAAAGCATCTGCCATCCTGTGTTTTTCCCCCAATAAATTGCTTACGTAAGGTTTGTTGCATGGTGTGACTTTGTTGTATTCCTTGGCTTCCAATTGCCAAGATACCTTGTGCTGGAAAACACTTTTAAACAGAATTTTTGTCCTCTCTCTGGCCTCCCAAGTGAGGACACAGCACAAGGTCCCATCCACAAAACAGAACTTTCTCCTGCTAGCAGAGAACTTTCTACAGAACCCAGCCACACTGCAGCCCTGATCTTGGATTTCCAGCCTCCAAAGCTAAGAGGAATACATTTCTGTTGTTCAAGCTGTACTGTCTATGACGTTTGTTATGGCAGCCTGAGCAGACCAATGCCAGGAGGCAAACTGGACCAGTGATTGATCTGACTTAGTGACATTTCTCCAGAGCTTGTGCCCAACAACTTGCAGAATACAAATTCTTCTCCAGATCAAAGGTAATAGTAAAAGCCATAAAACAAATACAATCTTTTTGTTCGTTTGTTTGTTGAGACAGGGTCTCATTATATAGCTTTTGATGTCCTAGGATTCACTATGTAGACCTCAGACTCACAGAGATCTGCCTGCCTCTACTTTCCAAGTGATGGGATTAAAGGTGTGCTCTACCAAGCCCTGAAAATCTAACCAAATTTAGGAGCAATAGGAAGTATGTTCTCTTACCATTGGGGAATGTCTTATTTAGGGTTTCTGTTGCTGTGAAGAGACACCATGACCACGGCAACTCTATAAAGGAAACATTTACTTGGGTGGCTTGCTTACAGTTTCAGAGGTTCAGTCCATTATCATCATGATGGGGAGCACGGCAGTGTGCAGGCAGATGTGGTGCTGAATTAGCAGTTGAGAGTCCTACATCTTGCAGGCAACAGGAAGGACACTGTGACACTGAGTGAAGCTTAAGGAAAAGACCTCAAAGCCCGCCTCCACAGTGACACACTTCCTCCAACAAGGCCACACCCACTCCAACAAAGCCACACCTCCCAATAGTGCCACTCCCTTTGGGGGGTATTTTCTTTCAAATTACCACAGGGAACTAAATTAGAAATTAACACTGAAAAGAAATTCTCCTTCAATATTTAGAAACACATGTGCAACCAAAAGGAAACTGAAAGGGAAAGGAGAAAGTATTTAGAGCAGATGAAAATGAAAACACGAGATGTCAAATTCTTGGAAATACTTCACATACTGTGAATAGAAAAGGAGGTCTCCAGACTAAGAAAACCACAGCAGATCAGTGCACAGGCATGAGGACCTGAGTTCGTATCCCCAGACCCCACATAAAAGAAGTCCATGGTGCCAAACACCCAGTGCTGGCATTGGAATCAGGCAGATCACCGAAGCTTGTTGGCCGGCCCTAGCACAGCTGAGTCAGTGAGCCCCAGGCTCAGTGAGTGACCCACCTCAGAAACAAAAGGTGCAGAGCAACTGGAGGAAGAGATTAGGGATGAGACGAAAATGTCTTCTCTCGCTTGTACCAGTGTTGTACTGAGCATTCTTGGGACAAAACTGAAATAAAAGGCATCAAAACTGGAAAGTAAAAAAGTAAAACAATGAATCCTTGTTATTGACATGATTTTGTATGCACCAAAATCCTAGATAACCCACTAAGCCGCTGTAAGATTTAGTAACCGGGGCCAGCAAGATGGCTCAGCAGGAGGAGTAAGCCTGGTAATTGGAGTTCCATCTTCAGAACCCCCGTGGAGGCGAAGCGAGACCAATGCCGACACAGAGTGCCCTCTGACCTCCACACTCCCACGACACACCCACCCCATACTAATAACACATTTTTGAAAGATTGATAAGCAAGTAAACAATCACGCAGCATACAAATTCCAGTGTGTCTTCTAAACAATGAACAACCCCAAACCAGCTCCACTTAGAAAGCGTGAAGTAAAATAAATCCCACAGGAGCACAGAGCTTCTTCGTCTCTGGAAATAACAGTGTCGTAAGAAAAACTAGAAATAATTTGAAAAAACACACTGTCCAGATGCCAGCACTTCCCAAAGTGACCCACAGATCCCATGTACCCCTTATGGGGACCCCAGCTGGGTTTTTAATTTTTTTTTAAGAAACAGCCTCAAGTAATTTATTTAATTAATTAATTAGTTTTATTTTGAGACAGGGTTTCACTACTAATAGCTTTGGCTGTCTTACTATGAACTTACTATGTAGACCAGGTTGGCCTCAAACTCACAGAGATCAATCCGCGTCTGCCTCCTCAGTGTTGTAATTAAAGGCGTGCACAGCCACAGTTGGCCACCCCCAAGTTGATAACTTACTCCAAGGTGCTATCATAGGTTTGATGGCTCCACTGGATCCAAAACCTAACCCATGCTTTGTGCTTTGTGACCAGTTGGTTGGCAGCTACAGAGGTGAGACCACTGGGTAGGGAAAGTAGAGTGTCTTCAGTAAATGATAGGATATGAGCGCCAAGGAATGAAGTGAGAGCTCTCCACACCACACATAGAAACTCACTCTGAGGGACTGGAGAGATGGCTCAGCGGTTAGGAGCATTGCCTGCTCTTCAAAGGTCCTGAATCCAATTCTCAGCAACCACATGGTGGCTCACAACCATCTGTAATGAGGTCTGGTGCCCTCTTCTGGCCTGTAGGCATACATGCAGACAGAATATTGTATACATAATAAATAAATAAATATTTAAAAAAAAGAAAGAAACTCCGAGCAGATTGCAGAACTAAACAGTTAAAATTGTAAATCCATTCATTTAAAAACAAAAAAAAGGTGAGTAAATCTTGGTGTCCTTGCTTCAAGTAAAGCATTTTGCGATGTAACAAGCAAAAGCAGCAAAATCAAAAGAGATTGTTCAGATTCCAGCAACACTACCAACTACCAGGACTGGGGAGACAGTCAGCCAAGGGCTTGCTGCATAAGCATGAGGACCTAAGTTTGGACTCGCAACACCCATGTAAAAGCCAGATGTGGCAGTAGGTACCTATAACCCTAGCTCTGGGGGACAGCCAGGCTCCAGAGGCTCCATGGCAGCTAGTCTAGCTAAGACAGTGAGTCTCCGGTGAAAGACCCTGCCTCGCTAACTAGGAGGATGTCTGGGGAGATGCCTGCTGCTGAGATAGACGATCTGAGCCCCATCCCAGAAACTACCTGGTGGAGGGAGAGAAGCAACAATGCTGCATGCACACAAGTAAATAAATAAAAATGTAATAAGGAGAATTTAAAGGTGGAGAACAACAGAAGAAGACACGCAACATTGACCTCGGCGTCCACATGCACATAAATGTGCAAGTACACTGCACACGCGCGCGCGCACACACACACACACACACACACACACACACTCGTGTCCCTATACACACACATATCCCTACATACACACATACCCAAACATGCATCCCATACATACTCCTATACACATGTGCCCTGATGTGGAATTTCCCTCTGTATGCGGTGATTACCATTAATGAATAAAGAAACTGCTTTGTACCTGTAGCAGGGCAGAACTTAGCTAGGCCAGGAAAACTAAATTGAATGCTGGGAGAAAGTCAGAGAGACGCCATGGAGCTGCCAGAGACAGACACCAGTTGGAATCTTGCCAGTAAGCCACAGTCATGTGGCGATACACAGATAATAGAAATGGGTTATATTAATATGTAAGAGCTAGCCAATAAAAAGCTAGAGCTAATGGGCCAAGCGTGATTTAATTAATACAGTTTCTATGTGATTATTTTGGGGCTGAGCATCTGGGAACCAACAGGTGGCCTCCTTCAACAGCACCCCTACACATATACTTTTACACGCACACACACTCCTACACACATGCACCCCTACACACACACACCTTTACACACACACACGCGCACACACAAATGCTAACTAAAGTTCTCAAGAGACACTGGAAAGAAAGTGAAGGGAGATCACAGATCAGGCTTAAACAAGGTGCAGCTGAGTAATGAGTGTCTCAGCACTGGGGAGAAGGACAGAATTCAACACCCAATCCCGCCTCCCTGCCCCTCACCCCGGTTTCCTTTTATCAGGCTCCACAGATAATAGGAGACAGACTAGACTTGGAAAACACACAGCCTTTTGTTTTACACAAGGAGGAAATTGAGGTCCAAAGGAAAGAAATCTTCCTCCAAGTTCCCGCAGCTGTTTCTGGCCTCCAGGTTTATTGCTCCGCAATAACAGCCAACTGGGGTGAGCGGTGTGATAAAACCTGACTTATCTGGTGTAATGTTGGCGTGGCACAGATGGCCGCTGTTCTGACAGAGCCGCTGTTCTGAAAGAGATTGTTGTATTTCTGTTAGTGTTGTGAGGGAAGAGCTAGCCGATGAGCGACACAGTGTGTGTGTGTGTGTGTGTGTGTGTGTGTGTGTGTGTGTCTGGATATATATGTATGTGTGTAGGGGTGTGCATATAGCTTTATTTTTTTTGTGTGTAGATATATGTGTATATGTGTGCATGTGTATGTATGATGTTGGGGTGTGTATATGTGTGTACAGGTGTATGTATGTGGGTGTATGTGTGTAGGGGTGTACAAATGTGTTTATGTGCTTATATGTGCATGTGTAGGAGTGTGTGGATAGGAATGTATTGTAACATGAGGGCCGGCTAGTTGGGGTATCTGTTTCCACCCAGTACCCCACAACCGGCAAGTCCCAGAGAAAATCAATCACACGGAGTATACATTAGGTTATAAACTGATTGGCCCTTAGCTCTGGCTACTTATTAGCTCTTATAACTTATGTTACCCCATTATCCTTATCTACATTAGCCACATGGCTCAGTACCTTTCTCAGCTGGGCAGGTTACATGCTGCCTCTTCAGTGATCTGCGCAGGAATGGCAGAGGGAGCTTCCTCCTCCCTAGCCTTCTCCTGTTCTCATTGTCCCACCTCTACTTCCTGTCTGATTTTCCCGCCTATACTTCCTGCCTGGCCAACCAGCGTTTTATTAAAATACATGATTGACAGAATACAAACAATTCTCCCGCACCAATGTGTGTGTGTAGAGGTGTGTGTATGGGCATATGTGTGTGTGAAGAGATGTGCATGTGTGCACATGTGTGATACGTTGGTCATGGAACTCAGGGTGTCACTCTTGCTAGGCAAGTGCTGTGCCACTGAGGCACACCCCGAGTCCAGCTGACAGTTATCAATCAATTCTGGGGCCTGGGTTATGTCTGGTGCTCTTGGTGAGGGTCCCCAGAGCTCTCACCTCTCACGTGAAAGGGCTGTGATTTGCTCACTTGTCCAAGCAAGATCAGAGAGGCCAGGACACTTTCAACATGGTAGACTGAGGTAGACACAGACATGGTTTTATGGTGAAAGGACTCGGGCTGTAACCCTCTTTTTGGTGCTGTGGTGTGTGTGTGTGTGTGTGTATGTGTGTGTGTGTGTGTGTGTGATGACTCTTAACTGAATAGCAGTTATGGGTGCTGCTGTGGAATTCTGAGGCAGCCTAGCCACTGTGGGACCTGACTTGTTCAGTGATGCCTTTTCCACAGCACAGCACAGGGACCAACCAGCTGCCCTCAGCTGGCCTACCTGTGCTCTTACATGCGGCCACAGCTGTTTTGCCCCATGGGTTAGCTGGATAGTTGAGACAGACACTCTATGGCCCACACACTCTACTTTGTCAAACCTAAGAGTCCTGTTGCCACGTCCCAGGGTGGATGACGGCAGTTAGAACTGTGTGTACCATGAACAGTGACCTGAGGATGTTGGCCTCTGTGTGGCTGCCAAGAAACACACCCCACACGGGATGGAGTGGAGCACACCTTTAATCCCAGCATTTGGGAAGCAGAGATAGGAGGATCTCTGTGAGTTCGAGGACAGCCTGGTCTATAGAGCGAGAGCTCCAGAACAGGATCCAACGCTACAGAGAAACCTGTCTCGAAAAACGAAGAGAGAGAGAGAGAGAGAGAGAGAGAGGCCCCACACAGTGTCTTAGTTATGATTTTCTTGCTGTGAAGAGACACCCCATGACCATGGAAACTCTTACAAGAGAAAGCATTTAACTGTGACCTTGCTTACAGTTCGGAGGCTTAGTTCATTATTGTCACGGTGGGAAGCATGGTGGCATGCAGGCAGACATGGTGCTGGAGAGGTGGTTGAGAGTTCTACATCTGGATCCGCAGGCAATAGGAAGTGATGCCGCTAGACCTGACTTGAGCTCCTGAGACCTCAAGGCCTACTGCCTAGTGATTCACTTCCTCCAACAAGGCCACATCTCCTAATAATGCCACTCCCTGTGAGTCTATGGGGGCCATTTTTATTCAAACCACCACACGAAGGTGCTGGATGGAATAGTATTTTACACAGAAACAGTCAGCTTGGCTTCTGTGATGAGCATTGCTTCCCCAGGACCCGTTGGCTGGGACAAGTTCTGGGCAGTGAATTACAACAGGACCCTTCACAGGGCAGGCTTTGCAAGTTCAGCTTTGAGTGACCCGCTCTTCACGCCAGCAGAGGCTATAATGGTCCTGAATTTTCTGGCTATTAATTAATGAGGTCTTCATGTGTTTCCAACACGTGCACTTTCAGACTCTCAGGTACTTATAGTGGCTATGTCTCTGTTCCCTGGCTTAGGGGTCTACTGTGTAAAACCGTGGCCTAGGGACCTACTGTGTAACAACACAGCCTCTAGATGTGCACTGGGCTCAAAGCCAGGTTCAAATATGTTTCCTTTCCCTAGAAAGGATCTCAGTAGCATTGCGTCCCTGAGGGATTTGTTTCCACTTCACTTAAATCAGATTAGTCCACTCAGAATACTTCCGGCTAAGGCCAAGAGCCTTAAACTTGGACTCCAGTGGACATCACAGCTGGATGACTCCAGAACAGACACAAAGTACTTTTAGACCTCCCTGGAAACCCCCTCTGAAGGTGAGCACTGTACACTGTGCGGAGAGGCAGTACGCAGGGAGTTCCAAGGAAGTGTTCACTCTAGACCCTAGTGGGTTCGAATCCAAACCTCATCATTTAACTGACTTCTGTGTGGGTTTTCTTATCCAAATGATAAAAAGGATGACCCGTTCTAGCACACAGGTTTCTGTGGCAGGGACTTGAGTTCACATTGCTCTCCTAGGCTGAGCCACATAGTTTTGAAGACACTAAGCATTTGTTGCTGTGGAATGCTGGGGCAGAATAGCCCGAGATGAGCTCCGCCTGGATGTAGCCTTCCTCCTCCAGAGAGAACGCTGCAAGAGCTCCACACTTTGAGGACACAGCTGTTGTGACAAGATGATGGAAGGGACAGCAGCCTGTCACTGGAGGGCAGCCAGACCTCCCAGGAAGGGCTGGAGGACCCGGAAGGTCATAGCCTTCGGAGGAAGAGAAAGCAAGTGGGGTGTAATCAGGGGCTGCGCGCATGCATAGGTCACATAGGGCAGATGGCTCTTACTTGGAGGATACGACTGAGGTCAAGTTCTAGGGGAAAGAGCTGGGGAGCCCTCAGCCAGGACCTCTAACGGAGGCTCTTCTTTACAGAGAGACTTAAATAAAGAGCAATACACCAGGCTCCTTCCAGACCCAATTGTCCAGACTCCTAAGACTTCAGTTGGCCTTGAGATGGGGGTGCCTGACAAGCATGGTAGGGACAAAACCACTCCTGCTTTAAAGGTGAATGCTCACCAAGACCTTGGTAAAGGGTGTCCGCATGTTTTCCCCAGGCTGTCCCCTGATGAAGTGCTCAGAGCCCTGACCTTGCTCGGGATCTGCCCATTTCTGGCAAGGTTGAGTATCAGCCCAGATCGGCACCATACGGGAGGGAAACTTGGTCATTGCTCAAGAATCCAGCGGAGGCCCCCAAAACACTTTTGATATTTGCTGAGGTTGCCTGCAGAACTTGAGAAGTGCTGTCCAGACATGGCCCTGGTGTACCCAGAGCGTGGCTGCGTCTGGACTTCATTGTCACGGTCTAAGTCACTTCCAGCGCTGGCTTTCTTATCTGCCTCAGTCTACATGAGCAAGAGATGCTGGGAATGAGGCAATCAAAGTTTATGAGGCCCGGAACAACATTCATGACCTGTTTCAGATAAGCCAGGGCTTAAACCAGGTTCTTTCTCCTCCCTCACACCCTCCGACTCTCTGAATGAAGGGACAAATTGTAATGACCTCCCTGTTACTAGGGGCATCCACTCAAACCAAGGCAAACTCCACTGGGAGAAGGTTCAGAGGAAGAGTCTCAGCTGTGGTGGAAGAGAGGCTGTAAAAGCCCTGGGGCCGGGGAAAGCAGAGAGGATAAAGGATGGATAAAGAGAATGTGGTACTCGCACGCAATGGAGTTTATTCTGCCATAAAGAAGAGCAAGATTATGGGACTTGCAAGGGAGTGGACGTGATCTTTAGGCAAAACGCACCCACTTCTCAAGACAAATAAAGAGTATCTTTCTTATACATAGAATCCAGATGTCTGTGTATGTGCACGTGCATGCGTGTGTGCATGAATGTGTGCATGTGTGTGCATGCATGTATGTATGACACAGAAGCAGAAGAGGGTCTGTTTCAGAGAGAAGGAGGGAAGTTGGGGATTGAGCAAGAATGGGTAATGGGGTTGATTATGAGCCAAGGAGGTGACGTGCCTGCGTGAGAGTGTCCTAGCAAAACCCGTTACTTTATATGAACATTTAAAAAAAACATCCATTTTCTCCATGAAACTAAACAGACGAAAGAAGCAAGCAAGCAAGCAAGCAAGTAAGCAAGCAAGCAAGCAGGAGAACAGGAGAGTGCATGACTTCCTGGACAGTCATCCATGCTCAGTTCAGCCAAGTGTCAGCAAGCTGGACTACATTGCAAGATGGTCTAATTTTTCCAAGAGAAGCTGGACCCCTGGATTTACACGTGAAAACTCTTTCAGAAAACCAATTCGCCACTCTTATTAGAAGCCGTTCCCCTCCTCTGGGGGTCAGTGGCAGAGGTCCTCACAACAGACTGTGTGTGGTCTGGGGAGGACTCTGTTCTAGGAACAACCCACTAGCTTTTGGACAGAGCTGAGTCCCATCCTACCTGAGTGCGAGGGGTCAGGCTTGGAGCCCAGCCCTGCCTTCAGGCTTCTTGTCAAGAGTCTTACTGACCGTGGCACTGGCGGCCCCGTCCTGTCTCTGGGTCTGTTTCCTCTCCTGAACATGAAGAGATGATGGATTTCTGAATACCCCCTTCACCCCAAAGTTGTGTCATTCTGATGGACTTATGTCTTCCAAACTGTCCTTTGTCATCAGAAGGACTCCGACTGTGCATGTGTGTAAGAGAGAGCATGTTAGTAGTGTGTGAGTCTGGTTGTGTGCGTGGACACATGTATACATGCATATGAATGTATGTGGACACATGTATACATGCATATGAATGTATATGGAGGCCACAGGGTTGCTCAGGTGTCGTTCCTCAGGTATCATCCGCCAAGTGTTTTGAAACAGAATTTCCCAGTAGACTCAGTTGGCTGGCCATTGGGCTGCAGAGGTCTGCATGTTTCCTGCATCCCTTGAGCTGAGATTATAAGTGATGAACCAGCCTCGGGATGAGATTCAAGCCAACATGCTCGCCATGCAAGAGTTTGGTTGACCGAGCTATCCTCCAGGGGCCTGTTTGGTTTGTTTGTCTGTCTGAGACAGGGTCTCCCTACGGAACCCACTTGACCTGGACTTCCTGGTCCTTCTACTTCAGCTTCCCAAGTTCTGGATTCTATGTGTGCCACTGTACTTATTGTTAAATAAAATTCAATGTCCGTGTTTCTTAAATAGCCACCAGGCAAGAGGCATGATGGGTACAGTCAGCAAAACTAAACCCAGCTGGAGCTGAGATGTGCAGTTAGCAGAGTGTTGCCTAGCACCCCATAAACAGAAACTGGTGATGCATGCCTAGAACCCCAGCACTCAGGAGGCAGAGGCAGGATCAGATGTTGAGGGTCATCCTTGCCTACTTGGTAAGTTTGAGGTCAGTCTGAACTCCCTGAAATTCTATCTCAAAAAACAAAGCCAAACCCACAGTCCGTGTTTGTCTGGCATAAGCAGTCTTGAGATAGACGTGATAACAAGTCTCCAAAAGACATGATGACAAGTCTCCAAAAGAGAGTGGTAGCTGGGCATCGTGGCGCACGCCTTTAGACCCAGCTCTCAGGAAGCAGAGGCAGAGGCAGGCGGATCTCTGTGAGTTCGAGGCCAACCTGGTCTACAAAGGACAGCCAAGGCTACACAGAGAAACCCTGTCTTGAAACACACACACACACACACACACACACACACACACACACACACACACACACACAGAGAGAGAGAGAGAGAGAGAGAGAGAGAGAGAGAGAGAGAGAGAGAGAGAGAGGAGAGCGCTTTCAGAAGGTACTGTGAGAAAAGTTCACCTTTCTGGGTGAAAACTGGCTGGGTGGATAGGGACAGCTCCTCCGAGGAAGGGACTCGAGCTCAGCTCCAAAGGGCAATTAGGGGTTAGGTAGGACAAGAAGGCCATCCTAGAAGAGGAACAATGTGGGAAAGCCTGGATGGGGAGGGTGGGGAGGGTGCAAGGTTAAGTTAAGGTCCCAAAAGGCCATGTTGTCTCATGTGGTAGGAGAAGGCCATGCATAGTAAGGCCAGCAAGGTTTGGGAAGAGCTGGACATGCAGATCTTGGGGTCTAAAGCTTGGATCTCTGGGAGAGTGCCATGAAGGTGAATCTGCCCCCAGTCTCTGTGAATCCATGGGTGCCAGGTCCCAGCAGCAGCTTCCATGGGGTAGGCAGCCTCCAAGGCGGCCCCATGAACCCCTGGTTTCCCTGCCCTTTTATCATTATCGCATGGATTCATTGGTCAGCTGGAATCCAACCAACCAGAGGCCCCAGGTGGAGAGAGGTCAATGTTGTGATGGCAGGTGACAGGCTTAGACGTGGATTTTCTGAGCCCTGTCAGCACCTGGTGAGGAATTGTGGAACCTGATCTCACCCCAGGCAAGCCTCAAGGTGACTGTTGGTAAGGCTAATGCCTTGATTGTAGCCGCCCAGAACCCCAGTGAGTCAGAAACACTCCGCTAGGCCTTGTTCAGAACCCACCCTCAGAAGCAGACGGAATTAGTTTATGGTTCTGGCAGTGATGTCCTGGGTGACTGATACACAGCAATAGAAGACCATCACAACTCATCCCCCTCGGGCTGTGCCTGGCTCCACTGCCTGGGGATGGAAGGGGGAACCCTAGAGTCTGACTTGAAGGAAGGCAGCAGGGATTTACTGAGTGACTAGGGGCATTGGCACTGCTGCCAGCCGGTCCCGGCCCTCCCAGGGTGCTGGTCAGAGGAGGGGCTCTTGTTGGGGATAGGGACATTCTGAAAGCTGGTATTTATTAGTGGCTTCTCCACCCTCCATCTGTCCCTGATGAACCAGTTATGAATAGAACAGCAAAGCTGGCCCAGATCCCCAGCAGGCATCAGCTCCATCCTCAGATCTTCTGTCTTAAGAGTCAGAAGAGGGACTTTAGGGTTATCCCTGGTACCTAGGCAACAGGGAAGGAAGCCTCTGTGATGGGGAGCCCGTATTCTGGCCAGCTCCATCAGTTCTCGGCGAAGCAGGCACAGCCATAACCCATTTTATAGGGGAGAAGATGGGCTATGGGTCTTGCAGAGTTCAGGACTGTCTGTCAGTCTAGCCCCAAAGTTGTCTCTGCCTCCTCAGCTTCTCCCTGATGAGGATTAGTGCCTTAGCAGTCTATGGGAGCTACTTCAGAAGAGGAAGGGTAAGACAGAGCTATAGAGGCAGGAATCCTTATCCACACCTGCTCTTATGACACCCACTGGGCCATGCCATGTCATGGAAAGTTCCATTTGAAACAGCTACAAACCCCAAAGCCAAACCAGGCAACATGGCTTTTCCAGAATTTGTGGTCTGCTCAGAGGATGTTCCAAGTCTCAAGTCTCCATGTTCTGTGTCACCTGGGAGCTGACAGAGGTTCCCAGATCGTGGGGATTTATGATGGGGACTTGGGGGAGTCAAACATGAAAAGCTGTGAGAACAAGGTGACCTCTCGGGATGGTGCTGGGGCTAGGCCACCGTTTGTTTTAGGATCTGTAAGCGAGTGTGCCGGGTGCACTGTGGGAGTGGCAGGCATTCCTGAGCTAGGAAGCAGGCATAGTAGGTGGGAGTTGGTGGAGGGAGGATCTGGTGGGTTTTCCCCTGAAACCAAAAGCCTATTAGACAGGCAAGAGGAGGGATTGCTGCCGCCACTTCCCGGAGTCATAAATCTTGGCTCATTTTATTGGCAACATCAGGGAGATTAAGCGGACTCTGAGAGGAGCCAGAGGAGCAGAGGCTGCCTCCCAGGGCCTCTGAAGAGCTAAGGGCCTGTTTGGGGAAGGACCAACTTCTCACTGAGCACCCAAATCCTTATACACCAGCTTTGGAGGCAGCTGGTCCTGTCCCCGCCTGAACTCTTCCGGTAATGCTTCTTTGCAAGTGGAGTCATCTGTTTCCACAGGGGTCACCCCGAAACGCACAAGAACTTCTTGCCTATGCCACATAGATGTTTTGCCAGCAGCTTCCTTGAGGGCCCGCCGCATGTCTGTGGTATAAAGAGGGAAGGACTGGGCACTGAGTAGGAATGAGTCTGAATGTTCGGGAGGTCAAACAGATTTATTCAGTCGTCTCTTATCTATGATGGCCGAACTTGGAATTTTCTGGCCCCGTGATGGCGTGAGAACAGAATACATTCAGTAGACTTTACTCTGGTCTTTGAAATTCATTATTTTGTGGGCTAGTGATTTGAGGTGCAGTCTTTCTTGAGGTGCCGGTCAGTGACAGGAGGGTCACGACTCCAAATCGCCCATGCCATCACCAAAGAAGACATCACAGCAGGGAGCATGGCAGCAAGCAGGCAGGCACGGTGCTGGAGCAGTAGCTGAGAGCGCACATCCTGAACCACAAGCATGAGCAGAGAGCTACTAGGAATGGCGTGGCTTTTGAAACCTCAAAACCCGCCTCCACAACTCCTGGTGCTACCCAAAACAGTCCCGCCAGCTGGGGACCCAGGCATTTAACAATGTGAGCCCATGGGGACCATTCTCCTTCAAACCACCCCCAGGATAGTCAGTGCATTTTATTTAAAACATTTTCACCCTCAGAGGCTTAATCTGATTGCAACCCTGTCCTAAATTGCAGGCGGTAAGTGCTGTGAGAGAAATTAGAACGGGTGAGGACTGTAGATGTGGCTCGGTTGGCAGAGAGGCTGCAGAGATGGCTCTCGGTAAAGTGCAGGGATCTGAATTTGGTCCTCAGCACCCATGTAAAAAGCCAGGCACTGGGTCACATGCTTGAAATCCCAGTGTTCGGGAGGTAGAGACGGGAGGGTCCCTGGGGCCTGCTTGGCAAGATGGTCTAACTGAATCAATGAATTCCAAATTCTCTGAGAGACCATGTCCCAAAAAGTAGGATTGGAGAGCAGTTAAGGAAGACATAGAGTGACCTTTGGCTACCACATGAACACATGTACACACATGAACATTTGTACACAATACATGAACATGTATATACACATGAACACACACATGCACAGGGACTATGATAGCAGTCATGCCAAGTCATGTCTGGATTCTACTGCTCAGGCTGATTTTGTCCTTGTGTCCTTGGGGTTTGTTTTTGGACCACTTTGTCTTGGAACCAGGTGCTGTGAGTAGCTGAAGCTATGTGGAGTGTCCCTGTGTAGGTGCCATGGCATCAGTGTCAGCTTGGCGGGGGGGGGGGGGGGGGGGGGGGAAGAGGGGTTGTCTGCTCATCCCACAGTAGAGGGAGCCTTCCGATGTCAGAGCCCTCCACATCTGACTGCAGCAGCTGAGGAGAGCCATCCACCGAGCCCAGTCAGTCTCCGGAGCCGTGAAAGGTGGCTGCCGTAAGCTGGTATGGTTAGAGTTTGGGGTGGTTTGTTATATAGTAAGATCCTACTGGAGGCCAGCAAGATGGTACAGTGGGGAGAAGCTCTTCCTACAGAGCCTGTCGGCCTAAGTTTGATCCCCAGTACCAACTTTTAGAAGTTGCCCTCTGACCTCCCACATGTGCTGTGGTATCTATCGTCCACCCCACCAGATAGAGTCATAACAGCAATGATAGCAATAGTAATAATAAACAAAGTGAAACTTTAAAACTAAAGGACTGGAATACTGGTGACCTAAATGGAATATCTTTCACTATAGGCCTCGAAGAAGCAAAGGGCTTCTGGTATCTGAAAGACCAAAAATGGTCAAGTTTAACGAGTCTAGCAGGCAGCTGGGGTGGCAGAAGCAAGCATGGGCCAGACCACAGGGACTGTTGAATGAACCCTTCTGGTGTCTGAGAGTAGGTGGCAGAAGGACACAAGACCCTCTGGGGTGCTATTAGGCTTATGGGTGATCCTGGTGACTTCGAACATGGAGGTCAGACTTAGTGGTTTGGGAGTAAAACTCATCAGGTCTGGATGGGTAGGACAAAGGTTGAGGGAAGGTGGTGGGGTTTGGTTTTGAGCAACTGAAGGGCCAGTGATGCCTGTTACTAAGGTAGGACAGGTCCAAGAAGGAGCAGGTTAGAAAAGAGAATTCTTTTTTAACCCATGGGAAACTTGGGGTCCTCAGGAGCAGCCTCACAGGGATGGCTGTGAGTGGACGGTGCATGTGTCAATCTAGCGTTTAGATGGATGTGATTGGACAGTGGATGTGTCAATCTAGCATTTAGATAGATGTGAGTGGACGGTGGATGTGTCAGTCTAGCATTTAGATAGATGTGAGTGGACGGTGGATGTGTCAGTCTAGCACTTAGATGGATGTGAGTGGATGGTGGATGTGTCAGTCTAGTGTTTAGAGGAGAGTTCTGGGCGGGTCAGCACACAGAGCTTCAGCTAAATGAGCTGAGCAAGTGGTGTCAGGTCCAAGACGGGAGTGAGCTCTCAGGGGTCCTGTCGTCCAGGGTCAGGAAGAAGAAGGGGAACAGAGTGAAGTAGATGAGAAAGAGTGGCACCATCAGACAAGCAAAAAGCCTGGTACCACAGGCCTGCTCTCTCTGTTCCCGGCCACCTTGAGGTAGGTCCTCTGCTCACTGTGCTGTCCCTGACAAAATGAACTGAAAACGCCTGAGTCGTGAACCAAGAACCAACATGAACCCTTCCCCTAAGGTTGCTCCAGTCAGATATTTTCTCACAGCAATGAAACGTTTGGCTAACACACACACATTTTGAATACGTATTACTTATAAGATGTAGGTCCCCTCTGTCTGAGTCAGTAATCCTTGCCTATCTCTAGCCACCCCGGACCCTGGAGGCAAGCACCACATCCTTAAAACAGTCGCCTGGCTAATCACAGTGCAGACCAGATGTTTTCATCATTTGATCATTCTGTGTTTACTTTGAGGAAAAAGAAAAGGGTATTTCCACAATGAATAAATTGGCAAATCAGGACCAACATGTTCTGTTAGTATGGTGGTTCTCAGTCTGTGGGTTGAGGCCCATTTGGAAAACCTCTATCTCTAAAAATATTTGTATCGTGCCTCATAACCACAGCAAAATTGCAGTTATGAAGTAGCTATGAGAATAGTTTTGTGGTTGGGAGGGGGTCATGACTACATGAGGAACTGTGTTGCAGCATTAGGAAGGTTGACAACCACTGCACCAAGAGCTCATTTCTTGAGGGAAGGCTGAGAAAGTAGACATTTAGGATGAATCCTCTGCACACTTTTAAAGATGCCATTCATAGCCTGGCGGTGGTGGTGCACACCTTTAATCCCAGCACGCGGGAGGCAGAAGCAGGCAGATCTTGGAGTTCAAGGTTAGCCTGGATCTATGGAGCGAATTCCAGGACAGCCAGGGCTACACAGAAAAACCCTGTTTCCAAAAACCAAGTAAATAAATAAAAATAAAGATGTCACTGCTGCTATTGTTTGAATGTGAAATGTCCCCCTGCAGGATCATGAATCTGAACATCTGATTCTCACCTTACGGAATGTTTAGGTAGGAGGTTGTGGAACAGTTGTCGGGATGGAAAAGCAGACTAAGGCGGCTTAGTAGTTGGGGCTCTTGGGTTATTGCCTGGTTTTAGCCCGAGCACATTGTAAGGGCTAAGAGACTGACCGACTACAGCCCCTACCCAGGGTTCCAAATGTGCAATGCTTCTCCGGTGCGAAGGAGGAGGTGAAAGATCGCTATAGTAACTTCACACACACTCTGAGGGTCATGTCCTTCATTTCAATTGCTCTTTATTGTTCTATTTCTACTCTAGTACCTCATCCTACTGCTAACTTCTCCATACTTCTTCTAGCTTCTCCTTCTTCTATTCTAAAATCTCTTCTCCTATAGGAGCCTTGAAGCAATAAGGAGGTGAGCCACTCACCATGGCAACATGAAGGTCCAAGGCCATAGCAACAAAACGTCAACCAAACAGGGGGAGCACAGTGCCCAGTGACAACTTTGAGACACAGATCCAATGTTAGCAGACTGGCAAGTGAAGGATTGGCATGCTTTTTCTCAGTAACCTTGGCTGGACATCTGTGACTCTCACCTCGTGGAAGCTGCAACGTTTTCTTTTTACAAAAAAGACTTAAGTCTAGTTGAACTTGTTCTGAGGTGAAAGTGAACTAATTGTGTGTAGTTAGCAAGGCAGGCTTTTAGGTGTCTGTGGTCCTTGTGAGACAACAGACGTAGTTATGAAGCATGTCCCAGTATATATCCTACATGTAGCTAAATAAAAACTCATCTATCTACCATCCATGAATATGTGTGTCCATAAGATTGAGATGCAATCTTAAGATTTCATGTACACACTGTATGAAAATGCATGGTGGTGGGGAGATATCATAGCTGTTATTGCACAAGTGAAATTCCAGAAGACAGCAACAGTTTTTAGAGTCAGCTGTAATTGCTCCAAGGCCTGCAATAACTCGTGATGAACGCTCCTGACAGCACACTCCTGTTCCTGCCTGTCCCTTCCTGATCCACTGAGGTTTGAGCAAGCAGTCTCCTGCTCTGGCTGCCATGGACCTAGGTCATTTTGAAGGGTTACCATGACTTCCCTGCCCTGATGGACTGCACCCTATCAAACCATGGGCCTTGTTTCCTCTTTAGCTGCTACAGATAGCACAGAGGTGAGAACTATATAGTAACTGTATAGTTAACTATGGATGCCTGTGGCTTGCCATTCCCAGTGCTGGGCTCTGGGCACTCAGAAGGTAAGAGGATGAGGTCTTCTGTCTCCGGAAGCTCATAATAAAGTAGCAGAGGCAAGTTGAGTCCTTAAATCTTGTCAACTGTAGTAAATGTCAGAAACCCGATGGATGATGCCCTGTAAATCATCACATGCTGAGGGCTGAGAACCACCAAGGAGTTCAGAGGACAGACATGTGCTTCTGACCAGAGTCTATTGAAGAAGTCTTTGTAATGATCCCTGAGCCGGCTGGGTCATGGAAATTCACAACTCGTAGTCACTGGGAGAAACAGAAGAAGGTAGGGGCAACTCGAGAGAGACAACAGCCTGAACAAAACCACGAGAACCTTCTTACCTTAAGATTTCCTTTTCTGCTCGTGTGCGTGTGAGTGCAGTACTCATGGAGGCTAGAGGCGCCAGGTGCCCCTGGAGCTAGAATTTCCAGTGGTTGTGAGCAACCTGGTGTGAGTGCTGGGAATTGAACCAGGGTCTTCTGCAAGAGCAGCCTGAGCCCTTAACTGACGAGCTATCTCTTATCCTCACATCTTTTTATTTTAAGATGCTCTAATGAGATACAATGTATGAACCACACGCTCACCCCCTGAAAGCGTGGAATCCAGTATTCTCAAGTCTGCTTAGGACTCTCATGGCCACCATTGTCATCTTTTACTTTACAGGAGTTGCATCATTCCCAGAGAAAGCACTCAGCAGTCACCTTGGCTCCTCCCCCATGCACCCATGTCTAATCTACTCTCTGCCTACTGGTCTATTTGGGGCTATTTCACATAATGGAATCATACAATGTGTGGTCTGTTGTGAGCAGCTTCTTTCTGGTAGGAAAATGTTTCAAACCCCATCCGTGGTTGTGCACATATCACTCCTCACTTCCTTTTTACTGCAGGTCAATATTCCACCGTGTAGCTGGCCTCTATTGCCCCTTATCAGTTAGCGCAAGTCTGAACTGTGCCCACTCTTCGGCTGCTGTGAATGCTCACGGACAACTTTTGTGTGGACGTGTAGTTCACTTTCTGGTTTCACCCTGGGAGGAACCAGCTGGTCAGATGTTTGCTCTGTGCTTAACCGTTTGTAATATGCAATTGTTTCTCCCAACAGCTGCAGCACAGTGTCTCCAGTGGAGCTCTGAGAGCATCCCTGCTCTCCACATCCTGCCTAGGGGTCACAGTCCCCAGGACTGTGATGGATCGCTTTGTGGTTTTGAAGTGAAAACTTGTGACTAAATATCTTTCCAGGTGCTCCGTAAGCCTTTTGTATAGAGCCTCTCCCTCTCTCTCCCCTGACTTCTTGTGTGGTGTTCGTACGTGTATGTGTGTGGGGTGTGTGTGTGTGTGTGTGTGTGTGTGTGCACATGCATGTGTGCATTTTATGTGATGTAAGACTTCAGTGGCATTTGGAGAGGCTGATGATAGCAATTCATTCCTCCTCTGGGTCATTGTAAGGGGCAAATGGTAAATGCATGCACAGTGCCTCACCCCGGGTCCCAAATTGGCACGTGGTTACTTTTACTGTAATTATTGTTAAAATCTAGCTCTGGGCCTGGGAAGATGGCTCAGCAATTAAGAGCACTTCATGCAGAGGCACCAAAGCTACACAGAGAAACCCTGTCTCAAAACAAAACAAAACAAAACAAAACAAAAAAGGGCACTTCGTGCCCTCGCAGATGACCTAGATTCAGTTCTTAACACCCACATCAGGTGGTTCACAATCACCTGTAGCTCCAGTTCTAGGAGATATGACACCTTCTTCTGGCCTCCACAGACACCTGCATGCATGCAGTACACATGCGCGCGCGTGCGCGCATGCGCACACACACACACACACACACACACATATAAAATAAAATAAATGTTTAAAAACAGAGGTTATACCTAAAAAATTAGTCCAGCTCTGCTCATTATTTGGTGGTGACTTTGACCTCAAGTCGTTTCCCTTTGCCGGGCTTCATTTTTCTCAGGACCACCAGGGGCCTCAGCAACCAGATTGTGGCAGCATCAAGTTCAAGAATCTCTCCCCCTTCACCAAAGAGTGGGCCAGTGAAGCAGGGAAGAGAAAAGGGGGGGTCTCTGTGATGGATGAGAGACAAATCGCCAGGGCTGAGAGGATTTGGCACTGCAAAGCACTGGGTGTGGGCGGCTTGTCAGCACTGAGAAGAGCCAGCCAGGCCTGGGAAAGAATGGAGGGGGAGTTGGCAGAGAAAACTCTTTCCGGGGTTTGGGGTTGGTGGTGCCTGGTGGGGCTGAGCTGCTGGTGCTCATCTCAGCCAGCCCTGGAGGGCAGGACCACTGTAGCTCCCTCCTCCTCCATCCCCATCATGGCCCCTACCCAATTCCCTCTTTCTGGCTTTGCCCAAGCCTCCCAGCCCACCTCCCGCCTACCTCATCTCTGCTGTGTCCACCATGGAAGGCCTCTCTGCCATCTCCCTTTTTGGGCAAATTTGCCGCTGTCCCTCCCAGGTGTCCCCACTTCTACCCTGGCCCAACATCCCCTAACTGGATACAGCTTTCTAGAGGAACAAAAAGATTGGCTCCCAATGCTGTCCAACCCTCCAGGAGGCAACCATCATGAAAACACATCCCAACATTTCCCTGTTCAGAGGACAAGCCAAGGTTTTGAAGAGCCTTGTGCTTAAAGCATTCCCATTCAGGTTTAACATGTACATAGAGAGGGCACAAATCAGCAGTGTGTGTGGGCTCATGTCTGTAATCCCAGTACTAGGGAGCTGGGGCAGAAGAATTACTGAGAGTTTGAGGCCTAGGCCACTTAGTGAGTGAAATCATCTCAAAAGAACAAGAAAGGGGAGGGTGGGAAAATGGTTTAGTGGATAAAGGGTTTGCCTAGCAGCTATGAGGACTTGGAGTTCATATCCCCTCATGTAAAAGCCAGGCAGGCCTGGTGACCACCTAGAATTCCGGCACGAGGAGACAGGGACAAGGCATTCCCAGAGCAAGCTGGCTAGTTCAACTGGCAGGAATTGGTGGGCTCCAGGCTCAAGGAGAGCTCTCACCCCAATAAACTAAGTGGAGGTTGATGAAGGAAGACACCAATGTCAGCTTCAGCAACCCCTCCCCACACGCGCATGCACACTTGAGCACACGTACACACATGTACATTTGCATGTGCATGCACCACCTCACATGTAAATATACACATAAAGGCAGGCCTAGGGATGTAGCGTAGTTGGGAGAGAGTCTGCCCAACACACACAAAGCCCTGGATCCCATCCCCAGCACTCCATGCAGGGTTGGAGGCAGGAGGATGAGAAGTTTGGAGTCATCCTCTGCTCCAGAGCAGCCTGAGGGTCGGCCTGAGATACCTGGGACCCTGTCTTAACTAAAACATTCCGTTATTGTGATAAAATACAATGACAAAGGCAACTTCAGAGGGGGACGGGGTTATTCTACTACTCCAAGAGATACAGTCCACCACAGATGGGAAGGCACAGGCGACAGGACCAGAGTGCTACCTGGTCACATTGTATCTGCACTCAGGAAACAGTGGATTGTCAGTGGCCTGGGCTATAGCCCAGTGAGACTCCGCCTCCTGCAGGTTCCACAGCCATCCCCATCAGCACCACCAGCTGGAACCAAGTGCTCAAACGTATGAGTTTATGGGGAATACGAATTTCACATTCAAACCCTTCCCCAGGCGGGGGGAGGAAGGAGGAAGAGACACGAATGTTAAGTACACAGTTACTAGTGTGTTTTCTTAAACAGCATCCAGACTCCAAACACTGCAGCTTCCACCCCTGCCCTCAGAGCTCCCTGTTCCAAGTGCCCCTTCTGAGCTGTTGCCCATCTCCTAAAGGCCCCTGCCACCCTGACCTCCATCATTGTGGGTCAGTAATGTTTGGGATGGAGCTTCCAGTGAGTGAAACCGTCCCATCTGTGCTTACCAGCAGGTGAGATGCAGCCCACATGCAGTCCCAGAGTGCCGTGTGGTCATTTCCCCTCCCTATGGCAATATCTGCCCGACTGGCCCACGGATTCAGTATCTATGCTGTGAGTGTCGGGCCCTATATTGTTTCCAGCATTGGGGTATCTTGGAAGAAAGATGTCCTGAGAATTCTTTTTTTTTTTAATTTTTAAAATTGTTTTTGTTGAGCTATACAATAGCTCCCCTCTCCTCCCCTCCCTTCGTCCCCTTCCCCCTTTTACCTTGTCCTGTAACTCCCTTGCTCCCAATTTACTCAGGAAATTTTGTCTTTTTCACCTTCCTTTGTAGATCCATGTATGTCTCTCTTAGGGTCCTCTTTGCTGTCTAGTTTCTCTGGCCTGTAGGCTATTTTTTTTTTGCTTTATACATAAATGCCATTTATGAGTGAGTACATATTATATTTATCTTACTGGGTCTGGGTTACCTCACTCAATATGTTTTTTTCTAGCTTCATCCATTTGCCTGCAAAGTTCAAGATGTCATTATTTTTTTTTACTGCTGTGTAGTAATCCATTGTGTAAATGTACCATATTTTCTTCATTCATTCTTCAGTCGAGGGTCATTTAGGCTGTTTCCAGATTCTGGCTATGACAAATAACGCTGCTATGAACATAGTTGAGCACATGTCCTTGTAGCATGATTGAACATCTTTTGGGTATATACCCAACAGCAATATCACTGGGTCTTGAGGTAGGTTGCTTCCTAATTTTCTAAGAAATCGCCATACTTATTTCCAAAGCAGCTAAACAAGTTTGCACTCCCACCAGCAAGGGAGGAGCGGTCCCCTTACCCCACATCCTTTTCAGCATAAGCTGTCATCAGTGTTTTTGATCTTGGCCATTCTGACAAGATGATGGAATCTCAGAGTTGTTTTGATTTGCATTTCTCTGATGGCTGAGGATGTTGAGCATTTCCTTAATTGTCTTTCAGCCCTTTTGAGATTCGTCTGTTGAGAATGCACTGAGAATTCTTGCTTGTGACTTTTGGAGGGCATGTGGACTCTCCTCTGTCTGCTCTATGTCCAGCAGGGCTTGCTGGCCCAAAGGGAGAGATAAGCATGCCTCTATTTAAGCTTCTTCCTAATGTTCCCCAGGATGATGTGCCAAATCCCCCCTCCCACAGCCTGTTGCACATCTTTGCTGACAGTGTGTGTGTGTGTGTGTTACACTTACTGATAGACTGCTATTTAGACTTTACTGTGGTGTAACAATATGCTCACATGGGGATAACGTTCTTCACTTGTAGGGACACATTTAAAAATAAAAAATAAACAAACACAGCAGGGCAGGCTGTGATGACAAGACTGTAACCTTAGCACTTGGGAGGTGGAGGCGAGAGGATCAAGAAGTCAAGGTCATCCTTGGCTACAGAGTGAATTCAAGACCAGCCCGGGCTACAGGAGACCCTGATTCAAAACAAGAGAATGAATAAACAAACAAACAAACAAACAAACACCCCAGTCCCAAACCAGAGCCATGCGAGTGTCAAGCCTTTGTTGTGAAGTGGGCTTTGGCCCAGTCGTAGGCTGTTGGGGTGGCCAGAGCATCTCTGAGGGAGGCTGGGCTAACAAGGGTGTCCAGCTGGTCATGTAGCAGATACATTGTGCGGAGGAGGGTGAGGGGGTTTGCAGGGGCACTCTCCTGGGTGGGCTCAAGTGGAGGCCGGAAATGATATCCAGATTCCTTCCTCAATCACTTCTCCATTTTAATTTTTGAGCCAGGGCTCTCTCCAGAACTGGGAGCTTGATGTTTTCATCTAGACCGACTGACCGGCCAGGGAATCCTCCTGTCTCAGCACCCCAATGCCGAGGTTACAGAGGCAGTGCTGCCAAACTCAGCTTTTCACCTCCCGAGCCGTCTCCCATCCCATAAACACATTTCTCCTCTAAGGTTTAAAGTTATGCTAGGACTCACCGGAAGTGGACGAATGTGTACTTTTTTAATTCCTTAATTTTATTCCTCTGGCAAGACAACGGTAACTCTATTCTTCGCTTGGCGGATTGGATTTAAGGAGGGGACTACAAAGGGAAATGATGAAGAGCCGTTTGGACACAAAAGTAAATATTTAGTAAGACGGGAAAAAAACCGCAGCAAATTGCTGGAGACCTCTAAGCTGTGGATTCCTTTCTCCTGAAGTTTCTGAAGCTGTTCCCAGGAGCACTTTCTCTCGCTGGGCCCACACAGATGCGCAGATGTCCCAGCCGGGGTACCCTTTGCTCCCCTTCCAGCCTCCCCACCCAGCTCACAGGCTACCCTCCCTGCTTGTCCCTGACCGATCCCCCTCAGGCCCTCTCCACAGCAGCTTCCTTGCTCCTGCCTGAGTCTGCCCCTTGTGTGTAATGTACATTGTACCAACAAATGGTCACGTGCTGTTTGAGCTTACCGAGAAGCTGCCTCTGGAGGTGGGGTTCACCGCCCCCGTGTCTCAAAAAAAAAAAAAAAACATCCCCTAAGGCTCCTGTCTGGGGATGGGCTGGCCACCCTAACTCTGTGACATGGAGTGAAAGGACACAGCAAAACAGTCGGAGAATAGAAACACGTGTCCTTAAAAACAGTTAGAAGGCGGTCATTGCTGTGTTTATCCCACAATACAGAAGCTCAGTTAATAACCCATCCCCATCCGGTCTCTGCCCGATGTTGTAAACACCCAGTCTGATGGTGTTGCCGTTTTGGTTTTTTTGTGTGTTTTGTTTTGTTTTGTTGAGGCAGGATTTCAGTGCGTAACCCTAGCTGTCCTTGAACTCATAATATAGACCAGGCTGGCCTCGAACTCTCAGAAACCTGCCTGCCTTCGCTGGGATTAAATGTGTTTGTTCTTTTACGTGGAAGCCATACCTGAGGGGACACAATTGTTCTTTTTAAAAATATTATGATGTTGGGATGGCCCGGGCGGCCTGCAAGCCAGGCAGAAGCTGCCGCCAGAGCAGTACAGGGTCCCCGGGCGAGCGGCAGAGTCAGGCGGCTGGATGCGGTGGACGGCAGAGTAAATGGACATAAGGCTATACATAAAGCTAAACATTTATTACTTAAAGAAGGGGAGACATAGACAAACGTAGAGAGAACAAAGACATATGTACACACGACACAAAACACACACATACACACAGGCACACACACACAGGCACACACACACACACACACGAGAGAGAGAGAGAGAGAGAGAGAGAGAGAGAGAAGATGGCGGGGGGGGGGTTGATCAAAAGTCGCTGAGGTGGGCGTGGTTAGTTCTTAAAGTGTCCCAAAGTAATAACAGACACTATGCTCTACTTATTATGACTCTCTCTTTTGAGGACTGGGAAGCTGGGAACAGTGCCTGTGGGCCACCTTGTCTGGCTGGTGCTCTGGGCTCTACCATCTATTTCTAACCTGTGTGATCTTGGGCTGTGCAGTAACTTCCCTCGCCTCTCTTTGATCTGTTTGTTCTACTGCAGGACGGGGCTGTCAGGACCCAGGACCTCATGTATGCACGACTCTGAAAGGAAGCTTGGCTCTTAGGCCACCTGGCCAGTGGGCTCCTGGGACCCATCTGCCTCCACCCCCAATGCTGGGTTTACCTAGGTGTTGGGGATTCAGATTCAGGTCATCATGCCTACAGAATGACTCTTATCCGCTGAGCCATTTTCCCAGCCTCAGCTTGGATCTTAGCCACATCTCTACTCTTCTCTGCCCAAGTCCCTCTTCTTGGCTCATCTCATTTCTCCCTGGAGTCTGCTCAGACACCCTATAGGGTAGTCTTGCCTTGGTGACCTTCTGTCCCTAAAGCCTAGTATAGCACCTATCCGTATTAACTCTGATCCAGTCAGGTACCTCTGAGCTATAGCTTCCAAGACACACTGAACCCTGCCCCACCCCTCTGCCCACCCCGCCCCTGCTGGGCCCAGTAGCCCCTCTGCATTCCCTGTTGCAGGAGCTGAGAGCTGATTAAACAAAGGAGCCCTGTCCCTGGAACCTGTGCTGATCCCATCGGTGTGTGTCTTGCAGTTAGAGTTCCTGCTGGCCTCTGTGTTCTTGACCCTCCATGGTTCATAAGGCCCCTCCCTTCTGTAATCTCAGTCCAAGATTGGGTAATAGGCAGTGTCCAGGGTGCTCCATTATAACAGAGGCCCAGAGAGGACAAGTTACTTACTCATAGTCACACAGCAAGAGAGTGCTGGGAGATGGGGCACTAACCACCCAGAATTCCTCAATGGTACCATCTCAACTTGGATCCCAGGGCCATTGTCATCCCTTCAGGGATCTTGGCCACGTGGGGCCCCTCAGTTCTTCCAAGAAAGGCAGGCCCAGCTTTTGTTCTTCTTTGCATGAGCATGCTCTGATCCCACCCGTGTCTCAGTTTCCTGGCCATAAAAATGGTAATCTTAGCAAATGGAGGCGAACCACTGTTCTGGCTGACCCAGCAGGCATTTTCCCTTGGCCTGTCTGTCTGTCTGTCCATTCCAGAATCACTCCACAGGACTGGATGTTGAACTGGCGAAGCTAGACTCCCTGATCTTGCCTCTGTCTGTCTTTACTTTCTTTTTAAGAGGCAGGGCCTCACCGTGTAGCCCAGGCTGGCCTCACCACGCAGCCCAGGCTAGCCTCACCATGTAGCCTAGGCTGACCTCAAACTCATCCTCCTCCTGCCACAGCCTCAGTGCTGGGATGACAGGCATGTACTACACTGCTCAATACTTCCCGACCTAGGGCAGTGGCTCAGGACACTATCCTGAGGTGGCTCGTTGGCCCTCTGTGAAGTGTGCAGGTTAAGGGTGACCTGCAGGTGGCCAGAGCAGAAGTAGTGGTGAGTGATTAGGTGTTTACCAAGGCCCCGAGGAGCGCTCTGACTTTACCCTGGAGCACACGTAATCATGGACAGATGACATGAAACAGGTAACATGCTCCCACATTGATGGTGATGCCCCCTCCCTCCTCCCTCATTTCATAGCAGCAATAACAAAGACTCCGGGAGGGGATGAGATTTTCCCTGATAGTGCCCAGGCAGAGTCCCTGAGACTGAACCCAGGCCCCTGCTCTGAGCTCAACCCTTTCCCTCCCTAGGCTCATATTAATTATCTAGACAGCTTTGCTGAGATAGAACTCGCATGCTTCGCAAGTCACCCATTTAAAGTACACAGCTCGATGGCTCCAGTCCAGACAGCTGCATCCATCCGTACAGGTTACAGCGTTTCCATTACTGCTTTGGTTCTAGCTCCGCATCCCTCAGTTCCTCAAGCCCCAGGCAGCCACCCATCGGCTGGACCGATGCGTCTACTCCCTGTATGCCGGACAGTGCATTCCGCTAGCGTTCGCTTCTGTTTTCTTTCACTTACATGATGTGCGCATCCTTACTGATACAGCATGTTTATTTGTCTCTTACTTAATGGGTATCTGGGCTGCTTCCACTTTTTGTCTCCTATGAATGATGCGGCTGTGGACAAGACCAAACAACTTTCTGTGTTCGTGCATGTCTTCATTTCTCTTGAATAAATACCTGCAGGTGGCATTTCTGGGGTGTAGGGGAACTCCATATTTACCGGTCTGGTCTTTTCCATCCTGACTTTCTCAGCTCCTGGGGCTGCTGATGACAAAACTATGTGTGGATAAACTCAGGACTGGATAAACTTCCAGGTTCGGGAAACAAGCCCACCCCTTCCCTGCTCTCTCCATGTCCTCTCCCCTCCTCTTTAGGCCTTTCTTCAGAGAGTTGTGGGCCAGCAGGATCCCAGCTCCTTTCTGCTTGCTGGGGCTTGGGTGAGTCCGTGGCCTGTGACTCTGTTGCTCTGGTTGACAGTTGTGGATTCGTGTGAACTGTGTTACAAAATGGTGTTTCGTGTTTGCTGTTTCTCTCAGCGCACACTGAGAGTCTGGCCCTGTTCCTCAAGGCTAGACATGCCATTGGGCACAGCTTCTCATTTCGATGGACTATTTTCTTATCTCTCTTGTCAAGAACCCACGGGTTGCATGGGGTTCCTAGGCCCTGTGTACTTGCTCAGGCCTGAGCTCAGGAGGAAGCAGGGAGGCCCTAAATAACACCCCTGGCCTGACAATTGATACTCGTGGCATACACAACTTGTCTTTTCTCTCCTCCTCTCCTCCCCAACCCCCAACCCCCAACCCCCCCCCCCCCCCGTGGCTTCCCTTTCCTTGTCTTCCAGAGAAAACATACCTTTTGGAACCTAATAATTAACTGTAGAATGAACCTTTACCAAGAAAAGAACCAAAAAGACTCGAGTCACGCACTTCCCTAATCAGTAACTTTTCTTTAGACCTGCTGAACCCAGAGTACCCAGTGGCCTGCAGATGACGGCAGCTGGGGAGAAAGGCCGACCCCACCCCCAGCCGTTCTGCCCCCTCAGCCCTCTGTCTGTACAGGCACAGCGCTCATGCCTGGAGACGCTTTCTGAACAAATCTTTTCTTTGTCCCAGCCGCACGTCCTCCAGCCGCTGGCTTTTTTGACTGGGTGTCCCTGTAGCTCCAGCCCCGAGGTAAATGTGCTTGGAGGAGGCACTGGCTTGGCCCCACCCACCCTCTCTTTTGGACTGCATCAGTGTTCTGCCATTCCAGGCTTGGCCGGAGCTGAGGGGTGAGCTGGCAGACATCCTAGGCAAATAAGAGCAGCTGGAAAGGAAAGAGGCCCCTGGAGTGGGAGGATGGACCCGACCCCCTATAGGGCGAGAGCTGCCAGGCCTGTAGGAAGGCCTCCATCCCAGGAGTGCTGGCCCCTGGTGAACATGGAGAATGAAGGAACAGGCCTTCGTGCCACGCTCTGTGCTGGGCATAGCTGCTTGTATAGACTAAGGTTCAGTTTTGCAACCTGCCAGCTGTGTGACTTGGGGCAAATTGCTTAACTTCTCTGTCCCTCCATTTCGGTATCTACAAATAGGTGAAATGCCACAACCTCCAGGGTTTCTAAAGTCCCAGAGGAAGATTTGGGAGTGTGCCACATCAACACATTTGAGACATTCTGCCTCTCCACAGAAGACCCGCAACAAGAGCCAACCTGTGTGTGTCCTGTGCTAACACTTCTATTTCTCTAGGCTTTCACTGGAACTTTCTCTAAGTAGACAAAGGACCTGTTGTGTGAGTGTGAGAGTGTGTGTGTGAGTGTGTGTGTGTGTGAAACTGTGTGTGTGTGTGTGAAACTGTGTGTGTGTGTGTGACTGTATGTGTATGAGAGAGACTGTATGTATATGGGAGACTCTCTTTCTGTGTGTGTGTGTGTGTGTGTGTGTGTGTGTGTGTGTGTGTGTGTATACATGCACATGGAGGCCAGAGGTCAAGGTCAGGTTTGTTCCTCAACGTCTCTCCAGCTTACTTTTGGAGACAGGGTCTGTCACTGAACCCAGAGATCACCAATTTAGCTAGCCTGGCTGACCCTAAGATCCACTTACTTATCTTACCTGCTCAGATTTGTCCTCCAGGACTGGGACTGCAAACTTGGGTGCCATGCACCCAGCTTCTATGTGTGTGCTAAGGATCCAGACTCAAATCCTCACGCTTGCGCGACAGGCATTTTCCTAGCCGAGCCATGGCTCCAACTGTGGCTGTGCTTTCAGAACACGGGGAACAAACAACAAGTAGAAGTGTTTATTGGGGAGACGGGGCCGGGTAAGCAAGAGAGGGGGCACAAGTCGGCTGAGCTAGGTACAGCAGAGCTGGCTGGGGCAGCTTGGCCTCTCTGCATTAGGGGTTGGGGGTGAGCAGGCAGGCAGGCAACCAGAGTTGGTGGCCTAGACTTTCCCTGGAAGCCTCTTGCTGTGAGTCTGTCCCTGCCCTAGAGCACCCAGAACACAGGCAGGTGTAGAAATGGCTGCTCACAGCCCTGGCTGCCACCTGTATAAACATCTATCTAAGGCAGACGCATCTGGCACAGCCTAGGAAGGCCTCAGAGAGGGAACCTCGGTGGGGCCAGGTTTCGCAAGCCCAGTAAGAGTCCTCCATAACGGGAAGTCAATGACAGTAGGTCCCATCCAGCCCATCCTTCCCCTTGCTTGACCACCTCTGCTTTCCAGGGGACTTTCCCAGAGTCCTTTGCCAGCTGGTCTCTGGTAAGGATCTGCCAGCAGGTAACAAGGAGGAGGATTAGCCAGACCAGCCTGCTTCTGTAGTAATCCCTCTACAGTGAGATAGCCTTTGCCACCCAGGCCTTCCAGATTCCTGGGCCTTCAGTGCCTTCCAGGTCTTTAGGAACCCTTTTCCTTAGGAGAAGACAGTTTTATAGATAGTATATTAATTTATTATTAATTGATTGATTGATTGATTGATTGTGTGTATGCGTTCGCATGTGGAGACTAGAAGACAACTTCAGGAGTCTCCCCTTCCACCACGTGGGTTCAGTCACCAGGCTTGGTGGTAGGTACTTTTTCCTGTTGAGCCATCTCACTGGCCCTGTTTCTGACGTCAAGCATGTCACTTACTGAGACAATGCCCAAGCCACCCTAGCCAGCTCAGGAATATAGTGTTCAGGGACCACAGGAACTTGGCACCCAGGAAAGGTGATGTTGGGATTATTTTGCTTTTCGTATGTGTGTGTGCATGTGTGTATAGGTGTGCAGGCATGTGTCTGTGTGTGTGCGTGTGCACGTCTGTACCAAATGCTAATCCTAGGTGTCATTTCTCAGGCACTGTTCATCTTGTTTTTGAGATAGTCCTGGTTGGCCTGGAGTTCACTCAGTAGGCTAAACTGCTTAGCATCTGAACTGGGATTACATCCCTAGAGCTGGGTTTATAGATGGGCACCACCACGCCATGGTTTGTTACCCTAGCACACAACCAGAGGTGACCTTCGTGTCAAGCCAAGCAGATGACTCCGGGCACAGGGAACCACATGCAGAAGCTAAGAGGTGCACAAGAAGGAAGGACATTGGGGAACACAGGAAGTTCCTGGCTCTGCTAGTGGGAGGGCTTTGTGGGTAGAGCCTCGAGAGCCAGGAAAGTGTGGGGCCGGGTTAAAGCGTGGGTGATAAAGCATGGGCACAGGTGTGAGTGAGCCTCTCCACACCCCCTCAAAAGCTCCCAAAGGATAAGGGCAGACCCTGTTTGAATGTGAAAAATAGATCTTTATTTCAGTGCTCACACGTGCTTCAAAAGCATGCCTACTCCTGCCTGGAACCCGAAGCTCGCACACACCAAGAGAAGCAGAGCTGTGTGGGAATGGGGCAGATACATGGCTCATGGTGCAATTCTCTGTGTAAAGCGGAACGTGTTAAAGGCATCTATGTGATTCTTCCCAAGTTCTTCTCTGAGATTTCAGGGGGGTCCCAGAGTCTCAGACCTCATTACCCCGAGACCTCCCTCCACCTCCAAGGTCTTCCAGCTTGAGGGCCCAGACATGGGGAGGTAGTGGGGGTTGGTGACCCATAGGCTCCCATGCTTTTCTGTAGACAAGTGCTGTGTCTGAGGGTGCTGGCTGAGAAGGAAGGGCTGGTCGGTGGAGGCGTGGCCCTGGTGGGAAGTGACCAGCATGGACAGTTAAGGCTTCTCCTGTGAAGTCTAGTCTAGGCACTGTGAAGGCAGCTGCTGGGTAGTCCTGAGACTGTATGTGCAGGATCCGGACATAGGTCTGGTGCTGCTGTCTCCTTCCCAGAGTGCCCTGGGCCTGGGTGGCAGGTTTCAGAAGCAGAGGGCCAAGAGACTCTGGAGGTGGGACCGCCAATCATTGCTCTGGTGAAGGAGCATCAAGCCCAGAAGAGGAGAGCAAAGTGTGGCCCTCCTTGGGGCTCAAACCTAGGCTCTGACTCCCAGCTCCCCAGCCTCTCTGACCTCTCCTTACCTCCTCAGCCCAACTGTGTCCTTCCAGACTGGTCCCATATGACCTCTCTGACTCACTCAGGTCAGGGCTGATGTCACAGAGAGAGTACTAGAGTCCAAGTCAGATGGCATAGGCCCTGTTTCCAGGCTCACCCACTGGCCCTGTAAGTGGTGGCCAGCCTACTGGCACAGCGCAACATGGGCAGCCTCTGTTTCCACCCTGCAGTTTCTCATGCACACTGAACAGGTTGGTGACACTGTGAGAACCTGAGGTGTCTAGCACAGAGTAGTTCCCTTTTGGGGGGGACCGGGGGTGAGAGACCAATGGCCAGGGCAGCTGGGTTCCTTCATTGAGCCAGTGGACTCATCATCTGTTTGTGCTTGCTCTGAGGATCTAGGGACAGTCCAAACAACACAGGGTGCTGGCAATGGCTCTCCTCTCCCCTAGCTCTGTCTGCCAAGGCCAGGATTCTGACTGTGTTGGCACAGAACATTCCTCACAGCTAAGGGGACAGATGGGGAACAAGACCAGAGGAACGGGGTGGATTTGGAGTACATTTCCTCCCAAAGAGCCCCCAGGCAGCCATATCGGCCTGAAGGGGTGAAGTTGCTCATTATCTCGGGATTAAGACCAGGTTGAGTTGAGGGTTGGCAGCAGGTGGGGTGGAGCTGGGTGAAGGGGTCCCTTAGGCTGGGCCGATGATGACGTTCCGGTAACCCTTCACAGACTTCAGCTTGTCACACTGGAAGTTCACCACCAGCTTGTGGAGGCCAACTTCAGTCGGGAACAGGTCGACCCTCACCTTTACCACTTCTCCCGCTGGCACAGGGTCTGAGCTGAAGAAAGGAAGAAAGAGAGTGAGGAGACAGGCCTAGCTGCCACGTGAAGTGTGGGACACATGAGACTTAGGCTAGAGCCTCAGCAAAGGAGAACTAAGGCCAGAATTCATGACGGGTCCTGCTCATGGCCTCTGCAAGGCCTACAGAGTTGGTAAGCAGTTCCACACCTCCTAGAGTGGTGTGAGTGTGCACGTATTTGAGTGTGTACACAAGTTTGGGTGTGTTCGAGACGATAAGTATATATGTCCATGTGTGCACAAGTATCTATAGGCATGCACAAGAATGTTGCTTGTCGGGGCTGGAGAGATGGCTCAGAGGTTAAGAGCATTGTCTGCTCTTCCAAAGGTCCTGAGTTCAATTCCCAGCAACCACATGGTGGCTCACAACCATCTGTAATGGGGTCTGCTGCCCTCTTCTGGCGTGCAGGCATACACACAGACAGAATATTATATTCATAATAAATAAATAAATAAAAAGAATGTTGCTTGTCGATGGGCAATCATATGTGGTGAGTAGATGTGCCCATGTGCTGGCAGTGGGTGGTGGAGGAGAGGTAACACGGACATGCTCAGTGGCTACAGGAGAGATAATACATCGTGTGCATTGTGCATGTGCATTGTACGTGCACTTGACTTGTTTTGACTGTGTGAGTTACATGGCACCAGAAAAGAAAAACAGGATGTGTGTGTTCAGATGTGAGTGGGTGAGGACACACTCATGCCTGTGTGTGCATTTACACATAGACACATGTGTGGGCACCGAGTTCTGTAAGGACTCTGGAGACGGCACACTGTGACTGATGTGTCTCAGGTCAGGTGTGTGCTGGCGTGGGGATGGCCTGCAGTTGGCACACTGTGAGAGCCGAAAGGCTGCCTGTGGGTGCTCTGGCTTCGGTTTAGGGTGGGTGGGACGCAGGAGAGCAGGAGATGAATGGAGCGGGCTGGGTCTAAGGGCCTTGCCTCCTGTGCCTTCAGCCTCCGCCTCTCTGAGACTCGGGTTCCCAGCACTTACACTTCCACAGACTTCTGCTCCTTGGTCAGGCCAGCCCCCTCCACGGTGAAGACACAGTCATTCAGGGACTCAGAGAGTGGGTTCCTCAGGGACACCTCAGCCACCAGTTTGCGGTTCTGCTTGGGCTCCCCCAATGTCTGGAAAGGAAAGAGATGAAGGTTAGGGCAAGGAGTCAGGCTGGAGGCCTAGGGAATTCATCCCAATGTTTGCTAAATGAAGCTGCTCTCAGCTCTGACACTCCCAGAAGAAATCTTGGTGCCTGTTTCCTATCTGCAAAACACAGGTGATGGCTGCTCCCCAGGTCTCTTCCAGGGGGCTTTACTGAGGCTCCCCCATGAACCCGGGGTGTGTATGAAGGACCTCCTGTTTCTCAGAATTTGAAGTTGAGAGGTCAGGACTGGAGCTTACTGACCCTGCTCTGCTCTACTGTGTGATACTGGACGCTCTCTGAGCTCTGCAAAAGTTGCCAATTCTTCAGAACAGGTGAGCTAAGGTGTGTAGCACTCGGCAGACCCTGGCCCATGACCACAAGCTACTCTAGTGCAACTGAGTCTGGAACTCAGGAGTACCTCAGAAGGGGGCTTGGAGGAAGATGGTGGTGACAGCACAGTCGGCTTTTACCAAGTCTCCAAACATGCAGGGCACGCCCTAGATATTTCCTGTGGCCCTACTTGGATTCTCACAGCATCCCTAAGTGCCAGCATTGACCGGGTTCCACAGAGGAGTGAACTGGGGCTCAGAAGGGCGAATTAGCACCTTCGGCACCACCCAGGCACCATGGATCACCACGCTTGTCACCCTTCTCTGGCCCCAGCAGTATCACCAAGGTACATTGATCTTTTAAGACTACCTGGGTCCTAGATCCCAACAGTCCCCTGACCCCAGGGCTCAAGAAGCCCTTCCTAGAAGCTCCAGTCCTGCGTTCTCTTATCTTTATGACACTCTCCTTTTACCAGGATCCTGAAGCACAGAAGGGCTCCAGGCTGCAGGGAAGCAGGCGTATGCATGGGTGCAGGCTGCCTTCTCTCCAACCCTGGACTGTTCTGGGGCCCTGTCCGCTCCTTACCCTGATCTTGATTTCAGGATTCTCCAGGTAGATGTCTCTCTCGGCCAGCAGGTAGCTGTTGGAAGCTGGCTCGACGAGGAGACCCCGCACCTTGATGAGGTTTGATTCTGTCAGGTACTCATTGTACTTCTCGTAAAGGATGCGAAGGGGGATGCTATTCTCTGTGATGAGGGAGAGAGGGGCGAGGTGATGTGTGAGTTGTGAGGGCTGGATCCAACCAACTGCCGAGATTACAGACACACACCACCACACTGGAACAGAACCCAGAGTCTCATGCACGCCAAGCAAGCACTCCGTCACCGACTTGTGTTCCCAGTTTGCCTCTGTTCCTTCTAGCTGATGACGCAGCAAGTGTCCACCTTCTAGGACCTGTTAATAGGATCTGGGCGGTATGGGTACTTAGGAGGCTAGAAAGGGTTTCCAGAATGGGACAGGGAGGCACCTAGCTGCTGCAGGGGATGGACAACAGCTGGTCGCCAGACACCATGCCTCTCCCAAGGCCTCCCAGTTTACCTTCTTGACAACCCAAGCGTGACTGTGTTTGGATCATATCCCGGCTTACAGGCAAGGAAACCAAGGCTTGGGCAAGTAAAATGGTATTGTTATGCATCATCACACAGCTGAACATGCCACCCAGGCACCTGAACCAGAGCCCAAGCATCACCTGTGCCCTGGGGGTGAACTCACTGCCCACTGGGCCCACAGCCTTGACCCATTTTACAGATGAAGACATGCCTTCGCCAGGAAGCACTCACCAACTGGCTGTGTGAGCCCAGGAAGATGACCACCTTGTCTGTTCCCTCTGTTTCTGGGGCCACTAGCATATGCATGGCAGAGCTCTGAGCTGAACAATGGCACACAACTGAGGGACTGAGGGTGGACTTAATCTCATTTTTTTTCCGGCAAGAAAATGGAGGCCTGAAGGCAGTAGGATTCTGTGGGATGCAGGAAGGTTGGGAGAAAGGAGCCCAGAGCTGGGATCTACTGGCTTGCACAAACGTTCTGTCTCCTCATCTACTGAGATCCTGAGCAAATCCCTTTTGCTATCACATCATCATCACTACCATCACTATCAGAAGCATCCCCATCCCCATCAACAGCATCAGCACCACCACCACCTTCATCACCATCATCATCATCACCACCAACATCACCATCATCATCATCACCACCACCATCATCATCATCATCACCACCATCATCATCACCATCATCATCATCATCATCACTATCATCATCATCACCACCATCATCATCACCATCATCATCATCACCATCATCACCACCACCACCATCATCATCACCATCATCACCACCACCATCATCCCCATCAGCAGCATCAGCCCTACTACCACCATCATTATCACCACCATCATCATCACCACAATCACCACCACCATAATCACCAACATGATCATAATCACCACCATCACCACCAGCAGCATCACCACCACCACCATCATCTTTTGTTAAAAAAAGATTTTCAACATTATTTATAGCAAACTAATACCACAATAAATATAAATACAAACCAACAAAGTCTTGCTTACTGCACTCTGGCAGAAAGTTCACGTCACAGGGGCCAGGGCTAATTGATAATGAGAGGTCTTGCTAGGCCTGGGAAGCCAAGGACAAATTAGCACTGCTCAGCTCCTACCAGGAGACCGCTGCTCGGGTCAGCTGGAGGATTGACAAAGCTGGGGGCAGTGACCTGCTCAGTGTTGGCTCAAGCAGCAGGTGGTACAGACTTTAGAAAGCTAGGGAGTGGGTGGCCTTCCCAGGTGCATCGTCCCCAGAGGGACCTATTCCAGCCCAATGACATGATTGGGGATCCAAGTCCTGAGCTCATGAAGACAAAAATGTGGAATGAACAGCCCAACCCTGAGGGCAAAATAGAAAGAGAAAACACTGGACATTAGGAAGATGTGGCCATAACTGTTGGCTTTACTAGAGGGCCAGGCCAGGCCAGGGCAGGTCCTGGAGAGCCAGTGTTCACAGATCAGTGACCGGGCCTCGGCCTCAGGCCAAATGCCTTCTGGGAGGAGAAACTAAATGTTGTCAGCCTCAGTCCTCCCTTGGACATTATGCCCTGTTCTAGAAGGTCCCCTGGGGATAGTCAGTGAGGCACACTGACTGCTTTCCTGACCTACTGGTGGCTGAGGAAGGAGAGAGAGAGAGAGCAGGGTGGAGGAGGGGGAGAGCAACTGGGCTGCAGCCAGGCTGGGACAACTGGACTCCATTCAACTGTCCTGGGCCTGGTTTCCTGTCCATTAGCACATGGAAGTCCCCAGATCATATCATCAAAGAGCAATAAGCATCAGCAACTGCCAGAAAGGGGGAAGAATCGGTCAGGTGCTCCTTGGATTTGGAAGCCCCAACAGGCCATGTTGGACTAGCTGTACCTCCCAGCCAGAGCCCAGCACACAGAGCCCCTGCCCTGTCCTCCCTGTTCCCTGGGCTGTCCCTCAGGCAGGACACCCTCAACTGCACGGTGGGCCGGCCGGAGCTCCTGCAGCACAATGCAGGCACTCTGATGCTATCTGTGGGGCAGAGGTGATTCCGCAGCTGAGAGTAAGGGCTTGGCCGAGGTTCATCACTGCCTCCCTCAGGGTAGCTCATAAAAGGCTCAAGTGAGTGGTACAGCCTGCAGGGCCTCAAAAGATGCACTGATCTTTCTACAGATGGGGGCCTGTGGCCTACATGGGAAGAGAAATGCCCAGGGCAACAGCACAGGTGGCGGCAACTAGAATATGGGTATCCAGGCTATCTTACATGGCCGTGGTGATGAAGCCCTGCCCTTTACTTGGGATCCAGACAGAGGGGTCACTTGTGTTCTTCCTATGTCATCAAGGGTCGCAGAGATACCCTGAGCTGACACTGCCTCGTGTCACCCTAGGGGTAAGGAAAGACCCGGCCTCTCAGTCGCCCTGGGTCTCATACTGAAGCAGAAGCGTGGCTCCAGGTCCTGGCCACAGTGACTCCACATCTGCTCTCAGTCCCTAAAGCTGTCCATCAGGTCAGTGCCATTGCCTCACGTGATGGGCATGGTCACCTTGCCAGTCCGTACTTCGTGCACTGTGAAGGTGGCAGAGGCAAACGCCACGCAGGTCCAGCTGGCTTCAGAATGCATCTTTCCGTAGTGTCAGTGCTGGGACCCTGGCCCAGGCTAAGGGGATTTTCCAGGCCTGGGAGTCAAGAGCTGGTCCCAAATACAGGCCTGTCTGTCCAGGAAAGCTGACTTTGACAAAGGGCCTGAAGTGCAGGCAGGAGTGGGAGCAGGGAGAGTAACAGCTTGGCTGCCCCTTCTCCAGGCAGGTCACACCGGCTATCCATGACCAAGTATTAATGGTCCAACAGTACATGAAGTCCATACTGGCCAATGGTGAATGAGCTATGGAGCAGGACTGTGTCCTGGCACTGTGCTAGCTAGGTGTATGACCTCGGGGTCCAGAACAATTTTAGAAGAGCACCAAGGAAGGGAATTAGCTGTGGCAGAGGAGCACAGTGGCTGGGAAAGTCAGCAGGGTCGTGGGAAGATGCCATGAAACCCCTGGCTTGACCACTGTGTGCCTCCATCTCTTCATCTAGAAAATGGGTACAGGGATGGAATCTACATCCGCCCCCCCCCCCATCGCTATTTTTTTCTTGAGACAAGATCTTACTATGTGGCCCAGGCTGGCCTCAGATTCTTAATCTTCCTTCCTTAGCCACCAGAGATCTGGGATTGCAGGAGTGCTTCATCATGCCGCCCCCCACTTCTCTTTGGGCTATAAGAATTAAGCATGCTGGGAGGCTAGGGAGACCGCTCAGTTAGTAAAGTGCTTGCCTTGCAAGCATGAGAACCCAACGGGGGGGAGGGGTAGGGGGTTGGAGGGGAATTGGGGTAGCACAGAGTTGGAGGGGGGTGCGGCGGAGCCTGGCTTGTAATCACAGTGCTGGCAAGAAGGGACCAACAGATCCCTGGGACTAGCTGGCCAGTGAGAGAGCCTGTCATATACAAAAAAAGGTGGATGGTACCTGAGGGATGACACTGTGGTGCCGTCTGGCTTACACTCGCACACACTCGCGCCTGCATGCGCGCATGCCCATGCACACGCGCATACTTAAAACACCACAGTACTAAGGAAGTGCTTAGCATGGACTTGGCCCCCCGTGATGCCTGGCAAAGGGTCTGGGAAGTGAGGTGCACACAAGTACTGGATGCTCCGGGCAGGCAGAGCCTTACCAGAGTAGGGGTCCAGGGTCAGGCTGAGGTTCTCAGCGCCGCACTCGGGCCCCAGCACCCCGTTGTAGCTGACGGTGCGGGCGCAGAGCAGGAGGCGACAGTCACGGCTCTCGGAGGTGTCGTTGCCGATGTGGGCGAACACGTCAAAGTCGTTGCCCATGCTCATGCTCTCGCCCACGCGGATCCGCATGGACACCCCCGTCTCCTCCTTCTCAGCCAGTTTGTTCAGGTGGTTGGCCCTGGTGAAGGCTTCTCTCTCCTCAGGCGACCCTGCACAACAGGGAAGAGAACTCTGACATGATCCGCAACAATGGGAGAGGGTTGGGACAGGGCGAGCTGGCTACAAGGTTACATTTTTTTTTTTTTAAATCTCTGTGCCACATTCAGAGCTGTGACAGTGGCTGGTGCACAGGAAACAGGGACACAGTGTTTGTTTGGACAGGGGCAACTCCGCCTGACTGCCTTCCCTCCTCTTCCTCACTGAGTCTTCCCCTGTGTTCCGCTCACCTCTCCCCGTGTACCCTTTCTTTTTCTTCCCCGTGTTATTAGGTACGTATCTGTTCTTCATTTTTTAAAGATTTATTTATTGTATGTGTATGGGTGCTTATCTGCATATATGTATGTGAACCACATGTATGTCTAGTGCCCATGGAGGCCAGAAGAGGGGCTCAGATTCCATGAAACTGGAGTTACCAATGGTTGTGAGTCACTGTGTGTGGGGGTGTGCTGGCACTTTGGAGGTGCCGGGAACCAAACCATGGTTTGTCCTAAGAGCAGCAAAGCCATCCCTCCAGCTCCACATCTGTTTTCCTATTGGTCTATCAGCCCTGAACCTTTTGAAGACCAGAGGAAGCATGTTTTTTCCTTCTGTCTTCTCCTTCCCAGAAGCATGTACCGTATAGCATGTCCATACGGTACTAACCCCAGGCAGCCCTGGACTCAGCGAGGGACAAGCAGGGCAAGGATTACAGTATTTCAGTCAGCTCTGTTAGTGTCACGGAGGCTGGCACACAGTGAGACTTGGTACTGAGTGGGCTGGTGTACACACCCAGTCTTACAAAGCCTTTCCCTTACTGATTCTCCAGTAGCAAGAAAAAGATGCTGCCTCTGGGTGGGACTGAACCTGTTACTGTCAGGTTTCTAGGAATGCACCTCATGGCCTCTCTGGACTGCCAGTCTTTCTGCCACAGATATACTGTAGCAATGGTCTGTGTGCAGCTAAAGACCCCGCCCCAGTGTACCCCATTAGTACCATAAAACAACATAGACATACCACTTTCCCTCCTGAGATCCATGTCTCTCCTACTTAGCAGCTATGCTCTCCAGTTTTACTGAGACTCAGATCAATGAAAAATGAGACTTACAAACCAGGGAGACAAAGGTGGGGGCAAGGTCAGCTCACCTCAGATCCTTGGCAGTCTTGTAAGGACCAGGCATGGAAGTGCATGTCTGTAAGCCCAGTCTCGGGGAGCTAGAGATGGGGGCTCCTTGCAGTTTGCTAGTCAGCTCGTTTAGTCAACTGGTGAGCTCTGGGCTTAGTGAGAGACTGACTTAAAGACTGGGAGATGCTCAGAGGTTAAGAGCACTTCCCACGCCACCACAAGGGCCATTTCCTGATTTCTCCACAAAGCCTTGCTGTGGCTCTAGAACCTTCAGCTGGTGTGAACTATACGCAGGTACCCTGCAAATCCTGAAACTGGAGGTTAAGAAAGAAGGCCTAGGCTGGCAAGATGGCTCCGTGGGCAAAGGCTTTTGCCACCAAGCCTGACAATGTGACTGAGTTCCAACCCCAGGACCCATAGGGTGGAAGGAGAGAACTGATTCCTGGAAGTTGTCCTCTGACTCCCATATACATGCTAAGTCACACGTGCTCTGTAAAACAATGGTGACGGGGCAGAGAATGTAATAAAAAATTTAAATGAAAAAAGAAAGGCCTGAAAATCTAATTTTTCTATCTGGTACCAGACACAGTCCTCCAGGTGCTCCTGACTCTGCATGAATGATACCCTGATGAACCTTGTTTAACCTCGGTTGGTTTAGCAATGGGATAAGGAAAATACAGTGTCATTGGTTTCTAAATGCATGAGCCATGGGGGATAAAGGAGCGCTTCCTGTCCTTCCAGGGTACCTTAGTTCAGTTCCCAGCACCCATATCAGAAAACCCACACCTATCTGGAAAGCTAGCTCCAGTCCAGTACTTTCTTCTGGACTCCTTGGGCACATACACACACACACACACACACACACACACAGATCACATGAATAAAAAAAAAGTCTTTTTAAAGAATGGAGAGCAGTAGAGGAGGAAACTAACTCTTCTGGCCTTCAAATGCATGCATGTATGTGCATATGCATATGTCACATGGACACACATATACCAGATGCAAGCATACATGTACATGTGCGTATGTCACATGGACATGCACATACCAGATGCAGGCACATATGTGCATATGCATATGTCACATGGACACACATACAACAATTCTCTCTTTCTCTCCAGATAAAAATCTATTTTTTTTTAAGATCTCAGATTAAAGAGATGGTTCAGTGGTTAAGAGCACTGGCTATTCTTCCAGAGGTCCTGGGTTCAATTCTCAGCACCCACATGGCAACTCACAACTGTCTGCAACTCCAGTCCAAGGGGGTCTGACAGCCTCATACAGACATACATGTAGGCCAAATACCAATGCGTATAAAATAAAAATAAAACAAATTATCTATAAAGCAAAAAAAGATAAAGGGCCTTGCTGTGTTGGTCTTGAACTTATGATTCTCCTGTCTTAGCTTTCCAAGCAGTGGGGATTACAGGCATGTACCGTGTCCAGCTCAGACGAAATCTTTTTGTTGAATGAGTTTTCTAAACAAATCACCCTTTACTACTACAGTAAAGATACATCAGTGTCTACACCTATTTTCCAGGAGTTTCTTAAGATAGAATGTAACACGCGGGTCACTGACATACATGGGTTGCCATGTACACACATGTATACACAAGGCTGATGGGCTAGTAAAATTAGCTGCTCATCTGCAAGGCTCGGTTAAAGGCTCCGAGAGTGCAGACACCTACCTTCTGGGTACTTGTAGGTGTGGGTGATGTCCTCCCGCTCGTCACGGCCCACGCTCTTAGTGCTGATTTTCTGCCCCACCACCAAGGAGCGATTGATGGACTTGTGCACAGACCCATCTTCCTGCCGGATCCAGTCCACCACATCAGCATTGACCTCGGCGAACACAAAGGCTGAGTCGTACTTGGTGCTCAGGTCACCCTCCTTGATGGCCCGCACTGAGACAGGGCCACAGCAGTATGTCCCTGTTTGGGATAAGGGGAGAAGTGGGCAGAGCTACACAGAGGGTGACACCCGAGCCCTCCACGATTGCCCCATGTGCAGCAGACGCTCTCAGGACCAGACAACTCTTTGACCAGGGAGGTTTATCCCAGAATGCATCTGGGGTAAGGATTCAGGACACAGACTCCAGAACTGGATGTTGGCATTGAAGTCTGAGCAGCCTCCTGTTAGCAAGTCAATCACTTCTCCAAGCTGCATTTTACTGTGGAGTTCCGTCTGCACCCATCTGATGATGGTCCATGAACCAAAAGGTAAAGCTACTCTCTATGAAGCTCCATGGTCTTTGATAAGACAAACAGAAATGCACCCTAAGGCATCTTCAGAGCATCAGGAGGCCAGGTCTCACTCCCACCTACTGAGTACATTGAGTGGAAATCGATGCCCGTGAGAGTCTGGCCTCAGCCAATGCAGAATGTGAGATCTGGGTTTGTGTGCCTGGCACTGTCCACACCTACAGTGTTAGAGGCTAGAGATGGGTGTGGATATTCTGTCGTGTCCTGAGATGGGACATTGTCATAGCAAATAAAAACACAGGATTGTCACACTGCGATACGGACAAGGTCATAAAAGGTCACCTAACACTGACGCTCTTCACCAGCTCCACACAGTCCCTGCCCAGCGTCTAACAAAACCTAAGGGACCAGTGACATTAGGTGTAGAAAAATGACGTCTTTAACTTGCAGAACTTTGGCAACTTGTCCCCTAATGACAAAATCAAGTGACAAAGCACGGGGCAGTGACAACTGCCACAATAAGAACCACAGACATTCCCCGTGACCTTGCAGTTGTCCCAGATAGCAGGAGCTGTCACATATGCGGGCCCCAGCACTAGAACTCACTCTGTAAGGATCAAGTGTTACTATGCCATAAAGGGGTTTTTCTAGAACTCTCTAGAACTTTGACAGTCTTTGTATCCCCATGCCTTGAATTCTGTGCATTTAAAAAATATTCCGAGGGGATTTCCACGCCCTTTGTCAGACCTTGCCTTCGTGCTGTCTGTCTGTCTCACACTTACAAACATCATATTTGGGATTGCTGGAAGCAATTGATGAGGCTATTTTGGGAGGGGGTGAAGATGCTGCTTTTTCTTTGTGCTCGTTTGCATTTGCCTCCTGCACAAGGTGGGTGCCGATTTCACAGATGAAGTGCTGCCGCACCATTGCTGGCCTCCGGCTGGCATCTCAGCGCCACCATATTGCAGCTCCTCCATCCCAGCTCCCCTCGTGGGGATGCTGTCCCTACTAACCTTCGCTCTTCTCCTGCGGTGTGGGGTCAATGGCCTGCCACCCCTCGTAGCCCGGCGTTAGGTCCGGCCTGGTCATCCAGGACTCCACCCAGCAGTGGAAGTTCCTAGGTGGGGACAGAGGCAGGGGACAGTTTTCCAGTCACTCCCAGGGACCCTACTCACCACGGCCTATGGGAGACCGGGAAGCCCTGACCCCACCTCTCTGGCCTCCCCCGGAGCTGTCTCAGTAGCAAGTTCTTTAGTGGGGACTTCTTGTCCTCTGACCTTCCACAATCTCGGAACCCTTTCTTCTCCTCCAGGTCTGGCTGACTAACCTCTCCTTCCTTAGCTCTAGCTCCTTTCCTGGTCCAGGCTCCTCTCTACCCCCTGAGCACCCCAGCCCCAGCTCCCTGCTCCAATCCTGGCCTATAGGGATGGCTCAGTCCTCACCTACCCTGAAGCTTAGAGTAGTCCTGAAAGCCAGCCAGGATCCCAACTATCATTCCAGACCCCCACCCCCTCCCTTGCAGGGCTGCTTGTGGTGAACTTCCTCTCAGCCTCCACCCAGTTTTCTCCAGGCCAGTTCCCCTGCCCATTCCTGTTCAGCCATCGAGGTCCAGTTCAGCTACGGCCTATCCCAAGAGGCTCCACAGGTTTTCCCTGCCGGCCTCACTGCGGGCCCCTCACCAGATCATCTCGCTCTTGCCGCTCTCCAGCTCCCCAAACTCATTACGGAAGTACTCGATGAGCAGGTTGCTGTTCTGGTCGTGGGCCGAGTAGTAGTTGGTCACCACTCTGGTAGGGATGCCGAGGCACCGCAGCACTGGAGGTTGGGCAGTGGGGAGGTGAAGAAGAGTCCACAATGTTCTGAGGCTCTGGACAAAGCCACCCTGCTCAGGCCTCCACAGGCCCATCTGCACCCTAGCGAACGAGGGGCCCACCGACTGTGTGGTGAGATTATGCACCAGCAACTCTTGCCCGGCAATGATGCCTGCCTGGCTGGTCACCCCACGCCCACTATGTTCCTCTGTCATGATTCTGAAATACAAATAAAACCTTCGGTGGCGCCCATAGCACCGGACACCAAAGCCAGCTCTCTGGTGTGGCCCCTGATCACCTCCTTGCACATTTCACTGCAGCCATACCGACCTCCAGTACCCTCTGGCATGACAGCCCTGGGAGCAAAGGGCAGATGGTGAGGGAGGTCAGACCCGGTCTGGAACAGCAGGGGAGGAGCAAGGTGCTAAGTGGTCCGGGTAGGCTAAGCTCAACTCCACAGGCTCAATACAAAGAGGAGGACAAGAATCATAAATGCCCCTCTCCACTTTATTTCGGGACAGGGTCTCTTATAACCTGGTTGGCCTAACTGCGTAGTCAAGGGTGACCTTGAATTCCTGAACTTTGAATTTCTGTCCTTGATCCTCCAGCCGCCATCTCCTGTGTTCCGAGATTGCGGGCATTCACTATAACGCCCATTTATGTGGAGGTGGGGTGCCAACCAGGGTCTTGTATACGCTAGGTATTCTACCAACTGAGCTACAGCCCCAACTCTTTTGTCTCTTTGCAAGTGCCTTGAACCCACTAGGCAAGCAGGGTAACCCTGAGACACACTCAGCCCTTACTGTAAAAGGGACAGATTCACCAGGGTGGGAAAAAGAAAGTATCTAAGAGATAAAGCCAGACCAAAAGTTCACCGAGGGAGCCAGTCATGGGACTTGTGCCTTACTTTTCATTTTGATTGACTTTGAATCTTTGAAGGGGGAGGCTGGGTGTGGCCTTTGCCCTTTGCCCTACATTAGCTTGTGAAAAGAACTTCCCAGATGGCCATGGCTTCTGGCCAGGAGACACAGAAGTGTTTGGAGGAGGAGGGACAGCAGTGACCTGCTACCTCTTGCCTGGTTCCTGCAGCCTCAGCTGAAGTTGGTGTAAGCCCTAGGCCTTGTTCTACCTATATGCAGTGTGCCTCTGGTTGCCTGGTTGCTGTCATGGAGTCAGCACCCTTCCTGTCCCCGGGACAGTGTCCTGAAAGACCTCATCACCACAGTCTAAGGACTTGGGGCTTCCCCAGAGTCATACATACCTGGCTCAGGGCCAGACTGTGCCCTGAGCCAGCAGTGTGACCTTGGGCAAGTCACTTCCTCTCTTTCCACTTCCCACTGGGGAAGAGGAGCCTGTTATAGCAGCTTGCTAGGATGTGGCGATTCGGAGAAGACATGGGTGTGGCAGTCTCTTCTGCCTGATGCCCAGAGCAGCACTGGGAGGTACTATGGGACAGCCAGTGTGTCACATGTCCTCCAAGGCAAACGTCAATGTGGTTGGTGCTGCTGAGGGCCGGGCACTGATACCAAGAAGCCCTGGGACCCCACCCCAAACTGTTCTTGGCTTGAAGGCTCAGCTGAGTGGCACTGTCTCAGAGCTCCCTGTGATCAGTTTATCACTATTGCCTCTATTTCTCATGTGGGGAAACTGAGGCTTGGAGACACCGATTCTCTGGCCCAAATCCATCTGGAGACTGGAAAGTTAGACTAAGCATTGCTCCCTGGGTCTCTGAGCTGTGGACTTGACTGAGGGTTTGTCTCTTTACATACCAATCTGGAAGGTGGTCATAGCCAGAGACAAACGCACCTAGGTGTGAGGCTGGGGTATGGGATCTCTCTAGGAGACTTCAGGAGGTCCCTTGGAGGGAAGGGGTCTTAGGCTCTAGAGAAAAGGGTTAGTGTATGGAATCCATAGGAAAAAGAGAAACAGGAAAGGGACTAATGAGTTGCCACATTCTCCAGGCCACACAGTATCTTAAGGGCAGAAACAGTACTGACATTAGGTCTCCCTGTGTCCCCATGGGCTACCAGAAGCTGAGACTGGTCCCAGGCTACCCAGCCGCAGCTTACCTGTGCAGGCTACGGCCGCAAACACCCAGCATTGCCCGTACTTCACTTGCTGACAACCATGTTCCTTCCAGCGCCGCAGGATGTCCACGCTGCCAATCCAGGCCATGGGACTGATACCATCCCCATAATTGTTGTCCCACCGGCCCAGAAGTACACCCTGGTCATCATTGCAGTTGACCTGCAATCAACAGAGCATCATGGGTGGCAAAGTCTGGGTCAGGGTGGAGAGTAGGTCAGGAGGAGTAGGCATAGAGCAAGGGATCAAAGTCAGGTCACCCTAGGAGGAAGGGTTGGAGATGCAGTGTGCCATGGTGCACCAGATGGGATGTTAGGGATAACTGGGGATGCAGCCAAGGGCTCAGGAGACAGAGAGGAAGACCTAGCAAAGCCATGGGCAAGGATCTGATTCAAGGCCTGAACCTGCCTTGTGAATCCAGGGTCATGATGTGATTGAGTTTCCCAAGCACCCACACTGGCTCCACGTGTCTCTCAAGCATCCACTGCTTCCAGAACAGAATCCAACCTCTGGTCCATAGCCCATGGCTCTGGGTGCTCTGGCCCTGCCCACTCAGCTCTTTCTGCACCCACACATTCCCCTTGCTCACTCTCCTCTAGCCTCTCTTCATGCCCTCAGCACAGGCTGTGTATCTTTTCCTGAGCTCTGGGGACCACACCAGAGGGAGGTCCCTCAGTCCGCCCTGTGGTGAGATACTGTGCTCGGTCACTCGCTCGTGCTGCCCCCCCCACCCCTAGCCTGTGCCACTTGATCGATGCCTGTGCACTCATTCCTCATGTTTCTACTAGTGTCTGTGCCTCCTCTCACCCAGTGGAATACAGTATTATGGAATTTAGGGCCACACACAGTTTAGACCCAGCTCTGCCCTAGTGTCCAGGACATTAGTGGTCGTTAGTCAGTATTTGCCTGGTGAATGACTGAATTGCATTGGGAACCTCGTTTGTGTAAAGCTTTCTAAACTTCTTTTGCTGAGACTTATCTCTGCCCCAAGCCCTCATTATCCCCAACACAGAGCACGGCCTCATCATCCCAGAAGGGAACGGCCTGCCGGAACCCCCAAACTCACCATGCCGCTCACCACGCGGCCCACGTAGATGGGACTGTTGCGGCGTGAGCAGTCCCGGGCACGGTCCTTCAGGAATTTGGGGTTCACGTCCAGGAGCATCAGGCAGGTGTCTAGGATGCCATCTTCAAACTGTGTCCAAGCAAGCAGTAGAACAGGAAGTTGGGATGCCAGCCTCTCCCGGAAGCTGTCCTATATCCCCACAGCTGAAGGGACCACACTCCCTCTCACTAGTAGATGGGAGTCCAGCTGTTTCTGGGCATTCCAGGACTCCAGCTGCTGAAGGCCGAGGAGGGAACAGTGTGACATCTGGGGGGCATGGGTGTGGAGAGGGGGAGGGGCATGCCCATCTGGCACCTCAAGGGTTCTCCTTCCTTCCTCTGCTCCTCATCTTGTGCTGTTCAGGACCAAGCCTTGTGCCATGCGACAAAACAGCCCTCTAAGGGCTTGCTGTGGTCCCTGTTGTCATCAGTCTGATGCCAGGAGATAGTTACAACCAGGATTTTCCCCATCTCACCTCTTGAGGTTCCATTACCCACAACGTCCTTCTCAGGCAGGATTTAAGTTTTCCCCACCTCTGAGTTCTCCCCACAGAGCTAGCCTCTTGTATGGCAAACTCTTACTTGCTCTTCAAAGCCCAGCTCAGACACTTCCTATTTCTAGAAGCCCTCTCCGATAACCATGGACAGTGAGGATTCCTCTCCATTTAAGTCTCGGCAAAGAAGAACCATGGAGGTCAAAACAGAGACGCGACCCTGTTCCTCAGAAAGAGAATGCAAAGCCCTGGGAGCTGAGACTGATTTGTGGTTTATGCGTCACGGAGACACGGCTCACTTACTCCCACAGCCAGGCTGCCTGTGCTGGGTAGGGATCTCTGTTGCTATGATCCCTCAGGAGGAAGCTGTGGTCAGCATGACCCTGAGGCATACGGGAGGACTTCGCTCCACCCAAGGAGGGTCTGAACATCAGACTTAGATCCAGAGACTGTAAGATGCGCTCCACCCTTGGAGACCACCCACCACCCATGCACCAGCAGCCAGGTGTCATGGTTCTGCTTTCTAAGTTTTCTCTACAGGATCAAGAGGTTTTCTGGGAGCCTGGGTAATGAAGGAAATGAGTTTCTGGGTTTGCAGAACTGGCCCTGCCTGGGAACCGGAAACAGCAGGACAGATAGTCAGCCAGCTCGCTGTCTGAGCCCAGCCCAGCCGGGACTCCGCAGTCTTGCCATAGCTGGTCTCCATTTGTAAGGAGCCATGACCTGGTTGAATGGTTATTACTTTCAGCCACTTATGTGGTAGGCTTGTTTGTTACTGAGCAGTGGCTGATTCAAACACGTGTTCTCTGGACAGCAGCATCAGCACCCTGGGAGTGCTTGAGAAGGTAAACTCCAGCCCCACCCAGATCTGTCTATCAAAAGCTAGGTGTGTGGCTTGGCCACTTCTGCTTTCAGGTATCTCTGAGAGAGGCTGTCCTTAGGAATTATTGTCTCAACAAGGTCCTCACCCACTTCCTGGCACAGGCTGAGCACACACTGAATACCTGCTGAGTGCCATCACTAATATCAAGGGTCCTTCACTACCTCCTCCTCTGAGAACCCCAGCTGGTTTCATTGCTTCCCAGACTCTCCTCATTCTTCTCCCTGAGCCCATGGGTGCTGACTCTGCTGTGTGACTTTAGGCAAGCCTTAGACCTCTCTGGGCCTGTAGCTATATGGGCACCCTGCATTTCTAGTAGGATGGGACCGGTGACTCTGCAACCCCCTCACATCTTGGAATCTCAGGCTCCCCCAACACAGGCTGACTTGTGGTCACTGTGAGGGGCAGGCGCTGTCCTACCTGCCCGAAGTTCCAAGGCACACTCTTGATGAACTTGACCGAGCCCTGGTAGATGAAGCCCTGCTGGGAGAGGACGTATTCCCGTCGCTCCTCCTCTGAGTTTAGGTACACGTCGTCCGCTGTGGACAGAAGCAAGGGGGCTCAGCTTGAGCTGGCAAGTCAGGGGCCCTGCAACATGGCAGCCGGGAGCTAACTCCCTGGCCCAAGCCTCTCTCAATTAGAGAAACGAATCGTTTAGAGACAAGGCTGCCAACATCCATTTCCCAACATGCACATAGTTGTGATGAAAGCAGAACACACGTGAATCCATTTACTCTCTCTATATTAAAGATGGGGAAACTGAGGCTCCGGTGTGTACCGCAGTTGAGAAAGCTAACATCCAAATAAATGATGGGGGAGGCTGGACTAGTTGTTGTTGTTTTGTTTTTCACGACAGGGCTTCTCTGTGTAGCCCTAGCTGTCCTGGAACTAGCTCTGTAGACCAGGCTGGCCTCGAACTCAGAGATCCGCCCGTCTCTGCTTCCTGAGTGCTGGGATTAAAGGCGTGCACCACCACTCTGAGCATCGGCGCCCCGCTTCGATGCTCATTTTCAATGTGACCTGGGCCTTAGCCCATCTCAGCACCTCCTGGAGTTGCCTGAAAGTGCAAGGTGTGGCAGATGGGGAGTGCGGGAACAGACTCCTAAGCCAGCCTAGGAAGGTGCAGGACTCCCTGGGGAGAAGGTTCCAGAGCCATAGAGACACCAAGAAGGGTCACCGCCGTCCTAGGGAGGCAGAGCTTGGCCAGCTTTGGGGTCAGGGATGCTCGGTGAGACATGACCGAGGAGTCTGGAAGGTCACAGCATAAGCCTAGGACACCTGCCAAAGCTGTGGTCCAGAGAAGGTATGGGTTACAGGGTTTTCTGTGACTAGGGGGGAGGAGACAGGCCAACGAGGCTGAGGCTTAGTGGTCAGGCTGGCTTTATGATGTCAGGGAAACTGAGGCAGGGAGGAAAAACCCAGGGCCTCATAATGACTCTGGTAAGCCCCTAGCCTGGGTGTCTATTCTCTTTGGATTCCTCCCTCCATCACTGAGAAAATTCAGCTATGCTTGATGTCTTGATATCACACAATGAAACGGTTTACTTAAACAACAAAAACAACAAACGTTTTCAAAGGCAGGGTCTCATGGATCGCAACTTCAATTGCGATCAATTCAAACTCTATATGGAGCTAAAGGTAAAACCTCACATTTCTGATCCTCCTGTCTCTATCTCCTGAGCAGTGGAATCACAAGTGTGAGTCACCTTGCCTACTTTTTGTGGTGCTAGGTATCAAACCTAGAGCTTCGTGTATGTTAGGCTAACACCTTATCAACTTAGGTGCAACCCCAGCACAGACCTCTTTTTTTTTAAAAGAAATTAAAGTATCTTCATGGTGTCTAAAAAAATGGCAAACTCCAGTCTCTGCTGAACCTGCTGGAGAAAAGGTCCTGGGGCTACTGCAAGGCAAGGTTAGACCACCAGGTAGACCGTGCAGTGCCCAGCACCTCTGCATTTCAGGGAGGAAGGTGAGTGCAATGGCACCCTGGGCACACTGCTCTCTGGCTCCGAGCTGGGGCAGGGGCTGGGGGAGGGGTCTTAGCTTTCCATTACTGAGTGAAGGAGGGGAGTAAAAGAGAAAGTGAAATTCTGGGTTGCCCCATGGAGTGTGGTTATCACATGTGGTATTGGGATCATAGCTCTGACTTCTGGTGACGCTGAATGCTCTGGGAACAGGAAGCCATACACACACCGGCACTATCCTGTGACCTTAAATCCAGGACAGGGGCACCCATTTCCCGGCAGAACCAGCCCTTTCCCATCCATTCTTGAAATTTCCCTGCTACAGCTGTCCCCACCCGAGCCCAACTTCCTGTCTCCTCCAGACCCTGCAATGTGGGTCACCTTAGTCACTCCTTGTACTGCTTGGCCAGGACCCACTCCAACCCTCAGGGCAGGGTGAGGCAGAGCCAGAGGAAGGGGGACATCCCCGGGAGCTGCCCTCTCCCTGCCCTGTGGGTTGGCAAGGGATCTTCCTCCACCCAAACAAACTGCAGTTTGTCTCAGCAAAGTCACCTCTGTTCCAAAAAATCATTGTATTGTGTGCTCTGTAAGACACCCCACAGGCCGCTGGGGATGACCTCAAGGCCATTAACAGGTCACTGGGCAGATGCAGTCCATGTTGGCAAGAACCAAGGCATTTGGACTCTTGGAAAGGCTGGGCAGCTGGGTTCAGAGCACTGTGCACAGGTCTGAAGACAGCTGTAGGAGAAACCAGATTTTAGCTGGTTGGACCCAGGCCTTCAAGCATGCTAAGCAAGCACTCGGCCACTGAGCTACAACCCCAGCCTTCTCTTTTGAGACCAGTCTGGCCTTGAACTCACAATCCTCCCATCTCAGCCTTCAAGTATGAATATCAGGCCTGCGATATCAGGCCTGACCTTTCATGTTTGATAGAGGGCATCTTGGAAATAGCAATCTCCCCAGTGTGTATGGACAGAGCTTAGACTGACATAAGCCAGCAAACAACAGAGTCCCCGGTGTAGTGTGTGTGTCTCTGTGTGTGAGAGATCCAGTGTGTGTGTATGCGAGTGTGCATGTGTGTGTGTGTGTGTGTGTGAGAGAGAGAGAGAGAGAGAGAGATCAAGTGTGTGTGTATGTGTGAGAGAGCACTGTGTACATGTGAGTGTGTGTGTGCCTGTGTATGTGTGTGAGTGAGTGTGCATGTGTGTGTATGTGAGTGTGCATGTGTGTATGAGAGAAAGCATGTGTGTGTATGTGTGAGAGAGCACTGTGTACATGTGAGTGTGTGTGTGCCTGTATATGTGTGTGAGCGAGTGTGCATGTGTGTGTATGCGAGTGTGCATGTGTGTATGAGAGAAAGCATGTGTGTGTATGTGTATGAGAGCACTGTGTACATGTGAGTGTGTGTGTGCCTGTGTATGTGTGTGAGAGAGTGTGCATGTGTGTGTGTATGCAAGTGTGCATGTGTGTATGAGAGAAAGCATGTGTCTGTGTATGTGTATGAGAGCACTGTGTATGTGTATGAGAGCACTGTGTACATGTGAGTGTGTGTGTGCCTGTGTATGTGTGTGTGTGAGGGTGTGGGTGTTTGGCTGGCATATATGTGCACACCACCAAGGGTGTCAGAAGAGGACATCGGATCTCCCGGAACTGGAGTTATAGATGGCTGTAACCCACTATGTGGGTGCTGGGGTTCAAACCCTGGTCCTTTGGACAAGTATCCAATGCTTTTAACCACAGAGTCATCTCTCCAGCCCCACAAAATGGAGTGGTCATTTTTAACTGGGTGTGGAAGCAGGAGGATCGGAAGTTCAAGGTCATCCTCAGTTACAATGAGTTGGAGGCTAACCTGAATTATATGAGATCCTGCCTCTAAAAATATATTCTTTTTTTTTTAAAAAAAAAAAGGCTGTTCTGGCATCTGTTGGAATTAGACAAGTCAAAGTAGGCACAACAGAGGAATTTTAAAAGCCTCCGATTGAGTATGTCATAAAATTTCCCAAAATAGAGAAGAAAAGAGTTGCCTAACAGCAGAGGCCAGACACCATGGGGGAAGGGGCTAGCCTGGAAGGTCACTGAATTCCCAGGCTTGACAGCCTGAGAGTCCCCTCCTGCCTCACCGTGTCAGAGCAAGAAGCAAACAACTGAGATGGGGAAACTGAGGCTGGGGAGGGCTTTTCCCAGGTCTCCTCTCTCACTTCCTCCTTTGCCACTGTCCCCTGCCGACTGAAGGAGCTTCCAAGAACCACTTCACTCCTCTGAGTCTCGGTTTCCTGTCTGAGCAACAAGGAAACTGCCATCTTCATCCCTGGCAGCTGCACAAGGAGGCAGCTACCAGCCTGACTCGACCCAGTTTCCCATCCTCACGCCAACCTAGATGAGTGTAAACCAGGGCCTCGTGAGCAGAATGAGAACAGTGCCTGGCACTGGCCATGAGCTGGGGGTGCCTCTCCCCTAAGGGAGACCCGTGAACCACACACCGCCTTGTGCCCCCAACTTTCTTGCTTTGTAACTTAATTCCAAGGTAATGGTGCTAGGAGGGAGGTCCGATGAATGTGTCCTGTCCTTAACAGAGGACTGGGTTAGTTACCTCCAGGGTGGCTATAGAAGACTTTGGTCCTCTCTCCCTCTCTCACCACGTGATGCTTTTCAGCACACTGGGTCACAATAAGAAGGCCCTCACTGGATGTGACCCACGGTCTTGATCTTGTACCTCCCAATCCCCAGAACTGTCAGCCATGATTATAACCAGTCTATGGGATTCTGTGACACCAGTCAAATGGATCCAGACACCCAGTTGCTAGTGCTGTTGGAACTCATGGGCCCCAGACCTGGACTGCAGCCTTTGGTACCAGATGAGTCACCTGGCTTTCTGTCTATAAACTGGGATGCCAAAAGAATCCTTACTTTAAGGCTGGACAGGAGCTGACCCATGGCCCCACCCAATCAATCTTCTTTGACATTTCCTCTCTTGGTTCCTGCCACCCACTATCCCCCCATAGATGGAAAATGGCTCACCTGGGCACCAGGCATTGAAGAGCAGGATGAAGTGGCCCAGCACGTAGCTGGAGCCTTGGTAGCCAGTAGAGGCCTCCAGGCTGAGGCGGTACTGGCCGATCGGGGCATTGGCTGGGGTGCAGAGTTGCAGCGCGAGGACATTGTCCTGTTGGTCCAGCACTGAGGCTGTCCAGGATCCCTCCTCTACGTCATCAGACAGTGGGAAGCGGACCTTGGTCCCTGTCTCTTCACTGGGAACTGGGCCTGCCGAGGGAAGGGGAAGCTGTGAGTGAAGAGCTGGCAGGATACTGTCCAGGCTCCCAGGCCTGGGGTCAAGGCTTAATTCCACCTCCAGCCACAGAGGAACTCTGCCAAGAGGCCCTACCTCCTTAAACCTCTGTTTTCTCATTGACCAAGTAGGCATTGCAAGCCCACTTGAAAAGCCATAGGCATATGGTGAGCCTACAAGCAGAGAGAGTCGTCAGGAAGAGGACAGCACAGCCTAGGAGAGCTGCGGTGATCTACCTCAGATTGGAGGGGATGTTAGACAGGCCCAGAAAGCAGGAATGAAGGCAGATATTGCCAAGGACCCTCAGTTCTCTCTGAATCCCTCTCCTGCACACCATTGCTCCCCTCCCGAGATAGCTGCATACTCCTGAGACAGGACCTGAACATCTGAGATCCTGGCTATAGGCTGGTGGAGGACAATAACCTATCAGGTATCCTCGGCTATGGGTTCAAATCCCATGGGCGGCACATGAGGGCCATCACTTCCCTGCAGCCCTGTGCATCTTATAGACAGCTCTGACTCTCTGGGCTTCCCGTCAGCTGCTGGAGAGTGGAGAAGGGAGGCCTGGAGATCAGGGCTCTTAGGAGACCCTGGGTTTCTGGGGTCTTGAAGCCCTGGTACCGCCACACCGCCTCTTTTCCAAAGATGCTGCTTCCTGGTGGGCTCCAAAGGTCCTGTGTCATGGTCTGCACAGACCTCCTCCAGGTAAGGGGTGGCCTGGCCCACGTAGGCAGGCCTGAGTCACAGTGGGCAGGGCTGGTCACTTTGGCCTTGGGCAGAGAACTGAGAAACAGAGGAGCATTCTGATGAGCTGGGAGGTAGCCTGGCAGTTTATTTTTATTTCTCCACCCCCTCCCTGTGGCTCTGCCATCCACTGCTGACAATATTGGGTCCTGCTCACCGAGCGGCTCCCTTCCAGCCTCCACCCCTCCTCTCCGTCTGCCAGCACCACTGCACCCAGGCCCAAATATAACCGTGAGCTAATAGGCATGACACAGGCCTCAAGAGGCTGTCTGGGTGCCAGGGGCTGAGGTGGAGGCATCCAAACCCTCCCTGACTTCCAGAGCTGACATTTGGGAAAGAGCCAGCGAGGCCTGGGACTCAAGAGAGTTACCCTGAGTTTAGTTTCCACCTCTACCTCAACCCAGCACCGTGCAACCTAACCCAGGCTTCTCTGACTCACAGTATCTTCATCAAAGAATCAGGCTTGGACCACAGCTTCACGTCTGGAACTGGCTTGTAACTTTGTAGCAAGGGACTTTGTTTCTGTAAGCCAGAGTTCTACCTACCATCTGTGACATGGGGCCTTTCTCTATCTACAAAATGAAGTCATTCCTCTTAAGGTTGCCAAGAAGCTTCAAGAAGGCAAGCCTGGGACACAGTAAGTGCTCAGTAAACAGTTACTATGGCCTATTATTCTCGCCCTGTGTCCTGGCACAGCTGGTGGGTTCGGTGAGGGCACATGGAAAGCATCTGGAGCAGGAACTGTCCACAGACATGTTCCCTCCAAAAGGGACACGCGGATCTGAGTTCTCAGGCCAGATAGCAGGCTCCGAGGACCGCGACACAGACAGATACTTTTAGCACTATGAAATAGCTTCACAGATGTGGAAACTGAGGCAAAGGGAGTCAGGCTGGTTAGGAGTGGGTGGGACAGGTCAGTCAGAATTATGCTTGCGGCCCCAGCGCAACCCCAACCATCGCCCTTCCCTTCTCAGAAATGTCCCTGTTTGGATGATCAATTATCTGGTCACTCTGGTAACCTGTCTGGGTCAGGTCCCACTGCCACTGTCTCTATTGACATACCATCCCTAGGGCAGGGCAGGAAACACACATCCCACCTCTCTATCCGGGAACAGTCACACATGTACTTGTGTATGTACGTATACACACACACACACACACACACACACACACACACACACACCTTTCTTCCAAGAGGGCTTGCCGGGACACACTGTCCTGTGGTCCCACCACTGCTTACGTAGCTATCTTTGCAAAGTTTCTGACTGGGGTTCCACAAGATAGCCTTGGTGCAGTCAAGAATGCCATGACAGCCACTTTAGACCCATGTAACTCTAGAGACCCAAGGGGTCTTGGCACTGTCCAGACCATGGTGACAGCCTGGGCTGGGGCAAGTATAGCTTCCAGGGTAACACCTTCAGTGAGCCTCACAACTGTTCCCTTCTCCCCCCGTGGGCTGGCTTCATCTCCTGCTTCCACCCTCCAAAAGGGGAGTGTTTGGTCCTTCAACAAGGGCTGTTTGTCCACTGTGGCCTGAGACTGCTGCAGAGCCCACCAGACCCCAAACTGCTTAGGGAAAATAAATAGCTGGGGTGGGGTCATACACCCCTTTGCTGAGTGGCTTGACTAACTCTCTCCCTTCTCTGGGTCTCAGTTTCCCTGAAGTGGTAGGACAGGCTGAATATAATCTAGAGAGCTCTGATGGATAAGGAGGTCCCCAGCCAGGCTTGGACTGGGCACTGACTCAAGCCTGGCCTGGGGGTAAGAGCCTGGCTTCCTGGTATTGTCCCTCAGGCATCCCCGGCACCCGGGAGGGTCTTGGATAGTGGACAGGGAAGCCGTAACTGCCTACAGATGGAAGTGACCCATGGGGACTGGTGAACAGAGATTAGCTACAGGGTTCAGGAGGTCAGTGTACCTCCCAGTACTGACCTCGGTTTGCTAAGTGCCTCTGTTCCGCTCCCCAGCCCATGGAGATGGAGAAGAAGAAAGAGTCTGGGTCAGGAAGGAGGATGTACGTGGGTGCTCACAGTCTACTCAGGCTGACAGCTCACCGGTCACCCATGTCACAGAAGAGTACATTGAGGCCACGCAGGTGGACACGGAGTTAAATGGCAGAGAGCCTCAACTCACAGCTGGGTCAGGGACTGAAGCCTGCTGTGCATCTAACTACTGACGGAGTGACTTGGCCGTCTAGCCTTACCTCAGGCTCCCTGTCTGCAAAATGGGAGCCCATTATGGTTCAACCCTGGGGGCATTAGCATGGCATGAGCGTGGGCATGTGGACTACCCTGCTATGTGTGCCCCCTTTCCAAGCATGATCCAGCTCTGCACAACCACATAGCACCGCCCTTCCACTCCGCAGGGCCTGGAAGGCAAGAGTCTGGCTAGGACCCTGTGGTGGGTAGAAAGAACCCTACAGGTGCTGGGGTGGGGTGTCCCTGGGTAATGGCTCCATCTGTGGATGAGGAGGGAGGAGGAAGGGATGGAGGGGATATCCTGGCAGCCTGTGAACCCCAAGATAAGCTTATCAAACAGCCCTCAGATAGAAAGGGCCTCAGCTGGGCTGGGTCGACAAGTTCTGCCCGTCACTCTTTCTACCCCCAAAGATGGAAGAAAGCTGGCCTTTCTTACCCTTGGGCCAGAGTCCCAGCCAGGTGACCCCTTGCTGACCCTGAGGGAGTGGTTTCTACCAGAAGTCAGACAACTGATTTGGCATTCAAGGCCAGTTTCCTCGGAACAGTCAACCAGAGAGATTGGGGACAGGGTGGACAGGGTCCAGCACCCTTTGCCCATCCCAGGAGCCTCTGGAATGAGAGAGCAGCCACCAGTACCTAGGCATTTCTCAGGCCATCTTACTTAACCCTCCAGTGTGAACTGCTGATGAACTCAGTCTCAGAGAGCCTGAGGGTCTTGTCTTATGTCACACAGCAGGTCAGCAGTCCTCCCTTCCTCTAGAAGGCCCCTTTCGCCACCACCCAGATTTAAGCCAGATCCCGGAGGTCTGGTGGGTTCTAGGAAGCCCTGGTGAGAACAGACAGGAAGGTTGTTCGGTGTGGGAAACATTACGCTGGCTCACGCCGTGGAATAATCCTTTTGGACACTATGAGGATACGCTGCTCTCATTGTTAATAACTAATAAAAAGTCCCTGCGTGGTTATTTGGGAACTGGCTGGCGGGACAGAAAAGTCCTTTAGGATTGTGATGAACCTCCAAGGCAGAAAACTGTGGAAAGTGGCAACTCCCTCTTCTCTTCTGGGCCTCAGTTCCTCATCTGTGAAATGGGGCTAATGACAGCTGAGATCCTCAGAGGATGGGAAAGGCTTTGGAAAGAGGTGGAATTTATTCTCCCACCAGGAGCAGGACACAGAGGCGATCCAAGGTACCCACCAGTCACAGCACCAAAGGTAAGGTTGTCCACGCTGGACTCATAGCCGCGGCCCTCAAAGTACAGCGTCAGCCGGAAGCGCTGACCACGCCGCAGGACCAACTTGTCGTGGCACAGGTCGGCCGTGTGATGGTCACGGCCATTGGCCTGTATCTCCAAGTCACACCTCTCCAGGATCAGCTCTACAGAGAATGAAAAAGGGAGCATGAGCCGCCATGGCATCTCTCAGGGGGCTGTGGCCGTCAGTGATACAATCCCACTACCTACATATGGGGCCTCGGCACCCACTGTGACCTTCTTTAGACCCTGGTGACAATTCTCTCAGCCCTGACCCGTTCAACCCCACAGCTTCCCATGGTCACAGGAGTCTGACAAGGTTAAGTGTCTAATCACAAGGTCATGTTTGCAGCAGAAGGGGCCTGTGCTGTGCCCCAGTCATGGGATCGCCAGCAATTCAAAGTTTCTGGGCCTTGGCTTCCGGGACCTCACAGGGCCGTGGCAAGCATTAAGCAAACTGTGTGAAGATGCACAGGCCTCTGGTCCACACGGCCTACCACATAGTTATAACTTCCAAGTGGGTTTTAGCGGGATCTGTTGAAGTTACTCAGCATTTGCTGCCAGAGTCAAATAATCTCCTGCTCACCTCTCCTCTCCTCCCCTCCCCTCCTCTTCTTCTTTCTATTCCTTTCCCCTTCTCCCCTCCCCCTTTTGCTACACAGTCTCACTATCTAGCCAAGCCTGGCCTTAAACCCCTGCTTCCCCTGCCTGAAGACAGCCTGGACCCTCCTGTCTGACTCAGACCTAATTTTCAATGTACAGGGAATATCATAGACTAAGGATCAGGCTAAAGGACAGGACCAGGGCACAGTCAACAGAATTCAGGCTCCGGTAGCAAAGGATCTGTTTTCCCTAACACCTCAACTGCAAGAAAGAACAAACAAACAACAACAAACCAAAAACTTGAAGGGAGGCCCCATAATGAGAAACGGAGGGTGGTTCTGCCCATTGCCATGTGTGGGGCTTACTAATACTGGCTTTACATAAAGACTTTAAAACATTCCCTCTGCACAGGAGACAGCCGGGAATTGAATCGGTAACAGATCGGAGACCTCAGGGGATTCTGCTGACTTGTCTATTTGTGAAGCAGAGTCCTTATATTTGATGGCATGTGTTGACAGACTCATGGCTGATACGACATGAGATTTTTCTCCCCAAGCACAGCAGAGGGGCCCAGACCGCCTGGACGTATGAGTGGGTTGGATAGTGAGAGCAGAGGAATTTATTGCACCGCGTTATCTTCTCGGCTTTACAGATGACCAGTCATCTCCAGAATAAAAGGTTTTAAAATGACAGTTGGTGAGTATGACAGACCTTCATTTTCATTCACTGAGCTGCTCTGCGATCCTAGACAAGTGTCCCTACCTCTCCGTGCCTCCTTCTCCAACCCCTCAAAAGGTGCTAGGAAGTAAAGAGAGGACCCAGCCCAGGATAGAGGCGTGAGAAGCGGAAGTTCTAGTTTTCTGTTCCAGAGGGAGCTGGGCAAGCACAGGTGGCGGGTGTGTGTGGGGGGGTGGACAGAGGTCTGAGCAAGCTCATGGTCAGGACTGAGGAGTCAGTCAGGTCGGGAGTGGACACAATGCTCTCAGAGTTGATGGAGGTGGTGGGGGGAGAGGGAAGGGGAGCAGTGGAGGACCTGTGGTCCAATGGTCCACTGGAGGCCTAGGGAGTGGATGGGCCCCAGGTCATCCAGCCCAGGTGTTGGGCCTCCTGCTGTGCAAGAATTCCAAACTGAGAGGAAAGAAATGCCCCGGAAGTGCAGAGGGCTGCTCTGGGAACCACCTCAAACGAAATGCTGTGTGGTCCTGGTGGCTACTTTGGTTTGGAGCAGGACTCAAAGGTGGCCCTGGTAATGACCTCACCACATAGAGAAGTTAATGTGCCCGCTGTCAAGGCAGGACAGACAGACAAAATCCTCAACCATGGAAGGCTAGGGCAGGCGGGAAAGAGGCTGTCTCTCTAGAGACCCTGGGGATAACTATCCCCCAGCCTGGGGAGACAGGGTGTAGAACCCCACCCACAGGCTGAGGGTGCGTAGGCAGTTCAGGATCACAGAACCCAAGGCCTCATGCCTTCTGAACCAGTGGGATCCTGCTGAAGGAAGCCCCAAAGTCTAGGCCATTTTCCAGGTCCCCCAACTTTTGGAAATAGAGATGGAAAACTGCCTTGGGGTAAGTAGCCCCTTAGGTGACATATCACACAGCCCGTTGAGGTTCCAGAGAAGGGAGTGACCAAGGCCACACAGTAGGGCTAGTCCTCTGAAACTTCCCTGTCTACATGTTTCAGGTCCCTCTTTGTGTCCCCTCTCCCCTTGCCCCGAGTCCTTTCCTTGGGGTCACAGTGCAGGCAGAGGTCATCCCTGAGCGGACTTGACTCAATGGTCAGCTGGGATTCTGGTCAGACAGTTAGGAAGATCCTCCATTGTACCAGTCCTGACCCATGTGTGCCCGTGTGCTGCCTGCAAACATGCAAGAGCACATGGCACACGAAGGAGGCTGGCAGAAAACGAATAGAACCCCCGACCCTTTCCTCTCTTCTCAGCCCTCGTGGGCGCACCAAGGCTGGCACTATTGTCACTAACCTACAGCCGGGAGCATTGAGCTTCCTACGGCGGTCAAGGTCTGGGCTTGGAGGAGGGCTCAAAGCGACCTCAGAGAACAGGCCTGACTTCAGCGGTGCTCAACCAAATACTGGAATGCCCCTTCGACTTGAGGCTACAGAATCAGCCAGGAAGGCTGCACCTCGCCAAGGGGTGCAACCTTCCAGCCAGCATTCCTGTACCGGGCACACAGTAGGGACGCAGATCTAAGTAGTCAGGGAAAGGTGACAGTGCCTTACCCTTCCAGGTACACATTCCGGTAGCATTTTCACCTCATTCAGGGGTAGGGCTAAGAGCTGTGCCCTGGAGTTGGGGGAACTGAGCACACAACTTAAGGCCAGCAAGGTTCCCACCTACCGGCCCACCTGTTGTTCCCCCCTGAGGACTTGGAGCCAGACCGGCCTGGTCCCGACCCCACCTCCGTACGGCGCAGGCACTCACCCTCGGCCATGGCTAGGTTAGCGGAGACAGCTCGGACGCGACAGGACACTCGGGCGTGGACCACCAGCGCGGTGCTGCGGGCCAGCCGCCCGGCGCGAACTTATAGCCCGTGGCCGGGCGGGCCCGGGTGGGGCGGGGCGGACACTCGGGGCAGTCAGTTCAGAGACCAAGAGGGCCAGGAGCGCCCCCTGCCGGACACAGGGCGACTTCGGAACAGAACCCTGGACCGCGCGATCTACACCCAAATCAGACCAGAGCCACTGAACACAGATATGATTCACTGGCCGGATAAACCAGTGGTCAAGAACATGTAGTCCTCTACACACACATATGTACACATACCACACACCACTCATATCACATACACAGATACACACATACCCACCACAGGCATATGTGCAGATGCACCACATACACTCACACCCTATAACACACATGAACACGCCACACATATTCACACAGAGTAGACATGCAAAAGCAAGCGTATAGACATCGAGATCCGTTCCTGGTCCCCCAGAATCCACTAACAGTTTCGGACATGGTGATTTGGATCACATCTGACATTAAATCACACTGGAAGCTTAGAGATCAGCCAGGATATAGCCACACCTAGACATGAGGCTGGATTCCCACTAAGCCACATATAACCCTCAAATGAGTAGGTATCTGAATGTGGGAGCTTCCAGACTCTTTCTTGGCAGACAGGGGCACAGGTACTGGCTTGTGGACACCCACAGACACCCATATCCTTCCTGTCCCACCCAGTCACTCATCCCGTTAATACCCCACCCACCCATGCTCTCTCACCCACTCACCTATTCCCTTCTTCTCTCCCTCCCTCTGCCCCCCTTCTTTGTAGCCAGCCCACTGTGAACTAAAGCACCCCTTGCAGGGACCTCTGACCCTCCCCATGGACCAAGTCCTACCCTAACTCCTTCGGTGACAGCCTGTTACACTCCTTTACTGCCACAGAGCCTGAGTTGGGGGGGGGGATTCCTGAAGAGGCACAGGCCTGCGGGTCCCCCTAACCCTTCTTCTGGAACATTTTGCAACCTGGCTGCTCTGACCTAAAAGGACACACTGAGCTCTGTTTGAATGTCACTGGGGATGCCAGGACTAACTCACACAGTTTCTGGGGGCTCTGGGTCACCCCACTTTATGGCCATTCCACTTTATGAAATTGCTCATTGTGGCTGGTGAAGGATCAGGGGGAAGATTTAGTGAGTGACTGCCAGCCAAGAGGCCGACCCTGAGTGCCCATGCTGGCCCTGACAACTAAGAGCTCAAGAAGGTATCTCACCTTTGGGGGCTTCCTTTCTGCCCATGAAGAACAAGGACAAAAATTCATTCCTCACAGGTTTGAATGGGGGCATAGTCAAAATGCTCAACACTCAAGGACTCTTGAGGCCAGGCTGGCCTAATGGCCAGGTGACCCCAGGGTGTCAGCCCTGACAACAGAAAGGCCGAGATGCCTCTGATGACCTTTCCCCTTCCAGGAGGGCACATTCTTCCAACCTTTGTCTCCACCCTACGTGCCTCAGAGGACAGGAATGTCGTGAAGTTGTCCAGCCCCTTGCTACTACTGCCATAAGGCCCACAACCAGCCCCTCCGTGGCTGATGTGGAGGCCTGACACTATTGCCAACACAGTGTCGCTATTGTTTCGGAGGCTGCCCCTCTTCCTGAAGTCATGTCTGGAGTCCCCTCACTATAGTGTGGCTTGGGTTTCCCTTAATCATTGTACCTCAGTTTCCCACCTGTTCGATGGGGGCGTGCATGGAGTCACCATGCAGGGCTTGAGAGGTCTGTGTGGGCTCAGACAGTGATGTAGGGGTAGGGAGGCAGTGACTCACTAAGCAGATTGAGGGAGGACACCCCGTCAGTTATTCCTGATGCCTTCAAGAAACCCAGCACAGAACTGCCGACGTGCCTCTCACCCCACAGCCAGCCCTGCATCCTTACAGAACTATAGCCATCTGAGTGACTCAGGGCCTTAAGCCATACAGGGCTGGGTAGTTAAATCAGGACGGGCTGAAGGGAAGGTGACAGGCAGGGGCCAGGGCAGAGCTGAACCCAGAGACTTGGCTGCCAGTCCTATTCCCAGGGTCCCTTGCCCATCCTCTGAACTGTGAGCTTTCTGAGTTCTGGTTCTTCCCTCTGTAAAATGGAAGGGTCCCCAGCTGGAAGAATTAGATATTGTCTGCTTGGTGTTTGTCACAGAACTGGCCACATACACATATAGAATCAGTAAACATCACCAATGACTTCCTTAGGAAAATATCCACAAGGATCTGGTGCCTCCTCACACAGTGGAGCTCCCCATGAATGGGGAGCAGGTCATATATGCTGAACACGGTTTGCTGGGGGTGCTCCAAAGGGCTCCCTGTGCCCCGAGGACTCTGTGTGCCTGGGTCAGAGTGCTGAGTGTTAGAGCCTTTAGTTCTTGGTCTCTCATCTGAAGGGATGATTGAGTCTCACAGTGGTGGCCAAAGGTGAGCTTTTGGACACTTGAATTCTCCATTTATGGTCATGTATCCTGTTGAAGCCTTGCTACATGTTTCTTACCGTTTGTTAAATGACGTAAAAGAGGACCAAAGAGATGATGGAACTTGCCTAACTTCACATAGTCAAGGGCTTTAGATAAAAGATTAGGTTGACTCTTAGGGCTCAGGTCAGCCCTAGGGAAGTCCTCAGGGGCCTCTGTCAGTTCAGTCTTGAGCCCTCAGCAAGGGAGGCCCTCAGGGCTGCGGCTCATGAATTTGACCTGTGATCTGTCATATGCTGAGGGAGTCCAAAATGTCTGCGACATTACAGCAAAAGGGATGAGTTGGAAAAAAAAAAACTGAAGGAAAAAATAGCAAAGAACGGCAGAAGGGGAAGATCAAACTCAGAGATTGAGCAAGCCTGAGGTCACACAGCATGACTGGGCTCCCAGACACTATCTATTCCCATAGGGCAAAGGTCCCTGGGCCAGAGCTGACCCTGGGTTGCCTGAAAGGGTGGGACAGGGATTGGAGGGGTACTAAGACGCCTTCACTCGTCTACCGATGGTGACTAACAGGGATGAGCCGTATCTCAAGTGAGGCACCCGGGGCAGCTGGGCCACTCCCCTGAGCTGAGATGATGGTGCTGTGGGGCCATTAGCATGGGGGACGTGTGGAAATGTCAAGGGGCTGCCAGACCCTGCAAGCCTTCGGAGAAGATGGCATGTCTAGGCCGCAGGGGCGGAGACAGTGGTGCTCTGACTGGAAGGCCACCAGCATTCCCACCAGAGGTCAATGTTGAATGGCTTTATCTACGCTCTACCAGCACTGGGGTTCCAGGCAGGTGTTTACCATGCGTTCAGCTTGCGTGTAGGATCAGCTAAGGTCCTGGTGCTTGCCCGACAGATCCTGTACTAACTGAGGTATCTTTTCGACCTTCCTGTCTTCGCTTTTCTCTTGTTCCCGTGATAAAAATCCTCCGACAAGAGCAATTTAAGATGGAGAGGGTTTGCCTGAGCTCTCAGTCCGAGGTTATAAGCCATCACTTCGGAGGGAGTTTGGAGTCAGCAGCTTGACGCAACAGCTCACCATATTGCGTCTACAGTCAGGAAGAAAGGAGGGATGAACACATGCTGCTCTCTGCCCCACCCTTTCTCCGCGCAGTCCAGAGTCCCATCAAGGAATGGTGCTCCCCACAGTGGGTACATCTTCCCATATCAACTGGCTATGACAACCAAGGTACTTCCCCACAGGCATTCTCAGGGGTCCATCTCCCCCATGATCCCAGATTCTGTCAAATGAGTAGTGACAGCCTGCAAAACCTTTTAAGTCCACCGCTAACAGCGTCACAACCCAGGAACCCAATACAGGCTGGGGGCGTAACAGACCTTAGGTCAAGTTCAGCTCAGCCAGCTATTTTCTGTGGTCTGTTGGGTCACGGGGTCGCTAGTCTTGGGAGAGGGAACATAACATTGCCAGCAGGATTTTCTCACGGGGATGTCCACTCAGGTGCAGCTGGGATCTTGGCTCAGACAGCAAACAATCCCAGGGACAACCACAATGAAGCCAAGTTGAAGTTTATTAGGAAAAGGACTGGGGAGCTGGAGATATGCCTTAGTGAGTAAGGGAGCTTACTGCTCATGCAAAGGCCCTGAGTTCAGCTCCCAGCACCCACAAGGCAGTTCACCATCTGTAATTCCACTTTCAAGGGTTCTAACATCCTCTTCTCGCCTCCACAGGCACTGAATACACGTGGTGCACATACGTACAGGTAAAATATCCAAATGTATACAATAAGAATATCCTTGAAAAAAAGAGAGGCATCGCCAGGCATGGTGGCACACACCTTTAATCCCAACACTTAGGAGGCAGAGTCAGGAAGTTCTCTGTGAGTTTGAGGCCAGCCTGGTCTAAAAGTGAGTTCCAGGATAGGACAGGTAGGGCTACACAGAGAAATCCTGTCTCGAAAAAAAAGAAAGAAAGAAAGAAAGAAAGAAAGAAAGAAAGGAAAGAAAAAATTTGTATCTGAATGTCTTAGGTATAGTTATATGGAAAAACTAAAGGCCAACCTGAATTACATAAAATTCTGTCTCAGAAAAAAAGCAAAAAAAAAATAGACATTTAAAAAATTATAACTACAGTCATTACCGTTTCTGTGAGCATCGTAGAAGCACACAGACTTACAGAAGGCTGTGTGATGAGGTCACACTATGTTCTGGCTGTTTTAACTGTTGTGTTTGAGGTATTACCAGAAAGAAGGGGGGGTATCTTTTTTTTGGCCTCCATGCAGACAATCTTCGCAACTGTTAGTTTTGAAGTAATGCCAGCCAGTTATGGACTGAAATCACATCCGCGCCCCTCCTCGTGGCCTCATAACTTTCCCTGTCTTCGATCTGGTCTCAATGGTCTACCCCAAGCCTCAGTTTCCTCCTCTGTAAAGAGGACAGTGACCACAGGACAGAACTCAGAGGCTTTGAGTCTAACCCCACACTTGGTAGGCCTTGAGCACTCACAGAAGGGGGCTGCTTATTGGAATAATGATATAATATGCTGAGATACCCTAGGGACTCAGGACTGCATGTGGGTAGATGAACTAGCGGCCACTGACCAACCCGGTGCCACGCAGCTCTGCTTTTATGACACCAGGACAGGCAGATCTTTGGAGACAGAGTGGATCTTCACCACCAAAAGCCAAGGAACGATGGGTAATGAGTGAGGGATTTCTTTGGGCACATAAAGAAGACGTTATAAAATTAGAGTGTGGTGGTGGTTGCCCAAACCTGCGAATCTGCCAGAACCGCTTTAAATGGATGACTTTTTTCTCATGTGTGATTTATAGCTGATGACGCACGTTAATGACAGGATGCGAAGGGACCAGTGGCGGGTCACTAAAAGCAAAAGCAGAAAGCCAGACCTAAGCCCAGAAGCTTCTACAAATACTGACCTGCACACAGAGGGTCCGGTGCACATCTGGCCAGCCATGTGCAGCAGTTCTCAGACTCGCAGCCCTAGGTCTTCTTACACATTTATTTCTTTATGTGCGTCCCTGTGAGGACACCCCTGTGCCACAGCACATACATGAAGGTCAGAGGACAACTTGTGGGAGTTAGTTCTCTCCTTTCACAGTGTGGGTTCTGAGGATTGAACTCAGGTTGTTAATCCAGGGCAAGGGCCTCTACCGCTGAGCCATTTTCCTGGCCCCTGTTGACATCTTCAAATCAATAGGCTCACCTACCTCCTCAGGTCCACATCCGTGAAAGAGCTTGAATCTCACTTTGTACAACGTCGATTGTTATATCAAAAATCAGCCACGACCTAAGGGCTCAAAAAAGGGGTTTGATAAATAGGTCACACCAAGGAATATTATTTAACAACAACAACAAAAAAAAAAAGGTAGGGGAAAGAGGTAGGGGACTGATGAGATGGTTTAGTTAGTAAAATCAAATAAACCTGAGGACCTCAGTTTGGATTCCTCAGAGCCACAGAAGAGTTGGGCACAACAGTGTGTCCTCAATACCAGCACTGGGTTCGAGGTGGGGCTGACAGAATCCGGAAGCTCAATGATCAGCCAGCCCAGCCAAACCATACACTTCAGGTTTAGTGAGAGACCCAGTCTCAAAAAAACAAAGACAGGTGTGCCATGCAGGAGGGAGGAGCTCACGAGGCCTGACCCTTCACTGACAACAAGGGGCAGTACTTGGGTGGGGGCGAGGGGTCATTTTACAAGTCACCCACGTTCCAACCTCCCACTCATGTTCACACAGAAGCCACAGTTAAACCAAGTGGATCAAGGGGGGACAAGACATTGAAGAAGGAGGGGACTTGACAAGAAAGGGAGGGTTTTATCAAGAGAAAGAGGTGAGAGGGGGGGTGAAGGGGTAAAACTCAGTGTGTGCTTTATGAAACTGTCAAAGAGTTAGACACTTTTTAAAGACTGATTTTTTTTTTTAATTTTCTGCTTATGGGTGTTTTGCCCGCAGGTATAGATGTACCATGTACTGAGTCTGATGCCTTCGGAGGTCAGGAGACGACTCCAGATCCCCCGGAACTGGAGTTACAGAGAGTTGTAGGTGCTGGGATCAAATTCAGATCCCCTGCAAGAGCAGCCAGTGCTCTTCACCCAACCACAGCCCCCCTCCCCCAATTGTTTTTTTAAATGAAGGTAAACAGCAAGCAAGAAAAAAAAAACTGTATGTAGACCTTGTCTCTGCTCGGATTTGCCCACATCCAGACTAACAAATACACACATACAACACACACACAATTTTTTTTTTTTTTTTGAAGAAGAGACAGGGCTAGGGCTGTGGCGTCATGGCAAAGCTCTAGCTTGGCCTTGAATTAAATACTCCTCAGTTAAAAAGAAAAAAATCTGAGTCTCAGTGTTGAGCAAAAGAGCAATTTGCAGGGCAGGGGGTGGGGTGGGGTGGGGTCTCTGCTGACCAGCCTGTTGTGTGGGGACAGACAGTAAACATGCGCTCACTGTGTGAATACAAACTTGCAGGGAAGGGTTTGGAAAAACCCAGCCAAGTTGCCCACAGTGCTGGGAGGGGCCCTGGCCCAGCCTGGTGGTGGGTTGCTGCCCTTAAAGGTTTCAGTGTTCCCGGGGAGGAGAAACATTTCTCAGTGGAGAAATGCTCTTCCGCCTCACTTAGGTGGAGGTCAATTTAGGAATGAATGGCCTGTTCTGCACTCTCAGAATGGGGCTTTCAGAGCCATGGGGATTCTCCAGGATGGAGGAGCTGGAAACGTGGGTAGATACAGTGCAAAGATAAAAAAAGAAGGGACACATTTACTCTACACCCACAGTCAACGTAGAAAATACTGCTGTGGATACTGGTGCCCTCCTGACTGTGCACCTCACAGCCCCGTTTTTTTGTTTTTTGTTTTTTTATTTTTAATCAGTCAGGCTGTCACTATGCTGGCTGGCCTAGAACTCATTATGTAGACCAGGCTGGTCCTGAACTTGCCCCATCTGCCTTGCCTTGCTCTGGAGGTTGGGATTAATGATGCTTGCTGCTAGACCATTCCACCTCCTCAGACTCAGGTCCCCGAAGGTGCTAAGGACCATCACTTTCTATACAGTAAGGTTTAAAGAGGTGAAGTGAATGGTCCAAGGTCACAGAGCACAGAAGAGATGAAGGATGGCCATCAATACTGCTGAGATAAAAGAGAAAGCCACCTGAGTATGGGCATAAGTGACCATCCAAGTTTCCAAGGCCCAGTGGGGCTGCCTGGGATGGTGGGATCCTCTGCCCGGATTCTGCAGGGCTGCTCTGCTCATCCCTCCCTCTGACTCAGGGCTGTGTCTGCCAGACACACCCAGTTCAGTCAGACAGAGCCAAGCACACTTTCTTTCATGGAAACAAATGAGCCTCTAGGGCCCCAGCTGAGGTTGTCCTACTAATTTAAATACATTCGCTACACTGTCTATCGCATGTATCCAGAGCCTCCTGAGTGCTTGTCATCTGTAGGGGCAATCAGTGCGATACACTGAGGCCGGATCCCCATGGTTCTGGGAGAAGGGAGGTCTGGTTCACACCTGGGGGCGGGCATAGCTTGAGCCCTGGATCAGAGCCCCTGGCACAGTGACTTCTAAATTGAGCACCCTCTATAAACACAGCAGGCCCAGGGTTTTGCAGCTGGATTATGGTCCTTTCTTCAAGCTCATGTGACTGACAATCAAGTGGTCTTATCCAATTCTACTTCATGGCCAAACTCAGCCAATTTGACACTCTCCTGGAACTTTGGATCTTTACAACAAGGACATAATTTTTCAGCAATTCAGTTCGAACTTTTCATCTAACTGGGCTTTTCTAGGATGTATACACACACACACACACACACACACACATATATACATGTATATATATATGTATAGGATATACACACATATGTATATATACATATATATATATACATGTGTGTGTGTGTGTGTGTATTTTTTAAAGACGTCTGAGTCTGAATTATAATTTACATGCCGTCCTCCCATGCTGGATTCCATACAGTACGGTTCACTCAGGTCAGCTATGACTCAGTGGGGATGCTAGTTCATAGTCATGATCTAGATTCTAGAACGTTCCTGTTGCTCCTCAAAATTGTCTCCAGGCTTTTTTACAAGCATAGCTGCTCCCTCACCTCTGTATCTGGCAATCGCTGATCATCTACAATGCTGGATTGGAACCCACAGCCTCTGGCATGCCAGGTCATGGCTCTACTTCCGAGCTCCAGCCCAGGGACTACTTTTAAATGTTTTTTTTATTTTAAGATAAGGTCTCACTAAGAAGCCCAAGCTGGCCTTGACTCACCCTATATCCCAGACAAGCCTCGAACCTGCAATCCTTCTGTCTCAGCTTCTCCTGAGCATCTGGTAGGCTGAGCCACCAGACCCAACTTGGCTGTTAGGTCTCTGGTTCCCTTGTTTCCAGAGAGTCCTATGAGTGGAGTTTTATGTAGCTATGGCTTCCAGTGCTCTGCTTCTCTCACTTAGACTAGCATGGTGGATTCTTCCACTCGCTGCAGACTTCATCAATTCCTTTTAATTACCAAGTGATATTCCACATCATGGAGGTTCCACAGTTTATTTCAGTGTGACTATGTGACTGGTTTCAGATAGTTCTGGGTGATGCGGAGGTGATGCTGTCAGCCTCCGGGTGCTGTTCTGGGAGGACCAGGGTCTTCACTCTCTGGGTGAATGTCTCCTGCTGTCCTTAAGTACCTCCGGTTGATCTGGGGAATGTCATCCAGCTGGAGACTGAGTGGACGCCCTCACAGGCCTCCTCATCTAGTGTAAAATGATGACTGTAAACCCATCTTGCCTTTAATGATGCTGTCATCATTCTGCCCAGAAGACCAGAACCTCCGGACACTCATGAACACACTCATGGACACAGACTGGACTTGGGGACTTCCTTTAAGGTAAGGTGTCAGAGAACCATAGCCCCTGTCTGGGCTCCATGGCCTTGGAGGTAGGCAGGCACCTCCCCAGTGGAGGAGACAGAGAATGTCCCGAGACTTCCCATGGGCTGAAGGAATTCTTGTATATTCTTTTTCCGGGCCTCAGTTTCCCATTGTGAAAAGATTAAATGGGATCAAACAATGCACATCCGATGGTTCCACCTCCTGCTTTTTTTGCTGTTTGCCGTGACTGGGGTGGGTGGGAGGGTGCCTCATCTGCCTCTCTGCTGATTCCAGGGGGTAGGAGCTGCTGGGTGCCTGCCGAGTTAGCATCCTAGGCCATCAATCCCAGAAGAGCAATTTGCACTGTCTGCCTTTTTGGTTTAAGAAGAGAGATACCCCTGTCAGTTTAGATTAGTGTCATTCCTCCAGAGGAACCTTCTAGCAGGCTCGGCCCCCTCTCAGAGCCAGTATTTTCAGAATGTTGGAGTTCCTAAATGAGATCTGACAGGTCTTTTTTTTTCTTCTTCACCTTTTAAAAATAAAGCAAATAGTCCCTGCACAATCTGGAGACTCTGATTAGATTAACCCTGTCACTTCCTAGTGGCTGTATGCTGTGCAGTAGCCATGGCTGAATGAGGATGTGGGAGATGGTACGACCTGGGTGGCCCCTCCTGGGCAGACCCTCCCCTCCTTCCAGTCCGTTACTGACTCTTGCTGTTTGCAGCCTCACCTGACCCCACATTGTCATTCTCTGGGCAGTTCTCAGCAAAATGGCTTCATGCCCTGTGTTCGTGGAGGAGGCTAAGGTTGAAGAGCTCAGGGACCTGCCTATGGCCTCTGCTGGGATTTCCTGTGCTGGGATGAGTGCTGGATCCATCTCTCTGGATCCCACACGTCCTACATCAGCTGCTTTACTCTTCCCATCTCCAAGTGAGTACAAAGTGTCACCTCCCTTCCTTGCTCAGTCTCCTCAAAGCACCCCACACCAGCAACCCCCTGTGCTGGACTCAAAGCACCCCCACCAGCAACCCCCCATGCTGGACGCAAAGCACCCCCACCAGCAAGCCCCTTGCTGGAACCAGGTCTGGCTGGTCTGAGACTGTCCCCAGTCGTCCTTGGGCTCATTGCCTCTTGATTCTCACGTCCACCAGTCCTCCCCACCAGGTCCACAGGAGGCCCAGAACACTAACTAGCTTAGTTACCACTCATGCTCCACCCTCTTACAGTCGGGAAAACTGAGGTGTTTGCTCAGGACTAGGGTTGCCTGGTTCCTGTGCTCATGCTTCTCGGAAAAGGACAACCCCAGTCCTGGTGTCTTTCACTTATGTTAAATCTTCCTGCTTTCTGTCCCCTGTCCTTAGTCTATGCTCCCTCCTACACACACACATAGTAGTCAGAAGGACCCTGGGCCTGTTAGGTTTAACTGTCAACTTGACACAGCCTAGATTCCCCCCGTGTGAAGGGAGCTCTAATTAAGGAATTGCTCATACTGGGCTTTGGTCATGCCCAGAGTCAATCATCTTGGTGGTTAATGGATGTTAGAAGGCCCAGCCCACTGTGGACGACGCCATTCCCTAGGAGGTGGTCTTTGGCTGCATAAGAAAGCTAGTTAAGTGTGAGCCTTTGAGCGAGCCAGCATTCCACCAGGGTTTCTCCATGGCTTCCTTAGCTGTGAGTTCCCTGACTGGAGATAATGCTGCATGCATGAAATAGCAAGCAGCCCTGCCTTCAGGCTCCTGCCTTGCCTCCCTCCCTCAGTGCTGAACTGTGACCTGGAACTGTAAGACAAGCCAAACCCTTTCCTTCCCTAAGTTGTCTTTGGTCAGCGTGTTTAGTCTCAGCAAGGGAAAGGCAACTAGAACAGCTCTTTAAGACCTGAGGCAGATTGTCTGAAGCAGGCAATGGCTCCTCTCCACTTCACGTAAGCTGAAGTGCTCATTGCCTCCTGTTATACGGCACTTTTCTCTGGCCATAACAAGATGCCATTCTTGGACTTTGCTCCGTAGCCATGGCAACTAGAGCAGTACAACACACTGGTAGCCAGGTCTGTGGTAATGGGGCTGGAGCTACTGACCCTTCTGAAGGGGTCATCAGACGCTTGCCTAGCATTCCAGCCATGGATCCTTCTTCAGCTGCAGGTGACCTTGGGAGATGCCAGAATATACCAGAAGAGAAAGGCTAATTAAAAGCGGGAACTTGGATGAGGTCACCAGTCACGATGGGGTGGGAGTCTGTGGTGATGCAATTGCTAGGAATCACCCCCATTCCTGTAAGCAGCTCCTCACCTGTGCTCTGCAGGAAAACCAGCAAACTCATTGGTCTCACTCAGGTGGACGCTTCAGGCGCCACACCAGTCTAGGCTGATCAGACATCTGCCTGCATCTGCCCCGCAGCTCCTGCATGGCCTGACCATTGTTCTTGGTCCTCCCCTCCCAGCACTGTCCCCGCTCCCGTAACTTCAGTGGAAGTTCATCATTTTTGTGTTGGCATTTTCCCTCTGTCTGGACAGGACAGACAGACACACTTCCCCAGCTTTGGGAATCTTGGAGAGAGGGAGCTCCACCGTGGAGATTTGGCCCCATGTGTTAGGCCTGTGTGGCCTCGAGGTCAGCTTCACTTTCCCTGTTTCCTCTTCTGTAGAACTAGCTGGCAGCTTCACAGGGTCCAGACTGGCCACAGCTGTGAAGAGACAGACAGAAATTGGACATCATGAGATCATGACCTCAGAAGCAGTTAGTTCAGTCTCCCCTCCTTCCCGTCTTTCTTCTACCCTTCCTCCTCCCCACCCCCATCTTCCCCCTCCTCTTCATTCTTTTCTGGTGTTAGCGGTGGAACTCAGGGTGCACTGTGATACTGGGCCAGCTCTTTACCACAGTGCCAGGCCAGCGAGTGATAGCTCCCATCGTCAGAGGCCCCTACAAGCTTAGAGGCAGAGCTGTGAGGTGTTTTGGAGCTTAACTAATTGACAGAATAATTTCCTGAACATCTATTGAGCTCCTTGTGTGTCCTGAGTTGTAAACAGAGTTTTGTTGAGGAACTATTGCCTCGGTGGGGTAAAGAGGCAGGTTCCAAGGTGCTCACCATGTAATGGGTTCGCAGCTTGAGCTCAGACCTGCAGAGGGGAAGATGTGAGACCCAAGGGACAGCCTGAAAAATCAATTCAGGCTCCACAGAGGTGACAATCTGGGTGTTGCTGCATGAGTTAGTCAGGCAAGACAAAGTACAGTATTTCCAACAAGAGACCTGGATGTACACACAGGACCAAGTCCCAGAGGTGAGAAGGCATGGAGAAACACGACAGGAGTGTGACAGACTATTGTTTACACTGTGAAGATGTGTCTCTGTCTAATAGACACTAAATGGCCGATAGCTAGGCAGGAGTGGTTAGGCGGGACTTCCGGGAAGAGAGAGGAACTTGGGCTGGATCTAGGTGCGCAAAAGAGACGCCAGAGAGACATTGAAGAAGTCGACATACAGCACAGAGGAGAGGTAACTGAGCCACGTGACAGAAGGCAGCCTAATAGAAACAAAAAGCCTAAGCTAAGGCCAGCTTTTCATAATTAATAGTAAGTCTTTGTGCTGATTTTTGTGAGCTGGCGACCCAAGGGAAAGTTTGACCACACAGGAGCTTCAAGGCCATGGAGGGAAGGAACAGAGAGTGGATCATAGATAACAAAACACACCAGGCTTGGGTTTCGACAAAGAGCCGATTATTTTGACGCAATGAGAGTGGCATGTTTGGGGCAGATTCTGGGGATGATGACAGATCATCAGCTGTAGGCAATTAGAGCTGGATTTTGTGATGTCAACGTCCCTGGGCTCCTCTGAAATATGAATACACTGAGGCCAATGGTGGCAGTGGTACCCACAGTCACCCAAGGCAGCAGCTCCCACCTAGTCTGTCAGGGCATGGGGGACGTGGTTGAGGATGAGGTTGATCAGCCCCTGGGCCTATGGTGACACCCCTCTCCATATCTTCCTTTCAGTCCTGCCCTGGATTCTCACAAGACCTTGGTGGGGACAGTGATCCTCACCGTACACATTCTTTTCCCAGTGTGTGACCCTGGCTGTGGTGTTGCCCCTCTGGATGGGTGTGATAGATGTTACAATGGCTCTAAATTTACAAGGGTACCAAGGAGGAAGAGGGCAGCTGTCACCAGGAGTCCTGTCTACCGGCTGACTGTTCGCAAAGGTGGAGAAACTGAGGCACATAACTTGCTCCATCAAACCCAGTGAGTTCTGGATAGCAGAAGCCTCCAGGACTTTGCTCTCATGCCTCTCTCCAGCCCAACACAGTGGCGTGGGCACACTCCCATGAGGGTCTCCTGGGAATATGCTAGGCAGTCCTGAGGAAGGTCAGGCTTGCCTAACCTCCCATCTCCAGAAGGCCTCTGTCCCTAGGTACAGCTGGGAGCTTTGATGTCAGGCCTGGCTTGGGAGCTGGCACAGCAATGGCCCAGGGCCCCGAGGGGTGTATGGAGGAGCTGGACAAAGTCACAGACCCTGTCTTTCCAGCCCCTGAGCATGGCCTGAGCCAGCCTTAGCAGTGCTTAAGACTGGACCTTTCAAAGGGCCCCAAGCTCCGGAACTCAACCAATTGAAACACTACCAAAGAGTTAGGATCACCCCGGAAGCTCAGTTCCCCTCAGTCACACACCACACACCATAGACACACACACACACACACACACACACACACACACCAATGTCGAATGAGCACACACACACACACACACACACCAGTGTCAAATGAGCACACACACACGCACACGCACACGCGCACACACACACACACACACACACATAAGAATGTCGAATGAGGCTCACACGGCTGCTTAGCAAACAGGGAACAGCTCCCACTGTGGGCCCAGTTTGGCCAGCCCTACCAGGGAAAGAGCAATGAGATCAGTGTGTTTTCCCTCTGAGGCTCTTCCAGAACATCTGCGCTCTCTCTAATTGATACTGATGCCTGCTCACTGTGTGACATTTACAAAGTTCAAAGAGCTAAAAGAGGAGAGGGAAAGCCACTCTGAAAGTCACCAGCAGAGAGCAACTGTTGACATCTCCCCCGCCCTGCTCTATTATATCCGGGCCACTGTAAACTTGCAGAGCTGTGCAATGCGTTCCTAAAAGCAGAATCACTACATCATTCAAGACCTGTGTTTTGAGGGCCTCCTCTGTGCTGAGTACGTGTCAGGTGATGGACAGGAAGGACATGGTGTCTACTTTAGTGAGAGTTGCCATGTGACGTGTGAGCCACCTGCCCCCTTTCGATGTGTCTACTGCTTGTTCAAGCTGCTTGCGTTGGTCTAGAATTTCATGCAATAGATGCGCTCTTTTTATCCATCTCATTTTATTGCACACTTAAGTTGCTCCCCTTTGTGTTCATTACTGCAAACAGAGACAGCCCTGTAGCCGGAGGCTCATGTGGTATAGGTTGACTCATTAAGTGTCCATTTCAACGCCCTTCTGTGTGGTTTCTGGTATGCAGAATCCGGAAGGAGAAAGAAGGTATTTCCCAGACACCTTTGCATCTAGAGTTTGGAGATCAACTAGGTTATGCCTGTTAAAATGCATCCATGGAGGCCTGGAGGTGGGGGGCCAGAGAGATGGCTCAGCAGTTAAGAGTATTTCCTGTTTCTTCAGAGGCCCTGGGCTCAGTTCCCAGCAACTGCGTCCGGTGTTTCTTCCCAACTGCCTTGTGACTCCTGTTCTTCTGTCTTCTGCACACACACACACACACACACACACACACACACACACACACACACGAGAGAGAGAGAGAGAGAGAGAAAGAGAGGGGGAAGCACATATACATAAATGAAATCTTAAATACTGGCATGGAACGGACATATACATCCCAGCAACTGGAAGACAGAATCAAGATTCTTGGCCCAACTTTGAGTCCTGTCAGAGCCATAGTAAGACCATATCTCTGAAACGAACAAGAAAGCACTTGGGTGACATACAAAGACAAAGAAAGGTAGAGGTGACCTCTTCACACTCGTGGGGGTGGAGGCGTTGAAACGTTTTGTGGCTGGGTCTTGGTTACCAGCTCCTGGGCTAAGCAGTGATTTGGGGGTACCAGCATTATTTCCGATCCTTAGATAAGAACTAAAATACACACCTTCCCAAACATGATCCCTAATCTGGGCTGTCAGCAGAGAGAATGACTTCTCTAAACAAGCCAGCTTTGCGGTGACATCTGAGAGTCAGTCCTAAAGGTCCAGGGTCACTTAACCAGGTCTTTCGACAATTTCGCAAGAATCCAGTTTCCTGTATTAGATTACTTTCTGTGTAGGGCAGTAAATGTGGTTTTTCTGGGCTCTGGGTGTGAACCCCCAGTAAGAGCCTGTCAACAGCACTCTCCTCAGAATAAGTTTCTGCCTGGGTAGACTTAGGTCAGGCTTCCTCATTCCCTCGGTTGTTTTTGAGATGTGAGGTACCTACCGAAAAATGTTCCACCCCCGAGCCTCATAGATTACAGAGCTCAGCTCTCCATTGTCATTAGTATTAGGATACTGTCTTACTTCCGGAACAGGCTTCGCTGAACGGTAGCGGCACACATCTGTTATCCTAGGCTGAGTTAGTTGGCTTCCTTCCCAGCTGTAAGTGTCTTTATGCAGCCTGGATATAAATTCCTTGAGAAGTTAGGTGCTTTTCCGAGCATTTTTTCCTTGGTGATACTCTTTGTAGAGTAAACGTATTGTTGTTGTTTGTTCATTTTATTATCTATTTACGTATTTTGAGACCAGATCTCACTATGTAGCTCTGGCTGTCCCGGAACTCACAGAGATCCACCTGCCCCTGTCTACCAAGTGCTGGGCTTAAAGGTGTGCTCCACTAACCCGGCTAAGCAAGCACTATCTCTGTACCTTCTATCCAGCTCTGCATAAGGATTTCATTGCTGAGTTCATCAGTTTTTCTCCTCTTGCTGTTTGTATTGTGATTTTTGGTCTGTATCTAAAAAGCCTTAGATAACCCCCTTTTTGCGCAGGTCTACTCTTAAGTTCCCTGGGAGTGGGGGTTTCAGCGTTTGTTGAGATCCATGGCTCATGTGGAGTTGTTTTGTGCACATGGTATGACAGATGCAAATACCCAGCTGAGCTAAACCGATCCATTCAAACACTGTTCCCCTGGGCTGAGCGGGCTTAGCTCACTGTTGAAAATCAGTTGCCGTAACTGTACAGATTTACTTCCGAATGTTCACCCCTGTTCCCTAATCTACGTCTGTCCTTCTGCCTTCTCACCCAGTCTTGATTACTTTTATCTTGTCATTTCAAAAGCGAAAAGCATCAACCTTCTAACTGGACTCATCTTTCAGGGCTGGAAGCTGAGTGTACTGCCACACACCTGTAATCCCAGCATTCAGGAGATGGAAGCAGGAGGATCAGAAGTTCAAGGCCGTCCCCCACTGCATACCAAGTTCCAGACCAACTGGGCTACATGAGATCCCATCTCAAAACAAAACAAAACAGCTCACTCTCACTGTTTGGGATCCCTTGCAATCCTGTGTGAAATCTAAGACCATGTCACTTCCTGTTAAAAAAAAAAAAGAAAAAGAAAGAAAGAAGAAAGAAAGAAAGAAGAAGAAGAAGAAGAAGAAGAAGAAGAAGAAGAAGAAGAAGAAGGGAAGGAAGGAAGGAAGGAAGGAAGGAAGGAAGGAAGGAAGGAAGGAAGGAAAGGGAAAGAGAAAACAGATGGAATTTTTAAACGTTATATTTGGCATCTTATTATATTGCTGTGTGTATATGTGTGTATATGTGGGTACGTGTGGCTGTCTGATTCTAGGGTGTAGTCATGTATGTCACTGGAGGCCAGAGATCAACCAAAGTTGTCGTTCATCAGGGGTCATCCATTTTATTTTTCTGAGACAGCCTTTTGCTGACTGACTTAGAGCTTGCTGGCCCCAGGGATCCACCCGTCTCCTTCCCAGGGCTGGGATTAAAAGTTCAAACCTCTGTGCCCAGAATTTTTTTTAAAAGATTATGTAGTTAATTAGTCATTTAGCTAGACAGTATGTAGGGAGGTGGGACACTCGTGGAGCCTGGCACTCCTGTGGAGAACAGAGGACAGATTTCAGGAGTGAGTTTTTCCCTACCTCCATGACTGCCTCTCTCTGTCCAGAGCCCCCCCCCACCTCCCCGCCCCCGCCCCTGCTTCAGTGAGGCTCTCTGGTTTTTACTATATAAGCCATGAACTTTGACCATATTTGTTCCTAAGAATTTTATTCTTTCATTGGAACTGTTCTTGGCCAGTGTGTAGAAATGCCATTGATTTTGTATATTGATCTTTTGTCCCTCAAGCCTACTGAACTGGCTCATGAGTTCGAATAATCTCCTCCTGGTCCCTTGCCGTTCTCCCTATATAAGCTTATGGATATCTGCAAACAGAGATATTTTGTTATGTTTATTTGTGCTTTGCTCTTTGAGACAGGGTCGTGGTGTGTAGCCCGGGCTGGCCTTGAGTTAGCAATCCTCCGTCTCAGTGTCCCAAGCGCTGGATTCCAGGAATGCTTCACTGTGCCTGGCTGTACTCTCGCCCAGGTCACTGTGAGAATGTACTTTTTAGAAATATCACAGGACCGGCAGAAAAAATGAAGATATTCCAAGGAAATATTTATGCCTCTTAATATGACTATCAGATTATTGAAGCAATGGACCCCAGAGAAATGGAAATTTCCCCAGGAATCTCTTGCTGGGACAAGGAAAGGCACTAGCCAGAGGGGGAGTTTGTCTCTGAAAGATTCCACAAGGCTCTAAGGATTCCTTAGACCACCTTGCAGAAACAGGCTGAAGCCCAGACATGGCCAGTGGCTGGCTGGACCACAAAGTAACTAGAATTGTTTTACATGAGCACATCTGTTTATACACATGGCCCTCTGTTTATAAACTGCCTTCCCTTCAGAACACCCTGCTGGTGGCCATGTCAGAGGAGCAGCAGGTGGCAGTTGACTTCAGGGTGTCAGCCCACCAGAAAGAACCTCTCTGATGGGTGAATGTCAGATAGACAAGGCCCTGAGACCACAGACCCCGGAATGTCTTTTGCTTCTGCTGTGCCTTCACGTGTTTGCTGCTGCCCTCTTCCTCTGGTTCCGTCATGGTGTGAATGGGGGTGGCGAGATTGCCCTTACCTGTAAGGCACTGTGTTTATCTCAAGGATACATCCTGTTCCACCGGGCATTTTTACCTGTGGATTATTATGAAGATGATTTCTCCCTAAGCTGTACTGTCTAGTTGATAATAGTACTGCTAGTTTTGGTGATAAAAATAAAACAAGGAAGTGCCATACAGCTAGAACATAGGAGTTTCTACTGAGGAGCCGTGTAGACTGTGGCTTAGGTTAATGATTAAGAAAAACAATTGAGTCCCAGTAGCCCACTTCGCTTAAATTCTTTTAACCTTAACGTTGGGAGGTGTGTTCACAGGTTTTGAAGTGCATGATAGCTGAATCAAAACTTTGAAAATATCTTAAGGTTAGACTAGATGTTTTTGCCAAATAGCTTTGAGGTGAAAACCGCAGTAAGACAATCTAAGGTCCTAGAAAGGCACACAGTCGAGTGAGGAATGCGTTAAGGTCAGGGAACAAGAACAAAGCAGCCTAATTATCATTGGCTGATGTGCCTTTCTTGCTTTAATTGGTTAATGACCAAAGGTGGTGATTAATTCTTTACACCCATTTTCCCCTTAATCTCCAGATATAAAAAAATTGTTGATGTGTGAGTATGTACCCTAAAGGTTTAAAATAGAGCTGACTGATTCTTTTTCATAAATAAAGTTTAGGTTTGAGATTTCTTTAAGATTCCTTATAAGATTAGCTTTCAAGATAAGTAATAAAGTAATTGGCCCTTTCTTTGTAACAACAAAATGCAGCCCGTCAGTAAAAGACCTGACTGCCGGGGCTGCCCACACAGTCATTCTATAACAAGTTGCTTGGGTATGAATGTATGTGGGTTCTTGGGATAATTTGTTTTTCCCCTGTAATATGTAAAATGTTTACTCACCTAAGGGATGTGGAAAACGAGTTGTGTTTACTGTTTGTTTTGTATTCATTATAATCATTCACTTGAAAACCAGAATGGCTTTGTAATTTTTATGTTGTTTGAAAGATTTTGCTGGGCTGTATTAGCTGTAAGGGAAAGAACAGAGAGAAAGTTAAAATGAGTTAGAAGGAAAACGTCAAGAACGAGGGAGTTAGAAGGGGACATGAGAAATAAAGACAGAGTGAGAAGGAAAACACCCAGAGAGATAGAAGAGACATTTCTAGGTAGAGAAAAGAGAAGAAAGTATGGAACACAGAATGAAGAATGAAGAAGGAAACCATCAAAGAGAATGAAAGTGTCTTTTCCCTAGCCCCTCATATTGTGGATTTCTCTTTGAGCCCTGCGCTGCTGGGGGCTGATCCCTCAGGCAGCAGTAACACCCCCACCCTCACTCCCACCCCTAGCAGAAGGGAGTTTCCAGGATCTGTTTTCAATGTGACCACACTGAATAAATCTCTTTCCTGCTTCCCACTATTAGTTTGGCTCTTTTGAAAAATATTTTAGATTTATTTATTTTATTATTTTATGTATATGAGTGTTTCGTCTGCATGAATGTCTGTGCATGGTGTCCTTGGAAGTCAGAAGAAGGCATCGGCTCTCCTGGAACTGGAGCTACAGGTGGTTGTGAGCTGCCACATGGATGCTGGGAATCAAACCCAAGTCCTTTGCAAGAGCAACAAGTGCTCTTAACTGCTGAGCCGTCTCTCTAGCTCGTAGTTTGGGTATTTTAACTGGCTTGTTGAACACGGGTTGCTGAACCTGGCTTGGAGCTCAGCTTACGATCCCCGGGTTTATAATAAAGGCAGCCACATTTCCGTTGGTTACATTGACAAGCAGTGGGGACTCATGGGCACACACTCTCCTTGGATCTAGTTCTGACCGGTCTGCTCAAGGAGTGAACAATTGCAGTGACTATAACTCTAATAAGGCTTTTGGGAGCATTTCCACATTAGCTGGTCTCAAACCTGTCAACCAGAAGCTCCCCACCCCTTAATGACTGCTTCATTGAATAGCAGCCTTGTGCTGGTTCATTTTGTGTGTCCAGTCGACTAGGTCATGATACCCTGGGTGTGATCCCAGATGTTTCTATGAAAGTCTTTTGTTTCATTGTTGTTGTTTCAGACAAGATAAACAACATCTATCATTGAAATCAGTCAACTTTGAGTAGAGCCAATGGGCCTTCATTCAATTACTTGGGAGAAATGGAGGTCCTTACCCAAAAACTCACTTGAGATTCAAGCAACCATGTCACCTCCTGCCTGACTTCAGCCTGGTCTGAAGAGCAAGCTTATAGTCTCTCTCTCTCTCTCTCTCTCTCTCTCTCTCTCTCTCTCTCTCTCTCTCTCTGGCGTCTATCTATCTAGCATCTATCTATCTATCTATCATCTATCAATCGATCTACCATCTATCTATCAGCTATATATATCATCTATTCTAACATCTATTTCTCAATCCATTTATCTCATCTATCTGTCTTATGCACACACACACACACACACACACACACACACACACACAGAGAGAGTTCTGTTTTCTACTTCTCTGGAAAACTTTAAGATCGGTATATACACAAGGAAGTGCTCACAAACGAACACTTGTCGAGTTTTTAACATTGCCAGACAGACCAGGAAATGGGGCAACAAGCAAGTACCTTCCTGTAGATCTGTCCCATTTACTTTCACTGGTCACTGGCCACAAAGGCAGGCACCTCCTTCATGCCTGGCAGTACAGAATAACCCATGCTGCTTTGGAACTGTGTCTAGGAGGATACAGCTTTGTGTCTGACTCTCCTACTCTCTTCTATGTTTGAGAGTGATCTTTCCGTTTGTGTGAATGCAAGCAGTGATGCATGGCTCCTCTTCCTTACTATAAACGGCTCACAGGGTTGGGAATTTAGCTCAGTGGTAGAGTGCTTGCTAGCAAGTGCAAGGTCCTGGGCTTGATTTTCAGCTGGGGGCAGTGCAACATAATAAAAATAACTTTAGCAGGGTAATGGCGGCACACACCTTTAATCTCAGTACTCGGGAAGCAGAGGCAGGTGGATCTTTGTGAGTTCGAGGCCAGCCTCCTCTACAAAGCAAGTTCCACGACAACCAAAGCTGTTACACAGAGAAATCCTGTCTTGAAACCCCTCTCTCACCGCCACCCCCCTCAAAGACTTCACAGTGTGCCTCTCCTTAGGGAACACATCCCTTCAGCTCTCTTGGGCTGTTTCCCACTTGGGGCCCTTATAAGTGCTGCTAACTCAAACCTTCTGGCATATGTAAACAGTTTCTCCTTGAGGTTTTGTCTGGAGACAGGGTCTCCTACAGCTATGGGTGACCTTGAATCCCTGACCCTCTTCCTTCCAGTCTCCAAGCCTGAAATCACAAGTGTCTGTCACCAATTCCGTTATTTTTATCAAGTGTTTTATCTTTCTTTTCATTTAAATTTTCTGAAAGAGAACTCATGGGTGGTAATACACACATACTCCAGTGCAATGCCTCGCCTATCACATACAGAAGAAATAAAAAAGGAAGCTATCTATAATAAAATAATGTTTTCCAATATATTCTTGGGAACAACCACCAGGAAGGTACAAGAAACAGATCCGACTCAGGACCACCCATAATGAGTAAGTTTCAGATTCCAAGGTTGTGGGCACCCAGTAACCCTTAGATCCACAGGAAGTAGATCTAAGTGACCCTTAGATTTTAGAAGCACAGGAAGGTGAAAGAACAGGGGCTCCAGCAGGAAATGAAAATAAAGCCCAGTCGGGTTGTGATGGGGTGAGTTCGAGACTGTCTGGTCTACAAGAGCTAGTTTCAGTAGCTTTTGTAGGTTCCAAAGCTACAGAGAAACCCTGTCTCGAGAAACAAAACAAAACAAAGCAGAAAAAGCCTGATGCCAGGGTGGGACATAATAGCATGTGCTCCTTTGTATGTGAACCGAGGAAGCTGGGAAAGGAGAGCACACAGGAAGACACGTGGTCACCTGTCACATGGAGAGTGTCAGCAAGGGACCCCCAGAGCACAGTGGTGAGCAGTTCCTAACTGATGTCCCAAACAGAAAGAGCACCCGGCTCAGAGACGCATCCAGCTCAGAGGCTAGCGGTACACCTCGTGCTGGATGCTAGGCTGCAGGAACCTCGTCTCTCCTCCGCACTTGCAGTTGGTTTTGCTGTTTGCAGTAATTACAGCCACGCTCAGAACCCTTTTCCTCTAACTCTGCAACTGGAGACGGTTCAGCTTTTTGACCAGACAGGCCGTGTGGAATGAGAAATGATTCAGAAATTGAGTCACTGTCCTTATTCCATTCCTACTTCCCTGTCCGTAACAACCTGTTCCCTTCCTGTGACTTCCTGTGAAGCCCTTTGGCTCCGCTGTGCACGAAAGCCTAGCCTATTTAGATGTGCAGTGGGCTTTTGTTAGTGGACGGTTGACCGTGGTGAAGGAATAGGGCGAGGTTCCGCGGGAGGAGACTGTTCCGGACATTTGGGAGACCCAGGATCCCTGATTCTTGGACCCAAAATGTCACTCCAGCCCTTAATTGTTGTGACACACAAAATAACCTTATAAATTGTAAACCGCCCCTCGGAGACTTGCTGACTTAAAGCTCACACTGCCTCAGAGTCCGACTCTAGCTGGCGGTTGAGTCGAAGCCCCGGCTGCTGGAGTCGCTCGCTCCCCGTCAGCTCATTGGACCCTGCCCTCCAGTTCTGCCGCTCCAGGTCTTTGGACATTTGGGTTTTCATGTCCTATGACATATCGCTTCTCATGAGTCAGCGTTCTATTTTCAAGCGATCTACAGATAATTTGTTGACCTCAGAGAATGAGTCTGTGCTTCATCAACTTGTTCTGAGCAAAAGCTCGGTTGGGTGCTAGAGTTCCGTGGTGGACACGGCGCAGCTCTGAGTGGAGAAGGGGTTTGACCAGGATGGCTCAGTGAATCAGCGTAGCCCGGACCCAGCAGTCTGCCTAAGGGTTAACCTATTCCAGGCCCCTAGGGAGAGGTTAATTCCTCTGATAGTGACTCAGTAGCCTGGAGTAGGACCACACACTGCTCAGATCTGGCCTAAAAAGGGGTGGAATCCAGGGACCTGCTCCGGCCAAGTGCACAGTGTCCACGGGCTTATTTCAACACCTGGCTTGACGCCACTGAAGGACTGTGAGCCAGAACTTTGCGGAGGGGATACGGAGAACAACCCTGCCTGATTAGAGACTCCAGCAGATGCCAATCAGGCATCAGTGTCAGAATCGTGGACAGGGCAAGACTAGCATGTGAACCCCACAATGCCCTGGACTCAGTTTTCCCATCAGTATAGTGGAGCAACCCCTCCAAGTTGGTTGATACCAACTTGGCCGAAGCTTTCATCACCTAGGAGACAAACCTGAGACTGAGTTAACTGAGGAGGGGAACCCCAGCCCTGGTGTGGGTGGCAACATGCCACGCACTGGAATCCTAAGAAACTGAGTGCCTATGTTCCTCGCTCTCTGATTCCTGACTGTGGATGCAACGTGACCCACCACCTCCAGCTCCTGCCCTCCCCAACCCACGTCCTCCACACTGTGATGGAGTGCACGCTCTATGAGTCAAATAAATCCTTCCTTCCTTACGTTGCTTTTGCTATGTATTTGATTAAGGTGACAAGAATCACAATCTTTATACCCTCCTCCCTTGCTTACCTCCTAGAAGTTATTGTGAGAATCTGAGGAAGCCTTGGCCATTTAAACTGTCTAAAGCCATGCTAAAGATCCTGACTTGTTCTGAGATGAGAGCCAGTGAAGCAGTAAGAGCTATAGGAAGCAATGCACCTTAGTCAGGTTTTAGTGGGAGGCTCTTGATGCTGGGAGAGGGGGCAGAAACCACTGAGGGGAGCCTTAAAACCACTGGGCAAGTGAGGGGCTACAGCCATAATCCAGATGTGAGATCATGGTGCAGCAGATGTGGAAAGGTCAGAGGTCAAGTTCTGGGTAACTTCAATGTGGTGTGAGAGGCAGCTGCCAAAACGAAATGGGAGGATTCTAACCTAAGCAGAAGGCAGTTCTCACTGTCTGGGATGGGGAGGTACTGAAGGAGGCTTAACCCTGGGCATGGGAAGTGTGAGTTGCCTCAGACACCCAAGTGGGAATACCCAGTCTATCATAATTGAACAAATAAGACTGCTGTCCCTCCCTGGTTAGCCGGTGACCTCAACATTTTGTCTTCAACTTTCTGAGGAAGGGCAGTGTGGTCATACATGAACGTCTCTCTTGTGAGCACCCATCCTGTGGGTACTGTTATTTCTCCCTATTGGGCTCCTTGGTGGGTTGGCCTCCCCTCCCATCAACTTTTCCTTATGTCCCAGCTCCAATCTGCCTCTTCATGCTGTGTTTCCTCCGAGATACCCCAGGGAACTCCTGGAAGCCCAAGAGCACAAAGGCACTTGGTACTTAAAATGAGACAGTCTGGGGCTGGAGAGATGGCTCAGTGGTTGAGAGCACTGGCTGCTCTTCCAGAGGACCTGGGTTTGATTCCCAGCACCCACATGGTGGTCTGTAACTCCAATCCAGGAGACCCAACACCCACCTCTGTCCTCTGTAGGTACCAGGTATGCATGTGGTACACAGACATACATCCAGACAAAACACCCATACAAATAAATAAATAAATAAATAAATAAATAAATAAACACTTCATTTCAAAATAAAAATCGCCAGGCAGTGGTGGTGCACACCTCTAATCCCACCACTTGGGAGGCAGAGGCAGGCAGATCTCTGAGTTGGAGACCAGCCTGGTCTACAGAGCGAGTCCCGGGACAGGATCCAAAGCTACAGAGAAACCCCATCTTGAAAAACCAAAACCAAAACCAAAACAAAACACAAAAATAAAGTCAAGAGTATTCCCCAGCCCTCTTCTCTGTCTGTATGTGGAAAGGTCAGATGAGCAACAAGCAAGAGTATTTTCCTGGCCTGCGGTGGTGGTGCTCTCCTTTAATCCCAGCGCTCAGGAGGCAGAGGCTGGTGGATCTCTGTGAGTTTGAGGTCAGCCTGGTCTACAAAGCAAGTTCTAGGACAGCCAGAGCTACACAGAGAAATCCTGTCCTGAAAAACAAAAAAGGAAAACAAACAAACAAACAAAAACAAAAAAAAGAAAAAAAAAGCAAAGAAAAAGAGAGAGATTATTTCCTTAGTGAGTGAGTACTCACACAGAAGGCCTCAGAACCACCCCGCTGACAAACCTGTGTCCTCTTCTGTAAAGGGCCATTGGCTCACCCAGACAGCAGGGGAGCAATGACCAGAGTGAGGCTCTCGCTGTGTCTTCCTGCCCCTGAGTCAGAGATTGATAGCTCCTGGAGCTCCTTGGCTACCCAGTCACCTGGGGCTCTGAAAACACCTAGAGCCAAGATGATTCTGAGTCCCTGTCTCACGGTCTCGCGCAGGAGAGGGAAGTTGGGTCTAAACCCAGCTGCGGCTTTCCATGTCACTCAGCAACGCGGGTCTCAGCCTTGGCTGGGACCTGGGCTCATCCTCGGTCCAGGATGTTTTCTGATACACATATCCCCAGGTCCCTTCAGGCATCCCCTCACCCCCTCCTGCTAATCTGTTGTTCCCACCTCCCACTTCCTCCCTCCACAGTCTTTGTCTGCACCTCTGTCCGTCTTCCTGATTTTATTCAGCCAACCAGCCAGACCTTTACATGCAGGCAGGGCTGCCCTAAGTGTAACCACCCTGGAGATCTGCTGTGTGAACTGTGCTCATAAGCAAATAAATGTGTCTCCAGACCACTTAGTAAAGCAACCTTCAGGCTACTATTAACTCATTTTACAGATGAGAACACCAAGACCCAGAAAGGCTATAAAGCAGATCTGGGATTCAAACAGCAGCCTCAGTCTCTTCCCCCACCAGGCTCTGCTGTCCAGAAACCTTGTCCTGTGGCAATCGATCCATTACAAGGGTCAACACTCCAGCAACTCCAAGCTGGAGCCGCAGAATTCCTGTGAACCAGGAGCTTTCAGCAGAGACAAGTCCAGGCAAAAAGCTTGAGGAGGCCAAAGCAAACCTAGTGAGTTAGGTATCTGGAAGGGTGACTGGGGACAGACCAAATAAAGCTTGGCTGAGTCAAGGAGAGGTCACCAAGGAAGCCAGCAGCACAGCCCTACTAGGGACCTCAGTGGCAAAGCCATGTCCCCAGGGTCATCTAGTTCCACCCCAACTCCACTCCCTGTCAATGAAAAAGACCCCCCTTTTTCTCTCTGACCACATAATTTGGTCTTTTACTGTCCCCAGACGTAAGAAACAGGAGAAAGGGCCCCAGAATGCCCGCAAGGACTTCTGGGCTATTCATTCATCAAGTCAGGACATGGATGCAGAGAAGTGGTTTACCCACAGCTAGCCAGCTAGTACAGTGGTTTACAGACAGCTAACCAGCTAGTACAGTGGTTTACCCACAGCTAACCAGCTAGTACAGTAGTTTACCCACAGCTAGCCAGCTAGTACAGTGGTTTACAGACAGCTAACCAGTTAGTACAGTGGTAGAGCTGGGAACTGAACTCCAATCTGCCTGATGCTGAAATCCAGCTCTCCAGCCAGGCCTGCCAGGGAAGTGGGGAATGGTTTAGAAGAGGACAGAGGACAGGGAAGTGGGGAATGGTTGAGGAGAGAACAGGAGGCTCAGGCCTCCAGAGGGATGGATATTCAGGACGTCCTGTCAGATGTCTCCATGACAATGAGAGGTTAGCCCTGGGTACCTTGGGGTTGAAATCATTTTGCCAGAAAAGAGAGAAAGAAGAAGGAAATGAAAATTTAGAAAGCCCAGTCAGCCCCGTAGAGGACAGTCGGCCTTGTAGCGGACAGACAGGCTCGCAGCAGACAGACAGGCTCGCAGCAGACAGGCAGACTCACAGCAGACAGTCGGCCTTGTAGTGGACAGACAGGCTCACAGCAGACAGCCGGCCTCACAGCAACAGTCGGCCTTGCAGCAGACAGGCAGACTTGCAGTGGACACACAGACTCGCAGCAGACAGCTGGCCTCTTCACCCACTGGTGCTGAGCCACAGGCTGAGATAGAAAAGCAGGTGGTGGCTGAATGCTGGTATCATTGCTGGCACATTCCTTCACTCACAGGCTTTTGTAAGGCCCTAACCTCAACTCACTGTACTCCCAGCCTGAGGCCAGACCACTGGACCAGCAGGATCCAGCTGCACACAAGCTAGTCCCGAGGTTCCAGACAGACCTGTCAAGAGGCTGGGGACACACATACCCCTAAGGATTAGACTGCTTGCCTGCCATGCCCATGGCCTGGATCAGATCTCAGGCAGTTGGGGTTTGGGTTGTGTCACAGACATGTATAAAGGTGACCACCGCTGTGCTGGACAAGGGGCAGACTGCAACCTGAGGTGGTGTGGTCAGAGAGGCCTTCCAGGTGGCACTGGGGTACCCTACAGGGAAGTAGGCACCAGCTGGGGAGGCAAGAGGGACTGGCAGGTGCCAAGGTCTGGACAAGCAGAGAACGGCTTCCTTGGGAAACTGAAGGGGGCTTGGCATGGGGAATCCTGGGAACAGAGGAAGCATGGCCTCTGAGCCCAGACACTCAGGACAGGAGATGTTGGACACTGAGCGGCAGACACATGGCAGAGGAGGAAGACGAAGGTCAGGCAGGGAGTTTCCATGGTCCTTCCTGGACCAGACATCTAACAGCTGGCACATCCATGGCTCAGGGACAGGGCAGCTTCCTGATCTGATGGTATGCGTGAGTGTCTCAGTATGCAGCCGGGTAGCAGCTATCTAGAGTCAGAATATAATGATGATGGCCATGAGGCGATGTGCCCACTGTGAACACAGCAAGACCTTGCCATGCCCTCTGCAGTACACAGGGATGGCAAAGAGCCATTTGATTCTCAGCCAGTGTTTGTGGTGCCCTGACTGTCTGAAAAACGCTTCTGACCCGTCTCCCCCCATTTCGAAGCACCTACATTGTGCATTCATCCAGTGCACCCAGAGTGGGAGGGAGGATAGCAAGCAACCCGGTCAGGCAATGCATCTCGAGGAACTGTATACGCAACTGGGTGGCTGACATCAGAGTCGCTGAGGAAACGTGGCCAATGAAGGGGAAGAGCGTGGTTTCCTGAGAACAGAGGGGTTGACCTGAGGGCTTCAAAGACGGCCTCCTGGAAGAAATGGCCTCCAGTGTGAGCGGCAGGAAGAAAGGTTATACTCAGGTAGCGATGAGCAGTCAGCAGCCGCACTTCCTCTGGCCGCTCAGTCCTGAGCTTCAGTTTACAGAACTTAGACTGAAGGGCTACCTTGACTCACACGTCCACTGAGCCATGAAATCGGCCACCTTCCCTGCTGTCTCAGGATTCTCTGCTGCTCTGACCTCAAAGTCCCTGCGGTCACCTTGCAACCCCGCCTGCCTCCAACCTCCCCAGGGCCCCGCGAATCTGCCTGGATTGCAAAAACCACTGCCCAGTTCCTGAAATGCCACCAACTCACTCAGGTTCCCCTAAGGCCGATGGCTGGCCCCTCTGCTCAGGAAATGTCAACTAAGGGACACACTGACCTGGGGTCAAGGCTTTCAGAGAAGGTTTCCACAGAAAAACTGGCTTTGGTGACATCAAGACTGGGCAGCTGTCATCATCGCTACCCTGTCACGTCTCTGTTGTGTCAGGCTTGTTCACCCGTCTGACGAAAGTGTGCAGAGTCCCTGCTGCAGCCCAGAGAGACATATGGATCACAGGCCAAGCAGAAGATGTGAGCCCTAGGGTGCCTCTGCCCCCGGGGTGCTTACATCCTGCCGAAACAAGCAGTGTGGGCAAACGACCAGGCAGGTGCTACCACACCTGCTCACACCTGCTCACACCTGCTCACACGTTAACAGCAAAAGGACTGAGGACAGAAGCTAGAGCAGGGCTGAAGAGATGGCTCAGCCAGCAAAGAACTCGCTGTATGAGGATGTGGGCCCGAGTTCGGGTCCCCAGCACTCCCATAAAAGCCGAGACTGGCAGTGTGTGTCTGCAATCTCAGCTGGGAAGAAAGAGACAAGTTCACTGGCCAGCAAGCCGGCCTGATTCGGATACAGGAAGAGTGGGGTATCTATGAGAATGGTGGGGCTTTCTCAGAAGCTAGGGTCCCAGAAACTCTAAAGTTGCCCAAGCTGGCCTGAGCAAATAAATGACTTTGGAGTTCTTGTATCAAGACTTGAAAAAGCCGGGCAGTGGCGCACACCTTTAATGCCAGCACTGGAAAGGCAGAGGCCAGCAAATCTCTGTGAGTTCAAGGCTAGCCTGGTCTACAAGAGCTAGTTCCAGGACAGGCTCCAAAATGACAGCAAAACCCTGTCTTGAAAAGCCAAAAAGAAAAACTGAAAAAAAAAATCCGTGGGCCATAGAGAAGAAATTTTAGAGTGATATTTATTATAGATTCATAAGTGGGAGCCTAAGAGAAAGGGGCGGAGCTCCTGGATATCAGGAGGGATCTCAGGAAATAGGCTACCATTGTGTTGCTAGTAAGGGACTTTTTAAAGGACATATCAGGAACTGGGGCGAGCTATGGAAGGGGTGTGCTGTCAACCCACTGGTCCCCCCAAGTGTCCGTTGCCTGTTCTGTTTCAGTCACCTCGTGGGGGTGACTTTTCAACCTCCAAGCAGGAGCGTTCATTTAGGAGCTGACACAGCAGGAACCAGACCCTCCCGGCATTCTTGCTTTCAACAAGGACATTCTGGCAATGGCTGCTTCTGAGTCCTCACTCTGCCGGACCGCTTTCAAATGCCTGTTCATCAGTCCCATGAGCTCAAGATTCAGAGAGAGGTCGTGCTTCAACGTCAGCCTCTGGCCTCCATACGAGTATTCACCACCTACCCCAACACACAGGCGCTAAGCAAGAAAGTCACAGAAGACCTTCCTCAAGAGGCGATCAGAGGGCCTGGAGAGATGGTTCAGTGGTTAAGAGCACTGCCTGCTCTTCCAGATGGACCTGGGTTCAATTCTCAGCACCCACACAGCAGCTCACAACTGTAACTCTGGTTCCAGGTGACCTGGCAGACACATGTACAGGCAAAACACCAATGCGATGAAATAAAAATAGATTACTTTAAATTAAAAACAAAAAAGCTATCGGAGCTCCCTCAGCAGGTAACTCTTGCAGAGGATCCAGGTTCATCTCCCAGCACCCACATGGTGGAGCACAACTCTCTGGAAGCACAGTTCTAAGTGACACCATGCCCTCTTTTGGTTTCCATGGGCACCAGACACACATGCACATGTACACCCAAATACTCAAATATATAAAGTATGTAAATCTTAAAACTTTTAAAGAAGAAACCAAAGGAAACAAGAAAGCTGTGTGATCTGGGGAGCAGGTACCAAGCTTGGGGTGTGTGTGGGAGTGTAAGCATAAAAGACTAAGGCAGGCAAGCACTGTGAGCTGTGAGTGTGTGTGTGTGTGTGTGTGTCTGTCTGTCTGTCTTGAGTTAAACAGGGTTGAATACCACAATGTATTCTTTGAGACTAAGGCTTCCTGTGTAGCCCAGGCTAGCCTCACAGTTGTGCTCCTCCTATCTCAGTCTCTTAAAGTCCTAGGATTATGGGCCTGTGACACCATGCCCAATGATATTTTTTGTCATGTATTTTATATATATGTGAGTGCGTGCCTGCGTGCCTGCGTGCGTGCGTGAGAGAGAGAGAGAGAGAGAGAGAGAGAGAGACTCAGAGAGAAACACTATCCCCCTTTGTCTCCCTCACCTCCTTCCTGGCACCATCAAGATAAAGAGGGGGAAATCACAGGTGATTAGATGATTCTAAAGTGCAAGTAAAATAGCACCTCAGTGAGCACATTATGCAAATCAGTGAGCTCATTATGCAAATCTATGCAATTAACATCACCAATGAGGTGAAGCCTGGGGCCAAGAACCTAACTTCTTGAGGGGGAGGTGGTTCAGCTCTTGCTGGTCTCCCAGAGCCAGAAACTTCTCAGGACAGAAGAGACAGAGCGGACTGGGCTCGGGTGTGACTCAGACAGAGCTCTACATTTTATTATATGGAGAAGGGTTGGACATTTCTGCATTTTCTGGGCAAGCACGGAAGCATTTGGCATGCGTGGCCCCTTTGTGCAGGGCTCTGGGCAGAACTCCCTCTCATTAAGAAGTGGAGTTTTGTTATCTAGTGTGGTACAGTGAGCTATGGAGGGAGGGGCATGGTCAGTCCTAAGTCAGGTCCGCCGTGACTGGTCTTCAGGGCTCTGTGAGTCCTGGGTCTGATCTGCTACACGCATATTTTGCGAAGGGCAGTTATTATCACCTGTCTTTTACTTGTTCTGCACCCATGTTGTTAGCTGGGTGACTCAGTCATTGGATACAGGGCCCTCATCACCCGCAGGCCTGGCCATGGATGCTGACTGTCAGCTGGGAGCTTGGCACTGGACCATGGGCCAGAAACACTTCCCTGTGGCCCTCAGGGCGGCCTCTTTTTGTAGGGATTAGGTCAAGCTTCTTTATAGCTTGCTGGCCAGGCTCCAAGACAGTCAAACAAAAGTGCATGTTTATAGCCTAGTTTTGAAGTCACACAGTGTCACACCGCGGCCATGCTCTTCTCAAAGCAGTCACAAAGGGAAGAGACACAGACCCCCCCACCTGCACAGCCACGGAGCCAGTGTCAAGAGGCTGCACGGAATGAGAGGTGCCCACGATGGTGGGCAGCTTGGGATAATGCCATCCACCTTCCCTAGAGAGTGAGGACCCTGAAGTGGGGTCTGGGTCAGAGTCTTGCTTTTGAGACTCCAGGCCACATTCGTTCTATCAGTGATTGCCCGAGATCCTCACAGGCCTGTGAGACCGTTTCATGGGCCAAGTCTGTCCAGCCCAACCCTGGACTTTCTTGCACAGAGAACTCAGAGCTGTGTGCCTTGACCACTGGCCCTGAGGAGCCTTTCCTCGCAAACAATGGAGTAAAAGCCCCCGCCTACACATCTTCCTGTGACCCAGCAGCTGGCGCAGCCTTGGCGAAGGAGATACGGAAACGGTGAGGCAGACAGCTAGGAAAGCCTAGCCACAGGGTGTGACTGCGATGAGGGCGAGAGGGTGGAGCAGGGACCTATGGAGTACAATAAGGGAAACAAGGCTTCAGGGAGATGCTGGGGCACACGGGTCATTGCTGAATCCTGAGATTCCAGCTGTCGGGCCTCCAGGAAAATGGGAACCCCTGCCTAGGCCCGTGGGAAGTAGGCTGGGGCTCCCTGTTGCATCCTGTTGCCGACTCTGGCTGCTGAGAGCTTGCCAGAACCTTCTGATCTGGATGACTCTGGACTCAGGGGCGATTACCTGGAGGGTTGGAGGTGGTGTGGGGGCAGGTGGGTGGAGAGGATGGTATTGCTGGCCTGGGGGAATGGGACTGGCCTGGTGGGTTTGCCTAGGGCAGGACACAAACCCATTGTGCTGGTTCAGCAGAGGATAGGGTCCCAGATTCTTTGGAAATGGCTCTGTCGCGCTTCCTGCCTCTCGGAGCATCCTCCACGCTGCCTTATCCAAGCCGCAAACCATGATTTATAGTCTCTGTTTTCAGTGGAAGAAGTGTGACTTACAGAGAGAAGGAAAGGTTGAGCTGGATGGGAACCCCGAAGTTTGGCTGTCACACTCAGGGGCATGTTTGTGGGAGGCCCTCCCTCGGGGTACTGGAGCGATGGGATATTCCCAAACTTTGTTCAGCACGCTGGAGTTTCCAGGCCACTGAACACCAGTGCTCCCAAGAGACCCGCCTGGATGTGGCTTCCTCTGTGGGGCTTCTGCGACATTGTGAGTTGTACTGGCCCTCTACCCCCAGCCATCCTGGCCTGAGTGACTGCCCCTGTAACAGAAGGGTAAACCGAGGCTGACAGGAAATCAATTAAGGGTCAGGGGAAGCTGCAGCTGGGATGTGTTGACTTTCTGCCCACGCCTCCTTCTCCATAGTGGCTAGATGCGTGGGAACCACAGAAAGCCAGGCCAGCCAGCTGCTGTTCCTTGCAGATCAGCTGGTCAGTCTCTGTGACTCATCTTGCATCCCAGTGGCCCTGTCCTCATCTCCCTACGCAGCCTTGTTCCTCAGGCATGAGAATGGCACCAGGCCTGTCCCGTTGCTTCTCCCAAGAACCCAGGGAGATACTGTTCTCAGTCTACACACACCAGATGGGGTGGGCATCCATGCGATTTACTGGCCAAATTGGAACACTTTAGGGAGTCACTGATAATTACACAGGGATTGGGCATGGCAAATAGTGTCTGCCACCCTGCCAGATAGTCATTGCTTAACTCACATATCAGAACTCAGGTCTTGGCCAACAGAACAGAGCCAGAGAGCACAGGGGCAGAAGTGGACTTGAAAACCCCTCCCTCTGAGGGGAATCCAAGTCTATGAGAGACTGTGGAGGACTAAGTGAGATGAGCCTGGGTTCACAGCCTGCTTCTGCCACCTGTGGGCTGTGTGAGCTCAAGCGTGTTACTTAACCTCTCTGACCCTTGGTTTCCTCATTCATAAGATTACCACAGGACAGCAGTAGCCGCTACGAGATGGGATAATATAAATAAATTGACCACAGTCGCATGTACTAAGTAAATAAGAAGCCATTGCTATTCTGTGAGAATTTAAGATTATTTGATTGCTGTGTCCTAAGAAAACGGAACATTAAAATCTCAGCTACAGCCCTGACCTTGCCTTAGGCACAGAACCGTGGGAATGAAGGCCAGGTGAAGGAAGTTGAGAGCTAGGCATGAAGGACAGAGGCTTCCACACACGGTGGGTCCAGAGTGGACTTTCCCGTGGGGCAAGGACATCAGGATGGGATTCCAGACGGAGGCAGCCTCTGGGCAGGGACACAGTCAGGTCTCTTTGGAATGTTAGGCCACACATCAGGAGGGCCACCCGTCATAGCCCACAGAAGGAAACTCCTGCTGCGTTCTGCTTCTTTTTGAGACAAAGTCTTGCTCTGCAACCCAGGCTGGCTTTGAACTCCTGCCACAGCCTCCAGAGTACTTGGATTACTGGCCAGCACCACCATGCTCTGCTGAAGTTCTACTTTTTATCCCTACGTAAAACCTCAGTGCTGGGTCTGAAGAGACGGCTCAGCCGTTAAGAGTGCTTGATGCTCTTGCAGAAAGACTACCAGGGTTAGGTCCCCAGAACCTACACAAGGGCTCACAACTGCCTGGAATTCCAGTTCCAGGGGTTATAACGCCCTCTTCTGGTCTCTCTGGTCACTGCGTACACACGGTACACTTTCCCCAGTGGCCTCAGCTTCATTCCTCAGGAATGAGAATGGCACCAGGCTATGCTGGCAAAACACTCGAAATAAAATACAAACCAATAAATCTTAAAAGAAATGCTCTTTTTGAGATGTCACATGCCATTCTTCCCCTCATTAGTTTTTCTTGGGGTACTTGGGATCATATTTCATCTGCACCCTGTTTAGTCCAGGTTTGAAAAGAATAGAGCGAGTTCAGAGCGGGGTGGGGATTGGTAGAGCCTGGGGACCCCGGGGGGGGGGTATTCTATCTCCAGGCCTCTCAAATCTAAATCTACCTCTAAGCCTAAGCCTGTCAGGTTGTTGTTTTGCTTGTTTGTTTTTTCTGGTTTTTATTTATTTATTTATTTATTTCAGGACAAGGTTTCTCTGTGTAGTCCTGGCCATCCTAGAACTCACTCTGTAGACCAGGCTGGCCTCATACTCAGGGATCCGCCTGCCTCTGCCTCCTGAGTCCTGGGATTAAAGGCGTACATCACCACCACCTGGCCAAGTCTGTCCATTTTAGTCTCTCCTCAGTGAAGCCTGCTCTGGTTTCTATGAAGATGTCTACATGCTTGGTTTAATAACCACCTAACATCTTTGACCAGTTAAAATCCTGAGATAGGAGTCTTTCTGGCTGCTTGACCCTGCCCTTGCCTCTCTCTCTCTTCAGGTACCAGTCTCTGATGAAGAGGTAGAGGCGTAGGCTAAGCAGAGGACTAACTATGGATAGAATTCAGTAAGAAAGGAGTCTATGATCAATTAACGATGTCTGGCTAGGTATAGGAAATACATGTGTTGCAAAGCTGAGAACACAGAAGTAGATAGGGCCATGCTGAATGGACTCAGTAGCAGACTCTATTGTGACATGAGACAGAGGAGGTTTCTAGGTGGCACAGCCTCAGCACAGGCTTAGAAGTGGGTATCGACCGGGTCTCAATGTCCAGCATGCTGGGTGGCTCAGCCCTTCTGCGGCTGCTGCAACGGCAGCTCCCTCAACCACATTCCTATCTCTGTCACAGCCCCAGCCCTGGGAAGTCACAAGTCAATCTGCAGCTGAGCCCATACTCAAACCCTGTTTCCTTCTCCAACCCAGCCCGTGTGTTATGGCAGAGGAGGGAGTAGAGGCAGGGGAGCGGAGAGAATGAAATCAAGAAATAACAGGCTTCATAGGAGGAGTAATGACATTTTAACTTGAAAATTGCAAGAAGACGGGGCTGTGGAGGCATATGCAAATTTCACACCAACGAGATGCAAATAAGCCTGTCTCTGCCTGCCTCTTGCACCTGGATGTGGCTCAATGACAAACCCTAATGGGCACAGTGTGGCTGTGTGATTGATCACCAAGGCCAGCTGGGATGACAACTGTGTTCTCTCTCTGGGAGCTGGGGGAAAGATGTAACTGTTCCTAGGTGGCCCTGAGCACTGTCTGGAAGGAGACCCCAAGGCATGGCCGTATCAAGCCCAAGGTTAGCGAATTTAGGGCACGTCTACTACCTATATTCCTGCCAGCACCCATGGCAGACATCATTAATCAATCATCGAGTTCTTACTGCGCTCTGGGCAGCCCTAACTAATAGAAAAGAGTTGTTGTTAATTCATCTCTTCATTCACGCACCTGACGGCCGTGAATTCCAAAGGTCACAGAACAGGTAGGTTCAGTTCTTGCTCCCACAAAACAGTCTAGGACAGGACATTAGCATTAATAAAATATCGCAAAATGGCAATTTGGATACATGCTCTCAGGGAAAAATTCAGGTTCGTGTAAGGGGTGTGAGCGTGTAAACGTGCACATTATTTTAGGGATCAAATTCAGGGCCTCTCTCTGCGGCACAGGCGCTGTGTTCTATAGGCATCACCACTAGACCTGATGCTTCCTTCTGCGGTCTTAGGCACTACCAACTCTTCATTGCGTTCGGCATGAATGCAGTCACTGTAACCGCAGCCTCCTGTGACTAATTTCTTTCACGTAGCATGAAGTCTGTAAGACCATCCATGTTGCTACATGAATCACTATTTCTCTCCAACATTTTCACTGTGGGAAAAGGCACAGCATAACATGGGCCGTTTTAACTACTTTCAGGTGCGCGCTTCGCTGGTCGTCTCTGAAATGTGTGGGCACCAGCACTAACTGTTTCCAAACATTTTTCATATGTCCAAACCAAAATTCCTCCACCCACTAACAATTCCATCCCCTCTGCCTCCCAGCCCCAGACTCTTCACCCTCTTGTCGTCTCTGTGAACCTTTGGCCGTTTTCCCTGATAGAACCACAAACAGTGTGTGTTCTGTCCATTCCATTTCACCTAGCGTAAGGTTTGCCCCGAGGTGCAGCCTGCACCAGAACCTTCGCTCCTCTTTGAGTGGAGTGCAGCTCGGTAGGTAGAATGCTGGTCTAGCCTGCACTTAGGAAGTTCTGGGTGTGGTGACACATGCCTGTAATTCCGGGGAGTTAAGGGGTTCAGACATGCAAAGTTGTCCTCAGTTACACAGTAAATTCAAGACTAGCCTGGGATTCTTGAGATCCAGTTTCAAAACAAACAAGGACATAATTTCTTTCACTATATATGGGTGTGTGTGTGTGTGTGTGTGTGTGTGTGCGCGCGCGCGCGCGCGCGTGTGTATGATTTATCCATTCATATTTTTTGGACATTTGTGTTGTTTTTGCCTTTAGCTATTGTGAATAATGCTGCCGAGTTTGTATACAATGTTTCTTTTGTTCCAGTTTGTTTTCGGTTCCTGGGGTTTATATACAGGAATGTATCCCTTGGGCTAATGTAAGGCACACCAGCTGCTCCATCATGTGTGTGAGGGTTCTGCTTTGTGACCCCCCACACCAGGAGTCTTCTGCACTGTTACTGCCCCGGTGAGAGGCAACTCGGGTGTTTTTCATCTGGATTCCCCCATGGCAAGGGATGCATCTTTCCATGTGCTTCTCGGCTATTTATGTGTCCTTTCTAAAGATGCCTGTTCGGGTTCTCTGTGTGTGTATGTGTGTTGTGTGTTGTGACACGCATAAGTAGAAGTCAGAATATAGCTTCACAGCGTTGGTTCTCTCCTTCTACCTTTACATGAATTCCAGGAATTGAGCCTAGGCTGTCAGACTTGTGCACTAGGCACCTATCACAGAGTGGGCCCAGCTAAACAACATATCACATATGTGATCAAATATTGTTTACTATTCTACAGGCTGTCTTTTCACTCTCCTTTATTTTTTAGATTTTTTTTAACATGTATGTGTTTTGTGGGCGTGTGTGTGTGTGTGCAACTGGTGCCCATGGAGAGCAGAAGTGGACATCAAATAAAGTTATTGATAGTAGTGAGCAACCATGTGGGTGCTGGGGAGCGAACCTGGGTCCTCTGCGAGAGCAACAGGTACAGGTGCTCTTAACCTCCCGGCAATCTCTTCAATCCTCCTTTTCACTTTCTTGTAAGTCCTTTGACACACACAAGTTCTAAATTGGGGAGAAAGTGTCTCATTTCACAGCCTAGGCTGACCTTGAACGTCCACGCCTCCTGCCTTCACTTTCTGACAGCTAGGATGGAGGTGTGTGTCGCCACACCAGCCTACGAATTTTTAATTTTGGTCAAGTCTAATTTATGTATTTTTGCATTTTTTTTACTTGTGATGTAAGAGTCTGAGAATCCACTGTCAAATCCAGGCTCAGACTTTCTTCTCAGGGTTTCTTAGGTTTATTTCTTTCCTTTAGGTCTGTGATCCATACCCTCCAGAACATGGAATGAAGGGGTCCGGCTTCATTCTTTATGTGTGGAAATCAGGTAGTATCAGAGCCATTTACTGAGAGACAATTCTATTTTTAAACTTTTGTATTATTTAGTATTGTTATGTGTGTGTATATTATATATGCGCTTGGGCACACATGTGTCATAACAAACTAGTGGAGGTCAGAGGACAACTTCACAGAGTCAGTTCTCTCCTGGGATAGAACTCAGGTCATTGGGCTTGAGCAGCAAGCCCCTTTACCCACTGAGCCATCTCGTTGACCCTGAAGAGACAACTCTTTTTTCATTGATAGACTTGGCATCTTGATCAAATCAGGTCATAGACATGTGATTTCCCTTCTGCCTCTCCACTCTGTTCCACGTGTCTATCCGTCTGGCAATGCGGCACTGTTTTGGTCTTTAAAGTAAGCCTTTAAATTTATAGTAAGATTTATAGTAAGCCTTAGACTGGCAACTTGGAGTTCTCAGCTTCTTTCCCCTAGGTTGTTTGCCTGTCTGGGACTTTTTGAAGTTTGATGTAAATTTGAAGATTGGCTTTATTATTTGTGCAGTAGAGCCTGCAGGAATTGTGTAAGGCTTACCCTGCATCTGCAGATTCCTTCTGCAAGGCCTATACTCTTAGCAGTGTAGAGTGTACCTGCTACCAGAGATTTCAGGCTCAAACTTGGGCCCTGGCAGCTCTACCAAGCTAGACTCAGCCACCCATCCTCAAGGGGCCAATTGAGGAGACAAGTGAAAAGCTGAGAAGGGAGATTTATTCAATGTGGCCACATTGGGAAGAAGAGCAAAGAAAGGACCAAAGCCACCAAAGTAGGGGGTTCTGATGGGAGGTGTTTGGGTTTAAGGGTGAGGGCCATGCATAACTAGGTAGTCCTGGTCCAGGTGTGGCTCTGCCTGCCAGTGACCCATCATTGTGTCTGTCCCAGGCTGTCCCACAAGATGGCCAGGGGAGATTATCTGAACTGTGTGGAATCTCTTCCTGGAAGACAAGCTCCTCATCTCTGACTGCACCGGGCCTCAGCCCTTCGCTCCTCATAGCATAGGAATACAGGGGAACCTTTAATTCTTTGGGGTCCATGACTTCAATATCTGGCACACGTGCAAGCGCCCCTTTAGGATACTGTTTCTCCTGCCAGGACCAATATAGCGCCTTTCTCTGTGTTTGTAGAGTTCAGCCTTGAGGGACTTGCTGCAGCTGATATGAACATTTCTGAAACGTGCCTGTGTCGGGAGCAAACATCATAAACAGACTACAAGCAGCCGCCCAGGCTAGAAGTCGTCAGTGTCAGCTCACCGTGGGTGAAAACGGTTCTCTTCCTCTCTGCTCATAACTAGGAAGGGCAGGCCCAGGTGGTTTCTGTTTGCTGCTGGTTCGAGACGAGGGTTTAAACAGCCGGCCTGCCCACGTGGTCAGCTTGTCATCCGAACAGCACTGATTTAATAATGGCAGAAACGCCAGGAGAATTTTCTTGTGTCATGTGTTAAGACTCCAGATATAAAACATTGTATAAAAGAGAGCACTTACTGGCCGTTTTGTGCACATCAGATTTACATGCTTTTAGCTCTGTAAGTTTTGTGTAATATATAGAAAAAGGGCTGCCAACATGCCTCAGAAATAAGGTACTTGCCGCCAAGCCTGATGACAGGATTTTGATTCCTGGAACCCGCGTGGCAAAAGGAGAGAAGTGACACCTGTGAGTTGTCTGACGGCCATACATGGGCTGTGGCATGTCATATGCACAAGACCACGCACATGTAATAAAGCAATGTCATAAAGTTTAGACACAGCATTTCAAATGCATTTATAATCACAGGAATAAATGCACTAAAATCACTTTGAAATAGTTGTATATCAACTATTTTTATTTTTTTCTGTTATTCAAAAGCGGTAATTCAAAAGTTTTTAACACACATAGATACTTAAAGAACCTTGACTTTTTTGAGACTGTTTCCCAAGTGATGAAAAACCTGGCAAAATCAGCAGAAAACATGAGCAACCCTAACAAAACGTTAAGATCTTGATGGTTTTATAGTGTATACACACACTGGGTTAGATATTAAAATATCCAGTTTCATAACGTTATTTATAACAAAATATATCATCTGCTCACAACCAATTAATGCTGAGCAGCGGCCTTATTATTCCAACTGCAAAATTAGCCCATATTTCAATACTAACTAAATATATGCCTGTTCCACATGGAACAAAACCCAGAAATCTTGCAGAAGGTGTCTCTAAATATGGGTCAATATAAAAATTTGTCTTTTAAATTTACAGTTTTAACTTTGCCTGACAAAAACCGGCTTAGCAAACTTAGAGCACTTAGCCAAAGCACACTTTAACACTTGAATCGCCCTCAAATACAAGACTTCAGCTCTCCCATTGGTAGGACTTAATAATAAGCCCCTTTCCCATTACCTTCCAGGTAAGCTTACCGAATCTTGAAAGCTACCGTTTGTAGGGACTGAATTCTCCTAGAAATTTCATTATGAAAAGATTTAACATAAAAAATATACATATATATTTTCATATATATGTAATATTCTTAATAAAAAGTTACACTGGATTTCTGGAGAACTCACATATCAATCACATATTAAGAATATCTGGCCAATGCCCCTCTTATCTGCCATGTGGTGGTGAGGGTGAGGGAAAGATGCCCTCTCCCCCTCATCCCTGCCATCTGTGGCATGGGAGGGAGCTGACCCTCCCTCTTACCAGCTGCAGCACTCAGGAAAGTGGGCCCTACACTTCGCCTGGGCAGCAGTGTAGAGCTGACCCCGTTGACAGGGGCACTGATGAACCACTGGCCGGGAATGTGAGCTTGGGAGATCTGGCCCCGCCCCCATCTGCCATATGATGGTATGGATAAGGGAGAAATATCTCTCCCTGCCAAATCCCTCAACCTGTGGGAGTTAGGAGACTTGGCCCTGAGGTCATAAGATCGGGAGAGCTGTCCTGCCCCTCACCAGCTGCAGCACTTGGGAAAGTGGCCCTTGCATCTCGCCTGGGCGACACAGTAGAGCTGACCCTGATTGTATAGGTGTGGGTGAGCAGAATTGGCCCCACCCCTTGCTCCTGGCTACCGAGGGCGAACTAGCTGGGGCAGTGCTGGAGAGCGCACCCTGGTGGTGAGGATGGGGAAGAGCTGGCGGGCTGACCAACCAGGCCATTACCTGGCCCAGACCCAGGGTTATGAGTTGGCCCACCCCAACATCCACCCCATCTATCATCTGCTGGAGCATGCAGGTCCAAAGCTGCAGAATCTCCAACAGGATATCCAAGAGGAGTCCCAGTGAGGGCCCAGTACCAACGGTGTAGCAGAAACCAGAGGCCTCAAACAAGACCATTGACTTTGCAATGAACACTTGCAAGTAAAGTTGTATGGACTAAAGGACTGTGTCACACTGCAGCCTCTATGATGAGATTTTTCTTTCCTTTTTTATTTTCCCTTAAATTTTATTTTATTTTGAGGGAGAGGGTGCAAGGACAGAGGGCAGATATGAAGGGACAGAGATAAATGGGATTGAGCTACGTGATGTGAAAGACACAAAGAATAAATAAAGAGGAAGTTAAAAAAAAAAGTATCTGTCCAGCAAGATGGCTCAGCAGGTAAAAGCGCTTGCCCCACAAATCTGGAAACTAAGTTTGATCCCAGGAACCCTCAGTGGAAGGAGACGACCAGCTCCCAAAAGTTGTCCTCTGACCACCACTTGGGCATGTGTGCATCCTACAACACACATCATATGCACACATATACAGCAATAGTAAATTAAATAATTTAAAAAGAATATTCCTGGAAACCTATACAATAATGAAAGAAAAGGAGGGTTTTTCCAGCTTCAGTTTCAATTAATTAATTCAGAATTAAAATTTGAAAAGTATATAGATCTAAACCATTCTACAGGTTAACAAGGGCAGTGATTCTCAGCCTTCCTAATGCTGTAACCCGTTAATACAGTTCCTCATGTTGTGGTGACTCCCGGCCGTAAAATTATTTTCATTGCTACTTCATTACTGTAATTTTGCTGCTGTTAGGAATCATAATGTAGATATCTGGTCATTTGATGGTTGCTTCCCCAGCTGGTGGCACTGTTTTAGAAGGTTCTCGAAAATGTGGACATAGCCATAGCTGGAGGAAGAAAGTCACTGGGGTTGTAAGCTTGGGGGGCGGGATCTACCATCCCAGCCACTTTCCTTCTTGTGCTTCTGTTTCCAGGCCCCTGAGATATCAACAGCTTTGCTCCAACAAACCCTCCCTGCCATGACAGACTGAACCCTCAGACACCCTGAGGCAAGACAACCCCAACTCCCCTGTAATTCGTTCCACAGGTGTTTTACGCACCAAAACCTAGGTGGCTGGTGCCAGGCTGAGGACGAGGCTCATCGGTAGAGTGCTTGCCTAGCGTGTTCAAAGCCCTGGATGTGATCCCCAGTCCTACATGACACTGGGCGTGGTGGTACACGCCTGTAATCATAGCACTCGGGATGCGGAAGCAGTTGGCTCGGAAGTGTCAGAGGCTGGGCTATATGAGGCCATGTCTGAGCAAGAACAGCAAACAAAAATCAAAATAATTAGTATGTGCACCTCCTGATAGGCACCCGAGTCTCTGGGCATGGTGTGATGACCTATCCCTGCAGCCTGCAGCCAGAAGCAGTAAGAGAGCCACACTGTAGCAGCTGGGCTGGTACCTAAGGCTCACTTCTGGACACGTCGGTGCCATTTTTAAAAGGCTCCTTTGAGGTACCTTGTAAGAGTTACTTTTATTTTTACAGTGTGTTTAGAGCACTGGAGAGGTTCGAAGACATGTTGTTTCTCACCTTGGCCAGGATGGGCTATCAGTGTATGGAGAGGGAGGCAGGATGGGAAGGGCAGACAGGAACTTCAGATGACAAACGTCCCGCTACCATCCTGTCATCCTGCCTCTACGCCCTAAGATCAGTCCCTCACCGCAGGCCACTAACAAAAACTAACGCCGTGGGATTCTGCCACCAACCACCAGTGCTCTGATGGACCCTGGGTGGGCATCTTTCAACTCGGGTCAGGGTGGCACTGCCTCCCTGGGGCCAGAGCCAGATGGCACAGGTCACCGTCTTGGGCCCACAAGACTGTTTCCTGCTTTGGATGCCCATTGCATTCCGTGAGCTGTGATCTGTGTTTCTGAACAAAGAGCTATAAATTGGGAGTCCCCCACCCCTCCTCAGGCTCCATCGCTTTGTTGAGACAGATCACAGAACTCGGGAACACACTTGCACATATAGGCTCACTGCAAAGATAAAGAGAAATGGTCTAACAGGAGTTATGGGCAAAGCAAGACAAATGGAAGGGGCAAAGTTTGTGCCCTGGCTGGGCTCTCCACCCTCCTCTGTTTCCCAGCATTCAGTCTGCGGCAGCTCCCCGACCCAGGCCTTGGCTTTATATAGAGATATTATAAGGCAGCCATCACTGGTCAGTCATGACCATTGGTAGTCAGTGTGGCTTTTGGCCCCTCAGTCCTTCTTGGGTTCATAGATGAGATGTTGAGGCTTCATGATGAGTCCTGTCCATCATTCACACTCCAAAGACCCTCCCACCCCTCTGGAGACTTGTTGGGGGTTCAGGAACTGTGGTCCAGAGGCCAGGTTCTGAGTCTATCACAGCACCATGCCCCCATGGATGGGGACAGCGAGACCAGAGGAGATCAGTGTTCACCCTCCAGAGCTACCCACACCCCAGGGATGCTGCTGTCCTCAGAGTCCCTCCTCAGGGTCCTACTGGCTCACATCTACTGTGCTATTTTTCAGCTGGGTAAGGGTGGGGTTCTGGGCTGGACAGTTTGTCCTGGGCAGAGAGCCAGCTTACAGCCCCTGGGAACAGCGCAGCCCTGTTTCTTCAGGGCAGACTGTGCCTTGACCCTGGCCAGCTGTCCCGTCTACATCGGGAGTGATTAGCTAGCGGGCACAGAGGGTCTGCTGCCTACCACTGAGTAAAATGGTGCTGTCTGATAGAGGCTCCGTGCTGTCCCAACTCTGCACTGATGGGACAGGTCTGGATCCGAGCTCCCCCGTGTCCATCCCTTCCCTAGCTGTGTGCCCTTGGCCAGATTCCCACCTCCGGGTCTTCATCTGCTTGTGCTGGGAATGGAAGTGTCTCGGAGGATGGCTGTGGTACTGTCAGGGCTGAGGAGATGGCCGGATGGAGAGCCCCACAGAGGGCTTCGACTTTGGCTTCCATCCTGCCTCTGCCCCCATCCCCCGCCTCTGGTTGTCTCGCTCCAAAAGCTTTGCCCCTTCACAAGACTTACATCCACAGAAAGGAAAGGCCTGGTGCTCCGCTCAGGGATCCGTCAAATAGGTTAACAAGCCTGCTGGGCATCAGAGCCAGGAGCCTCTTACTGGGGGGAGTCACCCCAACATCTCAGGCTGAGTTCCTTCAACTGTTCCCAGCCTCCCTTTTCTTTGGGTTGGTGTGGGGGGGGGGTCCTGAGATAATGGGATAATTGGTCCCTCCCACACAGCAGGTCGCAAGCTTTCGCCTTAGGTCCCATGGAGGGACATCCCAGCACCCATCTCAGAGCAGTCTCTGGGGGTGTGGCTTTGCTATTGGAAGCTATCTCCCATGCATGGCAGCTCCTTGCCTTGTTCCCACCTTGCCAATAAATTAGGTCCCTGTGGCCTTCAAGACACAACTGAGGATTCAGGAAACGTGGGAAGCCATAGGATTTGGAGTGACAGAGTTTGGGAGTCAGTAGGGAACTTTACTGGGACTCTGGAGAGGTTTCTTCCTGGATATTCTAGATAACAAAAGCAGGTGCTGGTCGGTCTGGTGCCAAAGTCTGAGTCTTGATACTTCAGTCATTTAGTGAGCAGTTTCTGTGTGTTCCAGCACCTATCCGAGGAATTCCCACAGCCAACTTAGGTAACACTTACAACCTCTGAGGCCTTGTGGTTTTCATCATATAGGTAAGGAAGCCAAGAGACAGAGAGGTACTTCATTTGGCCAAGGACACACAGCTTGTGACTGATGCTGCCCAGGCAGTCAACTCCGGGTCCTCATCATGAACTTGTCTTTAGCTTTATTCATGTTCTACCAGAGGTCCTGGTGTAAGTGTCACCCAGAGGACCAAGCCCAGACTGTGCATGGCCAGGGACAGCAGAAATACAAAGGACGCAAATCCACAATCACTGAGACCCAGACCCAGTAGTTAGCCCCAACTCGCCTACAGAAGACCAAGGCAACAGTGTCACATGCAAGGTCCACCTCAGTCACTTGCTGCATTGGACAAGACAGCCCAAGCCACTAGAAGTCTTGGCTTCCTCCTCAGGAAGAGGATGGGAAGTTAATACCAACTCCACGGGGCTGCTGGGATGCGGTCAGCAAGCCTTACAGAGTTGTTGCTGCTGTTGCTGGTTTTTTTTAAGGATCTCAGCACAAAGTTGGATGTGACGGAAACACCAGCTGATCCCTCATTATTTACGTTTCTGTGTGAATGTGTATGTGCGTTTGGGAGCCATTGCCTGCACATGTGGAGGCCAGACGTGACAGCCATGGTCTTCCTCTCCACCTTGCTTTCTGATGCAGAATCTCACTGAACCTGGAGCTCACTGATTCAGCTAGGCTAGCTGAGGGAGCTTGTCTCAACCACCTTGCTCCAGGGTATAGGCATGTCCTGCCACACCAAGCTTTTTACCCAGGGGCTGGGGATCTGAGCTCACATCCCCACACTACCACAGTAAGCACTTCACCCAGAGCCATCTACTGAGCCCCTCCTCATTTTTGAATGTGGTCATTCACCCTTATTCCATGTCGGCATCTTTCCTCTGTAGGAGCTGCCCTGAGCAGGTCAGTAGTTGGGGTACAGTTCTATTTGGAAACAGGAGGGTGTACAAGATCTTGTGGTCCCCTCCTACCCAAAGTTCCTTGGTTCACTCATCCCTTCTTCCCCTCCTCATTCCCAGCAGTGGTTGTGGGTCTCACTAAAGTCAGCTTTCATTCTTGCTCCCCAGGTTTCCTGCTCCTTGCCTGTGGTCTCCACTGGCTGGATGCTGTTTCTATAGCAACAACAGCTTAAGAGCCTGAAGCCCCCCTCTGAGGTGACAGGCTTGGATGGAGATGGCTGATCAAATTCCTCAAGCATCCTCAGCCTTCTGAATGCAAAGCCTAGGAGAGGAATACAAAGTCTGAGCTGCCTGGGACTTGGAGCCCTAAGAACATCCCAAGGGAACCACCCTAGGTCTCAAGTGTCTCCTGAAATTCACATGTTGGAAACTCGAGAGATGGAGGTAGCAAGGTCCTAAGGGTGCTCGCTGTCCTCCTGTGAGATTAATAAGAGAGCAGCTCTCTTTTAAGGACGTGTTCACCCCTTCCCCCTCTTCCACACAAGCTCCTTCTATAGAGGATGCTTGCACACAAGGAAGTCCTCACCAGAGGCAGCCCTGGACCTTGGACTCCCCAGACTCTGGAACTGTAAGTCTAATAAATTCTTGTTGTTTGTAAGTCACATAGTCTATGACAATCTGATGGCAGCAGAATGAACCGCAACAGCCTGGGAAACACCTGAGCAGGTGGCCCCAGAGCAGCTTCCAACCTCCCCCAGGCCCAGAGCCTGGTTTTAGTGTGTGATGCAGAGGGGCTGTCATTCCCTGGGCAGCCTTCCTCACAGTCACCTTCACTGGTGGCTCTACAGCAGACAGGCCTCAGGCTGTGCTTGGAGAAACCCCAAGTCTCAGAGAAGATTCTTGAAGCTGTTTGGGGCTGAGACATCTCCTGTGGCACCTCATCCTCCCCAGCCTGTTGCAGGCTTCTTGCTCCCCCGACATGGCCTCACTGGTGGGGGTGGGGCAGGTATTTCTCCTTCCTCCCAGGGCTGCCAGGAGGCTTGCAACATGTCAGCGCTTAGAGATGACACTAGGGGGCGCTATACTGGCCCTGTAAAATGCAAGATGCTGTAGATCTAATAGTCCTCTTCCCATGACTCCCACCCCACCTGCTTTCAAAGACTACACCACCCCCCTCCACTGCTGCCCTGATGACACTGGGCAGTGGACCCTGAATGTGGGACATGGGGATGAAGTAACACTCCAAGGGAACTGGAGGTGTCTATGGAGTGCAAGGACAGCATTCTGTATGCTTCCCTGAGTCTGAGCTGGGAAGCCCGGTGCCCTGGAAGAACTCCGTGCCAAGCAGTTTCTTCCTCTGCCATGCTCCTGCCCTTATCCTCCAGAGTCTGCTCCTGGGAGCAGGAGATGAGCATCTCGGAGACCTACTACTGTCCCCTGCCAGGAGACCCTGGCAGACTTAGGCAGGATGGAGCTTGCTTGACAAATGCCATTTATTTCCTCTCCCTGCTTCCCACCCCCCTTCCAGTGGCTCCTGGGGTCACTGCCAAATGCAAAGTTGCTGTCTCAGGGTCGCTTCCTTGGGGCTCAAGACAAGAGGCTCCTCCCACCACTTTGTTATCCATGTGAACCACAAGTCACAGCTTGGGTAAGACTTTAAAAGGTGGTCCCAGACAGCTTTGCCATGTGAGACTCTGCATTCCCAGCCCAGCGTCCTATGATTGAGTCTGGACTCTAACTCCCATGGGCACTGTTCTGTGTGGGTAACAACCCATCATCTTGGAGTTTTCTGGAGCCAGAAGGTGGTCCTGCTAACACTGCTTCCTGGCTGCGTCTGATAGGATGGCATGGGCTCAACAGATGCCCTCTAGTGGTCCTATCTCGGTCCCCAGACCTGGTGTGATGATTCAGATCCTATTAGAGGGACGCAGGAGGGCTTGTGTGGGGTGAGTCCTCCAAGGATGTCTGTGAGTCTGTCCCCTCAGAGGAAAAGCTGCCCCCAGTTGGGTGGGAGGCCTTGCTCTGCCTGGGAAGGTGATGCCAGGAGAAGAGAGAGGTGAGGAGCCGCTCCAGTGTGGGCTCAGGGAGCTTGGGGGCACCTCTGCCTTCCTCAGGGTCCGCAGTCTGGCTGGCTTCCTGGGGTGGCAGACCTGTCCACATGTTTCTGCTCTGCTCCCCTTGGAAGACACGAGGAGCCAGACAGTCCTGTAGGGATCTGTTCCATTTGGAAGCCACTTCTCTAGGCAGACCCTGGCCCTTGGTTGCTGGCCCGCTTCGATCTACAAGCGCCGAGCAGTGGGCAGCAGTGACCTCTGGGCACGGGCAGTAGGCTAGTGCCTTCCTCAGCAAGCCCTGGATCTCCCGGTGTCGCTCCTGGGCCTCTTCCCACAACTCCTGACCCAGGCCGGCCCAGCTCAGCGAGGCCACCTGGAGCTGCATGGCCAGGAGCTTTTCCGTCTGGAACTCAGATGCCAGGCGCTTCAGATAACAGTGGAGGCGGAGGTGGAGCTGGTCCCCAGGGCTGGCCCTTGGAGTCTTGGCCAGCCTGAGCTGGGTCAGCAGGTCCTGACAGTCCACGTGGAACCGGGACATCTAAGGACAGAAAGAGGGAGGAAGGTGGGGGTTCTATGAAGACAAGATGAGTCTGTAAGCAGGAGTCAGCGTGGCTGACGGAACTACAGGGTGCACAGCCTGGTGTGCACAGCCAGGTGACAACGATCTCTGGTGAATGTGATGACCGTTATCCCTTTTCTTTTCAGATCTATACCCCTGCCACCTGCAGATAGCTTCTAGCACCCTTGGGCTCTTCAGGCCCCTTCTGACAGACCCACAGGCAGCAGGGCATGCATAAAACAAGAGCTATGGGAATGACCCGGAAACCCTCCTCAGAACTGAGAGCCGGTGTGGGGAGAGGGCTCTGGGGATAAAGGGCTTGCAGCACAAGCATGAGGCCCTGAGTTCGGGTCCCCAGCACCCACAAAAAGCTGTGTGTGGGAGCTCACAACTGTGGTCCCAGAGCTCCTGCTGTGGAATGGGAAGCTGAGACAAGGCCATCTCCACAAGCTCTAGGGCCAGCTATCCTGCCATGGTCAGTGACAAATGACAGGAGACTGTTTCAAAGAAGGTAGAAGTGAACTGATACCCAGGGTTGTCCTCTGACCTCCACAGGCATGTGTGTGGCACACGTCCACACAGACTGGGGGTACGTAGCTAGGCCTGTTGGTGTAAAGCTGTCATTCTGGCCACTCCACAGGTCAACACATTCAAAGCCTTCCTGGGCTACAGAGTGAGTTCTAATCTAGCCTGGACAATTTCAAGGAGACCCTATCTCAAAATAAAGTAAAAAAGCTAGGGATATGGCTTGGTGGTAGAGCATTTACCTACCAGGGTTGAGGCCTTGGGTTTAATTTCCAGCCCGGGGTGTTGGGGACTGTGGACCCCCAGACCCTGAATTTCCTGTGACCCCCCCCCTCCCCGCCTGCCAGAGTAAACAACTTGTTCTGCAGCTTCTCTGAGCACGAGACCCTCAGGAGTTCCTGATGGCAGGGGAGTGGTTTCTGGTGGTTTTGCAGCTGAGAGTTAGGGCATGGCCATTAGTCCAGGAGACCCTATATAAGCTGCCCTGGAACGCAATAAAGGGGTATTCTTGGCCTTGGCCTTACCCCCCCCCACTCCAGGCCCTTGCCCGACTCACAAACAGTAGCGTAGAATAGTTGTTGTACTACACTGGGGTGGGGCGATGGGGTTGGGGAGCTGAGACACTGAGAGAGGGGCGTCACTAATGCATTCCAGAGTGTTCTTTATTTTCCTGGTTCCATGAGTGTCCCAGGTCACTACTCTGAGCTGGATTAGTAGCCCATTTCGCAAAGGGAGAAAGTGAGGCACAAAGCAATGGAATGACTTTATCCCAAGTCACACAGTGAGGTAAGTGGGGACTGGACTCCCACCCCGGAGCCAACCTGTCTCCTTGTGCCCAAGAAAAGCTGGCTCAGGCAGGAGTGGGCAGTCAGTCCGGCAGGCTCCACAGCCCATACACCAGCTGGGCCTCTGCCCATCATGTGACTCTGCCTGTCCCTGGCACCCCCTCTCCCCACTGTACGCTACAGCAGCTGATGCAAAGGATAATCTCTCTCTCCATTAATTTGGGGCAGAGCAAGCCACTGGCTGGGGACAGCAGAGCCATTGGCTGTAAGGAGGCATCTTCCTGTGGATGAGGGAGCTTGTCTTTAGATAAATGGCTTCACATTCACAGTAGCACTTAGAACTCATGGCACCGTAAATCTCCCTTAGCAGCCAATGAGTTAGGGTTATTTAGAGGAGAAGGTACAGCACTCGGGCGCCCCACCTCGGTAGAGTCCTGTCTGAGTCCCCATCTTCCCAGCGGCGATGGTCAGGGCAGCACTGGCCAGCCCTGATCAAACTCTCAGAGGTGGCCAAGGGGACGATGGCCAGGCCTGCCCCTTTCCATGGTGCTCTTCTTAGGAGAAATGCTACCTTCTCCCAGGCCCAGCCTGCCCTCTCTGTCTCCCTTCTTTCCCAGTCTCAGGCTAGGACACCAAGTCTGCTATGCCACCTCGGGAAGTTCATAACCCAGAGAGCACATCAGATACAAGCTGGTGACAAGCAGCAGATCGTTTCGGATCCCAAGGGGCGCTGTGACACTATGGCATAGCGGGTGTAGTGATTTGATCAGGCCTCAGCTTTTCTGGCCAAAGAACAACTTCCCAGGCAGTGGGAAAAGCAGGGGGCAAGGGCTGCAGTGTTAGGAGTTGGGTTAATTCCAGGAAGATGGCAGGGAGGATGGGGGCAGCAGTCACTGGGCGAACAGAAGCTTCCAGATGGCCTTGACGCTGGGTGCATTGCTGGGGGGGGGGGAGGATTCCTTAATTTAATCTGCTTTCCTATTTTATTCTTTTTTTTCTTTTTCTTTTTTTTTTTTTTTTTTTTTGGTTTTTTTGAGATAGGGTTTCTAGCTTTGGAGCCTGTCTTGGAACTAGCTCTTGTAGACCAGGCTGGCCTCAAACTCACAGAGATCCACCTGCCTCTGCCTTCAGAGTTCTAGGATCAAAGGCATGCCCGGCTCCTATTTTATTTTCCACACGTGAGGGTTTCGCCAGCATGTATGTCTGTGCACCACATGTATGCCTGGTGCCTGGGGGAAGCCAGAAGTGTGTGTTGGATTCCCTGGAACAGGAGTTAGGGCCTCTTGTGAACCACCGTGTGGGTGTTAGGAATCAAACCTGGGTCCTCTGGCAGAACAGCCAGTGCTTGAAACCACCTCTCCTACCACCTGATTGGGAGTACATTCAAGCCAAAGGTCTGGGTTTGGATCGCACATAGTCAGCTGGCAGCTCTATGACTTTGTTCTCAGCACAGGGTCGATGTGACGGTGAAAAGGTTAGAACAGAGTCCTGGCACTGGAGACCCTACACCAGCGCGAGCCATATTTATTATCAACAGAGGCTGAGGTTCAGAGAAGGGCGGACAGCTGTTGAGGTCACACAGGCCACTTGGGTACATGCGGCCCAAGTCTCTGAATCCCGGACTCGGCCCGCCTGTGCTCTCCATGGTGAGGAAGGGGCAGGCTGTCCCTTCACTGCCACTATTGACATCTGCCTGCCTTGTCCCTGACCCAAGGAGACAGACAAGCCCTGTCCTCCATGTCCCCAGGCGTTTGTGAGTTGTCTGGGTCCCTCCCACTGCCCTCTGGAGCATCCCATGTCCCCAACTGTCCCTTCCATTCTGGGCCGCCCAACAGCTGTGGGGTGGGGTCAAGCTCCGTCCATGCTCTGTCCCTCATGGCAAGTTCAAGGGGCAGCTGAGGGCACAGGGCAGTCATGTGACTTCCTGTCCAGCTGGGACCCAGCTCTTCTAGCTTTCTTTCTTGTCCATAGGCCTCAGTTTTTCCTTTAGAAAAATGGGGGGGGGGGCTGGGTTATGTGAATTTAGGAGGTGAAGCCTTGAAGTCAAATCCTACTTGATGACTACCTAATCCTACCTGAATAGCTTACTTTTTCTGGCCCTTGGCTTTCTCCTCTGTAAAATGGGCATGATGCCGGTGGCCCCGACTCACCCAGAAGCAGGTAAATGCGAAGCGCTCACTGGCAGGGTCTGCATTCAGGCCAGCCTTTCTCCTAGCTAGCTTAACCACTTCCGCTCTTCTTCACCCTGCCTACTTGGCCACAGTTGCCTCCCAGCCAGTTCCTCTTCCACGTGAGGCACCTCCCGGACCCCACATTACCCCAGCGGGAGGATGCGGGTTTGTTCCGATGGGCCATGAGTTCCTCTCACCTTCTTTCTGAAGCGGTGGAGGTGAAGCAGGGTCTCCAGGTCAGTGCGCTGCCTCTCGGCTGCCATGTAGAAGTGTGTCAGCTTGGCTTGGAAGGCCTGCTGGGTGGAGGTGAAGGCTGCCAGGTCCGGGAGCTCTGTCTCACCTGCCCCTTCCTCTGCAGCTCCCAACTGCGCGGCCTGCTTGGACAGTTCCAGGCCCTGACGGTACTGGGCCTGAGGGGGGAGAAAGAGACCCACTCAAGTTCCTGCTTAAGGATCCACCCACAGTCAGGAGCTGCCATGACCTTCTGAGCCCCTATCTACAAAGCTCAGCCCGTGGACAAAGGTTAACGCATCCAATAGTCCAGGCCTTTGCCTTGGAAGTTCACTTCTTCTAGAAGGTTCTGTGACTTTGAAGCCTGGGTTGGAGACTTTGATCTTCCATAGTCCTCTACGCTGTGTTCAGGCCAGTTCCATCCTCTACTGTCTGGGAGTCCCTGAGGGCTGTGACAGCCAAAGCTTCCTGTCTATCACAAATACGGCATCCCCGACTGACCCAGCAGGCCAAGGTCAGGGCCCTGGAACATACATTTTAAGAAACCCACGAGGGTTCTGACTTCTCTGTACGTGGTCTTGGAGGACTTCCTGGAGGAGGCAGAACCTCACTGCCCCAAGAAGTTCCCTTGCCCTTTCCGACCCCTGCATCCGGGAGCTAGCTGACCCCACTTGGGCCCTGGAACATACCGCAACCTGCAGGAAGAAGTCCTCGAACTCGGCATGGACTTTCTCGATGGTCTCTGCGCATAGATCGACAGGGGCAAGGGCCTGCAGACACTGCCTTCCTTCCCGCTCCATCCAGTCACTGACCTGGGCAGAGGACGGGGGGTTCAGTCGTGATGGGTGGCTAAGGAGTCCTTCTGGGCGACTGTCTACTTCCTTGTGTGTGTCCACATGCATGGGGCGTGTGCAAGCTTGCATATGTGTGCATGTGTGCAGGTAGGTGTATGTGAGGGTACTTGTGTATGGGGACCAGAGGTCAGCTTGGGTAGGTTTTGCTCCTAAGGATCCGCCCACTTTGGTTTGTTGTTGTTGTTTGTTTGTTTGAGACAGCGTCTCTCACTGGGATCTTGGGCTCACCAATAAGGCAAGGCCTGCCTGGCCCCCTTACTCTGTCTCCTCAAGGATGAGATTACAAGTGTACACCACCACATGCAGTGTTATATGGAGGTTTTGTGGATCAAACTCAGGTCCATATACTTGTGTGGTATGAACACTTCACCGACTGAGCCGCTTCCACAGCCCCTCAACTTCTTGAGGGGCCAAAGCCTTCTCAACCTTAATCAGTTGTGGACCTGGATGTATAGAAGCCGTGGACAGGAGATGCTGGGCAGGAGAATCGGGTGAGGGGAACACGTGGTTGCATTCTGCAAGGTCAGAGGGTAATGGCCTCCCTCAGCTCAACCCAGAGGGCATATGGCACTGTGAGTGGCCTGCACCAGGGAGACCCTCTGTGTGTATGGTTGTGGGGTGAAGCCAAGGTGGCTTGAGGTCCTGGGAAGGCAAGACTTATGTCAGTCTGGCCACTGAGTGTCACCTGGTCATAAAAGGTTGGTCTCGGGGGACGAGCTCCCTGTCTTAGGGGTATGTAACTGGGGCTGGAGGGGCCCCTGCCAGTGACGAAGGCTCTACCAAGAACTCACTGTGGATATGCCTGACCCTTGCTTCAGTTTATGGGTGATACAGATGGTAAAAAGTGCCTCTGACCCTGTAGTAGTTTGAATGTAATTGGCCTCCTAATCTCATAGGGAGTGGCATTATTAGGAGGTGTGGCTTTGTTGGAGTGGGTATGGCCTTGTAGGAGGAAGTGTGTCACTGTGGGGCCAGCTTTGAGGGTTCCTATGCTCAGGATACCACCTAGTGTGTCAGTTGACTTCCTGTTGCCTGCAAGTTGTAGCACTCTCAGCTGGGCAGTTGTGGTGCACGCCTTCAATCCCAGCACTCAGGAGGCAGAGGCAGGCAGATCTCTGTGAGTTTGAGGCCAACCTGGTCTACAGAGCGAGTTCTAGAGCAGGCGCCAAATCAACACAGAGAAACCCTGTCTTGAAAAACCAAAACAAAACAAAAAGATGTAGCACTCTCAACTCTAGTACCATGTCTACCTGCACGCTGCCATGCTCCCTGTCATGATAATGGACTGAACCTCTGAAACTGTAAGCGAGCCCCTCCAATTAAATGTTTTCTTTATAAGAGTTGCTGTGGTTGTGGTATCTCTTCACAGCAACAAAAACCCTAACTAAGACAAACCCTGAGAAGGTTTAGTGCTAATTCTGTACTTGATAGAATGCAGGATCACCTAGGAGACTAGTCTCTGGGGCTTATCTTGGTTTTATTATTTGCAGTGGAGACCTGCCTACTGCGGGTGGCGCCATTCCCTGGCTGGGATGCTGGGCTGTATATTCCTGATTGTGGGTGCATCATGATCCTTCTACTATGACCCCCCCCACTGTGATGGACTGCACTCTTGAGCTGTGGGTGCCCCATGACCCCTCCACCTTGACCCCCCCCACTGTGATGGACTGTCCTGACTGTGCACTCTTAAACTGTGAGCCAGCACAAACTTCCTCAGATGGCTTTTGTCACAGCCCCAGGGAGAGAAAACAAGGCATTCCTGCTCTGGGGACACCAACAAAGATACTCTGCCTTCAGAAAACTCAAGGCTAGACATGCAGGTGCAGAAGCTTGAGCAGTCGGTGGCTCAAGGGTCAAGGCTAAGTACCCAGCAGGAATGACCCAGCCTAGGGCAGACAGGGATATGTTGGCTTTAAGTATTGAAGCCAGGCGAAGGGGCACCAATAGATCCAGTCTCAAACTCCAGATGTGCAACCACAGTGGATGACATCTACCTGGCCTCAGTTTCCCCATGTGCGGTGGGGAATCCCAAAGGCTCCCGTGTCACTGGTAAGAGACCACACTGGAAGACAAGCATATTCATAGACACTCTAGTCCAGGGGACGCTCACAGTCGGTGCTAATAAGTGCAGCCCTTATATTCGACATTTAATCTGTGAAGCACTGATTGGATAGCATGTTTTCTGCCTTCGCCCCAACACCAAGGGCTGATATTTTAACTCCAGAACAAAGTGACCCCATAAAGCACCATGTCCCCCAGTAGCAGCCCCCTTACCTGGTGGATGGCAGTTTCCAGTTGGCCCAGGCGGACACGGAGCTCCAGCCTTCGGAGGAGGTGGTTGGACGCAGTGACCAGGACGTGAAGCTGGTCATCCACAAGGTTGTACAGGGCTGCGGCTTCAGCCAGATGGCTCCTGGGAGGGAGAGGAGGATGAGAAGACCCAGAAGCGGTCTCTCCCCTCACCCGCCTCCTTGTGCTCTCGCTGGTCATGGGCCTGCCCCCCTAATCTGCGGCCCCAGCTGGACTGCCAGTCACTGACCTGATGTGTGACCTAAAACAGAGCCCTAGCCCACTCCGGGCCTCAGCCACATACCCGAGGATGCAGCAGGAACGGAAACGATCCTGTTCCTCTTGGCAGAGAATGAAGCCAGCTGGGTAGATCTGAGTCTGAATCCCAGTCCTGCTACCTGCTAGTGTGGGTCCTTGTGCAGCATCACCTCTTTGGAGGGGCTCTGGTTCCCCGTCTTTAAAATGGGAATAGTAATAGAACCCACTGCCCAGAGTGGTTGTAAGCAGAAAGTGATCGAAGCGGGGGCTTCCAGAAGTGCGGCTCCCACGTTCTACTCCAGGCTTCTGCATGAGGCCCCAGTTGGGGAACTTTCTAGTGCTGCCTAGGGGATTCTGGGAAGCCAGGGACCTTCGCCCCTTCATGAGAAACTCTCACTGGAGTGCCGGGCACTAGGCGTCGTCTGTCATCCACACATTCGCAACATCCTATCTTCCTAACCTCTATTAGACAGGACACGGGTATAGAGAGGCAGCTGTAACCCATGACGGTCTTTGTCTCTGGTAGAAAGCCTCAGTGTCCCAAACTGGCTTCAAACTCCTACATGACCAAGGATGACCTTGAATCCGGGGCCCACCTACCCTGCAAAACATTTTTAAAGTGGCCAAAGCAGGTTTGTAATGGAACTTCTTGCGCGGCGATGCTCCGCGAAAGGAGAAACCTGGGGTCTCCCCACAACTGCCCTAGGGAGCCTGTTTTCAGACAAAGACGAAAGAAGGAAAGGTTGCCTTTTCGAGGGACGCCCGTCACGGGTCTTACATCAGAAAAAAGCCCAAAAACGCCTGAAGGAGAAGCTAGCACAGAGGGCTGCAGGGACCGGCGCTGTATGGGAAAGGGCTGAGGCGAGCGTGTGCCCACAGCGCCCCCTGGTGGACTCCAGCTCAAAGGTCTGGAGGGACCTCAGGTAGACAGGAGGGGTAGGGTGTAGCAGGTGAGGCAGGGGCATGGAGACTAACAATGATGGGCGGGAGGTGGCCCACATTAGGCACCAGAGCCCCCCTCTGTTTCGGCTCCACCTGCATGAACCCTGGTGCATCTCAGGGTGATGTGTTCTGCCAGTTCCTATCTATTTCCTGGCCCCACCACATTCCAGATGTGTGACCTTAGGATACTCAGTTAACCTCTCTAAGTCTCAGGTTCCTCTACTGTAACAAGAGGAGACAACTGGGCTCCACCTCGAAAGTGGGAATTAAATGAGTTAACATTTTCATTCTTTAGAACAAAGCATACACACACACATCAAATGTTGGTTCAGTGCACAAGTTGTTCCTAAAAGTGCATAAATTTTGCATTTGGCTCTTGAATATACATACCTATGTTTTACTGGAGCAAATATTTCTAATTACTGACCAATTCAGTTACATGCTCAGTATCCCTTGGCCCAGAAGCATATCAGATTTTGGAATCTTTCCAATTTTAGGGTATTTGGATACGTATAATGAGGCATGTGGGCAATGGGACTTCAGCCTAGACAAGAAGTCCATTTGCATTTCAGACACACCTTTACATACGGTCTGAAAGTAATTTTGCACAATCATTTCAATAACTCTGTGTATGAAGCAAAGCTCTGGGTGTAATTGCTGCCCTGTGCCCAGACCGTCTGAGTTTAGAACAGGCAGGACATCTGATCTGAGATTGAGGAGGTTCCACTTCACAGCAGGCAAGGAAGCTGGTGCTGTCCAGTCAGGCCTGCCGCCCACCTGTGGTCCTGAGGTCCTTCCCCTAGGCTGAGCATGGGAAAGGCAGGCCTGTTCCTTAGCCACCCAGCTATCCCAGCCTTGGGTTCCTATGGGCCATACTGTTTGTTCCCTGTGCTCAGTCTCAACTTCTTCCTGCTAATAAGAGTGGCGTGGGCAGCACCAGGCCCTTTCCAGGAACACGAGACGGGTCTGGAAGGGCTTGGGCCAGAGCCTGGGATGGAAAAGGCGCGGTGGTTCATGTGTGCGGAGAGGAAACAAGAGAACTGGTCCTCCAACGCCTGTCCATGGCTGAAGATGGCCAAAGATGAAGAAGCAGATGGTGAGTGATCCCCAAGGCTCAGAGGGTGGGGAACCTGTGACCCAATTGTTCCCCTAGGCCCACCCTATGCATTCTCTTCACGGGGTGACCCCACCTCTGAGCTTCATGGGGCATGAAGGCGGGGAGATTGAATGTGCGTACCTGACATCAGGGTTGGCATTCAGCCTGCTGGCCTCCTGCTGCAACCTGGCCAGAGTAGCTCCACCTTCCCTCTGGAGAGCCAGCAGGCCCGGGTCCCTCAGCACAGCCTCCATCAGATCCTTGGACTTGCTCAGGCACCTGGTGGCCTCCTGCCAACATGGGGGGGGATGTCCTTAGGCCCAATCCTCACTCTCCCCTGTAGCCTTCCAGGGATAACCACGCTGATAGAGCCTGAATCTCCCAACTGGGTGCTTCAAGAAAGCCTGCCCTTTAATCTCTAGCATTGCTCCTGAAGCTATGACCCTCTTATCACCATGGGAACCTCACTGGTTCTGGCTCCATCCTTTCTTGGAAATACCGACCCCAGACTTTTGGTTGAGCTTTCTGAAGCCCTCTGGCTTCCCCTGCAGCAAGAAAAAGGGACATCAAAGAACATACCTCATGACCCCTGCTTCAAACTCTCCAGGGCCCTTCTGCCCAGCTCCTGGGCCCAGCTCCTTCCTCTGTACTTTGCTCCACAGATACCCAGCTACACCCTGCCTCAGGGCCTTTGGACATGCTTGCCCTCATTTCCCCTCAAAGACAGACATGTTCTCTCTCTCTCTCTCTCTCTCTCTCTCTCTCTCTCTCTCTCTCTTTCTCTCTTAGATTTATTAGTGATGTATAGAGTGTTCTGTCTGCATGTACTTCTGCCCGCCAGAAGAGGGCACCAAATCTCATTGCAGATGGTTGTGAGTCATCGTGTGGTTGCTGGGAATTGAACTCAGGACTTCTGGAAGACCAGCCAGTGCTCTTAACCTCTGAGCCATCTCTTCAGGTCACAAAGACATGTTCTTTCAGGCCACAGTTAAACACCATCTCTTCAAAGACTGCCCGCCTTCCTCACTCTTACCACTTTTACGGCATTCGACACAATTTGTAATCCACCCCCCCTTTTTGTTTCAGCTTGGGGTCTCTTGCATCCCTGGCCAGTGTTCTACCATTGATCTGCATCCCCAGTCCCCATAGCGACCTTTTAAATAGCCACTCTGCCGCTGCACCATGACCCTCACCAAAGCAGAGGCAAGCTGGATCCTCAGGTGGATGCCCAAGAATTATTTATTATCTGAGTGACAAAGTGGAAGACAGAGTGACCACCCTAAGTGTCCCCTTCCCAGTGCTCTTGGTACTTAAGAGTCTGAGGTACGCTGGAGGCTTCCCTACCCTGTGATCCCAGCTTACCTGCACCCCACCAGGGGTGTCACCCTTCTCAAACTCTTGAATGGAAGCCTGCAGCAGGGATGAAGCCTGGCGAAGGTCAGCGAGGAACGGGTCCAGCTTCTGCAAGTACAGGCGCCAGGGCACAGAACTCAGCCTGGGAGAGCAAGAGCAGAGATATCTTTCCCCAGGAGGACACGGGGAGGCACCGTGTGGGGCTTCTAGAACTCATACTACAGCAGAACCATCAGGAGAGTGGCCGAGAGTGGAGCTTGATGAGCCCCATTTCCCCCCATACCCCAATCTTTCTCCCACCTCTAGCTCACCCTGAGCACAGCTGAGCCAGACCCTGCTCCGGGGCAGTCTGAGAACAGCTACCAGAGGAGCGAGAAGATGGGTCTGAGCTCTTCACAGACCCTAAGGCTTCCTCATAGAAGGAGCAGGATGGGGGTGAGAGGCTGGGCTGGAGAAAACGCTTGGCCCAGCTCAGCCATCAGCTTACTGCGAGACCACAGGTAAGTTACTTAACATCTCTGGGCTTCACGTCTGAGTCGTGGAACCCATGGTATTAGAATGTACTTTACAGCGGGGTAAGGGTTTGATGGATTAATTTGTGCATGGGATTTAGAATAGAGCCCAGAACATGCCAGACTCATGATCACTGTAAGTTTTACACTCTGAATTACCCAGTAAAACGTCACGTAAAGGGACAGCCTGGAAGACGAAGTTCAAAGGTCACCGGGTTAGCGCGAGGCCTCTGGAGAGGAGGAACCTGGGAGCAGGTCATGCCACTGATGACTACATGCTATCCCTCCACATATTCAGGGGAGTGATTCTAGGAGCCCTACCCCCCAGGACACCAAGACCAGGATGCCCAAGCTCCTTCTGCTAAGTGTCTTGTAGAACCATGTACACCTCCTGGGGACTAGAAACCGCCTGAAAATGACTCAGATAATAGATGCCAGGTAGACACTGCCTTGAAAGTTGTACTGGTTTGTGTCCCAACGAGCAAGTCTGTAGGTGGTCCACTGGCATGCAATGCCTCCCTCACCCCCTCTCCTTTCCCTCTCTCTCCCATCCATTTACTATTACTATTATTATTATTATTATTTTATTTGGGGTTTTTTTTGAGATAAGTTTCTCTGTGTAGCCCTGGCTGTCCTGGACTCACTCTGTAGACCTGGCTGGCCTCGAACTCATAGAGATCCACCTGCCTCTGCCTCCCAGGTGCTGGGATTAAAGGCGTGAACCACCACTGCCCAACTCTTTTGTCTGTTTTTTTTTTTTTTAAACTTTTTTATTGGGAGAAAGATGTGCATGCCATGGCATGTGTAGGAGAGAGGTGTGCACACCATTGTGTGTGTGTGTGTGTGTGTGTGTGGAAGTCAGAGGGTGTTCATGGAGTTGATTCTCTCCTCCCACCTTCACGTGGGTCCCACAGATGGAACTCAGGTCACCAGGCTTGCATGACAAACACTTTTACCCACTGAGCCATCTCACTGGCACTTTCTCTGGGTCTATTTGTTTGTTTTAGTTTCTTGCAACAGGATCTCGTAGCCCAGGATGGCCTTGAACTGGCTATGTAGCCAAGGATGACCTTAAGCTCCTGATCCTCGTGTCTCAGGTGCGGGGATGGCAGCCTAGATACTTTCAGCCCAACATAGGTTGATTCCACAGTTAAGCCTGCACTCAGCACCAGACACCAGCAGGACATGGGGGCACAGGCCAGTTACCCCAGTACTTGGGATGCAGGAGGCAGGAGGTTCTTGAGCTTAAGGCCACCTGGATTTCAAAGAAAGTCGAGAATATATAGCTATGTGGCCTGAGCTGAGTGCAGACCCTGTCTTGAGAAAACAAGGGCCAAGCCTGGAGGCTCAGGTACCCCACTTGCCCCTCTCATGCAGGGCTCTGGGTTCCATGTCTCAGAGTCACCAAGAGAACACAGGAAAAAAAAGCGAAACAATTCACAGAGGTCTTCCACACGGAACAGTAGATAATAACTTACCACGCTATCAGTAGAGACAGGATTTCTCCATGGAGGGGTGACTTTCACCCCCACCCTGGCCGGAATCTGTCATACTTTGTGGGGAGTGGGGCAGCTGGGTGGGTGTTAGGCACCTTCAAAATAGGTGATTCCATGTGCTGCCTACTCTTGTGGCCTTCTAATTAACCCGTGCACAGAACGCCCTGTTGTGGAACACAGGATGGAGCCAGGGGCGGTTCCCTTCCCTACCCTATAGGAAGCAATGCATGATAACTTACCATGTGCCCATGGCTCCATGGGGCAGAGGTTGACAAAAGCTGTCTAAGTGTGTCAGACAAGCTTTACTAACTTTAACTCAATCCTTATAAAAATCCCACAAAAAAGCAATTTCATTTCCCTCCCCATCCTCCCGTTTGCCAGTGACGAAAGCAAGATTCAGAGAAGGTGGGTCACTTACCCAAAGTCACAGAGCAGAGCTAGACTAGAACCCAGAAAGCTGGCCCCAGAGCCTGAGGTCTTACTGGGGGCTACTCTGAACCTTTATTGTGTTGTTGAATGACTGGTTTTGGACAGGGTTGAGGGACCCAAGGGGCAGGGCAGTGAAGAGAAGAGGAGAAGTCAGAGACTGAAGGCTATGAGGATAGACACCTGAAAGAACTGCACCCACTCGCCGTGGTGGTAGTGGAAGGGGCCCTCCAGAGCCTCAGGCAGTTGGCTGGGGTCCACGTGGCTCCTGAGGGCCTTCAGCGAGGTCAGTACCTCCACCTATGAATGAAGAAAGAGTCAGAAGGCGCAGGAGACTCTCCCCAAAGACAACGGAGAAGGTCCTGCTCAGATCCCTGTCCAGCCACCACATCTCCCCCTGGGAAGATCTGGAGTGGTGTCCTGAGCAGTGAGTCTTCTCTGGAAGCTTTGATCAATCATTTGAACTGGACCCTGGTTATGGAATGGCACACACAGGGGCGCACGTACTGCTACTGCCAAGTCGGCGCTCAAGGCAGGCATCACCAATCAACTGCAGAACTCGGCTCTTTCCTCCATGTCGCCGCCCAGGCCTCTGCTCACCTGGACAGGTAGTGCAGGTAGCTGGCGAATGGATGCCTTCTCTCCCAGGAGGAGCACTTTGCTGATGAAGGCCGGAGCCAGAGCCTGTGAGGACAGCAGTTCTTCAGGGCTACTCTGTCCCCTCTTCCCCTTGTCACCTCCTCCTCCTCCCTGAGGGACATGCATAGGCATGTTGTGGTCGCCTGGGTGGGGGCTTTCTGTGGCTTGTTTAGAGTGAACCACTAGCATCAAGAGATAGCAAACCCAGGCTGTACTGCATGCCTTCCTTGGGGCCTCAGCTTCCCATCTATAAGACAAGGGGTCAGGTGGCCGGGTAAGCATACGTCAGACCTTCCCTTGTCCGATTGTACACAATGGCTAGCCAAGAGTCTTCTCTATCAGGAGTTTACGTGGCCCACGGCTAAACCAATCAGAGCCCTGTATTCCCCAGAACATGGGACTTAGTCGATGCGAGTCAATCAGCGCTAATATCAAGAAACTTTGTCTGGGGCCTCTCTCGCTGTATCCACGGAATCAAATGACTTCTAAGCTGCTAGAATCAACTCCAGGCTGTTAGAACAGGGGCTTGCCCCTTTAAGACAGCGGTCACTCTTTAAAAGCCACATCCCACAGCCTGAAGAGCCACCCCCCCCCACCTTCCTGCAGCTCTCTGGGATAGAGTTAACAAGAAGTCTGTGACTTGATTTTTTTATATGCACCTGGCTCTTCCTTGCTCTCTGACAGGAGTAGTATTTTGGGCTAAATCACATGATGTAAAACTTCCCACTAAACTCGCAAATTTATAAAAGACTGATGGTTCTCTCGCTCCTGGAATTGCTCTGGGAACTTTTGTAAGGAGACCCCTCTGTCCACCCCATCCCTCTTCTGGTGGTTGGTTCTCTCTCTCTCTCTCTCTCTCTCTCTCTCTCTCTCTCTCACACACACACACACACACACACACACACACACACACACACACACACACACACTTTCTCCCTTTCTCTCATCCTCACTCAATGAACCTCTTCTCTGGGTTTTAAAGGAGGCCCCCCCTTCTACTTTAAGGTCCTGCCGTGCTTGTGTCTCCCATCATGCACCAGTTCTCTCTAAAGTGTCACCTCTCACCTCAAGGCCCCACCATGCCCTGCGCCCCCTAGCCTAATTCAATGCATTTTCTGAAGGGAACCATTCATCAGCTCCCCTTCCGGCACCCGCAGCTACTTCTAAACCTCTTTATCACACTGAGCCAGCCAACACCTTTGGTCTAGAAGCCTGGCTGCACGGTTCCCTTAGTTGCCGCTGAAAGTCTCTGCCCAGGTTTTGCGACGCCAACCTTAAACCCTTAAGACTCTGAGCATGCCACATTCCCCTGGAGATTCCCAAGACCAGCCAGACTGAGGCCCCCTGACTGGCACTCACCTGTGTGCGTTGCAGGGCACTGACCAGAGCAGGACTCGGGGTTCCTTCCCTGACATCAATCACCATCAGTAGCCCCTTGGCTGCGTTGTCCAGCCTGCGGGTGGAAGACAGAAATCAGGTCCTGCAAGGCAGTCTGGGCTCAGGAGAACCTGATGGAAAGGTGAGGGAAACAGGCCGGCAGGAGTCGCCACTCTGCAAGACCAGTGCCTCCTCCAGGAAGCACCATGACTCCTTCTGCAGAATCCTCAGCCTCCCCTCCACCTTGCAGGCCCCAGGTTCATCACTGTGGTCACTGTGTTCCTGCATCACCACCCCTCTGAGGTCGGGGGCGTGGCTCAGAGGTTGTGGGTGAGCCTAACCTCCCGCCTATTTCTTTGTGTAGGCAGGACCCCCAGTTGGTTGAGGGTTCACCAGCCCCCACCTGTGGCTTTCTGATCTGGAGAGACCACACTAGTGACCCAACTTCCCCAGCCAATCACTGGGCTAGGTGGCGTCACATGACCTATCTTTTCCCAATGAGGTGAGAAAAGCTAACTGAATGGCTTCAGAAAAACTCCTTTAAGGAATTCTTCGAAGGAGGGAGGAAGGTGTTGGGGAGGGACTGAGGGAGGTAACCAGAGCTATAAGAAAATTCCCTACTTTGTATAATTGCTATAACTCGTTGCAGGGAAATGAAGAATTCTGGCCTCAAGGCAAACACCCAGAGGCTGTTCTGAACTTGGACATAAGTCTCTTGCACCCAGAATGCCCCCTGCTCACCAGAGTGGGCAGGACGGTAACTGCTTCCCAGGTCCCGGACTGGCCTAATTACAGGCCTAGGTCAAACAGGTGTCTTCCCCAGACCTAGCCAGGGCCCTCAGACTTTGAGCAGCGGGGGTGGGGGTGGGCTTGGTAGGCGAGGTCCTGGAGGCTGGTGGGCTGCAAGTGCCCTCAACCAGTCTGCTGGCCAAGGGGGTCTGAAAGATGCCCCCGGCTGTCTTAGAACCTTACCCCACCAGTTCACGAACACAGCCCTCATGGCCCACGTTGCTTTGTGACCCTCTCACTTGACAAGACTGTATGAGAACTGATGGGTTCGTCTGTACAACATATCCACTGCCTGCCCCGAGCAAGGGGGGCACAAAGGCTTGCTCTGGCCACCCCAGGTGGGGAACCGACTCAGAGCAGACAGGCAGTAGACTGAGAGGAGCTGACATTGCCTTTCCCCCTCATCCCAGTTGCTTGTGGCCTTACCCGGGCTCCCTGGTCATTTGTGGGGCAGGGTGCGTCTCAGAGGGGGAAAGTCATTCCCCCAAGGTCACAGAGCAAAGTGGGTGGAGAGATGTTTCCAGGGTTCTGTCTACCACAGGGTCATTTTCCACCTACCGAAAATCTGGTGTCCAGTGGCCTGTAGGGGGCAGGTGACCTGCAGGGGACAGGGGGCTCTGCGGAAGGGGTGGCAAAGAAGGTTTCAAGGAATTTCATGAGCAGCACCCTAACCTCTGCTCAGATGTTGAACCTCCAGCTGGCTGGGGTTCTACACTACAGGGTAGAGTAATGACACCTTTGCATGTCCTGGTGGGAGCCTGTGGCTCAGAAGCCAAGCTTCTCCCCAGCCATGAAGTCTGAACCATGGGCTAAGGGGCTAGAAGTGGGAGAGACCGGGGGCTGGAGATCAGCCCAGGCCATGCATCACGTGTGCTTAGTCTTGTGTGTTTGTGTGTGTGTGTGTGTGTGTGTGTGTGTGTGGTGTGTGCGCGCACACGTGCACAGGTGTTTGCATGTAGGGGTGCCAAGGCCAGAGGACAACCTCGGGTATCCTCAGAGGCTCCCTACCTTTTTCATTGAAACAGGCTTTCTCATTGGCTGGAACAAGCCGGTTAGGCTAGGCTAGGCTGGCGGATCTCTGTATCTACAAATGTGCCCCATCACGCATGTCCTTTTGTACGTGGGTTCTGGAGTTACAGCTCAGGTGACCTTGCTTACAAGGCAAACATTTTGTTGACTGAGCTATGGCCCCAAACCCTGGCTCTTTAATTCTCTCCTTCACCCACTCACTCATTCAATTACCCTGTCTTTTATTTACTCAACAACACTTAGATCTCTGATGCCGCCTTCCGGGAGAAGCCTTTCCTGGCTTCCTGGCTGAAGTCTCCAATCTGGCCACATCAGTGTCCCTGGGAACCTTACAGGAATGCGGACTCTCAGGCTGTACGCATGTGCAGTGCTGGGAATAAGTCGAGTGATTGGAGCCAACAGCTCACCTAGCCAATCTACGACTCTGGTACACTCCCAGGTCAGAGCTGTGGGTTCCTGCTGTGTGTCTGTGGAGGGTCCCACACACACCTCTCCTCTCTCCCACCGGCCTGAGATGGCCCTGGCTGAAGGAACAGAGCCCATCAGCCACCCAGCACCTAGCCTGTGAACACGCGGTGGATGGAAGGACCTGGGGCCTCTCCACTACACACCTGGCAGAGGGGTGACGGTATGGTAGTGCCCCCTTACCTAGGGACACTGCATAAATAGGACAGCAACTCTGTGACCTCCAAGGCGGTACACCATGGCGCCTCCCAGGCCTCCTCCATGGTTGACACCAGAAGTAGAGGTCGCCCCACCCGGTCCCGACCACCTGAAGGAGAGAAGACACATGAGCAATGACAATTCTGGGGGACCCTCCATGGAAGCTGCCTCTGTGACTCTCCAGGTCTTTGCCTACACTGATCTTTCTGCCTGGAGTGCCCTTTCTTCTCTTCCTTCTGTGACCCCCAAACTCCTGTTCATCCTCCAAAGGCCCAGCTTCAAAGCCACTCCCTGAGAAAAGTCTCTCCAAATTCTTCTTCAGCACAGAGTCGGCTCACTATCCTCTATCTCAGTATAATGCATGTACCCCCATTATAGTGCCTGCACCCCAGGAAACAAGCTGGTGCAGTGAGCTCTGAGGTCATGCAGACTGGTTCCCATCCTGACTTGCTGTGTGTCCCTGGGTAAAGTCTGTGCATCTCTGAGCTTTAACTTTAATCTATCTGGTGAGATAAATACAGTCCAAGAAGATGAGGTTTCTTTGGGGATTCGGGGAGCCAGGTCCTGAGCGTGTCCAGCACTCAGCCAGGAGCAGAGAGTGCATCTGTGGTACCTGGGCACCATCTCTCACCACCTCACTCAGACCACAACAGGCTGAACTTGTGAGTTCTTCTCCAGCTGTGTATTCTTTCATTATTATTATTATTATTATTATTATTATTATTATGTATGCAATATTCTGTCTGTGTGTGTGCCTGCAGGCCAGAAGAGGGCACCAGACCTCATTACAGATGGTTGTGAGCTACCATGTGGTTGCTGGGAATTGAACTCAGGACTTTTGGAAGAGCAGGCAATACTCTTAACCTCTGAGCCATCTCTCCAGCCCCCCCACCCCAGCTGTGCATTCCTCTTCTAGAAACGGGGGCTGTGTGTCTCACTGTCTCCCTGGGACTCAAGGCCCAGGATGTCAGCCTAGCTGCAGGACCTTCCTTCATCCAGCTCTGTTTGTCTGGTGTGCCCCACCCATCCCTCGCTATTGAAAACCTCTCTGTCCCCTGGTCTGGCCAAGGCAGCGCTTCCATATCCCCAACTCGGGTCCTACAGGAAGCTGCCCCGACAACTCCACTGCCTCCTGGGATTGGCTCAGGACAGCACCAGAGTGTGGATGCCTGAGGAGTTGGCCAGCACATGGAGTTTAGAACAACGCTACCCAAACTCTGTAAGTCTGGGAACTTGCAGAGTGCAGAAGGATCCAGTAGCCCAACTTGCCTCCTCTCCCTGGCTCCCAAGTGGTGCAGATGGAGTCAGTCCCCAGGCCCAAGTTGGAGTAGCAAGAGGGTCAGACACTGGGTGTGCTGGGACATGGCAACCATGTGACCAGAGCCTGGCTCTGCCTGCCCACCAAATGCTGCTTGGGTCAGGAACAGAGCAACAGACAGGAGGAGCCATCCTTGTCCACATGAATTGCTTTTCACTGGATCAAGGAACTCTCTGTGCTCCAAACACTGCCCTTGTCTGGTGGGCAGAACCAAAATATCATCTCTAGCCCCAGAAAACCTTTCTGCTATGGGCATGCTGGGTGACCAATGTCACATGGAAATAGGTAGGAGAGCAGGAGGTTCCTATAGCCACTGCAGGCGGTGGTGGTGCACGCCTTTAATCCCAACACTCAGGAGGCAGAGGCAGGCGGATCTCTGTGAGTTCGAGGCCAGCCTGGTCTATAAGAGTTAGTTCCAGAACAGGCTCCAAAGCTACAGAGAAACCCTGTCTCGAAAAAACAAAAACAAATAACAACAACAACAACAAAAATTCAATAAAGCTTCAACAGATGACTGGGACACCAGCAGGTGGCTCCTTCATCTGCAGGGAGATGGGGCCAGGGAGATGTGGAAATCAGGAGTCGCAAGGTGGCAGGACAGTTAGTTCCCAAAGGCACAGGGTCCTTCCTGCTCCTGACCTTAACACGTACTGTTCCCTGTTTCTGAAATGCTGTTCCCAACATTTACATGGCTAACTCCTAAGCTTTCCTGGCCTCTCCTACTGGAAGCCTGGGCCAGGAGCATTCATTATCTGCTTTCCTAGTTCCTAGACATTTTCTTTATGTTGGATTGAAGTTTCCCTAATGCTAGAACAAAATTTGTGTGGGTGCAGGGGCCACATGGGCTCATTTCACACCACAGTGCTGAGTCTGGGGCTCGGGAAACAGTGATCGAATAGCTTTGAAGCGGAAGTAAAACTCCTGAATGGAAGTTTTCACATTTCACATTTCACAGCATGGAAGCTGTGAATACCTGGTCCAAAGCCCGTTGGTGGCAGAGCCCTTGTTCGCTCACCAGAGCCCGGAAGAATTATTAACAGAGGCTCACAGATGCTTACTTCCTTGAAGGATTGCCCTTAGCTGAACTAGCATAATGGCTCGCCCTGCATCCCATTTCAGGATCAGCCTGCGGTTAATGATTGACAGACTCAGGATCAGTCTGCAGTTAATGACTGACAGACTCAGGATCAGTCTGCAGTCAATGACTGGCACACCCAGAGTCAGCCTACAGTTAATGTCTTGTGTACCCAGATATTAATTCTGACCCCTTGCCTTAGGCAGTCAACTGGTATAACCCACACTTCGGAGCCTCTCAGGGTCTGGCATCACCTTGCTTGTCCGCCTGCCTGCCTTACTTGGTTCTGTCCCATTCTCACGGGGGCCTTCCCAAGAATCTTAGTCTCAAACTCAGCTTCTAGGGAGCCTGACCCACACCTTGGCTTACTTGCTGAAGTCTGGAGAAATGGGTGGATAGATGTTTGGGTGGATGGACAAGTGGACAGATAGGTGGATGGATACCTAGAAATGGCTTTCCTCTAATCCATGCCTGTTGTTGGAAACCTTCAGCCTCCTGGGCCTTCCCCCTCTTCCCCCAACCAGCATCTGAGAATGCTCTGCCCCTTCCACTCCCCCCTGAACCCCAGAACCTGGCAGGCAGACTATCCCGGAGTGGAGAAGCTTGACTCCCAGAGTTCCAATCCTGGGCTCACGCCTGCGACACTCCTCCAGGCCAAGTCCTCCACCTAAGGGACCTGAAGAATCTTTCTGGAAGCCAGGCAGCTCTCCAGACAGTGGGGTGGAGCCAGATGTTCTGGGGAGAGCTGTTCCATCTGGGGAAGAAGAACAACAAAGCAGGGACTGTCATACAGGAGACACACTTTCCGAGAGACAGCATTTTGTCTTCCACCCGAAGGATGATAGGCTTATAGCATGACCTGCTCTTTGCCAGATAATGCTAATTCCCTTCCTTCTGGTAAGTCTTTGAACCCTCAGAGCAAGCAACTCTGTGATGTAAACGATGTCCCACCCCCACCCCACCCCTCAGCAGAGAAGGAGGCTTGAACTCAGAGAGATTAAGTGTCTGGGCAGCGTCACACAGCATGAGGTAAAGCTGGAATGTGAACCCAAACAGACCAATGAATGGACTTGCTCAGCTCTACACTCCTGAGCCGTCTTTAACCCCTTGAGACCGGGACAGTTTTGTGGTCCCTGTCCCTCACAGCCAGAGCCTCCTGCACCAGGTAAGCCTGGTTCTTGCCCTGCTGAATGTGAGTTCTTACCTTTCCCCAGAGCCTTGGTGCCGCAAGGCTGTAGAGAGTTGAGGGGGCTCAGGGCTTTCTCAGTGGGCAATGGGGGTGCCCTCTGTGCTTTCAAGAAAGAGAACTGGAGCCCAGGAGCTGGGGACCCACGGGCGGAGGTGTTCCTACTGAGAAAGGCCTCAGACTTGGATGCTCTACCGTGTCCTGGTGTGGTCTCCTCTGTTTCGGAAGCTAGGGCTGCAGGGGCAGCTGAGGACAGGATGGGAGAGAATATTTCCCTTGTCCCAGACCTGAGCTGGACCATGGCTGCTGTCATTCCCAAAGGCCTTCGCATCTTAGAGGATGCTGGCTCTTTTTCACTGTCTTCTAACAGAGCAGAGGTACAGTTCGGTGGCTTCTCCGGGACACCAACGTGGGGCTGCTGGGGCTGTGTCTCTGCAGTGTGGGCAGATGGTTTGTGCCTGGCCTTTCTTCTTGAGTCCCCACTGTAAGGCTTCTCTCCCGAGCCTGCTGGCTTTGCCCATGCCAGTCTTCCCAAGGGAGGTCCCTCATCATGTCCTGGGAGAGGTAGGACCCTTCCAAGCACAGGTGCTCCCTTAGTTTTGGATGTCTCCTCCTGTGATCCTTGAGTGTCCACACTGAGTGTCACTACCTCCCTGTCTAAAGACCCCCTTCTGCACTGTTGGGGAAAGCCCAGGAGAGCCACATATTCCCCCTCCAGGCCCTGGTTGACCTCACTGTCCATTCGAAAGGACATCTGCCCTGGCCTTGTTGGCTCCACCTTGATGAGCCCAGGATACTTGCTGCTAAACAACTTCCCTTTATCCTTAGCCCAGCTCTGGACCACAGACCCCTCACTGCCCAAGGAGCTGGCCTTGCCTGACTCCTGGGGGCTGCTCAGATGGAGTACCTCTAGTGGACAGGAATCCCCATCTGAGGAGGGGACATTCATTCCTGGGGGTCTGTCATCTATAAACTCTGGGCTGGTAATCCTGGTCCAAGGCACAGGTGTGATTCCATTTTCTGAAGCCACGAGACAGTTGTGTAAGGGACGCCCCTCAAAGTCACTGTTGATGGCTTCCAGCCATTCTGGGGTGAAGATTAGAGAGTAGGAGGTCTCGGGAATAGGCTTCTTGTCCACCTCTCGGAGGTCTGTGGAGAGGCACTTGAGCGTCATGTGGACAGACTGCTCCTCCCAGGACTCCACTTGAAGGTAGAAGTCGCCCTGGCGCAGCAGCAGCGGGTTGAGTGGCGCCAGGTGGACCACGACCTCATCCCGCAGACACAGCGGCCAGCCCTCATGCAGGAAGAGGCAGTGGGTGTAGAGGGCCTGCCGAGAGAAGGGGGCATCAGAGAGACCCAGGGTACCTCGGTTTTGGTCAGTTTCCTTCCCTCTCCCACATGGAACCTCAAATAGTCAGGGAATAGGCAAAGGCAAGATGGATGCCCAGAACCAGGCACCGAAGAGGCCATTGCTGTCAGGGTACAATGGGGTCACTTACTCTTACCCTTGGCATTGGCCTTGAAGATACTTGCTAAATTTTGGGCCTGAAGGGAAGGCCCGTGCTCCAGGTACATTAATTAATCAGCAAGTCTCTTCCATGGCAACCCTGCTTGCTTCATGGCCCTCTTCTTCCTGTTTACCCACCATTTCTCCCAACTCAGCTGGAGCCTTAGCCACCCCCCTTTAAAGTCAGGAAGGCACAGATCGGAGGTCTAAATGGGTTGTTTGTACACGTAACTGAACTGCTCTGAGATTTGATTTCTTTATCTGCAGATTGGAATTAAGTAAATCGCAGCAGTATTCCCGGGCTGGCACGAGACAGATTGAGTATGGATGCGAGGAAGCCAACACAATGCTTGGAGAGTGTTCAGAGAACATGAATTCACTCCCTTCTGAAAAAGTGTGTGGGGATGTGTGTGCATCACAGGGCAGCGCCCGTGTGGAGGTCAGAGAAAAATTCAGTGTCCTGGATTCTCTCCTACCATCTTTACGTGGGTTCCAGACATCGAATCCGAGACACCAGGCTTGTGAGGCAAGAGCCTTTAACGACTGAGTTATCTCCCCAGCCCCAAGTTAAAATAACCCAGAAACAGTTTTGAATGAGAAGTCAGGAGACTTGCCCCTGCCACTGTCCTGCTGGCTGACCTTGCAAAGGCCACCACCATTTTTACATTCTGCCATTGCAGTCTCTCTCTTACTCATGGGAGTTGGGGTGGTGATGCTGAGCCTCAAAGAGGTAACATGGATTCCCCATGTTCCCAGTGACTGAGTCTTGATGTGAATGAGAGCCTGGCCTCAAAGGACTTACTGTGAGGCCCTCTTTGCTCCTGTCTATTCTGAGGTGACATGAATTTATCCATGACAGCCAAATCAAATGTGCCTATATTTAAAAATAAAAGTTGGGAAATTGCAACGGAGAAAGGAGGGGACAGGACAAGTGGTTTTGACTTTTTTTTTTCTTTTCTTTTAAGACAGGGTCTCGTGTAGCCCATGTTGGCTTAGATCTCGCCATGTAGCTGAAGATGACCTTGAACGTATGATCCTCCTGCTTCTACCTGCTGAGTGCTGACATCACAGGAAAGCATCATCGTGCCATTTACAGAAACGAATTCAAACCCAGGGCTTGCGCACGCTAGGCAAGCGCGCTACCAACTGCGCTGTGTCCATCCCTGCAAATGTGTTTGAACAGACGGACAAAGTGACAGTTGTGTGGCTTGTCAGGGAGAGCAAAAGGGAGGTGGGAAGGAGGATCTTCATGAAACATGGTCAGGGGGTCATGGTGAGGCCACCAGCAAAGACTTCTGGGAGATATTACATTCCACTGTTCCCATTCAGGAGCAGTTGCCATGGAGGCTTTCCCGCCAGGTGCTGTGGGTCCTAAGATTGGCTGTGTGGCTCTTGATGCTGGGTGGCAGCCGGTTCAGGGTAACTAACAATAGCTTAAGGGCATTGGTAAATCTCTGAGGGAGGGAGGAGAGCAGAGGGAATCGGAACTTTGTTGGTGATCTCCTTGCTATTTTCCTAGAACAGTCTCCTTTGGGAGGGGGATGATGGGGGGGTTGTGTGTGAATCTTAAAACCCAATTCCTCTGGTCAACAGTGATTGGTCTAGCCATTGACACGTGACCATAGTCTGGCCAATCAAGATCTTTCCTAGTGCTTGTTGTGGCTGCTGGCCAACAGGGAGAAGTAGGAAGCAGAATGTGTCTTCCCGTGGATTGATGGGGCAAATTCATGGCCTGAATAGGGACTAAGTTGTTTTCTTCTATTGCCTAAAACACTTGTCTTGGGGGCTGGAGAGATGGCTCAGAGGAGAGGAGCACTTCCAGAGGTCCTAAGTTCAATTCCCACCAACCACATGATAGCTCTCAAACATCTATAATGAGATCTGATGCCCTTTTCTGGCTTGGAGGCATACATGCAGACAGACCACTGTATACATAATAAAGAAATAAATCTTTAAAAAATAAAACAAACAAAAAAACCCACTTGTCTCTCCACCTCGACCCAGGAGTTGCCATTCCCCTCTGGATGAGCAGTAACTCTTAAACACCTTCCCCTTGGGGCTGGAGATATGGCTCAGCGGTTAAGAGCATTGCCTGCTCTTCCAAAGGTCCTGAGTTCAATTCCCAGCAACCACATGATGGCTCACAAACATCTGCAATAAGGTCTGGTGTTCTCTTCTGGCCTGCAGGCATACATGCAGACAGAATATTGTATACATAATAAATAAATTTAAAAAAAAAAAAAAAAAAGAACCCTCCCCTTAGCCACCATATTCCTTGCTGGGGAGACACGCCTTGCCCACCTCCCTCCCTTCTCAATACCAGCCCTCTGAGCTCCTGGGAGAGCTTGCTATGGCAGCCACACGATGTCCCCACTTACGCAGGCTGCCTCCCTCACTTGCTCACACAGGCGCTTGGCAGGGATGAGGAAATCCAGGAGGAAGCTCAGCCCGTCTCCCCCAAAATCAGAGTCCAGTAGCCGGAACACCTGACCCAGAACAGTAGGGGCGGTGGCTTCAAACGGCGGGTAGAGCCCTGCCAGGGCGTGCTGGATGGCCATGTCGAGGGCGGAAGCATCCTGCTGGGAGCAACAGGGAGGAAGAGTGGCTACAGAAGCAGAGAGAGAAGGAGCAGTGACCACTCCTGTGACCTTCAGGACCCCTGTGAGTGCGACCTTGCTGACTCCACTGGCTGGGGACAGTACTTCACTTCACTTAGCCTAACTCAGGAACTCAAGCCTGTACCTTCCTGCCTCTGCCCAGTGATAGCCCCACATCCCAACCAGACTCCATAGCGGTATGTCCCCTGCAGCTGCCTTCTTGATTCCCCCACCCGCAGCAGCCCTCAGCCACGTCACACTCAATGGTCTCTCCCTTTCTAGCTCACCCACCTGTGACTCCTCCCCTGCCTACTTCTATCACCAGTTTCACACAACCATCTTCTCTGCCTCGCAGTCTCTGGTCTTCTATAGTCACCCTGAACCAGGACTCAGTCTTCCTCAATATCCCTCAAGGGCTCCCCCTGGCTTCAGGATGCATCCAGCAACCTGGGTCTAACTGCTGTGCATGATGCCAGCCTCCCTCAACCCTGCTGTCTCTGTGCCTCCACCATGGTGGGCAAGTCTCATCTCCAGCCTTTACCAGTGTTGTCCCTTCTTCCAGAACATCTATCTGTCTCTTTCTCACCTCTCCTGGCAACTCCTTCTTTATTTAACCTCAAGACTCAGGCCAGCTCTTGCCTGTTCTGGAAGGTACTCTATGACTTCACACCTGCCTCCATCCAGTGAAGTCAAGTGTCCTCTCCTCTCGTGCCTTATCAGAGAAGTTCCCACACTGACTTCTAGCCCCCAAAGGGTAAGTGTGGCAGAAAGGACCGGCCCCAAAGGTGCCTGCATCCAAATCTCCACAGTCTGTGAATACAGGCAGAGGGGACTGAAGGCAATAAACCAAACTCTGAGGCAGGGGAGAAGCTATGCCCCACACTTAACCAGATTCCAAAGGCAGGGGTGTGGGACAGAGGCCCTGTCCTTCCTGTCTGTAGTTCATCCAGAGCAGGCCACCTCCACGTTGGCAGAATAAGTGAGGGAGTGAAAGAATTCAAGCCTACAGCTGAACTCTGAAGGAGGGTGGGTTGGGTCAGATGTGGGCATGCTGCCGAGCTGTGGGGTAGGAAGGGGAGGTCACTCCCTAGAGCTGGAGGAGGGATCCTTGGTGTGGCAGAACAGGGAGGGGTTTACTGCTGGTCTTCCTAGTGACCCAGCCTCACCCACCCGCCAACCCTTGTTTCCATTGACATAGTCTGCATGAGAATGGTCCCACAGGCTCATATGTTTGAATACTTGGTCCCCAGTTGGTGGAACTCTTTGGGAAGGATTAGGAGGTGTGGCCTTGGAGGAGGTGTGTCACTGGGAATGGAATTTGAGGTTTCAACAGCTAAAACCATTCCCAGTTAGCACTCTTTGCCTTGTGCGTGTAGATAGACACAAACTCTCAGCTGCTACTCCAGCATTACTGCCTGTAGCCTTGCTCCCCGCCATGATGGCATATACTCTAATCCTCTGGAACTGTAAGTCTCAAAGAAACCCTTTTTCCTATACATTGCCTTCATCATGGTGTCTTTATAGCACTACAAATGTGGCTAAGACATCCACCAACCTGGAGGCAGGGAAAAAAAGAGATCACAAATGCCATCCCAGGACATAAACACGGTAAGTCTGCTGGGCCTGCATCCCTTTATATATGCGCCCACTCCACCCTGCCCAGGCTGGGACACCAGCACACCTGGCTTCTGCCTCCTTGTGTGGCCTTGACTAGGGACCTGCTCTCTCTGGACCCCATCCCTAGCTGTGCTGTTTGCTTTGTTTCTGGAAATGCCTTTACTCGTGATATTCAGCACCTGTACAATGAAAACTGTTGGTTTGGTTTGGTTTTATCATATACACCCACTCTGCAGAAAGGTACTGTCTTAGTTAGGGTTACTATTGCTGTGAAGAGACACCATGACCATAGTAACTCTTTTTTTTTTTTAATGATTTTTAAAAATTTTTTTAAAATTTCATTTTACATTCCAACCACAGCTCTCCCTCCCACCTCTCCTCCCGCTCCCCTCACTTCCCCCGCAACCCACCCCCATCCACTCCTCCCAAAGGGTAAATGCTCCCATGGGAAGTCAACAAAGCCTGGCTCATTAAGTTGAGGGAGAACCAAGCCTCTCCTCCCTGCATTAAGGCTGAGCATGGCATTTCACCATAGGGAATGGGCTCCAACAAGCTAACTCAGCACCAGGGAAAGATCCTGGTCCAACTACCAGGGGCCCCCCAGATAGACCAAGGCAACTCTTAGAAAGGAAAACATTTAATTGGGGCTGACTTATAGTTCAGAGGTTTAGTCTATTATCATCATGGTGGGACATAGTGGTTATATAGGCAGACATGGTGTTGGAGAAGGAGCAGAGGGTTCTACATCTTGATCCATAAACAGCAGGAAGAGACTGCCATGCTGGGTGTGGCTTGAGTATATATGAGACCTCAAAGTCCTCTTCCACAGTGACACACTTCCTCCAACCAGGCCATATGTGCTTCAGACAAGGCTACATCTCCTAATAGTGCCACTCCCTATGGGCCAAGCATTCAAACACATGAGTCTCTGGGGGCCATACCTATTCAAATCACCAAAGGTATATAATTGTGTTCCTATCTCAAAAGGAATAGGGAAGAGAGACATAGAAAGAGAGAGAGCGGGAGAGATCCTACACTAATGGTCTCTTGTTCAATGTCACATACAATGATACTACTGCTAAGCCTGGGCACTCCATCTTCCTGGTAAAGAGTCAGAGCTAACCTTGCCCAGGGTCTTAGGGAGAAAGAGACAGAGTGTGAATCCAGTCCAGACCCAAGGCAATGAAGATGGCTCACTCTCCCCTCCCCCCTCGCTCTCTGACTTCCCACTTAGTCTGGGATCTGCTCCTTTCGGGGTGGTCTGTCCTGGATTCTAGTGGTGCCTAAAGAAACCACAAGAAGGAAGGCAAGGCTTGCCCGCTGAGCCAGCCCAGGCTTGCACAGGCTGCCGGCTCTTGCCACAGGCTTTAGCCATCTTCAGAGGTGGCTGGATGGTGGGAAATTGCGACAAGTGGACAGGCTACACTCTTGACTCACTTCCTACCAGAGACTCAGAACTGTCCAAGAATTCAGGAAGAACATGGTAGAAAGGCCCCAGAGGCTTCGAGAAGGAATGTTGGCCCCTTGCCATCACAAACGAGCTGAGCAACCCAGCCCTGGACCACAGGAGTCCAAGTGCTGCTGCCAGACTCTAAATGATTGCTATGAAACTTGATAGACACGCTTCCATTCCTTCCTAGTAAGGCAGTCATGACTCCTTGCAGGAGCCAGTCTCAGATGGGTGCCGAAAAGGAAGGAGGCAGGACCAGCTCCCTTTGCAACAGGGGCCAGGGAAAGAGCCCAGTACACCAGTCAGGGATGAACATATAAAATGGAGCCCCCATTTCCTTTTTGAAGAGCTGGGTTGGAACCCAGGGTCTGTGCATGCGAGATGAGGTGTAGCCCTTGACCTTCCCCACTAAGCGGTGCCTCCAGCCTTTGGTGTCTTGAGATAGGTTCTCACCAGAAGCTAAGGCTAACCTCGAACTTATGCAGCCCAGGCTGGCCTCCAATTCCTACCTCTGCCTCCGAAGCACAGGGACCACAGGTACGCACACTGCTGTGGGCTGTATACTTCTACCTGAGGCTCTTTGCAGTGAACTTTCGTCACCCTACAGCTGAGTTTTGTCAAGAAAAATCAGCAAGCGCAGTGCACAGATGAATGCATTTTTACCTATGCACCAATCCTTGCAACTATTACGCAGCTCAGTATATAAGAGTTCTGTCACCCCCACAAAGAGGCTCTCTCCTAGCCAAGTGCCCCCCCCTTCTAAAACTAGGCTTCTATTACAATGTACAATGCTTTTAAAGAAAATTTTCCATACAGTATGACCCAGAGAATGTGAGTAGGTCCAGACAAAGCCCAAGTGGGCATTAAGCAAAGTTGCCCTGAGGGCAGCAAGGGGCAGGGGCCTCAGACGGCAGCCTTTTAATTTTCTTCTGAGCTTGCTGCGTTTTCCAAACATTCTGGAAACAGTGAGTGTAGCCTTTATAACCAGGGGGAAAACATAAAAGTGTGATCATGTGCTTTTAAGGCTGGCTCCTTTTTCAAATGGTCTCTCCAGATGTTGTTAGCTGGGCCTTCTGAGATGTGGGCTGGGCTGCCTTGAAGGTCCAGATCTTTCCACTGACTCCGCAGGGCCAAGCTTCTAGTCTCATTTGGCTGGGCTGCTTCCCCCTCCTCCTGGGCTGGCGTGGGCAGGGTCCTAGAGCCACCTGTGGGAAGGCTGAGTTGCAGCTTGGGGGTGGAGAGCACTCGCCCACTGTGTACAGGCCTGGGTTCCATCCCCCACCACAAATGAAGAAGGAAAAGGCTAAGAAGGTGAGACCCTGACTATGCCAGGTGACTTTGGCCACAGTCTCCCCACCTGTAAAAAGGAGGCACAGGAACGCTCATACCTCCTCAGAGAATTTTCTTGGCGCCGCTGACTATGCGGTGAAAGCAGAAACTTGGAGCTGCTAGAAGTGCAGAGACTGACTGCTGTGTCATTGAGTGTCTGCTGCACGCTCAGCCGCACACCGACGTCTACATCACATCCACATCACACCCGCTCCCCAAGGCTCAGACCATCAGGGAAGACGAGGCAGATTTTAAGAGTCATGGGTCTGAGATGACCAGCTGGCTTTAGAGTCTCAGCCTAGACAAATTCCAGAGCATCCTCAGAACTGCTGGGGAGGACGGCATCTCCTGGAGAGGACAGGGTGTCAGCACTCATGAACTCCCAGCAGCCGTGGTCACCCGCACAGGACCCGCACAAGATCAAGCCAGCCACTTTCCAGCAGGAGAGGCCCGTGAGCCTTCCCTCCCACTGCTGAAGGGGAGCTATTGACAGGTGACGGCTTCTGCAAGGGGTCGAGTCCATTCCCTTGAGAAGGTAGCCCCTGGGAGAGTGACCAATCTCCACCCCCATGTGTATATGGGCAGCACAAATTGGACTCCATGGGTTATTAAAAGAAAACCAACATAGGACACAGAGCTGGGAGAAAGTGAAGATATATGTGAGACATGATCAAAATACATTGTATACGATCATGAAATTCTCAAAGAATTAATAAAAGTGTTTTGTGTTCTGCTTTTTGGTTTTGGTTGTTTGTTTTGTTTTGTTAAAGCACTGGGCATATCTATTCTAGGGCTGTTCTAGAATTCTCCACGTAACTTTGTTCCCGAAGGTGTGGGGTAAGGGTGTGGTTTTTAAGTAGTCTGGTGGTTGGGTGCTGGGGAAATTTCAAAGGCCAGGCCCTGTCCCATGTTCCTGCTACTGCCCAGGAGAGTTTAATGAGAGAGTTTGCTGGTGATACACAGAAGCAGGTGAATGAGAGGAGAAACACCCACAGACCCTTGCCGAAGACCCCCCAACATCCACCTCAGAGGAACAACAGGCCTGGGACACGTAGTGGAGTGTCCCTGAGACCCCGCTTTGCCTGATCTACTGAGAATTCAACCAGTCCCAGTGTTTTGAAGGTTGGCCAAAGCAAGCACAGCTGTGGGCCAGCTGCTGCCCAGCAGGTGTCAGGCTGCGACCTCCAGTTCCTAGGACTCTCCTCATGAACTTGTCTAGGCTGAGGTCCCAAAGTCAGCTCCGTGGCTGCCCGGAAAGTTCCTGCTCACATCCAACTCAAATTGCTTGCGCTTTTTGTCTGTGTGTGGGTGGATGGAGGCTGGAGTGAGACTCCGGCTCTTTCTTTATAAACAAACTTTCAAAACTGGAAGAACAGCCCAGATACAGTGAACCAGGACAGGAGTGGGTGTCAACAGAGCTACATTCAGCTCCAGCTCAGTCATGTGGCATCCAGGAAATTATTTCTGCTTCTCTGAGTTCTCCCTAGTCTTATGTGTTTCCCTGTCTCTCTCTTGTGTCTCTGTCCTGGGGCACAACTTCTCACTAAGTCGTAAGATAACACAGTTGGTCCCTAGAACTGCCTCTGAGCTGCCCAGAGCAAGCCTTCAGGGTGTAGCCTGTGCTAAATCCATTCCATGCGTGATTTGTGTGGTCATTCTGGTAATTCTGTGGGTGGGGTATCATATCCCCGTTTTACAAGTTAATGCTGTCTTAGTGAGCAGGAACATCTCCTGAGGCTCCCTGTAGACTCTACACAGAGCTCCATCTGTGGCCCTCAACAGCATCAGGTGACTCCTTATTGCTTCAGCAGCTGGTCAGTCTAGTGCATAGGTCTTCCGTTCTACCTTCTCTGCTTCCTAAACAGATCCTACCCCATCAGGGCTCCCCTTCATTCAAATGCCCCATATGCAAGGTTTTCTTGTCATGCTCATGCACCTGGATTTGTTATTCATTTAATATTTATTCTTCATTATTTAATGTTTGATTTTCTTCCCATCCATTTTCAGAGTAAACCTTATTTATTGTCACGTGTTTGTGCCATTGAAATCATTTCCATAAAAACCTCCTCTAAGTGCCGCCTCATTTAGCCTATGGCATCCCCTCCTGAGCACCTGCTGTCTCTCCTTGCCCTGTACCCTCTCTGCTCACACTGTATCCTCTCTGCTTACACTGCATCCTCTCTGCTCACACTGCATCCTCTCTGCTCACACTGTGGCTCACACTGCGTCCTCTCTGCTCACACTGTACCCTCTCTGCTCACACTGTACCCTCTCTGCTCACACTGTATCCTCTCTGCTCACACTGCATCCTCTCTGCTCACACTGTGTTCTCTTTGCGCACACTGCGTCCTCTCTGCTCACACTGCATCCTCTCTGCTCACACTGCATCCTCTCTGCTCACACTGCATCCTCTCTGCTCACACTGCATCCTCTCTGCTCACACTGCATCCTCTCTGCTCACACTGCATCCTCTCTGCTCACACTGCATCTTCTCTGCTCACACTGCATCCTTTCTGCTCACACTGTATCCTCTCTGCTTACACTGCATACTTTCTGCTCACACTGTATTCTCTCTGCTCATACTGTACCCTCTCTGCTCACGCTGTACTGCTCCTACCCCAACTCTTGCTGGAGGGGCATCTCTTCTCCCAGTTTCCATGGCACCTGTGATTCCAGGCAAAAAATACAGACTCCACTTGGGCTCACCTACTTCCTCTCTAAGTACGAGAAGGAGCTGCAGGTTGAAGGCCAGCCCAGGCAACTTAGTGAGATACTGTCTCAAAACAAAATAACTAAAAAGAGAGTTGGAGATGTAGTTCAGTGGTAGAGCAATTACTTAGCATGCATGAAGCCCCAGGTTCAATCACTTTAAAAAATCACAGCCTTAAATCTCCTCCAGGGCCAGCAAAAATGGCTCAGCAAGTAAAGGCACTTGCTACCAAGCCTGGTAATGAGTTTGATCCCCAGAACTCACACTGCAGAATGAGAGAACCCACTCCTGCAAGTTGTCTTCTTTCCTCCACACGCCTGCTACAGCACAATACTTCCATATGCATACAGATACATGCACACAAAATAAATAAATAAAGATGTAATACTTTAAAAAGCCATTTCCTACAGGGACTGGAACACGGCTCAGACAGTAAAGTGCTTGCTGAATGAACACTCAGTAACAACCTGAGGGTCTGACTTCAGATCCTCAGCACCCACGTAGAAAGCCATGTGAGGTGGTGTGGGCCTGTCATCTAGAGACAGTATCTCTGGAGATCCATGGAGTTAGCCTTGCCAAAGCAGATTCAGTGAGAGACACCATCTCAAAGGGGGAGGGGCAGAGAGTGGCAGATAAAGACATTCAGCGTTGACTTCTGCCTCCTTATATATGCACACTCTTACACACTCACCTGAACACACACACACATATATACACATGAACATTTACATGCACATTGCACACACACACACACACACACACACACACACACAGACAGAGGGGAAAGCGTGCCCATCCTACCCACTCAGAAAACACTTCTCAGTCATCCTGAGGACCATCCCAGGTCTGACCCTTGACCTGAGAGTCTGAGGGTCATTGAGGGGAATTAAAATTAAAAAATAAATAAACGGTTCCATCAAAACTAGACTTCCGACAAAAAAATTGTTGTGGCACTAAGGTGGCTGTGTGGAGTTAGAAATCTGGCTGACCTACTTTGTACTTTCTGGAAGGATGACCTTGTCAGCCACCTAGGCTCCTGGGGCTTCAGATTTTTACCTGCAGTGAGAGGCCACAGTCTACAGTTAGAGCTGGTGGGAGTGGTATGCCCTGCCCCCCAGTCTTAGAGTGCCTAGCACAAGCTCTTGCTGAGAGGCTGACAACCATCAGCACAGGATGGACTTTAAACTGCTCCAAGAGCAGACTGTGCACAGGCTCCTGGTGTCTGAATTCGGGAGCCTGGCTTTGCACTCTGTGTGCACCGGTGTTGGTTCCTATTTCAGAACAGGCAGGTACGCAGGCGTCTGTATCCAGTGTGGGGAAAGGGATTTGTGCACGGCATTCATGCAGTGACCACACCTCTCTATAGAATTCTGAGTGTAGACCTGCACAGGAAGGGAAACCCATCCAAGCCAGCACGGTGAATCCAGGGGTGAGCACCCTGGCCCATCTCCCAGCTCCGTCGAAATCCCTTGAGATTTGCAAAATTGTTCCTGTGAATCCTGCCCAACCCCGAGTCTGTCTGGAATTGAACTAGGAGTCTCTGGAACAGACTTCACTTTGATTCCTTCTTCCCAGACACAGGCACAAAAGGCACACACAACTCTCCCTGAGGTCCCCTTCCCAGGGTGCCGGTCCAGGAAACCCAGGCACAGAGGTTCTGTGCCCCGCCCTGCCTCCCCCTTGCCCCCACCCCGGCCTTCTCCCCAGCTGCCTCTACACCTCATGAACATGGGAGCACCCCATGGTCTAACTAACATGTACACGTTTAACTTGCCAAACGCAGGCGTCTAAACTATAGCAAGCGCACCCAAGATTTGGTGAGCAATTCCCTCTCATCCGCTCTGCTTCCCTCAAGGTACGCCCTTTCCCAGAACTACTGTGCGGTGCTGGGAGGGGACTTCGGTTCCCACCTCATCCCAACCCCCCTACAGGACACAGCGCTGTCAATCAGTATACAGTTTGAAGTGCTAAAAACACCCGAAGTTTTCCGTATGACTCAAGGTCCAGAATTCCAGTTCAGATTTGCATTCTGGTTTGGAGCAAGATAAAAGCGTGCATCCCTGCAGAGAGGTCCAGACAGGACGCGGCCCAGGGGTGGATCTGAGCCCCTCTCTTGTCCTAACCCCTTGAGGGTCACTGAGTGCACCCACACCCACCCAGGGCTGTGCTGGGAGAAAACCCAGCCGAGTGCGGTGGTCCAGGCCCAGGAGGGCGTTACCATGGTGATGCTCCTCTGGTCCCGGCGTCGGTCGGCAGTTTCTGTCCCGCAGCACAGCACTGGCTCTCCTAACCCCGGAGCTAGTGCGGTGGGTGGACTGGGAACTCCCAACCCGGCTTCATCCCGAGGGGCAGCCTACTCGGGACAGGGAAGAGGGAGAGGGGACCCAGACTGAGGAGGCGAGAAATGGAACGGGGAAGGGGGGGAGGAGGGAGGCGGGCCAACCGCGGGGGGGGGGCGGGGCGGTGTCGGGACAGCGGCCCTTTGTGCGACGCCTTGCCCTGCGCCCGCCCTGTTGCCGGCGCGGGTGATGGGAGCCCAGCGTTCCGCCCACCTCGCAACCCCTGCTGGGGCCACCGGAGCCTTCTGGGGGGTGTTTGGCGCAGTCCGGTTCTCCCTTCAGAATCTCCTAACAAGACTGCCGAGTCAGAGTTGGCTTCTTGTCCCTATCTACAAGTCATTTTGTCACCTGAGCCTCAGTTTCCTCACCTGTAAAATGGGGAAGTGGTGGAGGCAATGCTGGTAAGGATAGCATCCCCTCCTGGAATTGGGGAGCAGTGGTCAACATCGGTCCTGATGGCATAATCCCAGGCTTAGAGTGGTGGCTAACACACCCAGCCTTCAAGTTCTTGAAGCTCCCATGACAGAGACCGGATTGCAGTGAGTTCTGCACAGAACACCCCAGACACTCAGCCTGCTGGTGCCTTGACCTAGGACTCCCAGTCTCTGGAATCAAGTATGGAGGGAGAAGGTGTGTTGTTTGAAAGGTGCTCTGGACTCGGTTTCCGGTGGGATGATTCTGGAGTTGTCCGTACATTATCAAATACTGTGTCAATTGCCGAGCCAGAAGAAGGCAGAGACACCCTGTTCCAACGGCGGGGGATGTCTTCTACCGGGAACTGGGGCAAGAAAGAAAGGAACAACAACGACGACGAAAATAACGAAGAGTTAACTGCGAAGAACGAATGGAGTCGATCAGGAACTCCAGCGCAGGACCCTGGGAGATTTGAATGCACTTCTAGAGGACCCGGGTTTGATTCTCAGCACCCATATGGCAGTTCACAACCATCTGGTAGTGACTGCCACTACCAGTCCTGGGGTGGGGGAACCCCTCTTTTGGCTTCAGAGGGCCCCAGGAACACAGGTGGTACACAGATACACATGCAGGCAAAACACCCACACACATTGTAAAACAAGAGTGGCTGGAACTGAGTGAATGGAGTGGGCGCAGCAGGAAGACGGAGTTATAGACAATGAGAACAGCGCATGTAAAGCCTCCAGGGTAGAATCGCGGGGAAACCAATGGGGACAGGTGGGAGGAGAGCAGAAAGGAGGAGCAGTGGGTGACAAGGATTCCTCTTGGAACCTTATCCACAGCCATGTCCCACCCCACACTGGTTATCTGGTCTCTTTGAAAGAGCCTGGGTGAGGAGCCATCGCATCTCGCTTCCTGGGTAACTTTGACACATCCCTTCGTGCCCCTTGGGCCTCTATTTATTGGTGTTGGACTTGTAATCCTCCAGTAGTTCCGCCATGCGGTGGAGTTCCAAGTGTCCCCCTAGGAGATGTCACTTAACCTCAGATAACCCCTCCCTAATAGGCAAGAGCCAGACTGGATGTGGGTGGTTTTGTTGTTGTTGTTACGTTTTTTGAGACAGGGTCTTGTGTCTCCCAGTCTGTTCTAGAATTAATTCTATGTGTAGCTTAGGATGACCTTGAACTTTTGGTCCCTCTGCCAATAACCTTGCAAGCTCTAGGATTACAGGAATCAGCACCACACTGTTCCCTGTGTCGCTGGAGCTTTATACAGGCTAAACAAGTCCTCTACCAATAGCCCCAATTTAGGAATGCATTTGTTTAGGAGAAAATGGCCTTTGGTTTATGAGGCGGAATTCAGCGAGGCGGTGGGGGTTGTGAGTTCTGGACGGACAAAGACCAAACGAACACAACAGTCAGTTTTCCAGGGTCATGGGAGACAGAAGGGGTTCTCAACTATTTAAGCAGAGAAAAATGGGTTGAAAAGGCCTCAGGTACTCACAGAGTCTGTGAGAAATCTGGGGTCCCTCCTATGGGAGACGTGAAATCAAATATACTCCAGGAGTCTCACTGCCGGTAATGATCTGGAAGCCCCCGAAAACCAGTGGGATTACTTCAAGCCGTCAGCACACTAAAATGGAACTTTCTGTACATCCGATACTTTTACAAGCAAGCTACACTTGCGCTTCATTTTACAGATGAAGAGCCTGAGGCAGGGTCAGGCGGGGTAGAAGTCTGCATTCCTGGGCTGAACAAGGCCGACCATTCTGGAACTCGCGCCATTAACTACCTTGATGTGCTGCCTGAACGAATCCCAGACATTCCTCTTGCCTGGGTCACTCTTCTAAAGCCTTACAAGGACAGTCTAATCAGGCTGTGCCTACGTGTGCCCAGAACCAGTAGGGCTATCAGTTTGAGGAAGAGCTGGTCACCCGAGAGGGGGAGTGGACATGAAATGGCCCCTAAAGAGCAAGCGCCAGTGCAGTCCACCGCTGTGCCTCTTGGCATTCTTCATATCCTATGCCCATGCATGTTCTCCCTAAAACGTACTATACTGGTGTACTGATTGTGTGTAACAATACACTTCTGTTTGTGCACATGTGCATGTGTGAGTACATGCGTGAACATACACACCTATGTGGTCTGAGCCCACAGGAAGCCCTTCTGAACCTCCAATTCTTCTCTTGTGTGCAGAATTCCACTTCTCACAGGACTGCCATGGGGTTTCATCAAGCAGGCCAATGTTAAGGGCCGTGTTCTGTGCCAGGGACATAGAAGAATTCAGTTATACGACATGAAGAAGTGTGGCTTGTGCAGGGACCAACGGTTGTAAAAATCAACCCCCAAGTATCCAAGCTCAACTTTTGGGCTGGACTTGGTCCCTCTGGACTTTCCAGGGGATTCCCAAGGGCTGGCTAAGTATTCACATCCTCTCCCTTCAGTCAATGAGTAACTGAACCGTGTCCAATTGCTAGGCTAGACCTGGAGAAATCAAACCCACCCCACCAATGTCTGACATCTGTTGGGGAGAGGATGGGAGGTACCATGGGAAGAGTTTCTGCTGGCGATTCCTTGGGTAGTCCTGAGAAGATCACATCCCATCTGGAGCCAGAGTTTCCTCAGTGGGCCTTGGAGGTTCCAGATGCTCCTGGTGGAGGACTGTGGAAATCCCCTGAAATAACTCACTGAAAGGGTGAAAACAAAACCTGGTTATGAGAAGTCTTAAGCAACTGATAGCTTTGCCTGTGACCTTGAGACTTCAGGAGCCAGGTGCTAGGACACTTCACTAAGTGGAGATAGGCTCATCTTGAGAAAAAGGAGTTGCCAAATTTAGGGAGAATGTCTTGGGATTCAGAATTTATTAACCCCTTTACTAAATATTTATTCCTATTGTAAGGATGCCAGACACTTGGCACTCTTACATGCTTACATTTCCCTGTCCATGGCAGACATTACTAATCAATCACAGAACTTCCAGTAGAACCTACAGGCAGTCACAGAATCCTTATCAATGTACAGCACTGGCAACTGCCACCAGTCAGCACAAGTGATCATGGATCTGACATTCATTTGTCATCTGTGGGCTGAAATGTTAGTATGAGCTGATATGGTGGAAGACACAGGTCCCCAAGGCTGAGGATTTGGATTTGGGTCTTGCCTTAAAACCCCCAATAGGGTGGTATTGTGGCTCAGTGGTAGAGCATTTGCCTGGCATGTATGAGGAAACCCCATGTTCTATCCTCAGCACAGCAAAGGCAGACGCAAGTCACACATCTAAGGTCCTAGTGAGAATGAGTAGACACTACATCAGTGGCAGATACAATCTGTGGAGACCCCCTCAAGGAAGAGCCAGAGTCCTGGGGACCTTCAGGATCAGCCTTGTGGGCAGCCCACTGTGAACTTACGCCCTGGTACATTTTCTCTGGCTGTAACATAATACCCCAAGGCAGAACGATTCGTGAAGAAGAGAGGTTTATTCAGCTCTCGCAGAGCTGAAGTTGAGATTTCAAGATAATGGAAGTGTTGACTAGTAAAGGACACCAAGGGAGAGTATGACAGGCGGGTGGTGTGCGTCACGAGACAGGAAGTGTGAGCTTCCTCCTGTGAGGCATGGAAAATCCGGAGGGACCTAAAGAGGGGTTGCCCTGCAATCCCTCTAACTGCTGGGTTTGGGTGGTATCAGAAGGCAGCAGAGGTTGCTCTGGAGCCAGAGACTGTTAGCCTGGGGATGGTAGACCCACAGGCCCAGCACCTCCTCAGCCTCTAGCCTTTGTGCCCAATACCCTGCAACTTCTCTTTCCCTTCCGACCCAGCCCTGTCTTGTTATTGCAGGACAGACTCCATGGTGGAGTCCTGAGTACTGCAGGCTGTGCCCCTCTTCTCCTGGAGAGGCAGCTATGAGCTGCCAGTTGAGGGAGGAAGGACAGCAGCTCTGCCAGCCCTAAGCACCACTCAGGCCTCCCTGCCTCCTTTATTGTCTTCCCGTCCCAGAAGATTTCTTTATTCACAATACCTACTCCTCTTGGAGGACCAAGACCTCTGAGAAGCCTTGCCTAGTGGCCTGAGGCCATCCTTCTTGGCCTCACTGCTAAGGGCTTTTCTCTTACCCCCTCAGGAGTTCATGTCTGTTGGAGGAGGCTACATTGCATGGCTGAGCTGTGGACACAAACATGGTCAGAGTCTAGAGGAGGGAACCCAATCACATCCCCTAGGGGTCGAGTCAGAGAAGGCTTCTCAGAGAAAAGGGCTCTTGCCCTAGGGTTTTGAAGGAGGAATACGAGTTCACTATGGGAAGAAAGACGAGATGGCATGTGAAGCCAGGGAAACAGTGTATGCAGCTGGTCATTGCTAGCCATTTCTAGAAGGCTGGAAAGGGGTCTGTGCCTGGAAATATTTGTTGAGTGAGTATTTGAGAGGAAGCAGAACTCTGGTGTGGCTGTGTCAGAGCTTCAAGACTGGCAGTGGATCAAACCGGGCAAACAGAAAGTTAAAAAGATTATCCAACCTTGGGGTGACTGCTCTCCAGTTCACCAGAGCTCTCAGCTGTTCATCTGCTCATGCATGAGGCCCCTGCACCCAGTGGACATCAGCATCACACCCCTGATTCCGCACGGTCTGTTCCTGCAGAGTCTGGGCTGTGAACTGTTTTCCCAGCCAGGCAAAAGGCAGGTGCTCAACAGACGTTTATCTCCTAGGTGGATGGGTAGCATGGAGATTTTAAAATATGCTGTGGTAGTCTGAATGCAACTGACCCCCAAACGCGCTCATAGGGAGTGTTATCATTAGGAGGTGTGGCTTTGTTGTGCTAGGAATAGCGTTGTTGGAAGAAGTGTGTTACTGTGGGAGTGGGCTTTGAGGTCTCATGCCCACTATCCCAGACTGTGTCCTGTTGCTGTGCATCAAGGTGTAGAACTCTCAGCTCTTTCTCCAGCATCGTGCCTGCCTGCATACCGCCATGTCCCACCATGATGATAATGGATTAAACCTCTGAACTCTCAGCCACCCCAATTAGATGCTTTTCCTTTATAAGAGCTGCCATGGTCATGGTGTCTCTGCACCACAATAGAAACCCTGACTAAGACACTTGCTTACATATTTCTTACTCTTCTCGCTGAGGGCAGAGGACCCTCGATGTGGGCTAGACTTTGAGGCCCAGGTGGAGAGCTCAACATGAAGGAAGGTGAGGTGTGACTTCCAAGATGATGTCATAAGAGACAATGTGGCTGTCTTGCTGCTTTTGGGGTGATATGTCATAGGGACCCCAACATCATATAGCTAGAGTATGCAAGCATCCCTGTGGACATGCTGACATGAGGAGGCCTGATGGCTGCTATTGGTCAGCACCCAGGGGGGCATCTTCACTAGGTTCTTATCCTATGGAAACCTTTGAATGGCTACATCCCAAGATGGCAACCTGACTGTCACTTCAGGTATGTCACCCCGGGTCAGGGCCACCCCACGAAGCTGCTCCAGAAAACCCAGTCCACAGAAACTCCAGTAAACAAGAAAGGTTTATTGTTGCTTCACATTGAGCTTTGAGAGAGTTCATTAGGTACCAACAGATAAGCAATGGAGATGGATTGGTAGATGGGTAGATGGGTAGTCAATGGACTTATATATAGGTGGATGTAGATGGGTGGTGGATGGATGATGGATGGATGGATAAGTAGGCTGCTGGAAAGATATGTGGATAAATGGATGGATGAATGGACAGATGATAAATGGATAGTGGGTGGATGGATACGTTGACAAGTATGTAGATATCAGATGAGTGGTTACATGAAAAGAGAAGTGGATGAATGAATGAATTGGTTGGTGGATGGATGGATGGACGGATGGATGGATGGATGGACAGTGGATTAATGAATGGGTAGGTGGGTGGATAGATGGATGAATGGATGGACAGACAGGTTGATGAATGATTGGGTGGGTAGGTTAGTGGATAGATGAGTAGTAAATAGTTAGATGAATGAATGGAAGGACAGATAATGGATGGGTGGATGGGTGGATGGATAGATGAGTGGGTGGGTGAGTGGATGGATAGATGGATGGGTGGGTGGGTGGATGGATGGATAGATGGGTGGGTGGATGGGTAGATGGATAGATGGGTGGGTGGGTGGATGGATGGATAGATGGGTGGGTGGATGGATGGATGGATAGATGGGTGGGTGGATGGATGGATGGATAGATGGGTGAGTGGATGGGTAGATGGATAGATGGGTGGGTGGGTGGATGAGTGGATACGTTGGTGGATAGATGAATGGTAGATGGATAGGTAGATGGTGGGATGGGTGGATGAGTCAGAGTGCATTAGGCAGTGTTAGATATTCTACTGGGAAAGTACAGGGGTTCCAATCCCATCGAGTTTACTACCCTGAAAATCTGGACATTTGTCATCCTGGAGTGCCATGGTCACCTCTGAGTTTGAGGCAGGTCACCCTGGCAGTCAAGCAGGGAAGGGCAGAGCTGATGACCTTGAACCCAAAGGTCCACAAGAAACCCTGTGTCTCCTATCCCAGCTCTCTCTGGCAGCCCTGCCCCCCCCCACTTCTCTCCATAGTCCTAGCTCCGCCTTTCCTCAGTCAAGCTGGCCTCTGACTCCTGTAGGAAGTCAGGACTCCAGCATTTTTTAGAGACTGCATCATGCTCCTCACTCAGAGCCATCTTTGTGTGTGTGCGCGCAGTGGGAGAGCAGTTTGACTCTCTGTGGGGAGAGGAGTCAGGAGGACTCAGGGCAGAACTGGCTGCATTCAAAAAGAAGGGAAGTGAGAAGCTGCTATCCTGTGCAGAGACTCCGCTGACTCCAAAGATGTGGTAAACTCCAAAGGGCTCAGAAGCAAGCCCAAGACCCAGGGTGTTAGAGCTGTTTGGGATAACCCAGCATGTGTCCTGGGACACACACACAGAGAAGGCTTAATGCAAACCCAGACCACACTGACACACTATACCTCTCCCATCATGGTGGCAGAGGTTCCAAATTCTGGCACTTGGCACGGTCACACTGTTGGTGGCTGTGGTAGGCCTCCAGCATGGTGCTGCTCTATGTGGCAGAGCCTTTAGGAAGTGTGATGGTTTGAATAAGAATGACCCATAGGCTCATACATTTCAATGGTTGGTCCCTATACTGTTTTGGGAGGATTAGGAGGCATGGCTTTTTTGGAAGAGGCGTGTCACTGGGGTGAATGGCCTTTGAGGCTTCAAAAGTTCAGGTCAGCCCCCACCTTCTGCCTCCAACTTTTGAATCCGGTTGTAAGCTCTCAGCTATTTCTCAGGTGCATACCTGCCTGCCTGCCTGCCTGCCTGCCTGCCTGCCTGCCTGCCACTGTGCTCCCCTGCCTTGGTGCTCATGAACTCGCCTGCTGAAACTGTCAGCAAGCCTACTAAATGTTTCTCTGATAAGTCACCTTGGTCTTGGTGTCTCTTCACAGCCATAGAACAGGTGACTATGATGGGAGGCAAGGATCTGGGAGACCTGAGGTCACAGAAGACATATTCTGGAAGGGAATCCAACCTCCTCCCTCTCTCCTGCATCTTCCTCCTCCTCCTCCTCCTCCTTCTTCTTTCTCTCTCTCTCTCTCTCTCTCTCTCTCTCTCTCTCTCTCTCTCTCTCCTTTCATGAGATGAGCAGCTGTCTTTACCATATGAAGCCCTCTGCCACAGGGTTCTTCCTCACCACAAGCCCAAAGGCAGCCAGGTCAGGCAACTGTGGACTCGAACTCTGAAACCATAAGCCAAAATAAACCTTCTCTCTGTGTTTTCTCCTTCTCTCTGATTTTGTTACAGAGGCGGAAGTCTGACTAAAGTCTTGGGAATGCCTCATAAAGGGGACTGTCTAACAAAACAGAACACATGTTTACCCCAACTGTGGGTCTTTTATTTCTTGGTTATGTTCTAACACACAAATTCTTCAAATATAAGAAAATCTGACATATAGTTTACTCCCTGAATTTGCAATAGTAACATGCTGGAAATACTCAAATGTCCCTTTGTTAGTACTTTTCTTGTGGCGTGACCAAACACAGTTAAGACAACGCTTATGTTAGGTAGGAATTCTTTTGACTCAGGATTTCTCGGGATGTGGTCCATCATGGAGAGAAAGTCTGGTGGTCAAGGGCAGGAGCATGAAGCCAATGCTTCTTACCTGGATCCAGGCAGAGAATGTGTCCAACTCCGCTCGCTTTCTCTTTTTTATTCTTCTATACCACCCAGGCCTTCAGCCCATGGGTCAGGGTAACCCACATGCAGGGAAAGTCCCTTCCCCTCAGCTAATCCTCCCCCAAAATACCCTCATGGACACACAGAAGTATGCCTCAGTCTCCTAAGTCAAGTTGACAGTGAAAACTGACCATGGACTACTGATAGGTGCCACACAGGAGACCTTATGTAGCCACAGAGGCAAAAGGATTCACTTATGTTGAGTGATTTCTATTGCCTATTAATAAGCAAAAAGTAAAATATAAGCATATGCTGCCATTCATTTAAGAAAGCAGAAAGGGGTCCAAAGATGGAGCTCAGCAGCTGAGAGCACTTGTTGCTCTTCTGGTGGATCCAAGCTTGTTCCCAGCACCCACATTAGGCAGTGCCCAAGCACTAACTCCAGCTCCTGGAGATTTGATGCCCTCTTCTGGGCTCCACGGGTACTGCACTCATGTCACACACATGCACATACACAAACACACACATACATAAGTGAATCTGTAAAGAAAGAAAATTTAAAAAAGAAAACATGTCAGGTGGTGGTGGCACACACCTTTAATCCCAGCACTCGGGAGGCAAAGACCAAGGTTGTTAAACAGAGAAACCCTGTCTCAAAAAAAAAAAAAGAAAGAAAGAAAGAAAGAAAAGAAAAGAAAAGAAAAAGGAAGGAAAAAAGAAAGGAAGGAAGGAAGGAAGGAAGGAAGGAAGGAAGGAAGAAGTTAACCCAGGCAGTGGTGGCACATGCCTCAAGAGGCAGATGCAGGAGAATCTTTGAGTTCAAAGCCAGCCTGGTTTACAGAAAGAGTTTCCAGGATGGCCAGAGCTACACAGAGAAACCCTGTCTTGAAAAGACAAACAAACAAACAAAAAGAAAATGCACATATTAATTTAATTATACAAAAGAAAGAAAGAATAAACCTGAAACTTATTGAGAAGGGCCCTCCTACAGAGCCGGAGTGGGGAGGAAAGCTGGGAATGAGTTTTCTCTGGGAATATGTTAAATGACCCTGAGTTTTAACCATGTAAGCATTTTACACAGTTCAGAAAACCAGATGAGGGAACAAAAGCATAAACCTCGAACTTGTAAACAAAAAGACAGACATAAGCTCATCTGCATATCAAATTGATAATATCAAGGAGTTGGGCCTGAGGCAGATGCACCTGACATACCAGTACCCAGGAGGGAAGCAGGAGGATTGAGACTTCAAGATCAGCCCAAGCTATGTGACAAAATTCTGTCTCCAAAACAAGACCAATAACAACAAAACTATTGACTACCCTTGCCTTCCTATGACCCAGAGCCTGACAGAACTACCTCAAGCTAGGAAAGTTTACGTGGGCGCGGGGTGGCATGGGACTGCAGGCCATTATGATGGGGAACCACCCCAAATACCCCAGGCATCTTCCTTGGAGTGTTGCTCTCTGTGCTGTGATTTCAGGATAGGAACAGAGTGGGACCAGGACGCTTTGGAGCGTCAGCCTCCCGCACTGGGAGTTCAGTCCCAGGGGAGGGCCGACCTGTCCGGTAGAGCCACAGCCTCAGCTCTCAAAGTTTTCCTCCCCTTCATCTTCAGCCCAGGCAGGAAGGGAGCTCACTCTCCTCCCAATCCACATCTCCTCCTTTGGATTCCCCCCAGGATGGTCCTCAGAGTCCTGGGTACCTCTTCCTCTCTTGGGTCTTGCTAAGGACCTTCTCAGGACTGCAGTTTAGGAAGGGGCCTGAGAAGCCACCTGCTGCTCACAGGAGTAGCCAGCCTGCAAGGTGCTCTGCATGCACACGCTGCCTCTCAGCGAGATTAGACCAGAGGGCCTAGGACCTGGAAACCAGGGAGGCTGTTTTGGCTTTGGAGACAGGGTCTCACCATGTGATCTGGGCTGGCCTCAAACTCGCTGTATAGTCCTGGCCAGTCTCTTTGTGATTCCCTGCCTGAATTCCTTTAGTTCTGGGGTTATAGATGCACATGGCAACCTCAGTTGGGCACTAGATTTGTACTAAACACAGCTGGTCAGTTAGACACTGACTACACAGTCTGAGAAACACTGGGACCTGCTCAGGGTCATGGACAAAGATCCGTGACTGGGCTCAGGCTAATTCACTCATTGATTGATTCATTCATTCATTGACAGATTTGTTAATTCACTCATTAGTGAAACCATCCCTCAGTGTTGACGTCACCAGGTACTTCACTAAGGGTGTTCCGGAGAGAGGGATGCAGATACAAAGGTCCTGGGACAAGAGTGAGATGAGACCAGGGAGGGCCTGTGAGAGCGGGTTGCAGAGGCCTTTGGGTGCCATGCTAAGAATGCTGTCTTTTCTACTTTCTGTAAAGTATAAGAAGTTACCGAAAGTCTGGGCTTGGAAGGAACACAATCAAGTTCAGAGTCCAAAATTCTCTGACTGCGGTGTGGAAAATAGAGAAGCCAGAAGGCCAAGGCTGCAAAGAACCAAATAGAAGGTGACAGTGGCCTGGACTGTGGATGGGGCCAGGGGTAGAAGATGGAGCTTACCACCAGAAGCCTTATTGCCAGGGCCAGGTCACCTGCTCTTGCTGAGCAGAAGGAAGAGTAAAGAGTGTTGAGCAGAGGCAGGTCCACTCAGATGGAGGAGCAGGCTGGAGGGAGGGGAGTGCTGGGCTTTTGAGGGGTGTCTCTATCATGGGCATGATGATCCAGAATGCTGGAGAGATCTGCGCTACAGAGAGGTGCCACCATGCTGGGTCTTGGGAGAAGCCCTGGCTCCCTATCTATTCTTGGTGACTGACTGTTGAGAGGGAGGAGAGGGTGCCCAGGCCAGAGCCCCAGACTGCAGGAAGGAATTTAAGCAGTGGAACAGAAGCCCACAGGAAAACTGAGTGGTTGGTAGCTTGAGCATCTAGAGACCTTTGGGTAAGGTCACAGGGCGCTTTGGTGAAAGAGATCTGTGGCCCTCGGGAATCAGAGGCTGGGATATGTCCAAAGTATACTGTTGGCAGCGAGAGGTCTTGGGTAGAGCTAATCTCCAGGTGCTATTAGGGAGGATGCTGGGTGCCCAGCACCTCTCCAGCTCAGCAGCCTCCCACAGCAGGGAACTTAGCTTCCCACAGCTTCTAAGGATGGGAACATGGAAACAGCTTGCCTGGGTGCTTCTGGCCACAAGCCTCTCTCATGAGGTTGCAGTTAAGATGTTGGCGAACTGCGCTGCCTGCAGGCTTGACAGCTGACAGATCCTCTGCCAGCATGGTTTCCCCTCTCTGGCTGAGGGGTGGCTGCTGGCTGGGTGGGAAGCCTCAGTTTCTCACATAGACCTGGGACTACTAGGCGGCTTTACAATGTGACACTGACCTATCCCGAGAGAAGGTGGCTGGAAGCTGCAAGGATGAGGACCCAACCTCTGAAGTCGCAGTCTAGGTCTGGAACATTCTAACTGACTGGCTTTCGTCAGCGAGAGAGAAGACTGCCAGGTCCTCTTTGTAGACCAAGCACACCGACGCCTCTTTGTAGCTCAGATCTTGTCACAGCCCCAGATTGTCATCCTCTGAGGACAGGGAAGAAAGGAGTCCATCTTGCATACTGTATTCCATAAAGAAAATACAAATTAGGCACAGAACAGTCCCTGGCAGAGTGACAAGGCCACCCAGCTCCTTTGCCTCTGACAACGACGGGTGAACGCTTTCCTGGAGTAGATAGATCTAGGAGGCCTGGCTTCGGCAGTTTTCCTCTCTGTGTCTTCAACATCCACCCCCACCCCTACACACACACACACACACACACACACACACACACACACACACACATGCACATAGACTTTTTAAGTATCAGATGACCCAAAGCAGTAGCCACTGAGTTTGGAAAGATGTCCTCTTGTGTATTCCAACTACCACTGTTTACCGAATTCTGTCTGTGGGGCCAGGCAGGCTTTCTGGCACAGGAAATGGGGAGAGGAGAGCAACACTTGGACACCCTTGCATGCTGGGTCAATTTACCAAGGCTGCCAAACAAAACATCATGGATAAATATTTCTTCCAATATGTCTCCTTTCTGCGGCTCCAGTACAAATTTTGAGAGAGCAGTACATTCTACCCTCAGGACTGGCCTTCCGGAAGCCAGGGCTTTCAAGCAGTCGTCACCAGAGTGAGGAAGCTGTTGAAGAGATGCCCACAGCGCTGGACCACCGAGGGAGACTGTGGGCCGGAAGTGGGCTCTGCAGAGTGGAAGTTAGATAAGAAGACAAGTGAGATTCTGACAAGGGTTGGCTGAAGAATGTCAGCCGAAGGGAGATGGTTGCGACCCAGGGAAAGCTCCCTTGACTGTAAGACAAAGGATCCTGTAATCTGAGACGACTCAGATGTCAGGAAGGGCTAGCCCCAGCTGCCCAGCAGTGAGGAGACGGGCAGGTGTATGCTCCTGGTGGGGTGAGGTGTTGGCAGGGAGCGAAGGTTAACTTAAAGCACAGGAAAACTTGAAGACAGCTCACAGCCCACTCTTGACTCTCGGGCCTCCCTTCTTACAGCTTCTGGCCTTTCTTCTCTTCCTCCCTTCCCACTTCCTATCCCAGAGCCTCTCCTAGAACAAGTTTATGGGACTCTCCCTACGCCAGCTGTCCAGCTGGTCAATAGATGCTCTGTTCTCCCCAGCTCCCCCTCCATGTCCTCACTGCCACATGCCGGGGTCATTGCCTTCTCCTTCATTCCTCAGGGAAGTACTACTCCTCCCCCCACCCCCATCTAGGACAATATTTGAGATTCTTGAGATATCCCGTCGCACCTTTCTATATCCTTGGGCTCTGCCTCACCCTGTCCTTTGAAAACTCTCCAGGGATGCCCAAGGCTCTGAGAACAGGATCCAAGCATCTCAGATTGGCCTCCAGGGCACTGTGAATCCAGCTTCCTGAGAACTTACTACATTTTATTAATGGACATTAACTGCACCGAACAATGCACTTCATGGTGACATTTGCATAAGGGGCTTCCAGCACTCTACCCACACTCTAGTTCTAATATATTAATTTAACCCATTTCTATTCATCTGTGTATCTCCACGTGACTGTGGCTTACCAGGTAAAGTTTCAGTGTCTGTCTCTGGTGAGGTTACATGGCTTCTCTCTGACTCCGCCCTCTTTCTCCCAGCAGTCAGCCTAGTTTTTCCTGCCTAGTTCTGTTCTGCCCTGCTGTAGGCCTAAAGTAGTTCTTTATTAATCAATGGTATTCACAGCATACAGAGGGGAATCCCACATCAGAAGATCAGAAAAGCAAAGCAGCCAACCACTAGAGAGATCTTACCTTTACCAAGGATCAGACAAACAAAGGGGCGATCCTGCAATGGTCTCCACCAACCTCAGACTCCTTTTTATATGTCTTCCCCAGATTTCTCCTCCTATTTATTCTCTCTGCCCACCAGTCCCAACCTACTTCTCTCTCCTGCCTTGCTATTGGCCATTCAGCTCTTTATCGGACCTATCAGGTGTTTTAGGCAGGCAAAGTAACACAGCTTCACAGAGTTAAACAAATGCAACATAAAAGAATGCAACACATCTTTGCATCATTAAACATTAAACAAATATTCCACAGTATAAATGAACAAGTCACCTCTGCTCAGTCAAAAAACAAAGTAAACAAGCAAATAAAAATCATGAGCCACACAGCCACTCCCTCCAGGCCCCTGTGCCCAGACATTGATATAAACCCTTGACCAGAATGGATGTTCTGTTGCTTTGCCTGTCCTCAGGCTCTCTGCGGATGGAATCTGCTGGGGACCCCTCTGAGATTCACTTTCTGGTTACCACTGCAGCTACATGAACACAGGCATCAGGGCCCCTTCATGTTCACTGCCATATAGTGTTTCTCTGTCTGCATGGTACAGGGTATCTGCTTGCCGCCATCAAAGGCTTGTGGAGTTCTGTTGGGTGAACAGAGCTTCCGTGGGTGTTTCTGCGTGGGTCGCTGACACACAGCTGTGAGAGCTTCCTTTGGGAAGGCTGAGAGTGGCAATGCCAATGTGCAGATGGTCAGATCCCAGCACAATACCTACAGCACTGCTGATGGGTTGGAAATTGTTTCCAGCTTCTGCCAGGCTCTTCCATGCCATCCATGGTGCTGTCTGACCTGACTTCTAGCACGTTCAAAGGGGTCAGGTCTACGATGGTTTCTTCTTGGTCTCCGAGGGCACTCCATGGTGGACAGTGAAGGAGGGCATCTTTCCTAGGGCTCGTGGATCTTCTCTGCTCTCAGTGTAGATGTCACCCGTGGTTAGCTACACGGGCTGTGAGCATCTCAGGTGTGCATCACAGCATCTTCTCATGATCCTCATTGAGTCTTTGAGGCCGCTCTCCTTCAACCTTGTGAGTCCTGGAGTCAAACTCAGGTTATCAGAATTGGCGGCGAGCTCCTTTACCTGCTAAGCCCTCTAGTCAGCCCCCTTCATTTCAATATTTCATGAGAAAGTTGTCAAGTTTTACCACTTACATTTAAATTGATAATCCATACACAATGGATTTCAATGGGCAGTGTGATATAGCGGTCATGTTCACATGAAGAGCTGATTATTTTGACATTATTGGTTGGGAAGACCCTTTTTCCTTCCAGGACATGCCATGGGAACTGTGTGGAAGCCTTCCACATACGCACAGAGAAAGGGGCACTAAGGGAGGACAGTAGAATGAATGGCGGGTGACTCTGGGCCAGCAAGTTCATATCTGGGAATTTATCCTGAGGACATAACTGTGAATAGGATGCTGCTTTAAGAGCCAAAATTAGAAGACAATCCAAGAGTGTACCCAACACGTCAGGATCGTTTAATGAAGCTTGGGATATATATGGAGAGGGGGTAGGGATGTAGCTCAATGGTAGAAGGCATGACTAGAATGTACAAGGACCTGGGTTCAATCCCCAGCATGGAAAAAAAAATAACAAAAACAAAACAGTGTGGAAGCTCAAGAAAAATTTCCCCCGTAACAGCACTTCCTGACATAGTTTCCCAAACCTGCCAAGGAGGATCTGTGGCACATCCATGACACATCCATGTGAGAGGCCAACTATGAGCACACAGACATGCACACAGACGCACACCTGGAGAAAGGCCTGCAGGACACGCACCTCTGTGTGGACTGATGGAAGCTGTGGCTCTTTATTTTCTTTGTCTCTCCTTTCTCACAGTGGCCACACTTGGCCCTGGCTTTCAGGACCCACTAGAGTCCAGGACTGATTCAGGGAGGATGGAGGAGGCTGTCTGCCGCGGGCCACGCTGGAGGAGCTGCGGGATGCCATTGAAGTTCCAGGTGTCAGCGCACCAGAAGGGAATCCTCCTGATGAGCCAGGCTCGTTTAGGCAAGGCCACGGGACTGCAGACCCCAGAATGTCTTTTGCTTCTGCTGTGCCTTTCCATGTTGGCGGCGGCTCTCTTTCTCTGGTATCTAGCTTGGTATGAATGGATGTGGGGAGATCCCTACTGCCTGGAATACAGTGTGTTTATCTCTTGGAAACTTCCTGTTCTGCTGGGCATTTCTACCTGTGGATTGTCAAGAAGATGACCCTTCCCTAAGCTGTATGGTCTAATTTGATAATAATAAGGATAGCTTTTACAGAGTTTTGATGAATAAAAATAAATACAAGGATATGTTTCACAGCCAGGGTCTGTGAGTCTCCCCTAAGGAGCTGCATGGATTGTAGCTCAAGTTAATGACTGACAATTGAGTCCCAGTGGCCCAGCTAGTTTAAATTCTTTTAACCTTAATGTCGGGAGATGCGTTCCCAGGTCTCAGAGTGCATCACAGCTGAGACAAAGCTGTGAAAATAATGAAGTTAGACTAAGATGTTTTTGTTAAATAACTTTGAGGCAAAAAACCCAAAAAGACAATCCGAATTTTTAGAGAGGCACAGAGTTGAATGTGGGCCTCTCTAAGGTCAGGGAACAAGAACAAAGCAACCCAATTATTACTGGCTGGCAGGCTCTCCTTGCTACGTTTGGTTGATGACCAGAGGTGATGATTAATTCCTTATACCCATTTCCGTCCTCAATCTCCTGATGTAAAAAACCATTAATGAATGAATATGCAGCCCAAAAATTTAAAGTAGAGCTGACTGATCCTTTTTCATATATAAAAGTTTAGGTTTGTGATTCCTTATAAGATTACCTTTAAAGATAACTAATAAAGTAACTGGCCCTTTCTTGGTAACTGCAATGCAACCTGCCAGTAAGAGACCTGATAAGAACACCTTGCTTGCCCACATGGTTAATCTATAACAAGTTACTTGGGTATGTATGTATGTGGGTTCTTGGGATAACTGGTTTTTCACCTGTAATAAGTAAAATGTTTAATCATGTGAGGGAGATGGAAAACATGATTTTACCCAAAATCATTCACTTGAGAAATGGAGTACAACCATTTTGACTCTTGTACTGCCTAGAAAATTCTGTTAGGGTTTAAAAGCTGTGAAAATGCATGAGAGGAAGGAGAGAGAATAAAGAAGGAAATCAGCAAGAGAGGGTGTGAGTGCCTTTTTCCCTAACCCCTCTCAGATGGAGAAGTCTAGCTTTGCCAGCCCCATGGGTTTCTATCAAAACCCTGGGCTGCTGCAGGCTGGCCCCCCAGACAGTGGTAGCTGTCCCTCCACAGCTGAGAAAACAGCAGCTGTGATGAAGCCTGGGTCCCACCCTGTTAATATTTAGTTACCTTCCTGGGCAGAGGAGGCTGAAGATTGAAAGCATGGGCACGAATCCAGGCTCAGGTCTTCAGATGTCCCCAGGCAGCTGGGCTCTCGGAGGCTGCGGTTCCCGGTCAGTGGCTATTTCTTGGGAAAGAGAGCTAAGAGGTCACTCTCTGATCAACTTCCCACTGGCCAACTTAGCTTTGAGGCTCTGTACCTTGTCTGCACCTAGAACACTGAGATAGTTATTATGCCTGTCTCTTTGGGGTGTCTTGTACATAGTCTGCACACAAGCACACGCGCAAGCCCCCTTAGAACTGCATCGGGCCTCTCTTACAAGCTCATCAATGATCCCAGGTTACAGAGCATCGTTTCTGGGAAGTCAGAATGGTGGGAAAGTGAAGCATCAAGTCACAGCCGCAGTCAAGAGCAGAGAGGACGAGCATGCGCCTTCTAGCGCTCAACTCCCTTCTCCTTTAGTATACAGTTAAGCACCTAAGGCCAGGGAATGGTGCTGCTCACTTTTAGGCTGGGCTTTCCCGTGTCAATTCATGAAGGGAAAGCAACCTCCACCGTTGCATAAGCTCCCCAAGCCAACCTGATCTAGACAAGCCCGCACTGAGACTCACTCCCCAAGTAATCCTACATTGTGCCAAACTGATCATTGAAACGAGCCATGACACTCCTGTCTTCATCTATAAAGAAAAGCCTCCCCGCCCCCGTCAGATGCAGTACAGGACAACAGTTTGTAGTGTTCACCTTCCTTTCCTCTCAGGAAGTGTGCTAGCTAGTTTTATGTCAACTTGACACAAGCTAAGGTCATTTGAGAGATGAGAACCTCAACTGAGAGAAAAAGCCTCCATAAGATCCGGCTGTAAGCAAGACCATGGGGAATTTTCTTAATTAATGATTGGTGCTGGAGGTCTCAGCTCTGTAAGCATGATTAATAGAAACCCAGAGACAAGTACTGTGGTTCATCCTGCAGATCAGGAAAACAAAGCAGCCAGCCACTGGCTCCTTCTTCTACCTCAGTCCAAAATGGCGATCCTGCCTCCAGGAATCCCAGAATGAAACTGACTTAAGAGCTGTCTCCTCCCGTCTTTATTCCTCTCTAGTGCTGGTATTAAAGGCGTGCATCCCTACCACCCGGGTTCTATGGCAAGTTAATGTGGCTACTGGGATTAAGGTGTATGATGCCACTACCTGGTCTGTAAGGCTGACCAGGGCAGCTGGTTTACTTTCTGATCTTCAGGCAAGGTTTAGTTATTAAAATATAAATGAAATATCACTAAACATCCCATTGTCGATGGGGCTACCCCTGGGCTTCTATAAAAAAGCAACCTATAAAAAAGAACCTGGGTTCTATAAAAAAGCAGACTGAGTAAGCCATAGGGAGCAAGTCAGTAAGAAGCACTCCTTCATGGCCTCTGCATCAGCTCCTGCCTCCAGGTTCCTGCTCTATTTGAGCAAAAGCCAAATTGCTTTTGGTCATGGTGTTTTTCAGCACAGTGATAGTAACCCTAACAAGAACAAGAAGGAAGCCTCCACCTTCAGGACAGAAGACCCCCAGGACACTGCCAGTGGTGGTGGCTCCTCTGGAGTGGCTACCTCGATTACTCAGATACACCTATACTCCTGTGTACCACACAGACATGTGTGGGTACTGTAGTCCCAGCTGTCGGCATCAGAAAGCAGCTTCGCCTGACCTGAGCAGAAAGGTCATCAAGAGAGTTCGATTTGACTGAGCTCACGGGAAGGCAGACCCACCTTCCCATTAGCAGAGGTGTATACCACTTTGCGCTTTACAAACAGGAGGTGGTCAAAAACACATAACCGTAATAGTAAAATTACATCCTGTTGTTACTGACTGTTAAGGACAAAGACCCTGTCTTCAGAGTCCCAAGGGACTAAGGCCTACACTTATCTCAAGATGCCCATCAAGGGGACAAGCAGTGGTAAAGGTGGGAAGACGGTTAGAATTGGCACGGCTGGGCTGGGAATAGAGGGCCCAGCATCCTCAATCCTGTCCTGACTCGGGGGATGAAACTGTCTTTAAGGATACCAGGTCCTCAGCCTGCCTTCAGGGGCACCGAGTCCTCAGTCCGCCATCATGGGTGTAACCAAAATCATTAAAAGACCTGAAGTGGGGTGAGGGGAGGGAGGAGAAAAAGCAGGCACAGCCATGCAGCCTTGCTGAAATGGTCTGGTGGCTCACTCTCAGGCCTGCTTCTGCAAACTTTTATTTAGTTCCCACTGTGATGTCTGCTTGTGGATAGGGGCAGCCCCTGTCTCACCATAAGGTAACTGCTCTTACGTGAGAGGTAGTCTTGGTTTCTGTTATGGGGTGATCACTTCGCTTAGACACGTACAAGTTACTTTTGCTATGCAGTGGGGATACATCAGTGGGAATGGGCACTTTGTGGCGGGAATACATCGGTGGGAACGGGAACTTTGCAGTGGGGATTCATCAGTGGGAATGGGCACTTTGCGGTGGGGTACATTGGTGGGGACGGGAACTTTGCAGTGGGGATACATCGGTGGGAATGGGCACTCTGCGGTGGGGATACATCGGTGGGAATGGGAACTTTGGATTTTTAATAAGTGGACACCTAACCCACAAGCACTGCCCCCGGGCTTCACCTCTCTTCTCCTCCACAGCTGCTCTGTCCGGCTGTTCCTCTGCCCCTGAGAATCTGGAACTGTGACACTGGTAGCATTGGTTTCCTAGTGTTTGTTTGTTTTGTTTTAAACTAGAGGGTCACAGACTAGGGCCCCCTCCCCATTTCTGCTTCTCCCAAGCCCACCTCACTCTCACCCTTCCTAATCTCCCTGCACGAGGCAGCTAGTTAGAAATTACAAATACATGCAGGCTGAACACTGTGTACAGAATAAATAAATAAATAATCTTTTTTTTAAATGCCTCCTAATTTATAAAAAAAAAACCTATAGGCAAAACTATGAGGCATCTTTGGAGAAAAGAAAGAGAAATTACAAGGCTTGCAGGACACTGGAGCTGTGTGCATGGCCACAAACAAGCAGTAGCTGGTAAAGAATTCAGGACAGGACTGACCTAGGATCAGTGTGTGGTGGGGGGTGGGTTCCAGTCTTTATCTCCAAACTGTTTTCCCTCGTGATGATTTTAACCCCCCTCTCACCCTACTCTTTTGTTACCTTAGTGACTGAACCCTATCCAGTGTCTTCAGACACGCCTTTGGGCTCCTTGGTTCAGAGGTCTATACTGGAGACCAAATGAATACAAATACATTAAATTTGCAGTGTCTCTTCCCCTTTCCCGATTCAGGGTTTTATAAATCTAACTAGCTTCCAGAAGGGCCCTCAGACTTAAAATTTGTGGAGTCACTTGCCTCAAGTGTCGAGACCAAAACATGTCCCTGGGGCCTCATCCCCAATGCCCCACCCCCTGCAATGTCACACTATGACCCCTAAGATCCTCATCCTAGGTGCCTTCATTGAAGGTTCCCTCCAGTGAGTGGCCTGTCCTCCCCTTGGGGCTTGTTGTGCACCACAGGGCAGGTACCAAGTGAGTGCAGCCTTCCTGCGGGCTGACTGCATAGGGTCCTGGGGCAGGCGCCCCGAGGTCAGTATCATTGCCCCACCTATGAGGAGATGCCAGATGAGGAGAGCCAGGCTAGATGAGGTGACAACCCTTCCTAAAACTTGGCCTGTCACTTACTGCACAGAGCAGCCAGCGACTTCATTGTGACCCAAGCCTGGTGCTTCAGAGACTTTTGGACAAATATAGATGTCAGGAAAGGGTGGCCAGGTAGGGGAGGCCTCCTGCAAGGACTCTGGTACTGTCCTCACAGGCACGGGGCTATGATGCTGGCTCCCCAAACTCGGTCTCTATTTATCCCCTGGGGTCTTTTTTCACTCCTCTCTGTCTCCCAAGTCAGGTGCTCTGGCTTGGTGACCTCCTTGTCCTAGGAGGTCTCTCGGAGAGTCAGGTCCTGGTTTCAGGAGAGCGGACAGAATGGGAGCATATCCTTCAACCAGATCAGCATCAATTCTGAGGTATCTGTGAACCTGGGGTGCCAGACAGTCCTTGGGTGACATCGGAATATATGCCAGGAATCTGCATACCCTGAGAGCAGCCCTGAGTAGGACTTGGTGCCCAGACACTTCCCGAAGCCTCCACTCTGCTTTTGTAACTCCCTAGTCACCTGAGACTATAAATCCATTGAATCCCACAAAAGGGCCACGCTGATACCTGTGGGCTGGTGCCCCATCTGCCAGCATTCTTCCTGTCTTGTCAACCCACCCGAATCCCAGTCTACAGCAAGATCCCTGGCAAGGGACAGTTGACTGCCACAGACAATGCTCTGGGAAGGCAGCATCACCGCCAGGTCCCCTGCGGGAATGTCTGCCCTAACTCCGACCCACAGAGCATCAGACCATTCCCAACTGACGTTCTTCAGATAGTAGCTGGCTTGTTCTTCAGAAATGTCAAGGTCATGAAACACAAGGGAACACAGAGGCGCTGTGTCCGCTCACAGGAGGTCTGAGGGACACAAGTGACGTCAGTGGCAGATCCTGGGTCCTGGCAGGACCCTATGGACACTGCACATGAGACCTGAATGGGGTCTGTGAGCCGGCTGCTGGTTCTGGAAGGATGTCAGGGCTGTGACCATGTGGGAGAATGCCCTTGTTTCTAGGAAATACATGCTGTGTTTATGCTCAAATAACTCTGAGAAAATGTGTAATATACACATCTATACACATAGATTCGTATGTGCACAAGACAGTGTTCTGAAATGTTAATAACTCCGTGGACCTGAAATTTTTGTGCGCATTTGCAGGTGTGTGCATTTGCAGGTCATCAAGTGTCTTTCTCATTGCTCTCAGCATTTTTAAAACTTTTTAAATATTTTATGTTGATAAGTGTTTTCGTTCATGGTCACCACATTCTGCCTGGTGCCCGTGGAGGCCAGATAAGGGTGCAGGTACCCTGGAACCGTAATTACACAGTTGTGAACCCTCATGTGGGTGCAAGCAACTGAACCCAAGGCCTTAGAAACCCAAAGGGACAGGTGTCTGAGGTGTTGCTGGGCCAGCTTGGAGATGGAAATACTGGCTTTTTGTCTGCTGTCTACAAATGCCTCCCATATGACACCAGGAGTCCTGGTCTCCCACAGTCTCTTGAATTTCCCAATGTGACTGTGGACACTAGGTGTGAGAGACCCTCAGACATTTGGCAACTAACTGCCTTCTGCTCTCTTCCTGTATTCCCGTGGGGACTCCCGGAAGCCATGCAGCCTCTCCTTCCCTCAGGAGCTCTTTGCCGCCTCTTAGCTGTGGAGTCCTGAGTGAGTCGCTTCACTTCTCCTCTGCGAAGCAACCCCCAACCCCCATAGCTCTGGAAGTTAGAGAAAGATTAAAAGTGTCAGTCAGGACTTTGGAGGGAATTTTTATTGATTTTGTTTTTGGAATAGATTCAAACCTTCCAAGATGGCGACTGTTCTTATGGTGAAGGCCTTGGAACCCAGAGGAGAATTGAGACATCCAGGTACACTGAGCCAGGGGAGGCAAGTTCATGAGCAGGCTCTGTCCTCTCCCTCCCCCTGTCCTTTGCCCTCTCTGGCCCTGGTTTTAGCTCCCTGTACCACTAAGGGCAGAATGAAGTCTGCAGCCAAGCTTGGCAGGACAAGCTGACTTCAGGACAAACCCTTCTCTTTCTCAGCCGAGCACATGCAAATTTCCCAACAGGCTGTGTGTGTGTGTAACAGCTCCCCTGTCAAGTGAGGGGGCCCTTGGACAACTAACTGCTGGCTATTCTCTTCCTGGGGTTGTTCCCTGGCTTGGTTGAAGTAGGGTCTGCCAAGAGAGCCAGAATTCCAGCATGGGACAGCTAGGCCTTGAAAGTAGCAAGAGGGAGACCCGCTGTCTGCCCTCTCAGGGGAGTCACTTGGCGCCTTTTCATTCTCACCACCTATGGCTCTTCAGGGGACTGCTTCTGCTACTGCCTCTGAGGCTACCTCCTCTCCCAGCCCTAAGGCCCACCTGGCTCCTCTCACCCTCTGGAAGTCAGAGGGCAGCTGGGAGAGAATGGCTGTCTCCAAACGCATCCTCCATGTATGCCTCACAGGCTTCACAATTCCTGGCCTGGGTTTCTCCTTTGCTTCTCTCCTGAGCACTATGGACTAGATCTGCTAGGCCAAGCCAGCACGGCAGCAGTCATGATGGTGTGGAGGAGGGGGGGAGGAGGAGGATGGTGATGGTGATGGTGATGGTGATGATGATGGTGAGGAGGAGGAGAAGGAGAATGGTGATGGGGATGGTGGTGGTGGTGGTGAGGATGATGGTGGTGAGGATGATGGTGGTGAGGATGATGGTGGTGAGGATGAGGATGGTGATGATGATGATGGTGATGAGGATCGTGGTGGTGATGGTGATGATAGTGGTGATGATGATGATGATGATGGCAATGGGAGGTATCTGTTTGTCCTGATCAGATTTTTTTTTTTTTATCAACCAGATACTAGAGTTATCTGGGAAGAGGAACTTCAGTTGAGAAAATGCCTCCATCAGATTGCCTATAGGCAAGTTTCTACAGTCACTGTCCTGATTAGTGATAGATGTGGGAGGGCCCAGTCCCTCGGGGGCAGTCCCACCGCAGGCAGGTGGTCCTGGGTGGTAGGAGAAAGCAAGCCGAGACATCCGTGGAGAGCGAGCCAGTAAGCAGCACCCCTGCATGGTCTCTGCTTCAGTTCCTACCTTGAGCTCCTGTCCTGACTTCCCTCACCATGGATTTAAACTGTAAGCGGAAACAAGCCCTCTCCTCCTCAAGTTGCTTTTGGTCGTGGTGTGTATCAGCAACAGAAAGCAAACTAAGGCACTGACCTACCTCTGCCTCCTGGTGGCTAGTGTCTTCCAATACCAAGTAACTCAAAGGGCCCCTGGGAATCTAGGAGAGACTCGGCAGCATAACAAAGTAGGGGAGGCCCTCTCCAATCACTGTCAAAGTAAAAAGTGTCTGATGACCCTTGGGTCCTGGTCCATTAGCCCAGGTCTGCCCTGTGCCTTCACACCCTCCATGTACACCTCCACAACTGCATCTCCAAGCCAAGAACAGGGGGTTATCACAGCATGTACTGGAAGCCAGGTACCCAGCGGAGGAGGAGAGTCCCAGGTGGGGAAAGTGGTGCTGAGGCAGGGGAGAGGCCTGTAGCGTCTCCCTGGCCACAAGATGGCCTCACAGGAAAGCTGAGTGTTCAGGGCTAATGAGAGGCATGATGCCTAAGGATGGAGTAAGGAAATAAAGGAGAAAGATGAGATTCAGCAAAATTAAGTCACTAACAAACAAGCAGTACGTCCAGAACTTGGGACCATGAGGGTCCACCCCCATTCTCAACTGCTGCTGCTGCTGGGGCCTGCTGACCACAGGAGTGCACAAGAGCCATGGAGTTCTCTGTCTGCACTCACTCAGGACAAGCCCAGAAGCCAGAGGTCCCACAGTTCTTCAGTAGGGCCCTAGTGCGCTGTCAGAGAGGGAGTCTGGGCCTCCCAGCCAGCTCAGAGCCAAACCATGACTAAGCTGGCATCTGCGTGTGCAAATACACTCATACCTGACGGCTCACTCTTTCGTCAGTGCACCCCCAGGACGGGACAGGCACTGTCTCTCACGCATAAATGAGGAAACACAACTTCAGACAGGGCCTGAAGCTTAGCCAGACTCTCACAGGAGCAGAAATGACAGGGAGGGACCAGGAACCCAGGTCTGTATGACTCTCACCCACCCTAATTTACCTTTCAACAGAGTAAGGACCAGGAGCGTAAGAAAGCACAGAACGGGCCTCCGGACCAGCCCACTCTTGACCGTCCGCATGAAGCCCTGATGTGATCACAGGTTCTGATCATCACTGAAGCCATGTTGAGTCAGGATGGCAGAATAGGTTGTGGGGTGGTGATGAAGCAAGGATACATTCTGAGGAGAATAAAAGTCCAGGCCAGAGAGGGCTCTGTGGTTGAAAGAATGTATTACGACTCAGGAAGAGGACCTGGAGTCGGTAGCCAGCTCCCACTTCAGACATCTTACAACTGTCTGTAATTCCAGCTCAGAGGGATCTGATGCCCCGAAGTCACCTGCGTTAATGTGTGCGTGTGCACAGACACACAGGCACACAGGCATATACATAATTTAAAAAAAAAACTTAGGAAAATCAGAAGTCCATAGGAATAAAAGAAATGACCGCAGGGTATATGCACAATGTCAAGATTTCATAAGCCTGGGGCATCTGTGTGTTCATGCATCGCTTTACAGTTTTCTCCTGTTAAAGACGTGTTCAGTTTCACTTTGCATGGGTGCTTTGCTTGAGCGTATGTCTGTATGTGAAAGTGTCCAAGATTGTTTTCTAACATGGCATTTTTAGGATAGAGCATAGATCCCGGCTGCTTGTGGGTAAAGAAGGAAGATTCTGGGTGTAGAGGCGCAAGGGGGAATACCTGGTGCCAAGTCTTCCTGGAAACTCCCCCTCACCTCCTGTTGAAAGACAGCAGCGACCACTACCTGACTCGGTATGGTCACATAGTGGGAGCAGCCAGCCCTCCTGGAGCCCTGGTGAGGATCCCTGAGAAACATCTGGCAAGCCCTGTGCACACAGCTCTGTGTTCCTTCCTATGCAGGGCGGGAGACTCCAGCTGGGACAGACAGGGGGGCGGGGGGGGGGGCAGGACGGGACGGGACAGGGTCGCTTAGAACCAGGCAATGAGAAAAAAAGGAAACCTCAGGAAGACCCAGGCTTTTTAAATTTCCATAAAATCCACTGGGTGAGAACCCCTGAGCCTCCGAAGCCCAGCCCCCTGTGGTGACCACGGAGACGGACAGGGCCATGCCCACAGGGGCCTTGAGGCTACTGCAGCCCCAGGGTAGGGACTGTAGAACTGCCCTGCCCTGCGAGCAAAGATGAAAGGGGTTGAGTGGTCCCCATCTCGCCCCTCCTTCCAGGCACCCCTAGTTCCGATGGCGTTAGAAGTATCTTGGCTCTCAGAGTAGCCTACTGTCCCCGCAAGAAGCCTCAAGTCCTCTTCCCGTCAGAGGTCAGAGGGAGGACGAAATGTGAGAAAACAGATACATGGTTAAGAAAACTGTGGGCTGAGGAAATGATGGAATATTGAATGCTGGGTGAGAACACCCGCTGCTTATTATTCAGAAAAAGGGAACTTTACAGAGCTACCCAGTGTGATCCCATTTCTGACAGAAAAACAAACAGGCAGGACCAACTACACACACTTGCCAGGAAAAAAAAAATAGGACAGGAGAAAATTAAAATATGTTTGGTCTTGTTTCTTGGAGAAGAGTCCAAACTTATTCTCGTGTTTATTTCTAAAGCTCTGGCTGACGCTGCCATCTGGATTCTCTTTCCCTCAAGGCACATCGCCTGCTTCCCCTGCTGGAAGGCCATCTGTCCTCAGTCCTGGGGCAAGGGTGATAGTCTTCCCTGCGCAGTAGAGGAGGAAACCGAGGCTCAGCTTAGAGAGTAGCAGAGAAATCAAGGACAAGACTCCAGAATTAGAGCATTTAGAAATCTCCTAAGGCCTCCCCAGGGTGGTGGGTGGGGAAAATAAAGCTCCCGAGATCCTGTTTTCTTCAACATCTTACTAAGGAAACTATCAAAAGAATAGAAAACAGAGCGACTCTCAGTGTGGTCTCCACCCCACTTCGAAGAAAGCCTTAAACGAGGTGGGGAGGAGGACTCAGGGAAGGGATGGGGGACTTAGGAAGAGGGATCAGTCCCAGAGCCACAGGCCTCAACAGGCTCGCGCGTGCATGCACGCATGTGCGCGCGCGCACGTGCGCAGCACATGCGCACATGCCCATGCTCGCACAGACTTCTAGGCTCCACCGAGACAGTCCCTAGACTGGTCCCCAACGTTGATGGCGAACCGCAGCTGCCCTCCCCCTCCCGCCCCCACGGGTGCCTTCCTCCTTCCTCTTTCTACTACTGCCCTGCCCTTCCCCAGGCGGATTCCTTATAGGTCTCAGGTTCCCCTCCGAGGCCGTGAGGTCTGGGCTGCCCTGGAGGACATGGCCTGGGCCCCTGACAACGTGCGGAAATGGTCAACCCTGGCGCTGCTGGCCCTCATGGGCACAGCCCTGACAGCGGCCATCAACCCTGGCTTCTCGGCCATAATCTCCCAGAAGGGTCTGGACTTCGGTAATTGCCTTTCTCCCTTCCTCCCTTATCCTGGGGTGGGCAGGGGGAGCACTTGTTGATCACTTAGGGTGCACAGCCCTTTAAATCTGGCGGCTGGCAAGCTCACAGCTCTGCTAAGGAGATCTCCTTTCCCTTGTTTTATGTAGGAAGAAACTAAGGCACAAACTCATAGGGCTGCGTAGTGGTAGAGCTGGGACTTGATCACTATTCTTAAAGATTCCAAATGTCCCCGGGCCCCAAAGGTCCTTATGATCCCCCTCTTTCTACACTGTCGCCTGGCGCAAATTTCTAGGTCTTTCTTTCCAAAGCCTGACATCTGCCTTGCCTCGTTTGCTAGAGGCTGAGCAGGCTGGGAGAGGGGTTCTCACCAGTGAGATGTTTAAAACTCCGCTGGTAGACCCAGAGAAAGCTACCCCAGACTACTCCCCCAAGTTCAGGCAGGTAACAACTCCGCTCACCTGCTTCGCTGCCAGGTGCCTCACTGACCCACCGGGTCCCGTTTCTTCCACCGAAGGACCGGGTGGGACACACTACTCAGGTCCACTCCTGCAGGTAAGCACAGCGGAGTTGCCCAGAGGCTCTGGGTAGTGCACACCCGCTTTTGAGCTCAGGTCATCTCTGAGGCCCTCCGCAGAGCTTCTTGGTGCTGTCCCCTGGTGACATAGAGCGGAACTGCAGCACTCTGGGTGATCCCAGCTCAAAACAGACTAGACAGACAGGTCCACAAAACCAGTGTGCACAGGCCCCAGGGGAATCTGCTTTTCTACCCCAAAACTCAAGTTCTAGCCTAGGCAGGACTTTTCGGAATTTCAGGGATGTGGAAAGATTCCCTCACTGAGCTTTGAGGGTTGTGTTTAAACCCAGAACGTGTGTTTGTGTGTGTGTGTGTGTGTGTGTGTGTCCTCACAGGAGTGCATGTTTGACAGCTTGGGGGGGTCAGAAACTCAGTCAGAACTCCTCATGCTGCCACAGCTGCCTCGCTGTTCTCTTCTGCTGGTGTCCCATGTGGCAAATGGAGTAGGGTTTTAAAAGTGCGACAAGCCTATTCATGGGTGTTCCCCACACCCAAAGGTTGGCCCTGGATGTGGCCTGAGCTCAGGGAACAAGAGGCCTGCATTCCCATCCTGCCTCTATCTACCACAGGTCAGCTGTGGGCTCTTGAACAAAGCACTGGCCTCCCCCAACCTGTTTCCTCTTGTGGGGGATGGGAGGGGTGAAAGGATTTCTCGGAGTGCTCAGCTTTGCTGCAAGTAGGGCCTAGTGGACAAGAAGACCCCGTGCGTTTTATTATTTCTGTCCATCCCACTTGGTTCTTGGGAAGCCAGAAGCCTGTTCGGCTCGCCACTCTGCCTCCCTCCTCTCCCCTCAGGCGACATGTTTGCCTGGTTAATTGGATCCTTGATGCTGTTAGCCACATCCACACTGGTGGCAGAATTCCTGCCTTTGGGGCATTCATTTATTTACCCAACAAACAGTAAGTGCCAGGCTCCCCGGTAAATACCAGAGTTGCGTTAATACATAACAACCAAGGTTGCCGCCAACTTCTGGGGACTTTCATTTAGCGAAGGGGAGTGACATCAATCAGAGTCACTGTGAATAGATGCCTAATTACAAAGAAAAATGGGTGCTTCGAAGGAGACACTCAAGACTGTGAGGATAGTAATATCTGTGCCAGGAAGCTTCCCGAAGGAAGTTATAGGTAGAAGTTATAGGTAGTTATAGGTAGCGCCGTCTCTGTGAAGGCCCTGTAGAAAGCCTGGAGGCTGTAGAGGCGGGTGTCAGTGGGAATACAGCCCAGAGCAAGGTGTGGAGAAAGATGCTTGGCTGGACGTTTGGGATGGTTATATCAGACCAGGATTCACAGTCTAGAGCCCACAGGTTCATTGTGGCTTGCTTTGTATTTCTGTATGAGCTATGGTCTAGTAAGAAGGGGTGTTTGTTTGGAGGGGTGTATGTGTACATGATCATGGGGTGAACACACGGGTGTGGGTACATCTGGGAGTCAGGGGAAACCTCAGATGTTCTCCCTCGGGCACCATGCACTGTTGTGGGGGGAGGATTCTTCATGTTCATGTATGTGTGTGGGCACACATGGTTGTATGTGAGCAAGAGTCGTGTGGATGCCAGAGGTTGACACCAGGTGTCTTTCTTGGGCACACTCCATTTTACATTTCGAGGCAAATCTTCAACCCAGAGCTCAGTGGTACAGCTGTTCTAGGCATTACTCTGGGACCCCTGACCTCCTTCATGAGCCCTGGTATTACAGACAAGTCACCACACCATCCAGCATTGATATGGGGCCTGGGGATCTGGGCTCTGTTCTTTATACTGTGTGGCCATCACTTTAACTACTAAGCCATGTCCCCAGGCAGTTGCTTTGTTTCTTAGAAATAGGGTCTTGCTATATGGCCTTAAATACAAGCTCTCCTGCCTCAACATCCCCAGTGCTGGCATTACAGGTGCACCCACACACCCCTTAAAGACTGTCTTTGGGTTCAAATGGTTGGGAAAAGTTCAAAAGAAGAATGGCCCATTGCATGTGAATGACTTATCCCAGGGCTCCCAGGGCAGCCTTGGGACATGGACACCTTTCTGTCTTTGCTTCAGTGATATCAAAATGGCACACGGTGCGGGAGGAGTGGGTGAGCCAAAGGTTCACGATCCTGGCTGTCTGAAGACAGAGCCCTGCTCAGCCCTGCCCTTCCCGCTGAGGCCAGGCCCAGGGGTCTGGAACTGCTGGGATCCTCCAGCCCTGCTCCTAAGCTGAGCTTGTCTCTGCTCTGCCCTCTAGCATGCCAGGAGGGCGTGACCGTGCTGCAGAAGGAGCTAGAAATCATCAAAGTTCCCAACTTCTCTGGAATCTTCAAGACGAAGCATCTGGGGAAAGGTTCCTATGAGTTCTACAGGTGAGGCTTGCTGAGGCTTAGGTCTCCCGACACAGGTCGCGGGGACCTGAGTCCTGTGGCCAAGTTCTCAGCTCATGGACTTCAACCCTCCCAACCCAGCATGCACGCCAGCCCAAGGCATGCACGCCAGCCCAAGGTTTACCGCGCCTCAAGCTGAGCCTGGAGGTTGTCTTTCTAGCACCCTCCACCACTCCACAGTAGACATCATGAAACCTAAACCTGCGCTACACACGTGGATTCCAGGGACAGGAAAACAGCCTGTGCCTGAGGCGCAGCCTCACATGACTGGGTAGTTTAGCTGCAGCACCTGCTTGAGCCAGGCTCTTGAGTCACTGGACATCGGTCTCTCTTACCACCTCAGCATCAGGTCCTTTCAGTCCCCCAGAGACAAGAGGGTCACCAGGTAGTTCTAAGAGCGCAGCCCCCTCAGCTCTCTGTCCAGGAAGAAGTCTTCTCCTGCAACACCAGCCAAAGCTCTGAGGTACACTCTGATAGGCCAGTTTAAATAATGTACATGCCCCTAAACCAATCACTGTGCCAGAGGAGTAAAACAAAACAAAACAAAACAAAAAAACCTAACTGTCTAAGCTTAAGTCCCCCCCCCCCCGCCCCACCTGAAAGACAGGTGGGTTCCTAGCACAGAACGGGTGAGATGGGCTCCCTAAATATACTTGCGTGTCTGCTGTTCCAGGAAAGGGGGTGTGGCTGCTGGACAGAAAACCCCCAAGTGTTTCCTACAGAATTCCATGCCAGGTCCATTCAGCAGACATCTGAAACACCTACTGTATGTCTCTGGCAGACATTGGGTGCACCTACTATGTGTCACGGCATATTTCACGCTTCCAACAGTGAGAACGGGCGGACACTTAACACCCTATACAGAGCCCGTGGTCAAGGCTCAGCGTCGGCCATCTCTGTTGACAGTCACTTGCCCTACGAGATGGAGACCGCCTGTCGGCTGTGAACCCAAGAAGCCTAGGGTGGCACGTAGGTGAAGGGCCTCACGAAGCCCTCCTGGCCCAGGATGCTGACTGGGTGCTTTTTCCTCTGCAGTATGACAGTGGATGGATTTCACATCCCTAATCCCCGGATCAGTCTGCTGCCCACGGACAGGCTCCAGCTGTCCATCAAGGATGCCAGCATCAAGATCAGAGGGAGATGGAAATCAAAGAAGAACTTCCTGTGAGTCTCAGGCGCAAGGGTTGCTGGGTGAGCTGGTGACACTTGGAGACTTGTGAGCCCAGGTGTCGGGCATGTCCACTTCTGCCTTGTCTAGAGACATAGACATGTGTTGCCTCTATGTCTATGGGTGTGGGGGGGTCACTTAAAAACACTCTACCTTGCATGAATAGCTGAGTCGGGTCACACCCTAGTGCAGGACATGGCAAGGCAGACCGGGTGAAGAGTCGGCGAGTGTGGCTCAGGAGGGAAAGCTAAGCAGGACTTTTGGTTTCTTCCTGTGTTAGCTACTGCTGCTGTGTAACAAACATCCCAGTCTCAGTGACTTGAAACAGTAACCGTGATGCGTTGTCTCAATCTTGTGTATCAACAAGGCCCAGCTGGGAGGCGTGGCTTCTTCTCTGAAGTCCTGTGTGTCACCCAGAGCACAGTCTTAGCAACAGAAAAAGTGCAAAAGGCAGAGTTGGTCATGCACACTGTGTCCCTGTCATGCCTACAGGGGAAGTGATTAATTAAGTTCATTAATCAATTACTGGGTCAGTAACTGCCTAAAGTCGTGACACGAAACCCTCAAATCTTGAGTGATGAAATTGAGATGTACACGCGCATGTTCAGCTGCTAGTGAAGAAACAGAAGCTCAGAGAGGTTAAGAAACCTTCACAAAGCAAGGGCTCTGGTGGGACGGGACATGGGGGGGCAGAATGCCAAGTGAAAATCAGGTTGGGATATCAGGTTAGAACCCCGACATCCAGTGTTGTGAGGTTTGCACATCTGCCTCTTGTCTCTGACACGCCCCTATCCCCAGGGCAGTGCTGACAGGGAACCTGGACAGGAGAAGTGTGAGGAGGAAAGGGTTTGCTCCAGGTTGCTTCTCTCTGTCTCCCCATCAGCAAAGCCAGCGGCAAGTTTGATCTGAGCATCGAAGGCGTCTTCATCTCTGCTGACCTGCAGCTGCACAGGAACCCCCCAGGCCGCCTCACTGTGGAATGTTCTACCTGCAGCAGTTACATTGACAGGATTCATCTCCAGATCTCGGGCAGCATGCTGGGGTAGGTCTCCTGGGGCTGCAGTCCCAAGAGGAGACTGTCCCCCCAATCTCCCTTCCTCAGAAAGTCTGTCTGTAGACTCACCTCTGTACAGACCTTTTCAGAGCCTTGGGTGTGAGCAGGGCAGGACGTGGTGGTTGGGGGTGGGGGACCTTAGCAAGGTTATCACATCAGTGAAGGGCTCACTTAGGGCGGTAAGAACCTAGACTTAAAAAGGTACAACGTGCCCTGGACACTTAGAACTGGAGGACCTGGCCCAGTCTGGGGGCTGGAGAAAATGACATTTGAACAGAGATGAAAAGGGTGAGTAGGTAGAAGTTGGCGATGGGGTGTTTTGAACGGGGGAGGGGGAACCCACATGTGCAAACGGTGGTGAGAGGAAGCCAAGGTACCAGGGAACAGAGCAAGCCAATGCGGCTGGTTTACAGGGTGGGGGGCATGGGGAGGTGGGTACGGGGTGGGACAGGTGTCTGTAGCTGTTAAGAAAATAGTCCCAGGGCTCAGAGGTTAAGAGCATTGTCTGCTCTTCCAAAGGTCCTGAGTTCAATTCCCAGCAACCACATGGTGGCTCACAACCATCTGTAATGAGGTCTGGTGCCTTCTTCTGGCCTTCAGGTATACATGCAGACAGAATATTGTATACTTAATAAATAAATATTTAAAAAAAGAAAAAGAAAATAGTTCCATAAACAGGTTGCTGCAAGTGGGGAGAAATGTCTAGTGAAGGCTGCATGAGCCAGGGCTAGTTGTCAGCGTTCCCAGGCACACCTGAAAATCCCTTGTATGTCCCCACACATCCCCTCCAGGTGGCTGATTCAGCTGTTCCACAAGAAAATCGAGACTGCCCTGAGAAACAGCATCTATGAAAAGGTAGGTGGGCATCAGTGGTGGCAGAGCCAAGGCCTCAGAGTGACATCTTAATCGTGCTGGGCAGCTTGGCCTTCATCTCAACCCCTCAGCGTCCACAGAGCCCAGCTGTGTGCTTTTCAGACAGCCCCACAAACAGAGCAGGGGAGGGCAGGCCTAGTCAGCAAGCCTTCCTGTAACTGCCAAGAGGCTTCTGTTTACCTCCCCCTAGCTCCTTCACTGCAGCCCCTGCTGTCTCCCCCTAGCCGCCCTCCCCTCCCCTGCTCACCCCTGCTGGGCCCTGCCCTAGAATACACACCGCCAAGGAAGCAACTGCATCTCTGTGATTTCTTGCTGCGACTAGGAGGGACCCCTGTGGTGTATGGAGCAGGGTGATAGCAGGGTACAGATGGCAAGGTGTCCCCCATGCTGAGGACAGACATAGCTTAGCACGTTTGCAAGAACCCTCTGCATTGGGTCCCTGAAGGTCATCACCAGCAGGGCATCCTGCTTGGCAGCAGCCCTGGCTTAAGGAAGTGAGGTGTCAGGTGGCACAAGGCTACACGTGGGCCTGAGCAGGCTGGAGTGGGCTGGGGAGCCGCAGAAACTTCACAAGACTGGCAGATTCGGAGCCCCCCATTGGCCTGTTGGGTGGGCATTGGGGCAATGGAGCAGGCAGCATCCGAGAAGCAGCCAGAGTGTTCTGCCATCCCCTACCCCTCCTAGTCTGGGCCAGTGAGATACGTGTCACAGGAGCCACAGAGGATGGTCCAGTTCCTATTGGAACTTCAGAGCCTCCTGTGACAGAAGCACATTCCAGGGGCAGCTTCTCCACCCTTCCTTTTTCCCTTCTTCCTTCCCCAATCTTCCATCCCTCCTTACCTTCTCCACCCGCTGCGAAGACCTAGGAGGTGTTGCAAACCAAGGTCCACCAAATAACCACACTTTATTCCTTAATCCATTCAGTCAATCTGCATCTTTTTTTTTTTTAAAGGTTGTTTTGGTTTGGTTTGGTTTGTTGTTTTGTTTCTCTGTGTAGCCCTGTCTGTCCTGGAACTCACTTCATAGATCAGGCTGGCCTTGAACTCAGAGAGATCAGCCTGCCTCTGCCTCCTCAGTGCTGGGATTACAGTCTGCATCTTTTCATTGTTGAGTTAAGGCCTTTTACATTAGCGGAGTGTGTGTGTGTGTGTGTGTGTGTGTGTGTGTGTGTGTGTGTGTGTACACTGGGTATGTGTGCACTCATGAGTGTGAATGTAGACACACTTGTGCCATTCTGTCCGTGTGAAGGTCAGAAGACAACTCAGGTACCCACCCTCACTTTTCACCTTGTCTAAGACATGAAAGTCTCCTGGTCACTTTTCTGCAGCCTACACCAGGCAAAGTGACCCTCAGGCTTCTTCTGAGCACTTTCTGTCTCCACCTTCCATTTCTCCATAGGGAGCACCAGGGTTCCAGGTGCTTGTGCTACCTGCCCAGCTTCCACATAGGTTCTGGGAATTCGAACTCAGGCCCTCACTCTTGCATGGCAAGCATTTTTACCACCAAACTGCACATTCAGGGTTATCACTGAGGGGTGCACACTAACTTCCTCCTCCTGAAGTCTTTCTGGTTTACTGTGAGAATGTGAGAGAGGTATGCTTGCCCGAGCTCTCAGGCTGATGTGTGTCTCTACTGTGTCATGCACCCCCTCCTCAGTTCCTCTAAGTATCGCCCGCAGCACTGGTGTAGTAGAAAGAATTGCTTTAGCTTGCGGATGGATGTTGTAGCTTTAGCTTGCGGATGGATGCTGTAGATCTTTATTTCCCTCTGTGTTGTCCCAGGATAGCTGTTTGGGGGCAGAGCTCTTGGTTGGAAGTTCTGTCTGAGGACTGAAATGCATCACCGCTCTCCTTGCCTTAGGGCTTCGGTGGTCAGGTATGCCTTTGCTCTGCTCATTTTGCCTTTGTAAGCGCTTTCTCACCTGCTAGCTTCTTGGTTTTAGGTACAATATGACCTGAGATGGTTCTCTTCCGGTAGAGTCAACACGGGGTTCCAAATACTCAGTGTACTTCAATGTCATTTCTTTCCCCAGATCGAGGGAATTTCATCCTTGCTTGTTTGTTTTAACTGAGTAGGTGTCTCGCCCTAACTCTGTCTCGGCTCCCTCTTCACTCATTCATCTCGTCGTTATGACCCAGAGCCTGGATGTTTCAATGATAACTCTTGATCCCTTGCTACTCTCCATGTGCAGTAGCCACTCAACCTTGACTTCAGTTCCCAACATTCCTTTTTCCTCTTGGCCTAGTCTCTCAGCAATTGCATTAACTACTCAACTCATTGCTGGTTAAAAGCTGACAAAGGTGGGGAGGGTTAATTTGTAGTTTGCAGGCCTGGTCCATCATGGGAGGGCAGACAGGGCAGCAAGACACTGAGGTGACCAGTCACAGCACATCCAGTCACAAAGCAGAGAGACAAATGCTGGGTGTCATCTCCTTTTATCCAGCTGGGGACCCAGCCCAGAGAATGCTGTCACCCCATTCCAGCCTTTTCCTGCCTTTAGGGACAAATCTTAGGCACTGTATCAGCCCAAGGATGAAACACATCCTAAATGAACATACACCGTGGCTCAGATTTGTTAAGAGACCGTTGTAAGGGCTCCTGCTGCAGCGTGCCCGACCTTAGAGTCCGTATCAAGTCACGCCCGGGTGCACGAGCACAAACACGGAGGTCAATCTGAGGACCCGTGTGGCTACTGAGTAACTGACAGCAGGTAGTGTGTACAGCTTGGATACGAAGGGCAAAGGGGTCGTTTGTGTCTTAGGTGGGGTGGAGGGAGGTTGCATCATCTCTTCAAACTGACACACAACTTAAAACTTGAAAATTCTTTATTTCTAGAACTTTCCCCTTAATAGTTTTGAATCGTGGTTGATCATAGGTGACCCCAGTTTTGCCAAAGGCAGAGGTTTGGTTATCCAAGCTGCCACAATTGATCTGTTCCTTACCGCAGCAGAGAGAAGAGGGTTCTAGAGAAAGGGAGAGAACAAGGTCAGCCAGTTCTCAGACCAGTGTGTCTTCCCTTGTAAGGCACAGGCTAAGGTGAGGGCGCCTACACACAACCAACCTTAGAAGGTGCCCAGCTATCCAAACCCAGAGGAAGGGAAGACTGAACACGGACCACCCTGTGTTTGTTGGCCACCTCATGCTATGAAGGAGCTGAGATGACGAGAAACAGATAAAGAGACGAAAAGTCAGACAACTGAGAACATCAGAGAACATGGCGCTATAGCCCAGGTCCCATAAATACCCGTTAGGGAGGTTCCCGAGCAGAAACGACACGGGGTACAGATATGCAGGCAATGTAGTCTTACACAGTTAATTGTTTCTGAGCTTCCAGTGGCCAAAAACAAAAAGGAAACTTGATTAGCTGTGTGATTTTTTTTCTTTTTCTTTTTTTTTTGGGGGGGGGGGGATTCCAGACAAGGTTTCTCTGTAGCTTTGGAGCCTGTCCTGGAACTATTCTTGTAGACCAGCCTGGCCTCGAATTCACAGAGATCCACCTGCCTCTGCCTCCCGAGTGCCGGGATTAAAGGTGTGCACCACCACCACCCAGCTAGCTGCGTGGTTTTTAACAAGACACTAAAGGAAGAGAAAGCGTGTGCTGCGGTTTGGATTTATCTCCACAGAGTTCATGTACTGAAATCTTAATCTCTTAATCCCCAAATTAATCTGTTAATGGTGTTTAGAGGTGTGGTCTATGGGTGACACTAGGGTTAAATGAGCCCCATGATGGCCTTGGTGGCTTTGTATAGGCAGAGGCAGGAGTTCCTAAGCTAGTGCAAGCCCCTGTCTTGCCAAGCTCCACTCTCTACCTCGTTATAATCTGGAAGCCTCTTGGCAGACTCTGCCGTCGTGTCATCATGGACTTGAAGGAGCCATGAGCTAACTAAACCTGTGTTCCCTGTGAATCACTTGGTCTCTGGTATTTTGCTATCACCACAGAGAGAAGATGGAGGCGGCGTGTCTGGACTCTCACTTCCCACTCCTGAAGCTCACTGGCATGTCTTTGGTTGTCCCTAGATCTGCAGAGTTGTGACCATCTCCGTGTCCACCAAGCTGCAGCCTTACATCCAGACTCTTCCAGGTGAGGGCTGGGAGTGGGCTGAGGATGGAAGAAGATCGGGGTGGGGGCTAGAAGGGAGACAGAGTGGATGGGGCAGGCCTGAGCCTGGTGGCTAGGGGAAAGCGGGCTGCAATCCTCCACAGCTAGCATTGGGCCAGTTTCTTGTGCATTCAGAAGTGAAGTGGAAGCCAACTCCTTCCTCCAGTCAGGCAGAAGGCAAACACCCTGAACCCCAGCACCCCAGTACTCCTGTACCTTGGCACCCCAGCATCCCCGCACACACCCTGGCTCTCTGAGGCCAATGACACACACAACCTGAGATGAGAGACTGCCCACTTCTCTCTAGACCTCAGTTCCCACGCCCTGAAAAGGAACGATATCTCTATATACAGCAAATGACAATGATCACAGCTCCTGTTGGCGGGCATCCTCCTGCCCTAGCCTCCTCACTTCACTCCTGGAGAAACTAAGACTCAGAGAGTCGGGACAGATACTTGTTTGAATTCCCAGAGCCATCTAGAAGAATCCAGATCCCAGTGTGGAGATCAAATTTTATTCTTGGCAATTTCATACATTTATATGATGTGTCTCGATCACACCCACTGGAAGTTGGGGGTCTTAAAAACCTCAGATAGGACTGCCCCCTTGTGGACCGCGCACTGCTGGCCCATAACGCATGTTCTGATGCAGGACCAAAGAACAGCCTCCTCTTTCTCTCTCTTCCCCGATTTCACGCTGCAGCCCAGGCTAACCTCAAACTCCCGCCTCTGCCTCCCACATGATGGGATTGCAAACATGTTGCCCCCTCACTGAGCCATTGCTATATGTGCGAATACGTGCGTGTATGTATGTATGTGTGTCTGTGCACACATGCATGTGTGAATGTATATATGTGTGTGTGTATACATGTGTACATGAGTCTGGGGACTGAACCCAGAGCCTGACATTGACACACTGGGTGCTCCAACCCAGTCTCCATTGCCAGACTTCACATCTTTTCTGGGAACCTCGGGGAGTCCTGCAGGGGTCCTGCAGGGGTGATGGAAAGAGACCACAGCTCCCCTTGCAGCCGTGCAGCCTACTGCCACTGGAGCCAGCTCACAGCCCATTTTCTCTGTGTCTAGTGGTTGCCAGAGTGGATGAAATGGCCGCAATTGACTACAGTCTGCTGAATCTTAAAACCACAGATGAGTTCCTGGAAGGGCAGCTAAAGGTGAGGCTTCCACAGAGATGGGTACCTGCTCAAATACGTGCTCTGTAACCATGGAAACTGACCTCTTCCTCTCTGCTTTGCCCCACTCCACACTCCCCTGCTCCCCTGCTCCAGTCATGTTGGTCACCAACATTCCAGAAGCTCACTGTGCCTGCCCCGGCCCGGGGCCTTTGTGTTCACTCTCCCCTCTGCCCAGGGTGCTCTGTAGCAGATATGGACATTGCTCTCCCTGCTTCCTTCCAGTTCTTGGTCAAATTGGGCCTTCCCAGGGAAGTCTTCCTAGGGATGCTTTCCCTGGCCACTCTTGCTGAAATAGCCCCCAACACTGCCTTTATCTCAGCAGAGCTAATTACACCCCCCACCACCACCACACACACAGTCAAGAGAGGACAGGGACTTCATTGTCCACTGCTGTATGTACAGCACCTGGAAATATGCTTGGTGCAGGGTAGGTGTCGGGAAATGTGTTGGACCGGGGTAAAGGTTGGCAAGACAGAGGGAAGAAAAGGAGTGACATTGCCTAGGTCAGTGGTTGTCAACTCTCTGAACGCTGCGACCTTTAACACAGTTCCTCATGTGGTGACCCTAACCGTAAAATTATTTCATCGCTGCTTCATAGCTGTAAATTTGCTACTCTTATGAATCATAATGTAAATATCTGATATGTGTCCCCTGTGGGGGTAGCAACTCATGACTAAGAACTACTGGCCTAAATCATACCATGCAGAAATAAGCACACTCAAGACTGATTTAGAGCCTCCAAAACTTCTCTACGGTGATACAGCATACACAGGGAGAGCAAGAGTGGGAACAGACACAAGGAGACAGAGAGACAGAGCATACAGAGGCATAGAAACAGACCCACACAGCACAGATGCAAGCACAGACACACACACACACACACACACTCACACACACACACTTCATGACCCTCTCGTAAGCACCGCTATCCATCACTGAGCCAGAAGAGTACAATATGGACAGCTCCTAAGACACCCACAAAAATGTCTCCTGTGGCCTCCCACTGATGGCTCTGTCCTCCAGTGAACAGCCAGAATAAGGTCCCACCCTGGACAGCAGGGCCCTACCTGGGGCAGCTGGACTTTTCTCAGATGTCCCATGCAGCTAACCAGAGCTGCAGTTGGTACCAAACCAGGCCATTTTGTCCAGTGTGTGGCATGCTGGTTACTAAAATGACAAGAGTTATTCATGTGATGGGCAAGTGTGAGTAGGGAGCCTGGGTCTCTAATTATCCCCAAGGACGAGCTTGGGAGCATTTATGGGCTGGGACCTGGGGAGAGGTGATGGGATGTTAACTGGGCAAATAGAAGATAGAAAAACAAGGAACTTGGGGCAGGCAAAGCTGCGTGGTGATCTAGGAAGAAAGAGCAGGCAGCTGCATCCTCAGGGATCATCCTGAAAGCTCTCTGTCCACTCAAGACTACTCTCTAGAGGTACCGGACAAGACTGAATGCTTGAAATACCCACATACACACAAAGCAGTGCACACACCTACACATACACATACACATGGACACGTATGCATGCACACACACACACTCCACACACATGCACACATCTGGGTACATGCATATGTGCACATGTATGCACGCACATACACATAGTGCACACACATGCACATGCCTATGGCATACATACATGTACAGATACATGCACATGCATATATGTACACACTTGCACACATATATACATATACACATATGCAAATGCATTCACCTGCTCTTGGCTGGTGACCTGTTTTGCATGGGGGATGGTGCTGTCCTGCTCGTATTTCTCTCCTAAGGATGCATATTGAGCTAGTGTCCACTATCTTTAAGAACTGCCTGGTCGGCTGGGTGCGGTGATGCAGGCCTTTAATCCCAGCACTCAAATGGCAGAAGCAGGAGGATCTTTGTGAGTTCAGTCTGGTCTACATAGCAAGTTTCAGGTCAGCAAGGGCTACAAAGAGACCCTGTCTCAGAAAGAAAGAAGGAAGGAAGGAAGGCAAAAGGAAAAGAAAGGAACTATATGGTCTTCCACTGTGTGGGCAATGTGGACATTAACTTTAATTTAAATGGCAGCGTGGTTCAAAGGTTCAGAGAACATGGCTGGTCTGTATCTCAGTGGCACAGGGTCACCTGCATGTATGATGCCAAAGCTTCCGGGAGTGTTTCCACTGCCCTCCTGCCCACACCAGGCACCACACTGAAATGACGTTTGTCCTTTTGTACACATTTAGACTTTCGGTGCTCTTTAAATTTTATGTAAGTGGTATTCTACCATATGTGTCTACAAGTGGCTTTCCGGAGCTAGACATTGTTTTTCTTCCTAATAAGCAATCTGTTCTCATCGCACGTTGTCAGATCACTTCTTAGAGACATAAGGGACAGGTGTCCTCTCGGTAGCATGTGACATTTACCAAAAATGCACACCTCAGCCTTCCTGAATCTGTTAATGGGACAGAGGAAGCAACCTGGAGGCCACTGTTCTTTTGATGGCTGCTGAGCTGACTGGCAAGAGGGAGGGAATGGTGCAGTGGGAGGGGGTTTTGGGCTGTGTGACCGTCTCGTGTCCCAGGATGCCAGAAAGTGCCCTCCGGTGCCCTACGCTGACACCAACAGTTCCTGGTTGTGCCCTGCTCACCTGCAAACCTAGGACACCCAGACCTGCTCTGTGCTTTCCACCCAGGGGGAGTTTTTCTGGAGGAGACACCACGACCCACTCCCTATTACCCCACCAGCAATGAGTTTCTCCCCCAACAAGAGCTACATGGTACAACTGGGCATCTCCGACTACTTCTTTAACACTGCCGGGTTTGCATATCAAGAATCTGGAACATTGCAAATGACCCTGAGGGACCAAATGGTGAGTGTGGCTGACTAGCACAGAAAAGCATGGACTCCATGTCCAGCAGACCTAGGTGGGAGGCTTCGTTCCCAGGTGTAGAGCCCCAGGGTCAAGTGTCTCAACCGAGGTACTCTAGGTCACTAACGTATCCCTGCACCTCAGACTCCACTGTAAGTCACCCACACTAGTGTCCTCCTCAGAGGCCACTGTGAGTTTTAACTGAAAGAACAGTGCAAGAGACTGGGGCCCCAGACCTCAGTGCATAGCAACCACACCCCACTATATGCTATTCCCACCCTTGATTTAGCATCATTGACTCTTACCACGTGTTCATGGCTGGACTCACTCTGGACCTCAGTTTCCCCATCTGTACATGATGAAGTAACCCCCTTCTCTACAACCTGGGAGGTACAGCCATCCCAGCCAGGCCACTTACATGCTGGGCCCCTTTTACAGCACTCCTCAAAACCATCAGGTTCTCCTCTCTGTATAGGAAGACATGCAGAATGGCCACGACTAACTATGGAAGCAAACAGACCAGCCATGGGGGCCAGCCAGGCTGCTTATACACAGCAAGACTGGGCCCCATGGCTGGTGTACCTCAGGAGTCAAAGGTGGGCAGGAGTGGGGCCTCGCGGGATTGGAGGGGTAGCACGGAGGCAGGCTGGATGAAGCGGGCCATCCTGTGATTGGTGCAACAGCAGCAATCACTGACCACGCCCACCCTTCCTCGCCAATAACTAATCAAGTTGTAGAGCCAGGTAGTACTGGCACAGAGGCGCCACTGTGCGCTGATATGCGGTGTCTCACTCCCGGCCTGGCATGCACCTATTCCTCTCAGCTTTAACCGTCTCCCAATGTCCTCGCCCCTCCTCACCGCAGTTGCCAAAGGATTCCAAATTCCGACTGAACACCGAGTTCCTTGGGACCTTCCTGCCCAAGGTAGGAAAGCCTTGTCTCCTCGCTCGCTCTCTAGAATGCCAGGGAGGCTCACCTACCCATCAAATCTCTGCCGAACTGGGGACCAACAGAACAGACTGCCTACCCTCCGTCCCCCCACCTATCTCTTCTGCCTCCCCCTACTCCTGAACTTCCCTCCCTCACTGCCCTCCTCTCCTCTCTCTGATTCCTTCATGTTCCTCTCTCAGTCCTATGAAGACAGAACTTTCCATTTAGGTGCACATGAACAAACCAGGCGTGTGCCCTGTGATGGTGACAGCAATGGGTAGATGAGGTTGCTGTAGACGAGGTGGACAGGCAGGTTCCTTCTGTAGGCTGAATGGCTTAAGCCAGGAATTTATTTCTCAGGAGTTCTGGAAGACCAAGGTTGGGGTTCTGGGAGGACAGTATGCCAGCCACTAGTCCACGGGGAGAGAGAGGGATGCGCTGGTGTCCCTTCCTCTGAGAAGAGCCCTCAGCTCAGAGCTCGTTCAGCCTGGCTTCTGTAAACGGCCATCTCTAAGCTCCAATGGGAACTGCAGAACAGGAGCACAAACAGTCCATTTCCAATGGTGTCTAGGGATTTCGACAAGGAAGTGGCGGCTGAGGAGGTGTGGCGGGTAGAAGTGCCCAGGAGGTTTGTCTTGAACACTGGCCTTGTGGCCAATGCTCTTACCTCACCTAGATGGCCTAGGGGGAGGATGGATGGCTTGCATGGGTCTCAGATAAAAGGGACCTCTTCTGTCCCTTGTCACTCGTACCTGACCGCAGGTGGCCTTGAAGTTCCCCAGCGCAGAGGTGCAGCTGCTGCTCTCCGTTTCCTCACCTCCACACCTGAGCATCCAGCCCTCAGGCCTCTCACTCGACCCTGGCCTGGAGGCCCAGGCCTTTGCTGTGCTCTCCAACTCCTCCCTGGTCCCTCTTTTCCTGGTTCACATGGTAAGCTGGGTGGGGACCCTGATCCAAGCCTGAGCCTGGGGACACCGCCTCAGTTGCACCTCCCACAGACCCTTCTCACCAGCGTCCCCCGTGCACTTGCTTGTTTATGTGTGGATGTCCCTCCTTGTCCTTTCATTCATTCGATAATTCATTCCTCCACTGCGCAAAACAGTCCCCAGCTGCCTGTCTTCGGTGATTCAGAACGCGTGTGTGTGGTTTTCATCCACCCATTCACCTATTTGTCCAGTTTTTAATTAAGTCAATTACTCATTCTTACGTGAAATATGCTGTCCCTTCTCTGGCCCCTATGCCCATCACTTATTCAATTACTCACGGATTCATTTGCTTAACCCTTTGTTCAGCGGGTCCATCTTCATCACTTATCCGTCCATGCATATCTTGGAGTACTGCTTTTCTGTGAATTTGCTTAACCCTTAATTTGCTCAAATTTTCATTCCACTGCTGATTTGTATCCATTGATTGGGTCACTCTGTTGATGGCCCCTGCATGTGTCCAGCATTTCTCCTAGTAGGGGACACTAGAAGCCTGTGGAGCATCTGCAGGAATGTTCCCAGCTGGGGGCGCTAGAGATATGTGTGGCCGGTCTGCCCAGTTTCAAGCTACAGCTCACTTGGCAGATGAAATGGGTTCTGATTCAGTTCCCTGAGGCCATAGGTAGGCCAGGGAGCTGAGGTGGGGCTTCTCTTCCTTAGTAGCTTTTGAGGGAAGCAGTGGGTGGCTATTGTGATGACAGGCCTTGCCTCTTCCCAGACTGACAGCCCAGGACTCTCAGAACCACAAGGCCAAAGCCTTTCTCCCTGCTTCCTGGGCTCTGTGGGTATGACCCAGAAGTATGGTCACTCTGCTGGCCCTCCCCTGCCAGGAGTCAGGCCATTTATCTGGATCACTTGCTTTACAGAACACAACCGCCTCTTTGGAAGTGGACGTTGAAGCAGACAGGCTTGTTGGAGAGATGAAGCTAGAAAAGTAAGCCTGGGGGGCCAGGAGGAGGTGGATGTTCATCCATTCCTGGGCTCACAAGGGAGTAGTGGCCTTCCGCACACTCAACACCCAGTCCTGGCCTTGGTCCACCTGACCAGGCCTCAGATGGTGTGCCCTGGGCTCCATACCCATTTGCTCCAAGCCACAGGTGGTGACTTGGATACTCAGGAGAACTGGGACCTGCCTGAGCAACCTAGTAAGACACCGTCCCAAAGCAAAACTGGAAAGGACTGAGAATATAAGCGCTCTCGGGGCAGAGCGCCTGCCTGGAACGTATGGGGCCTGGGACGTATGGGGCCTGGGACGTATGGGGCCTGGGATGTATGGGGCCTGGGACGTATGGGGCCTGGGACGTATGGGGCCTGGGATGTATGGGGCCTGGGACGTATGGGGCCTGGGACGTATGGGGCCTGGGATGTATGGGGCCTGGGACGTATGGGGCCCTGGAACGTATGGGGCCTGGGATGTATGGGGCCTGGGACGTATGGGACCCTGGAACGTATGGGGCCTGGGACGTATGGGGCCCTGGGATGTATGTGGCCCTGGGATGTATGGGGCCTGGAACGTATGGGGCCCTGGGATGTATGGGGCCCTGGGTTCTCTCCCCAGCACTGCCAAAGGAAACAAGAAACCAAACTGATGCTCAGAGACAAGTGACTCCCCAGGCTCATACATAAGTGACCACATGTCCCTGTTTACCCAAATGGCCTGACTTTAGTGAATAGGCTGTGGGTTCATCTAACTGAGAAGCCCTAGGCTTTCAGGCTGAGTAAAGCCTGGTGCCCCAGTGATATCATTCTGTCTCTTGGCTTTGCTGTCCCCTGGGCTGGCTTCATTCCTTGCAGGTTGTCCCCATAGGCAACATCCCATGTGGCAGGAGAGAGACACTCACTTGCTACTCTAGAAGCCTTGCAACCAGCTCCCTCTGGGCAGCACATCCCCCCTCCCGCCCCCCCCCCCCCCCCCCCCCCCCCCGCCCCAGCACTGAGCAGGGAGGTGGGCTGTTCTCAGAGCTTAGGGTTTGGTCAGCAACTCTAACCATTCTGAGAACAAGTGACTCTCCCCAAAGGAGAGCCTGGGGCATGCTGAGCAAGCACTCTGAGTCAGAAGCCTGGGTGGTATTCATGGGTGGGTTCCCGGTCACTCAGGCCACTGGACGACCTCGGCTCCCCTCCCTGCAGGCTGACGCTGGAACTGAAGCAGTCTGACTTCGGCTCCTTTAAGGTGAGTTCGAGCCCTGCCAAGGAAGTTCCCGGCTCACCCGCACATAGCTTGCTCTGCGGGCAGGCCACCTGAGCCAGAGTCCTTGCCTCTTATAAACCGTGTGGCCTCAGGCCAGTTGCTTGCCTTCTCAGAACTCATTCCTTCCTCACCTGAACTTGTGTGCTGGGATTCCACTGAGACAAAACACACACAAAGAGCTATTCGGTGTGTTTATTGATGGGACAAATTAATTACTTTACTGAGACCCCATTCCTAGGTATTAGACGATGAGATCAAGCTGGGTGCATTAATCCCAGCCCTTGAGAAGCAGAGGCAGGCAGATCTCTGTGAGTCTAAGATCAGCCTAGTCTACATAGTAAATTCTAGACCAGCCAGGACTACATAGAGAGACTGTGTCTCAAAGAAAGAGGCAAGCGAGATCAGAGAAGTTCACCCTGAGGAGCTGATATTTGGCCATGAGAATGAGCCAGCAGCAGTGGGAATAGCAGAGGCATAAGGCCCTGTGGCAGGACCATCTTGGCACGTGTGTGGAATGTAAGGAACTAGGGTGGCTGGTGGCCAATGAGGAGAAGATGTAAGAGATGTGGCCAATGAAGCAGGCTAGGGCTGAGAAGATAGAGTTCAAGGGCAGTGAGCAGCCTCAGGGAGCCCTGTCCTTACAGAGAACAAGGAGCTGTGACCTGTGCCACTCTTAGGGTCCTGTGGTCGGACGAGGGGAACAGCCACAGGACACAAGAGTGTGACCACAGGGTATAAAGCCAGGAACAGAGGAAGGAGGGATTTGGAGGAGAGGCTTAGGTGGAATTGATGGAAGATGTTTGTGGGAAGGCATCATGGTGGTATCCGGGTTGTGGCTAAGTGACTGAGTGAGCCAGAAGAGGTCTGACCATTTGGCTGCCCAAGCGCTGTCCTCCTCCCTCTGTATGGACAGACCCATCCGTGTGGCACCTCCCTGGAGGCTGAGACTCCTGAGCACTGATAGACCCTGCTTCCCGCTGCTTTGCAGAGCACCCCCCTTCCCCACTGAGGGCCTTGGAGCCACCAGCTCCAGAATCACATGGTCCCAGCCTGCCACCTCCAAGTCTGCCGAGAATCCATCTGGGATAATAGCAAACAGAAGGCTAGGCTGCCCCTCCTGGGGCTCCTCTGGCTTCCCCTGCCCAGGCTGCCTCCGGCTGGTAACTAACTTCTGCTCCCGCAGAAAATGAAAATGGGCTTTCCCAGATGTAGAGCTAGGAGGGCACCGAACTGAGATGGCCACAGGAGCACAGCCTGGGGAGCGATAACGGCTACTCCAGAAATAAAAGCACACACATTTACGAGCTGTAATAGTCACTGCTCCAGGCAAGCATCTTGATGTGGGTCCAGGTTATCATTTATTTATTTGTTTATTTTTATTGTCATCAAAATAACGCATATGCAGCCCTGAGCACCAGGAACCTGCACTTCTGCAAAACCAAGCAGTGAAACTCATTTGTGTATTTCTACCATTCGGCTCCTGATTCAGAATACAGCCTTCCTGGCTTTTCAGTAGGCCTCTTTAGTTAAAATTCGGAATTCCTTGGTCCGCAGAATCTCCTTTTCCTGCCTCACACTTTGGCCCCTTGCTGATGGTTACATTCCGACAATATCCTGTTTAATGGCTCCCTCCTATTGCTCGGTATCAAAGTTGCGCCACATCCCCAAGCGAGTGCCCTGCTGTTGCGCTTAGTAGTTTTTGCTAGTTTATTATTTGTGTTAAATTGTCTTGTGGAAGACTCTTGCTTCTCTGGTTTTGCTTTTACTCCATGTTATTGCCTGCTCCCCGGCCCCCAACAGGAAGGATGTATGAGGTCTGTTACTGCCTAAAAAACACATATTTGAAATAAAGGCCTGCCTTCCTTCCTCTTTTCCTTCTTCCCTCCCTCCCTCCTTCCCTCCCTCCCTCCCTCCCTCCCTGTCTCCCTCTCTCCCTTTCTCCTCCTTCTTTGCTTTTTTTGTTTGTTTTTTGTTTTGTTTTGTTTTGTTTTTGAGGCATTGTAACCTTGGCCTGGAACTCACCGTGTCGACTAGGCTCATGGAGATCCACCTTCCACCAGCCTGTGGCTTCTGGGTGCTGGGATTAAAGGCACGTGCCACCATGCCTGGCTTGTTTATTTGTTTCAAGCCAGGGCTCAGGGTCTCAGGAGTCTTGTGCTGATCTCAAACTCATGATGCTCCTGCCCAGCCTCTGGATCACAAGCATGTCCTCCCGTGTCTTGCTCATTTGCAAGGCTTTTGTTGGCCGCTGTGGAAGAAAGGCTCCCTCATAGTCTCCCAACCTTCTGTGTCCTTATGGCCTTACCGGATGCCTGGTTTCCTCATATTTTGTCTGTCCTGTGCCCACTCTGGGGGCTTCTCTGGGTTGGGAGGCTGTGGAGAGTCGGGTAGCAGGGAGATGAGGTGTGAAGGAAGGGCGGTCGCCCTGATGACATAGTCCCCCCCACCCTTCCCATCCGAAGGTGGAGCTGCTGCAGACTGTCATAAGCTACCTCATGCCCACGCTAGTGCTGCCCAAGGTCAATGGTAAGGAGCTCTGAAGAAACCAATGGTTTTCAGCCCCAGTCAGAAAGGTGGGGTTGCCTGCCTGAAGGTCCTGGTTCCTGGCTTAGGTTAGAGGCCAGAGGATGGGCCCCTCAAGTGACCTCAAATGACATCTGACCCAAAAGTTCAGAGGACAAAAGGAACCTGCGTGCCCTGGGCTCCTCCTCTACTCCCATCCCTTACATCATTTCTGCCTGTGAGGTGGCGGGGACGGGGCGGGGGGGGCGGTTTGTTGAGTAACTTTTTCAGGGTGGTGTAAAACTAACATCTATCCCCAGCTGGGATTCACACCAGCAGCCCCGAGACTGACCTAACCAAGTTCACCTTCATGGGCAAGATAGGTCTAGGACAAATTCCTCGGGGCTGACCCACGTTACTAAACTATCCCCTGTGCTTGCATGCCTCAGCTCCACCTCAGTTTATGGGGTGCAGGGGTTATTCCCCCAGCTACTGCCCATTCACATCTTCATCTGCAACACAGAGGGATTCCATGTACAGATACCCCCAATCCCAGCTCCATGCTCTGCCTATAGAGCCCCCCATTTCACTCAGGCGTGGCACAGAGCAATGGTGTGTACCGTCAGAAGAGAAGTCCTACATGTGGGCTTGGGGGTCAGTGGAGTAGAAGGGGGCGGGGCACGCACACCAGGGCAGCCTTCCTTCCTCGCATGCAAACCTGTACTGGCCCCTGCTTCATGTGCCATCTTGTCTCGCACCATAGAGATGCTGCGTAAAGGTTTCCCTTTGCCTTTGCCCGCTGGGGTCCGGCTCGACAACCCCGTGTTTCAGTTCTACCAGGTAAGTCCCCAAGGTCTCCGGTCACCAAGTGGCCCGTGAGAATAGCCACCCACTGCTGCCAAGCCTCCTGTGTGCCACACCCTGCACTGAGCCCTTCCTAGCTTCACAACATCCTTAGGACACAGAGAGAGTTGGCGCTTAGGAAACCTGGGCTGTTGCTTGTTCCTGTAAACCTGGACTCACCACGTAGACACACAGTTCTTTTTAGGTGGGTGTGTTTAAGTGCCTAATATCAGATTATTTTAAAAAGCAACTGGAGATGCCGGGCGGTGGTGACGCATGCTTTTAGTCCCAGCACTCGGGAGCCAGTCTCGAACTCACAAAGATCCGCCTGCTTCTGCTTCCTGAGTGCTAGAATTAAAGGTGTGTGCTACCACTGCCCTGCCATGGGCAGTCTCCTGTAGGGATGGAAATGACTTCTATAGTCCACAAGGGAAGATGGGAAGTGTAGTCTTCCACAGGAAACTATCACCTAGAGCATGGTGTATAGCACTGATGCACCAGCATCATCTTGGTACATTTACATAAAGAGTTCTAGCCACGCCTGTCCTGCAAGAGTGTGGCACCCTGATGTTCGCACACCTTCCTCTGAGTTTCCAGGCTCCCGGGCTCCTGGGGACTTTCCCTCAACTGTTTCAGTCTCCCCTTCTCATTCTGTCCGCTCCCTGCTCACCAGCAATCCAGGCCTTCCTCCCCAGGCATCTTCTCCCCATATCCCTGGCATTCATGGCCGCGCTCAGCATCCACCCCTGCAGCACCCAGCTTTCCTCTGTGCTGTACACGTTGGCCACCTCCCTTCCACAGTGTCTGTACCCCAATGCCCCGGGCCCTTCATCCCTAAACATCCCAATAAACCCATAACCCCACAGGGAAGCCCTCACCTGGCCCCAAGTTCCTGCCTCTGTTGACAGCTTGCTTTTCTGACACAAAGCCCCTATGAGAAAGTCCTTTGTCACCAAGTTCCTCTCTCTAATGCATGGTGGCAGTCAATCCTGGTTCTTTAGACCCGGAGATGAGCACCTGAAGACGAGACCAGAAAACAAGCAACAGAGCAGAGGAATCTGCCCCCTCCCCACAGAATCTCTGGTCCTGAATTTTATCAAGGTCATCTTTAAAAAAAGAGAGAAAAAAAGCCCCTGGCAAAATTTAATTGCTTCACTTAGAAACAGAGGGAAGGAGACTCGGGCAGAGAGTAATTTTTCAGTCTTGATTGGAACCAGGTCTCTTGAGCTGCTGCAAGGCAGGAGTGACACACAGAGGCCCCCGAGGTGGCCGAGAGAACACCTACAAGGGAAGCTGCTGGCAGGGTCTCCAGCTGTCACTGCAGTCCTACAGGGTGTCAGTCACACTGCAGTCACACAGGTTGTCAGTCACACTGCTGACACCCTGCCTTTCTCAAGCAGACTGGCCTCACCCCGCCCCCTTCTTAGCCAGGCCCCCACGTTTGCTTTTCTTAAACGTATGTATGTGTATGCTTAAATGTGGGTATGTGTGTATGGCTTGCACACTGCGCATTTGAATGTATATGGATGCACGTGTGTGTGCATGTGAGCATGTATGTGTGCGCCCATGTATGTGGAGGTCAGAGGTGACAAGTGACATCCATCACTCTCTACCTTGTATCCTGAGACAGAGCTTCCCAGCCAGGCCACCCTTCTTAAAATCCCAACCCAGCAACATGTGCTCAACTATGTTCACAGCAGCTCTGTTTGTCACAGCCAGAACCTGGAAACAACCTAAATGCCCTTCGATTGAAGAATGGATAAGGAAAATGTGGTACATTTACACAATGGAGTACTACACAGCAGAAAAAAAATAATGACATCTTGAATTTTGCAGGAAAATGGATAGGGCTAGAAAATACTTTTGAGTGAAGTAACCCAGACACAGAAAGACAATTACCACATGTACTCACCCATAGGTGGTTTTTAAACATAAAGCAAAGAAAGCCAGCCTACAAACCACAATCCCAGATAACTTAGACAACAATACGGACACTAAGAGAGACTTACATAGATATAATCTACATGGGAAGTAGAAAGTAGAAAAAGACAAGATCTCCTGAGTAAATTGGGAGCATGGGGACCTTGGGGGAGGATTGAAGGGGAGAGGGGAGAGGCAGGGAGGGGAGCAGAGAAAAATGTAGAGCTCAATAAATATCAATTCTTAAAAAATCCCAACCCAGCATCCAGGGTGCAGTTCAGCTAACAGTGTCTGTCTCTCCCTAGAATTTCCTGGTGCTTGGAGCAGATGTCCACCGGACCTGAGAGATCACCACAGGCCCTGGGCCTGGGAGCCCTGCAGCTGCTCCCAAGGGGGCCACTGCACTCACAAGACATCCTGCTCCAGGAATCCTTTAGTCTTTGGCCCTGAACCCCAGCCCCTTGCTCACTTCCCCAAGTTCGGCTCTAGAAATCACCCAAGCCAGTGGAAGTTGAGCACAGGAAAAGAGGGAGGTTTGTACGCCAGGGCTCCTTGCCTCTTTCACTGCGGCCCCTCCAGCACCGGCCTTTCTGCTGGAACTGTGACATTACTTTGGACTTTGCAAAAGCACCTGTGTTTTTCCTGCACATCCTGTGTGTTGGTGTGGCTTCTTGTCCATCCATTGATGGGCTCACTGGCTGTCGCCAACAGGGGCTGCACATCACGTGTACTCTTGCGTCCCTTACACCTGCGTTAGCATAAAGTCCCGCCAGTATCCTTGGGGCTTTCTTAAATGAAGGGATGAGCAAGGGTTCTGCAGTTTTGAGAGGGGGCTTGTCTACTAGGCTATTGTTCCCGTCATTACCACCTGGTGTCGCTGTTGGGCTGGCGCCCCTGTACAGCCTGTTGACCTCCTGTGGCCAGCGCTGAGACTGCTGTTTCTCACTACCACGTGGTGGCGCTGTTGAACACATGACTCAAAAAGCAGGAGAGCTGTCCTAGTGTGGGAGTCATCAGTTCCAGGCTGTCCAGGACAAGTGTTGGATCTTACTGGGAGCTTTGGGGCATTTCCTTTCTTGAGACATCTACTGTTGTAACATCTCAGGACTGCCCAAGCCTGTTAGATGTATTTTATTTGGATCAAGTGGCCCCAAGGCCTCTGTGGGCTGGGGACCTTTGGCCTGAGATCAGAATGATAAACAGGAACACATCTAAAGGTTGAAGCAGGTGGTGGGGGCCGGGTGCAAGATCAGTTTAGTTTTTCAAATGGCATTTTAGTGACATCAGAGAGCTATGGAGAGGCAAAAGGGGAACAGAGTGACTGGAAGTAGGGGGCCTCTGGAATTCAGACTTCAGCCCGGCTGCTGACGGCAAAGATGGAAAGAAGGTTTGTTTACTGGGAGAAAAGCAGGTTAATGGGCCTCCTAAAGAAGGGTGCACACACCTGCTGACATCTTGCCTCTGTTACGTGGAGTCCAAGGTTCCAGGGCCACTAAACACAGGGCTGGGCCAGCCTAGGGGGGCCTCATTCATCCTTCCGTCCTCTCATGCTGGGACTCATTCATGTCTTTCTGATTGGGTCCCTGCCAATCACGAGCCCCACTTGTAGCAAAACTGGGGTTCCTACATTCCTACCCTGCTCAGAGCCCCCGTATCTTCTGTACCTTCCAGATGTCAAAGCTGTCTGGGGGGCTTGGCACGTAGAAGGTAGGAATTCTGTGTTCGGTTGCTTAGGTCACACACTGTAAAAAGGAACCAAGCCTCAGGAAACAAAAATCCTTCCTCTGATTTGTCCACCAGGAAGGTGCACCTGCTTCTATCTGCTGATGGCTAGTGGAGGACCTAAGGGCAGCCAGGGAGGTTTGAGGAAAGAGAGAACGAAGGCACAGTGTGAGACAAGGCTGTGCTGATCTCCAAAGCTAAGGGAAGCCCTTGGGGCTAGGGGTTGAGCACAAGATCAGCACAGTCCGGGGCTGCAGGGATGGCTCAGCCATGGGGAAAGCTGGCTGTTCTTGCAGAGGATCAGAGTTCACATCAGACAGCTCACATCCTCCAGGACAGTAACTGTAGCTCTGGGTGACCTGATGTCCTCTTCTGACCTCCGTGGGCACCTGCACGCGTGTGCACGTGCACACAGACAGACAGACAGACAGACACACACACACACACACACAGAGAGAGAGAGAGAGAGAGAGGATCCAATACTTTTTTTTTTTTTTTTTTTTTTTGCTTCTTGAGACAGGGTTTCTCTGTGTAGCCCTGACTGTCCTGGAACTTACTCTAGAGACTAGAGACCAGGCTGACCTCGAATTCAGATCTGCCTGTCTCTGACCCCTGAGTGCTGGGATTAAAGGCGTGAGCCACTACCACCTGGCCCAACTCATTTTTTAAGTCTCTCCTGGGACTGCTACACATGGAGACACAGCTTCTAGCTTCCTCGCCCTGTCTCCCATCATTCTTGTTGTGATTACCTAGGTTTCTCTAGACTTTCTGATTACCCTCAAACATGCATGACGACCCTGCTCTACCCTCTGAAGAGCAGCAGCATCTGGGCCCTACATGGGCAGGGGGAGCCCACAGTCCCCAAGCACTTCTCTCCCCTGTCAGCATGGAGTCTGGAGGAGAGAGGTATGTTCCCCAACACAGACCCAAATCAGGCCATCTACAAAGGGGTTGTCTGAGCCACTTCTCCTCCAGGTGGGGACATCCTGGTGCAAATAACCACCAGCATGCCCTAAATTCCTTCCAGGGTTGACAGCCCCTAAAGTTAAATGGCGGTGTGGCGGTGATGCTCTGTGATAGACCAAAGGACACCGGACTGCCTGCTCCGCAGGGGTGAATGTTATAGGGTGTGTTGCGGTTAATGCCATCAACCTAATCAGATAAACAAACACTTAGGAGACAGCTACAGAGCACCTCGGGGTATTTCTAGAAAGAGCTAGATTATAGGAGCTCTGACCTAGTGGATGGATGAATCCCCTAATGGTTTCCGCCAACTGTGATGGTGGCAGGTGGGGGGGATGGGAGTGGAAGGTAGGAGATGAGCCTTGCTTGGAGGAGGCAGGTAACTGGAAACATGTCTTTGGGGCTGTTTGTCTCTGGCCTTGCCTACAGTCTTTCTCTGCTTTCCCTCCGCCATGACGTCAGTCGCTCTGTTCTACCATACCCTCCCGGCCATGGTGGAATGACACCTCCGAAAGCATGAGCCTAATTAAAATCATCCCTCCCTTCAGGTGTTCGTATCAGGCAGTTCATGGTTTAAATTAAAAAGCGAAGGAACTGTCCTCTCAGGGTGACTGAATGCTCCCTGTGGCGGCAGCCCCCCAGTGGGTCAAGCATTGATTTACAGCAGGTGGGGAGAGGAGCAAGGCTGGTCACAGAAGACCATCCCCTGACTCGCCATATCTCACTGGTGGCATGAGGAGGCCAGGCCTGGCTCTTCATTCCATTTGATCCCTTCAACAATGCCCAAGGTAGATTGAGCACCTCACATTCTAGAAGAGTCTCCAGAGAGGTCATGGCCTGAGCTGGGACTGGGGCTGGGGGCTCACTTGTCCCATTCCCCAAGCAGAAGCAGTATGAAGTGGGCTAGAGTCAGAGTCTACATTTGCACGAACTCTCTGGGTGGTCTGCCATAAACCACAGGTTCAAGCCCCTGTCCCAGGCTCCTGACTCCTCTAGGGGGCACAAAGGGAACCTCAAGGAAGTAGAAATGGGCCAGGACTTGGGCTTCTCTGCCTTCTTAGCATTCCTCTCACTGCCAGTCCGTGCCTCCTCAGCAAACCCAGCCACTGCAGGTCCAGCAGTACCACCACGCCACCCCTCTCAAGCCTTCTCTAGCGCTCCTGACTCTTCTGCCAAAGAACAATTGCTGGGATTTTTACATTTCTGTCTTCAGTGTTTGCTGCTCCCAAAACACCAGCTAAGCCTTTGGAAAGGCTTGAGAGCTCTGCCACCAAGGGTTTCCAGTCCAGAAGCAAGGCTCAGTGGCACCAAGCTGTCCATCAGAGTCCAGGCAGGAACCCGAATGAGGTGCTGTCACAGGGTGGGGCATCCTGGAAGCAAGAGAGTAACCGGATATCTAAACCCAAGGAGGCAGGAGTGTGGACGCCGAGTGAACCAGGAAAACATGACCGCTACCAGACTGTGGGTCAGGAGAAGTGTCCTGACCTCTGACCTCATGCACTCTGTCCTCTGGCTGAGTCCAGGTTCAGATGAAGAAACTAAGTCATAAAGAACACAAAGCCAGGCCTTAGGCCCAGAGACTATAAGACTCATATAATGTTTATCTTTCGACTACTTCCTACTGTGAGCTCTGCAGCACCGCGAATTCCCATTCCTGGAATTTCCAGCCAACACATTTACACATCTGCAAACATGAGAGAGAGAGAGAGAGAGAGAGAGAGAGAGAGAGAGAGAGAGAGAACTTTCTCAGCAAAGGACTGAGGCGTGGCCACCATGTAAAGCACAACACTGCGTCTGCACTGCTTCGTGCTATTCACTACGCACTGTGGTACACACCTGTACTATGTGGCGATTTGCGAGTCTCGAGCAAGGGCCTGGAGATTGACACAGAGAGAGAGAGACAGAGAGAGAGACAGAGACAGAGACAGAGACATGAGGGCACGGATCATCCTTGAATTCCCGAAGAATGCCCCCCTTTTATTGTGTTCCAGGGCAGCTTATATAGGGCTTCTTAACTGCTAGCCATGCCCCAGCCAAACCCACCAGAAACCACTCCCCTGCCATCAGGAACTCCTGAGGATCTCATGCTCCGAGCAGCTGCAAGCATTGGAAAACAAATTGTTTACAGGAAATTCAGGGTCTGGGGGTCCACAGTCCCCACACCACCACTCCTGTGGATGTAGACGGCCTGCTGGAAGAAAGACTCCGGGGTCTACCAGTATCAGCATCAGGGCCATGTGCTCCCTGAGGTCTCTGATGAATTTTGGAGTATTAGCAGGGACCTAAGCCAGAAAGGCCATCAGTGGGCAGGAGGGGGTGGTGTCTAGACCTGGGGTCGTAGCACACTGACTGGCAGATCTGAGGTCCAAAGGTCATTGCTGTGGGAATTTCCCATTTCTGCAAACAGTTCCCAGCTGGGACTGTCCTCAAATCACCTGAACTGGGAAGAAGGAACTCCCATTGCCACCAAGTCGCCAGTCTCTCCATGGTCCTTCTCTGTCCTCTAAGCTGCAGAGCCCAGAAGAGTCTCCTGCTCATCCCCAACACCTCACACAGGAGAAACTTAGACCGGAGATGAGGCCACTCAAGGTCTGGGCATGGATCTGGGCATGATGGGAACACACCGTTCTGGCCAGGTTCAGTGGAAGCAGAGGCTCCCTGGGGACCCTTGGGACATGCCTATAAACTCTGTCCTGCTCCCAGCATCTGTCCCTGTCACTGGAACAACTCCTCTTATCCTAGTGCTGGTCATGGCATATCACCTCCTCAGACAGGCCTTCCTTTCTTTCTTTCTTTTTTCTTTCTTTCTTTCTTTCTTTCTTTTTTTATTTTAAAAATATTTACTAAGTATACAATATTCTGTTTACGTGCACACCAGAAGAGGGCACCAGACCTTATTTCAGATGGTTGTGAGCCACCATGTGGTTGCTGGGAATTGAACTCAGGACCTTTGGAAGAGCAGCCAATGCTCTTAACCACTGAGCCATCTCTTCAGCCCCAGACAGGCCTTTCTTGACCAGTGTTTCGGGATGGAACCCCACAGTCCCGGACTCAGGACCTGCTGGTGGCCATGAGCTCCACCAGTTACCCACCAGAGATTAGAATATGCACCCTAGAGTACTGGGCAGGCACGGGAAGGAGTGCAGGCTTGACCAACAAGTGTCTGGCGTGTATAGACCTCAATAAACATAGCTTCCTTCTAACCCCCATCAATCTTTAACAGCAGCCACAGGGAGGAAGACATATGTCATCAGGAAATACCAAGCTGGGGATGAGCCGGCGACTAAGGCCCCTACATGGGGGGCTGCCCCACGATAACAACAAGGTGGTACATGGCGCGCAGAGAGTCCTGGGCTGTGAGTTGCACATGCAGAGTTTGTATCTTTTTTTTTCTTTTTAAAATTTTTTTTATTATTATGTATACAATATTCTATCTGTGTGTATTCTGCAGGCCAGAAGAGTGCACCAGACCTCATTACAGATGGTTGTGAGCCACCATGTGGTTGCCGGGAATTGAACTCAGGACCTTTGGAAGAGCAGACAATGCTCTTAACCACTGAGCCATCTCTCCAGCCCCAGAGTTTGTATCTTAACCCGGGGCCTTCAGTCCTTCCCGTGAGCCACAGCAATCAGCCCGACAGCAATTCCAAGACACCCCAAGTCCATGGGAAGTGAGCAGGCTCCACCTATAAGGATCTTTTTAAAGTATTTTTTACGTGCATAGTTATTTTTCCTGCATGTGTGTTTTACGCACCACATATGTGCAGTGCCTGAGGAGACCAGAAGAGAGCATTAGAGCTCCTGGGATTGGTGTTACAGATCTGTAAGTGACCATGTGGGTGCTAGGAATCGAACCCAGGTCCTTCTGGAAGAGCAGCCGGTGCTCTTAATCACTGAGCCATCTCTCTAGACCCAGGCTCCATCTTTTGATGAAGAATACCCGAAGATCTTTGATCATGTTTCTAAGTGACCACAGTTATCAAAAAGCAGAATGTAGTTAACGCCACGCTGGGGAAGGTGCAAAGGATTCTGGGACTCCAGGGGCACATGGGAGTGGTCCTGGAGACGAAGGTGAAACAAGTTATAAATATTGGGAATGAGAGGATGATGTGGCGATGCCAAACACACAGGACCATCCCTGCTGCAAATTTTGCTTCCTGCTGTGAAATTTTATTATCTTTACTTTAATCATATATACCAATACCCAGGAAAATATGGGTAAATATCATGTGTGTGCTGAGTGAGCACTCTACCTTGGAGTTCTATCTTGAGCCCCAAACACCCACAATCCTACCCAACTAACCTTCATAATTCCTTGATAATTTTAATCTTGATTATTGTAAGGCCTAGAACCTTACAATATAGTATCATTGGAATGACACTTTCCATTTATTTCTGTAGCTCTGTCACCAAACCAGACCCAGAGGCGGGCCACTCCTCTCCTGGAAGCCGTTCCTTGGGAGATGAGAATTGGTGGGTGGGAAACCGGGTTTATTTAAAAGCCCGCAACCTGAATGGTTCAGAGAGCTCACTCTCAACGCTCCAAAACGCAGAACTCAGTAGCCAAGGGGGCTTCATAGGGATGAAAAGACTAGGCTGTAGTCAGGAAGGCTACCTGCTTCTCGGGGTCTTCACGGCCCTGGATATACCAAGCTCCTTCCTTTGGACCACCTACCAACTAGCTCCCAAATCATGACACAGAGACTTCTTATTAGTTATGAATGCTTGGCCTATCTTAGGCTCATTTCTGGCTAGCTCTTTTAACTTAAATTAACCGGTTTCTCTTTATTTACCTTTTGTCTTGGGACATTTTATTTTTCTTTCCTTCTTATATCTCAATTTCACTGTTTCTCATGTCGGGCTGATGGGTGGCTGCCTAGCCTCTTGCCCCAGGCATGTCCCTGTCTTTCTTCCTTGTTCTCTTCCTCTTCCTTCTCGTTCCTTTCCTATTTATTCTCTTAGCCTTCTAGCCCCACCTATCCTTTTCCTGTCTAGCTATTAGCCATTCAGGGCAAGGTGAAACAAATGCAGCAGACCTTTGCATAATTAAACAAATGCATCATAAACAAATATAACACACCTTTGCACGTTAAAGTAATATTTTGTAGCATAAACAAATGTAACACACGTTTGCCTAGCTAAAATAATATTCCACAACACCTGGGTGTGAATCTTTCTTATTTTCCGAGATCCTCTGGCTGTGGAACATTGCAGCCTTGGCTTCATGGGGCTAGCTCCTCATAGTGGGCATATCCACACACCCACAGGGTTTTGTGCATGCTGGGTTAGTACTGTACCATGGAGCCACGGTCCTGCTCCATTCTCTTTACATACTTAGAACTTCTCTGTTAGCCTTCCAGGAAGTTCAGGGGTTTGTGCTAGTTTATATTCAGAATGAAAGACTGAAGAAGGCAGGCACTGCCTGCTCTGACATCCTGTAAGGGTCCCCGATGTTCTGATGTCATGTGAGGGGTCCCTGATGCTCTGATGTCGTGTGAGGGGTCCCTGATGCTCTGATGTCATGTGAGGGGTCCCTGATGCTCTGATGTTGGGTGAAGATCCCTGATGCTTTCTACTCTATAAATCTGAGTGTGTTTAGCAGTTAAAATCTATCTTATAAGCTACCACCTCTTGGGGTTTTGAATGCTGGCACTAGCGAAGTGGAAAGGACTTGAAGAGGATCAAGAGTTCAAGACCAACCTGGGCTACATAGGCAGCCCCCATCTCCAAAATCAAAGAAACAAACAAAAGGAAGAATTTTGAAGAATACCAGGAAATAGGGAGGACATACGATCCTGTAAGGATGCTGCTGCCAGGTCCAGCACTTCGAGGAGCCGTGCCATTACAATCTTGCTTGAGAGAAGCACGCAGCATGACCAGTCGCTCTTCCCTGACACCTTACCTGGGCCACACAGTGCAGCCGCTGACACATTTGCACACTGTCTGAGTTATGCACAGCAAGTTCCAGAAGGAAGATTGCTGGGCTCATGGGGCACAAGGTTGTTTTGAGAGCTTTTGGGTGGTGTTTGGCTTGGCTTGGTCCTGGAAACTAACATTTGAAGACTTGTCAAGTTGCCGTCCAGACAATTATGCCACGGCCAAGACTGGGAGGAGAAGTGGTTATTTAAACAGAGCTGAGAAAAGGGAGAGTCCAGATGGAGCCACACCTATTATCTCTTCCAGCTTTCCAGGGCTGGCTTGGGACCCTGGGTGAGCATAGTTTCCTGTCTGTGACTCCAGGCCGCCCTAGCAGAGAGGTCAAGAGATTGGCCAAGGCAAGGAAGAGTGCGGGGTTCCCTCGGTGGGCGGGGCTTAATCCTTGGGGCCGGGCCAACCCTCCTAACCTGAGCAGTGGCAACAGCAATGACCCCAGTGGTGTCGCAAGCAGGTTCCAGTCCACAGGGCTCCCTTTCCCGCTTGCAGGAGCCCGCCTCCCTCAAGAACCACCCCCAACCCTGGGCCTCAGCTACTTTAAGAGCTCCAGAGCCAGCCCACATTGACACAGTCCCCACTCACCCAGGGTCCAGGATGGAGGCTGGGACTGGGTCTCTGCTCTCTACACTTCTGGGGCTACTGCTCCTTTCCACGCCCGGGACTCGAGGTGCCAACCCCGCCCTGGTGGCCCGGATCACCGACAAGGGCCTGGAGTACGGTAAGAAGCCGCACTGCAGGCTGGCCTAGGAGACTCCGCCGACACCAGGCACAGCCAAGACAGGGAGGACGTGCACCTCTGGTAGGGAGCCTGCTACATGGGTCATGTGACCATAGCTGCGATTCTGGCCAGGTCACTCCCTAGTTGTGTTACCTCAGTCCACGACCTGTATGATCTGACTTCTGCACCCGAACGGGGAGGCAGGTTTGGGTCCCCGCAGCTGAAGCAGGAGGTAATTGAGAGAAAAGCAGGTAGCGGTGGCAGATGTCAGCGGAGAGCTTGATAAACAACCCCACGCAGGGGCCTGGGATGGTTCCTTCAGGAAGAGTCCTGGTGGAGTTTGAAACGTGGCCTAAAAAATCCTCACGTCATTCCTGGAGGCAGTTAGAAACTGGGAAGGACTAAGGGAGGCCTTCTGGGGAATGGGATGTTCCACCCTGGGATCTGGGAGGTGGTGGTACGCGGCTTACCAAACTTTAAAACGTCATGCTTGGTGCCTTCAAGACAAGCACGACTCCTGCGCCTGTACTCGTGTTGCTCCCGTTTTTTGTTTTTGTTTTTGGTTTTTTTGGATTTTTTGTTTGCTTTGTTTTGGTTTTGTTTTTCATTTATTTATTGCAGTACTGGGGATCGAACCCAGGGCCTTGCACATGCTAGGCAGGTACTTAACCACTGATCTACAGCCAACGACTACACATTCTCTTTTTCAGTTTAGAATTTTGAATAGCAACTAAGTTACCCAGGCTGGCTTTGAACTCACTCTACAGTTCAAACAGGACTTGAACATGTTACAATTTTCCTGCCTCAGCCTCCCAAAGTAGCCTGGGTTATAGTCCTGAGCCAACGGGCTGGTCCCCACTTTAAAACCTAGGGAAAGGGGCTGGAGAGATGGCTCAGTGGTTAAGAGCTTTGTTTGCTCTTCCAAAGGTCCTGAGTTCAATTCCCAACAACCACATGTGCTCACAACCATCTGTAATGAGCCTGTTCACGCCTGCAGGGATACATGCAGGCAGAACACTGAATACATAATAAATAAATAGATCTTAAAAAAAAAACTTGGGAAAAAAAAGTATTTGATAAGCTACTGAAATAATGCCACAGAATTATTGTGTCCAGGGGGGCTTGCACAGCCACGACATGCCACATCTGGAGATCCTCGACTGCCTCGTCTTCTGAAGAGATCACAACATCCCTCAGTTGGGTATGGATGCTGGGATCTCAGACAGGCAACGGCAGGGTAAAATCAGGGAGGGCATTCAGGAGGAAGTAAAATAGAAAAGACAGTAAGAACTAGCCAGGGACAAAGGGTGGCAGTCCGTCAGAGGGCTTCTGCTGTATACACTCTAGAGAAGAGGGTGCATTGCAGGCAGTGAAAGGGAAGCCTATAGAGACCTGTGTGCGCAGCCCGACTGGGGCAGACGCTTGGGTCCTGCAGTTAGTAGGACCACTAACGGCATTTGTTTGGAAACCCTAAGTCGGGTGCATTTGTCTTCTGCCCTTCCTGGGCACGTGTGCCATGTGTGTCTCCATGCTCTGAGACTGATGATATGTACCATGTGTGTACCCAGAGCTCTGAGGTTGGGTGACATGTGTGTGTCCAGAGCTCTGAGATCAGTGCCATGTGCCATGTGTGTGCCCAGCGCTCTGAGGTTGGTGCTGTGTGTGTGCCCAGTGCTCTGAGGTTGGTGCCGTGTGTGTGCCCAGTGCTCTGAGGTTGGTGCCGTGTGTATGCCCAGCGCTCTGAGGTTGGTACCATGTGTGTGCCCAGCACTCTGAGGTTGGTGCTGTGTGTGTGCCCAGTGCTCTGAGGTTGGTACCAGGTGCCATGTGTGTGTGCCCGTGCCCTGAGTTTGGGTGTTTTGTCCTTTCGACACTTTTAGTAATGTTAATCCCCCTTTGCTGTTCTGGGAATTTACAGAGCACCCACTGTCTATGCTAGCCACAAGCTCTGAGCACCTGCTCGGTCTAGGCCGCCACTGGTGTGAGAGGCCGGGCCCCATCTCACCCATGACGAGGGTACCATTGTTGTCATCGTTTGACCGATAGAGAAAGTTGAGCCTGGGGACTTATTCAAAGCCACTCGGTTATGTCCAGGATTCTAGCCCTGAAATCCTCCAGTGTGTAAGCTTCCGCACTTTTCTGTGGACACCCGAACCTCGAAACAGGCGCGCGCTTTTCCTGACTCGAGCCCACGAGAACGGACGCATGTCCTAGGGGTTTGAACAGACGACACACACACAAAGAGACCGGCTCATCTGCCAAGGAGCAAGTGGCAAATGGCAGCTTTATTAAGCATAAGTCGGGTATATATACTGTGGGGCAAAAGGACACCAGCCCCCCATCAGGATCAAGGAAAGAGAAAAGTCAGGGGGCCGCACCCAAGGTGGGAGAGCAGCTGAACAGAGAAAAGAGGAAGCCAGGTGGGCGTGCTCAGGCTCAGAGAAAAGCTGACCCAGGAACCTTGCCTGCGGGCGAGAACCTTGCTTGCAGGTGGAATTACCATGACAGAAGAGTTCTCTCTGAGCTACACCCTTGGGCCATAGGTGATATTAACATAACAGGAGAGGGCAGTTCTATGCCACACCCTCAAGCTGATGCAGTGGAACCAGGAAGCAGAACAGCCCTGCATGGCGTCTCGGGAAAAGTGGGGAACTTGTGTACCTACACCAGTGTTTGCACACCCCAGGCCGGCAGCACTCCTTCCCTGGTCATGTGGTTGGTAAGGGCCTCTCCATCCCCTTATGTGTGGGCACCAGCCTGTGACTCCAGGCTCTGCAGGCGCTCTTCTGACTCTCTGGCACAGGTGGGCTGGGCAGCCTGTGCCGTGATTACCGTCAGCAAGGACACCGGCCTCTCGAGTCAGGGAAGGTGGGAGCCACCGAAGAAACGAGAGCAGAAGAGAGGAGGCAGGGTGGCCGGGCTGACCCCATCTTTTCCTTGTCTGCAGCGGCCAAGGAGGGGCTGTTGGTGCTGCAGACAGAACTGCAGAAGATCACGCTGCCCGACTTCACCGGGGACTTCAAGATCAAACATGTGGGCCATGGGCATTATGAGTTTCACAGGTGACTGGGGAGGGGCCAGAGGCCAGGAGTGGTCCTGGGAGCCTCTTGGTGCAGGCAGTGGAGGTTCAGAGGGGGTTTGTTGGAGTGAGCTGGGTACCTGCATTCAACATGCAGCAGTATTAATACCTCCTGAGTGTGTGGCCTGAGCCTCAGTTTCCTCATCTGTATGATGGAGCTGCTGCTGCTCTCTCTTCCTTAGAGGGCGAGCTCAGGATCCAGTCACTGCAAGATAGGCTTAGAACTTAAAATGAAGTAGTATCCTGCGCACTAATGTCGCCTTTTGTGGGTGGGACAGTCAGGGAGGGCTTCTCAGAGGAGGGGGCACCCAAGCTGAGTCTTCAAGGCTTTACTGGATGTAAGGGGCTCGTGTTTATTTAAAGAGGCATGGAGGGTGGACAGCAGAAAGAGGGCAGTCGGGCCTGTAGCCTGTGAACGCCCTCTGTACTTACTGCTCTCTTCTGCTATTCTTTTTGTTAGTGTACATTTATTAAGCGCTTGCTGTGTACCAAGCTCCCCCAGCATCTCCACCCCAAAAGGAATTGACCTATTGTTTCCCATGGACAGCCCTGGCCCCTTCCAGTCTTCTCTAAGGGCTATCTCAGGCTTTCTTAAATCTGGCCCCCTTACTGGGCATGAGGAGGCCAGGGTTGGAGGAAGGATCTGCCATCAGACAGAACGTATCTACCCACCCCTGGAAACTGTCAGTGGCCACTAAAGTTCATAGGGCCCAATCCTGTGTTTCTGAAAGCATGCCAGTTCCTCAGAGTGTATCCACCCAGCCTGCTGCAGGGGCCCCAGTGACATCAGGAGGTGTCCCAAGCCTGCCCTGTGCTCTGCCAAGCAAGGCTGAAAAGGAGGAAGCATGGTTCCTGGGTCAGTCGTGTCCCGAAACCAGCCTGATGCCATCCTCCTGTCTCCCTGCAGCCTGGAGGTGCAGAACTGTGAGCTGCGTGGCTCCTCCCTGAAGCCGCTCCCAGACCATGGCCTGAGTCTTGCCATCTCTGACTCTTCCATCAGGCTCCGAGGCAAGTGGAAGGCACGCAAGATCGTGTAAGTTAAGTCCCACCTGCCCTTGGGCCTGTGGTCTCTCTCAGCCTTCAGTTCTTCTTCCTGGGTCATCAAAAGACCACACGATGGACAGACAGGTGTCCCGAGTCTGTCTGTCTGTCTGTCTGTCTGTCTGTCTCTCTCTCTCTTTCTCTCTCTTCCACGTCTTTTAAAGGAACAGGGCTGCTTCCCGAGGATTTGGAGTGGACTAAATGAGATCGAGATCATACGGCCTGTTCCTGGTTTGTTTCCCACAGATCTGGACCCCAAAGCCAGGACCTCCCATGAGCTAAGGCTGTTCTTGGGAAATGACCTTCCAAATGTCCCTTCCCTCAGAGGGAGGCACAGAATGAGAGGAGTAAGCTTAGAGACAGATGGAGCTCATGGAATAGGATGCTGGAGACTTTGAGAGATGCCCAGAAAGTCCCCAGCTCAGCCTGCTCACTCCTTCTACTGCCCAGCATCAAGAGCTATTTGGGGTCACCAGCATTCCAGCCCCTGAATGGGGCAGCCCCACAAAACACACGTGGGTGATGTAAGGGTTCTAGAGGTGAGCAGGTCAAGGAGGAGCAGGCCTGGCTTCCCCAGGGATCTCTCTCCTCAGCTTGCAGATGGCATGTGCTTGCCACATTCCCTTGTGGACTCCGGACAGCACTGAGGTCTGCTTCCCTACATTCTAAGCTCCTGTGTCAGTGGCTCTCAACCTGTGGGCTGCCACCCTTTGGGGACTGAATGACCTTTCATAGAAGTCGCCTAAGGCCATTGAAAAACACAGATGTTATCATTCCAGTTCATAATGGTAGCAAAATTACAGTCATGAAGTAGCAACAAAAATAATTTACGGTTGGGGGGGGTCGCCACAACGTGAAGAGCAATGAAAGGGTCAGAGCATTAGGAAGGTTGAGAGCCACTGTCCTATGACGAGGCGCCCTCCCTGCCTCTGTTAATCACATCGACAGGGCTGTCTCCGTGTGGTGTCACCACCAAGGGCTACTGGGGGTTGGGCTTTAACCTGTGCATTTGGGGGCACAATTAAGCCCAGGACCAGTCTCAGCTTGGTGGCCTGGTCACATCTACTCCCAAGACCTAGGGTGGGAGCTTCCAGCAATGTGGTTTTTTTTAGATTTTTTTTGTTTTGTTTTGTTTTTGTTTTTGTCTTTTTGTCTACTACTCTACGCGGATCTACGGTGGATGGTGGGAGGTTGTGTGTGGGTCGTTCTGCAGGCCACCGGGCGGCGCTGACTGATGGTCATGGAACTACATGTGGTGCTGGGCTGGGAATCAAATTCGGGTCCTCGGGCCGAGCAGTCGGGCGCTCTGGCCCCTGAGCCGTCTCTCCAGCTCAGCAATGTGTTTTTACAAAGTGTCTGGTATAAACTGAGCCCCACTAGAAGTGCTAGATGGCCAAATTTACAGCTTTGGTGTAACTGGGGGAGGGGGAAGGGGCGCACAAATCTTCCTGATTCTTCCACAGGCCACTGAAGCTTACACGCTGAAATGGCAACACCCATTATTCCACTTATTTGGGGGACTGGAGAGAGAGCTCAGCAGTTAAGAGCACTGGCTGCTCCTGCAGGGGACCTGAGTTCTGTTCCTAGTTTCACGCGAGGCAGCTCCCAACCGCCTGTAACTCCAGCTCTAGGGGACTTGATGCCTTCTTCTGGCCTCCATGGCCACCTAAACACACACTGATGCAGACACGGACACATAAATAGAAGTAAATCTTAGGAAGATGTTCTTGCCGCTTTCTCTGTCGTTTTTAGAGTTTCTCTGTATAACAGCCTTAGCTATCCTGGAACTCCCTCTGTAGACCAGGCTGGCCTTGAACTCACAGAGATCCGCCTGCCTCTGCCTCCTGTGTGCTAGGATTAAAGGTGTGCACCACCAGCGCCCAGGCACCCAGGCAGGTTTGTTTTTTTAAGGTTGGTTTTCTTCTGTATCATGTGTATGGGGGTAGGTGAGTGAGGGGGGACATGCTCACCCGTGGTGGCCATAGGCATTACATCATACTGGACCTGGGCTGACAGATCCTTGACGGCCCTCTGGGTCCTCTGCAGGAGCAGTAGACATGTTTAACTGCTGTGGTCTCCCCAGGTCCCCTCAGGCTGTTTCCTGAAGGTACTTCTTTGTGGGTTGTTTTTGTTTTCTCTACTCCTCATGATGCTTCAGTGAGCCACTCCCCACACACATTACAGAGAGAGTTGGGAGTCGGGTATCTGGCCTGATTGTGTGTTCTGGAACTCGGACAGCTGTGCCGGGTGGTTCCAGAAAGTGCTCTCGTGTCCCCTGTGGGCCACGGCACCTGCAGTGCCTATTCGCCTTCATCTTCAAAAGTCTCAGCTTTGTGGTGGGAACCGGCATTGTCGTAGGTTCATTTTCCGTAACTTTTCCTGTGCTCAGCGCTTGGCAGAGCTTGGGTTTCTTTTCATTGCTTTCTCCCTTCCTTGCTACCTTGTTCATTGTGTGGACTAAGAAATGAGCCCCCGCTCTCCCCGTGCTCATATGTTAAGGAGGCAATGCCTCCCAACCCCACTGGCTCACACTGTGTATATATGGGGTTTGTTTGACCCCTGGCATTCGACCAGCTCTACCAGCTCTTTTATTTGTGATTAAATCTTTTTTTTTTCTTACTTCTGATTAACTTGTAAATCCTTCCTGATGTCTGCTCCTTTTGAGTAAGAATCCAAGTTCCTCTTTCCGCCCCAGTGGCGGCAGATCCTAGCCACAATGAATAACTGTCCCTCTGGCCTCCAGGAAACTGCAGGGCTCCTTTGACCTGAACGTCAATGGTATCGCCATCTCAGTGAACCTCCTGCTGGGCAGCGATCCCTCGGGGCGGCCCACGGTCACTGCCTCCAGGTGCACCAGCCGCATCTATGACGTGGACGTGGACTTATCAGGAAAAGTGGGGTGAGTCACCACGGGGACCCCCTGGGTATGGTCCTCGCTGGGCTCTGGTAAGTGTCCAGATCTGGGTGAAATGCTTAGCGCCCCACTGACGGTAGAGACTATCCCTTGGGGACCCTGCTGGAACACAGGGACAGGCCCAGGCAAGAACGGTGAGGTGCCATTCCCACAAGTCAACAGACTTAGGGAATCTTGTCAGGGGAGGAAGCTTTGGGTAGTTGGAGAATCATGTAGCTTTGGCCAAAGTTCAAGTTTATGGTCAAGTCATTTTGCCTCCCAGTCTCTGTTGCCCCTGCTAGAAAATCAGATTCTAGTTCCAAGCCCAAATCCCCTGATCTTATCAGCTATGATAGGAGACTGAACCAGCCGTACTGGCCATGGCAGGGCTCTGGCACCCTGATTGTAAGCCACCTGATGTGGGTGCTGAGAACCAACCTTAGGTCCTCTGAAGAAACAGTATGCGCTCTTAATTGCTGAGCCACCTCTCCATCTCCAGGTGGCAGAGCCTGGCTTTCTCCATCCTCACTGTCCCTGTACCCCGTGGCCAACAGCTGACTGTGTACTGTGTCCCCTGCCCAGGTGGCTGCTGAATATCTTCCACAACCAGATCGAGTCCAAGCTCCGAAAAGTATTGGAGAACAAGGTAATTAAAGCCAAGGGGCCGGGTGGATCTCCTCATAGGCCGCTGTCTCTGGACAGGCTGAGTGGGCCTATTACACACACACACACACACACACACACACACATACACACACACACAGAGTCAGTTTTGTGTCCCTCCCCATGGTTGAAGCAGGAACTTCAGGAACATACCCACCCACACGCTGTGTGGTCCTGGGATCTAGGTGAACTTGATAAGCATGTCAGCCTCCGCCATGACACCTTACCAAAGTGACTTACACTTCCTGCTGCTGCTCCTGATGATGATTAGCAATATGTCTTATAGCAATATACATCACGCTAATTATCACAAAATACAGGGGTATAATTATTGTTTTGCTCAATTAATATAATTAGTACAGAGTACACTATTCTTACGTATAAAGAACAGCTGCTGTTTTATGATCCTGTGCTTTGGCAAGAAACAATGAATGATCTAAGGTTCTTTTGCATAATCTTGTCCCAATTTTTTCTTTTCAATGTTATGAGACAGGGTCTGACTACATAGCCCAGGCTAGCCTCAAGCTCAAGACCTTCCTGGGGTTATAAACATCAACAGCAAACTGGGATTGAACCTCAGACTTTGAAAGAGAGACTGGGGAGGCTCAGAGGGGTGTAGAAAACTAAGTGGTGCTAGACCAGGATGGGGATTTTCCCAGTCCTGGGGCCCCATATGCCAAAGCCTTAGGAGTATCTCGGGGGAGTTGGAGATCTAGCTTGGCCCCTGCTGTCTATAAGTTTTCAGACATCTCTTCCCCGCAAGCTCCTGTCTCTGGCTGCTACAGGACACACTCTTCCCTGCTCAGGGTAGAGTACACTTTCTGAACTAGTGAAGCTAAGAAAAAATACTCTTGTCTTGTTGCCCTGAACCCCCAAACACCTAGGATGTGGTTGGCCTTGGGTCCTGTGAGCAAGCAGCCAGAACTCAGAGATACAGAGGTCAAAGGGCCAGCAGATACTGATCAGGACTTGAACCCAAAGCAGGGGCTTCCTCCTCCTTGCAGCACCCTTAGCCACCATGCTGCTATACCTCCAAAAGACCCTCCCAGATATCTGGGACAGAGGACCTCATGTTTCCCCTCCACAACCACTCATGTCTCTGAAAGAATAGGGTACCCAGGCACTGAGGCAAAGTTTCCATGTCTCTCTCTTTCATTGAAGATGTGGATGGATACGTTGCAATCAGTGGGAACTCACAAATCAGAGCCATAGCTGGGTATGGTGGCACACACCTTCAATCCCAGGACTCAATGCTGAGGCAAGAGGATCTCAAGCCTGGGGTACATAGCAAGAATCTGTCAAAATGGAGGGAGGGGCGGGCAGAGATGGCTCAGTGGAGAAAGTGCTTATTGCACAAGTTTAGATGTCCAGCCCCATGTAAAAGCCAGCAGTGTGGTACATCTGTAACCGAGAGCTATGGGGTCACAGACAGGCAGGTCCCAGGGGCTTGTTGGCCATCTAGGTTAGATAATAGTGAGCTCCAGGTTCAGAGAGAGATCAGTCAAGGTTCAAAACCTAAGGTGGGGGAAGAGAAAGAGAAAGAGAGAGAGAGAGAGAGAGAGAGAGAGAGAGAGAGAGAGACCCAAAGCTGGCCTCCGGCTTATCTGCATGCATGGGTAAGTGCATCTGCACACAAGTACACACATGCATATATGTGTGCGCGCATGCACACAACATACAACACCTACAGAAGAGAGCAAAGGCATGCTGTTTAAAGTTTCCACTCTCCTGTGCACATATAAACAAAGAAAATACTTATACATAGGTGTGGGAAGTCCTGTATATGTATTGCTTTTATTGGTTAACGAATAAAGAAGCTGCTTACAGCCAATGGCTTAAAAGAATAAAGTCAGGCTGGAAGAGATATATATATATAGAATCGATGAAGTTAAGGAGAAACCTTATAGCCCTGCTGGAAACAGATGCCAGATGCCAGAACTTTACCCGGTAAGCCACAGCCACATGGCGATACACAGATTAATAGAAATGGGTTAACCAAAGATATAACAGTTAGCTAGCCACATGCCTTTAATCCCAGCACTCGGAAGACAGATGCAGGCAGATCTCTGTGAGTTCAAGGCCAGCCTGGTCTCTAAGAGCCAGTTCTAGGACAGGTTTCAAAGCTACAGAGAAACCCTGTCTTGAAAAACAAACAAAAAAAGATCTAGCTAAGTGATTGGCCAAGCAGTGATTTAAATAATATAGTTTCTGAGTGGTTATTTTGAGTCCGGGCTGCCAGGAACAAACAAGCAGCCTCCTGCAACAATGCATGGGCTCAGATGTAAGTAACTGTGAGTTGACATAGGACATGGAGCTGTTCTTTGAGATGGGCTCCTGGCAGGCACAGCACTTTGCAAGCTCCACTTCTTCAGCCAGCTGCAAATGAAGAGTTCACTCGCAGACCATCCCCATGTTGGCAACATTTACTTATTTACTTATTATTTATGGGAGGGGCACATGGGCCGTGGTGCGCATATAAAAGATAAAGGGCAATCTGAGAGATATGCTCTCTTTCCACTCTGTGGGTCCTAGGTATCAGACTCAGGATGCTGGGACTGTTCACAAGTTTCTTCATGCACTGAGCCACCACACCAGCCCCCATCTCTATCTTTAGGCCCCTTTCCTCCTCCTGGCTTCTCTGTTGTCCAGAGGGAACCACATGGTTAGCACCTCGTCTTTCAGAATATTTATCTCTGGTTTTCTTGAACACATTTCTTCTTGCTCATATTTTGTTGGCTTATATAATAAATAATCTCTCAAGTGATTACAGCAGCCAGGACAGCAAACTGGTTTGAAACACATATTTCCTGCTCTTGAGAAGCTCACGGCTCCACTGGTGGCAATAAATTGTGTGTAAGTGTTTCATACGCACGACCACTGGGTGTCCTATGGGTACCCAGGGAACAGGGGAGGCCAAAGCTGCCATGCCCAGTGACAGCCAGTACGGGACCACTGTATGACCTCTATGCCTACTTAGATAGGGGATCACTTCTGTTCTGGTGGCACCTAGTACATGCTAAGCATTTACAGATATTTGCAGGTAGATGATTACTGAGCCAATGTCACCAAAGGCTTGCACAAGTGGAGACTCATGAACCTTCCCCTTCTGTTCCTCTCAGGTTTGTGAGCTGATCCAGAAGTCCGTGACCTCTGACTTGCAGCCTTATCTGCAAACCCTGCCAGGTAGGGGCACCCACATAACCCCTCAGGACTCTATTTCTCTTCATTTTTCTTAAGTTCAGATTTGAATCCTATCAAACAGAGACAAAAGAGTAGAAAGCAGTGATTTTAAATCCCCTTTTCTCCTCAGCTTTTCTCCTGAAAGATAGCCTTGATCTAGGCCATGCCTATAAAATAAAGCATTTAACTGGGGCTTGATTACAGTTTCAGAAGCGTAGTCCATTATCATCATGGCAGGGAGCATGGTGGCTCACCAGCAAGTGCTGGGACACCTGAGAGCTACATCTTGACCCAGAGGCAGAGAGAGAGAACCTGAGCCTGACATGGGTTTTTGAAACCTCAAAACTCACCCACAGTGATACACTTCCTCCAAAATGGCCACATCTCCTAATCCTTCCAATCCTCTCAAATAGTGCCACTCCCTGATGACTAAGCTTTCAAACATATAATCCTATAAGAGTCATTCTTTCTCAAGCTACACAGATGTCTAGTATTTGCTGTTTTGTTTGTTTGTTTGTTTGTTTGTTTTTGCAATGGCCACAAGGAGGGTATTTAGGGAAGCAGTTAGGGCACACCCCCTCTTCACCTGCTGCAGACCCCACCTGGCCCTGCTGCCCCTCACCCTCTTCCTGCTCTAACTTACAGTCACGGCGGAGATCGATGATGTCCTGAGCATTGACTACAGTTTGGTGGAGGCTCCCCGTGCAACGGCGCAGATGCTAGATGTGATGTTTAAGGTGAGGGTGTAAGAATGGGAGTTAGCGACAGGACACGGGACAATCAGCCCACTCCACTTCCTAATCTCAAGTCTGTCCTCATTTTGGGGGTTCTTGTTCCGCCCAGGGCCCAGAGTTATGGAGTGGTCGGTAGCCTTCCCAGAAGTGGGAGTCACACAAGAGTGTCTCTATACCACCCTCAGCTTCAAAACTCCCACTTGCTCTCCCCAAATTCTCCAGCACCTTGCCCACCCTGATGGGGGGGAGGGTAATCAGAACTAGGTGGGGCAGAGGGGCTGGGCAGCACACAGCTTGCTGTTTCCGTAAAGCAAAGTTCCTAGGGCCCTTGTGCCATAAGAGATACAAATTTGCCCAAGGACTTCCTCATTAAAGGGGTAGTTTAGGACAATGTTTCCAGCCAGTGCTATTCATCAATCAATCATCACAGGTAAGCCCTGAGCTCCATGGCTAGCCATGGGAAAGACTTCAGACAGTCCACTGTCCCCACTTCTCTCTCCAGGGTGAAATCTTTAATCGGAATCACCGGTCCCCGCCTGCCTCCCCCACTCCGATGATGAGCCTACCTGAAAACAAGTGTAAACAAATGGTCTACTTTGCCATCTCCAATCATGCCTTCAACATGGCCAGTCGGGTCTATCACCAGGCTGGGTACCTGAACTTCACCATCACAGATGACATGGTGAGAATGCGGGCTTTGCCGTGCTCCCCAGGGACAGTGTGGCTCATCCTTCCCTCCGTTCTGTTGGTACTTACACCAGAAAAATCGTGAGTTATAGCTAAGCAAATATCAAGACTAGCAAAATATATTAGCATAATTTCTCTTTATTTCTTGGGTCACCAAGAAACTCAAGGCCAATGTTCTTTCTCCCTCATAACTATCAAAGACTTGTTTATGTGTCTCTGTTTGACCTTCTAGTCTAGGTCTATTCTAACTCATATTTTCTGTTATCATGATCTCCTGCAGGCTTATTAAAAATAATTTAATGAATGAAGCAAAGTCGCATTACAGATAAAGGAAATAAAGACCGAATAAAAAGTAAATGACAGTTATGAAGACACTAGATATGTAATATTTATTTAAATCACAGATGTGTCTGGGAGCTTCCCTGCAGCCAACATGAACAGGTTACCTAATTTATTAATTTGGAGTGGGAGGAAGAAACAGATCTTCCTAAGACACATTGATGTCACTGTCACTGGTGGGATTTGCAGAGATGAGAGTGACTTTCACAGCAAATCACACCTTATAACCCCACCCCACTCCAGTTCTTTTAGGTTTTCTAGGGTTCAAGGGTGGTTTGTTGTAGCATCTCTTAAAAACTGGGGTCTATGGCCGGTTGTGGTGGCGCACGCCAGTAGGATTTGCTAAAGGAGGCAGAGGCAGGAGGGTCATGAGTTCGAGGCCAGCCTGGGCTACACATTTTATTTTAAAAAAATCAGGTCTGTGAACTATGTCAAGGTGGCAGGGACACAGAGTGATCACCCTGGCCACGATGGAAGGCCATCTGATGACAGATGGGTGACTTTGACCTGGTAGTGGCTTCTCCTCTTGTGACGGGTCCCTGAAGGCAAGGTCGAAAACCCTGGCCCAAAGTCTCACTCAGAATCTGAGAACTTTAATCAGGTCTCAGCTGAGAACTCTGAATGATGCCCACAGGATCACAGCTATAGCCCCATCTTCAGGAGGTTCACGTGCTCTATAATACAGAGGCTTCATGGTAGCCAAGGCAGCTGGACCCATGGGGAGAAGCTAATCTACACACACATACACACACACACACACACACACACGCACACATGCGCGCATGCATGCACACACTCGCACACACACACCATAGTTCATATTGCTTGTCAATCTAACAGGACCTAGAATCACCAAAGAAACAATGACAAAACCCTGGCATTTCTGTGAGGAAGTATACAGGTTGGGTTAACCAAGAGTGTAGACTCAGTCACCTGTGGGCAGCATCATTCTGTAGGCTGAGGTCTAGGCTGAATGGAAAGGAGAGAGTGAGCTGAGTCAGGGCCATCTCTGATTCCTGACTGTGGGTGTAGGGTGTCCAGTTGCCTCAAGCTCCTGCCGTGATAGACTGTACTCTTGAACTGTGAGCCAAAATGAGCCTTCTTCAAGTCGCTTTGGTCAAATATTTTGTTACAGTCGTGAGACGCGACTTACTTGTCTGTCTCCACAATTCTCGTCTAATGAGCACTCTAACCCCCCCCCCCCCCTCCACTGTGTCTTCTTCCTATAGTTACCACCTGATTCCAACATCCGGCTGAACACCAAGTCTTTCCGCCCCTTCACTCCCCAGGTAAAGCCCCTTCTGCGCACAACTTGAGCCCACCAGTTTGTTTGCCAAAGTTTCTCTCTAGAACCTCTGTGGCCCTCTCCACTTGACACAGAATCAGCAGCTAGTGAGGATATCCTGGGAATTGCAGACCTGAGGACTCCCTTCAAAGTCCTTGTAGCATGGCCCTATGCTCCCTTACTCAGCCTTCTTCAGGTTTTCCCGTCTGGTTTTGGTGTTAAGGAGCCCAAGGGAATAGTGGGAAGGGCACTTTGTTAATATTGCCTAGCAACCAGAGAAGGTTTACCAGGATCCAGGCATGTTCAGCTTGCTTTAAGGGGTTCTTACAACCTGGGGTACACATATGCTACAAAAGCTCATTATCCCTGAGTTACAACCCAGCCCACAGTTTTCTAACACGGGATTTCATATGCAGCCCAGGCTGGCTTTGAACTTAACGATCCCCCTCCTCAGCTTTTCAAGAGCTTGGAATTACAGATGTGCACCACTATACCCAGTACCGACATTTTTCTGAATGGAAAAGAAGTTCTCATATCTCACCATTCCAGAGATATAAAAGGTTTTAGAGGCAAGGATTCCTGACCCCTGCTGGCCCCTGGCACCCACTTCCCATGAAAAGGTTCCCAGGTTCCCAATAGTGTGAGATCCCAGAAGAGGGTGTCAGATCACAGAGGTCATGAGGCCCTATACAGGTACGAAGAATTGGACCCAGGTCTTCTGCAAGAACCAGATATGCTCTTAACCACTGAGCCCTCTCCCCGCCCCCCTCCACAGCCCCTCTTTCATAATCTCTGCAGGAGGCAGTGTGTGTTCCCCCAGGTTCTTTTGCACAAACAAAAGGCCTGGTCTGCACTCTCCCTCTTTCCTGTCTGTGGGAAACCCTCCATACTGGAAGTTAAGTAACTTCCGCCCCCTTTTTGGTCACAGTGAGGCAACCTGCCCTTGTGTGGGTACAGTCTCCACAGAAGGACACATGGGTTTGCTTGCAGTCCTTGGTGACACCGGCATCACAGTGAATAACCCAGTGGTTCTGCCACCCCCAGACCTTTCTGTATGTTGCTTCAGTTCGGCCCCCACATTCCCATTGACTCCTCTCTCAACTTTTCCAATCGTGCCCTGCATAAGGCTAGGTACTGTGCAGAAAGGAATTCAAAATGTGACCAAGAATTGAAAAGTTTGGTTTGGAGAGACGGCTCAGCGGAGAAGAGCCATTGCTCTTACAGAAGACCTTATTCAGTGCCCAGCAGCCACACGGTGGTTCCCAATCTCCATAACTCCAGTTCCAGGGGATCCGATGCCCTCTTCTGACCTCTGGCCACCAGACCTGCATGTGGCACGCAGACATACATGCAGGCAAAACACTCATAGACATAAAACTGAACAAATAAATCTCAAAACAAATTAAAATTTAAGCGAGGACTTGAATGTCCAAGACCTACATTGTCAGGCCCTGTCCCTCCACAAAGTCACAGATTTGTCCCAGCTAGCTCTGTGGCATCCTTGGTCACACCCTGGCTTCAGCACCCCTTGGCTCCAACTACCCCCCCCCCTTCTTCTTGTCTTCACCATACTCACCTAGCAAAGCGGCCACCTACTGTGTCCCCACCTCCTCCAGCTCCCAAACTCCCCTGACAGTAATAGATGGATCTGCCCTTATAGAACCAAAGGCTCATGGGAGTTTGTTCCTCCACCAACTCCGCCCTCCCCAGTCTTGTCCCAGATTAAATTCCATGGCCACCATAATTCAATAAAATGCTGAGCCCCCTTGCAATGATGAGATCTGGTTAGGTCCAGTTTTTGAAAGCTAGTCCAAATGCTACGGTACTCCCCTCTCCCTACTGGCCAGGGAGGATGGGGTGGGGTGTCTACATGGGCAGATCGATGTTAGGAAGGCACAGGGTACCGCACATTTTGTGAAATGTAAAACCAGACCCAAAGTGTCCCCTTTATGTTTTCCCTCGAGACTCTGTAGATGTATTTCCTTCTTCTGACATGATCTTCAAATCCCACCCCCAGATAACCAGAAGGTACCCCAACATGAACTTGGAGCTCCGTGGAGCAGTGGTCTCTACCCCACTCCTGAATGTCAGTCCTGGGAATCTATCCTTGGCCCCTCAGATGGAGATTGAAGGCTTTGTGCTCCTGCCCGGTTCCACCCCGGAGTCTGTCTTCCGGCTTGATGTGGTAAGGCTCTGAGTCTTTGCAAATGCTGTTCCTCTTCACAAGTGCTTTTCTCCTCCCTTGCCTCAGGTCTCAATCGACGGATTACAGCCCCGGGAAAGGCTTCCTGGCTTTCTCTTTTCACCAATCTGTCTGACCATTTGAGTTTTTAAAAATTTGTGGCACTCTGTTAACTCTCTCCATGGTGTTTATTGCCCAGGCATTTGTGTGGTTATTTGGAGATCTGTTTATTAAATGCGCATGTCTCCCTCTGAGTCAGGACTGTCGTGGGGAGAATCTTTGTCCTGTTACCTCTGCCGTGTAGCCAGTCCCTGAAGACTACATTTCCCAAGCTCCCTTGCATTCTGACTTCCAGTTTTATTGGCCAAAAGCTGCACTGTCAGAATACTATCTGGTTTCCCACTTTCACTGAGTTCTGATGCTCCCATGCCCCCCTCCCACCCACTTTCTTTCTTCCTCTTTTTTTTTTTTTTTGGCTTATTAAGGTTCCTTCATCTACATAACCATTCCCCTGAACCAGATTCCTTCTAAATTAAATAATAATAGTGTTTTTCGTTTCTTGATGGCCTCTGGCTCATGGATTTCAGAGTCCTTTAGGGGACCCTGTACCCTGGATGAAGAATTTGCTGTCTTCTCTCAGGCTTCAACTCAACAAGGCCAAAATCCTGAAGGGCAATTCCTCTCAGAGGGCATACCCGTCTTTCCGAGTGTTATTGCTGATATCAACTTGTTTTTAAATAAAGTAGAATTCATCACTATCAATGCCAGAGCTGAGCAGGGCCCTGGGGGACCTGGCCCTGACTTCTGAGAGCTAACTAGGGATGTGAATCCCAGGTCTTCTCTTGGTACCCCAATCAAAGTTTAACTGCTGTGATTCTCAGCAATTTCAAATAAAGCTGTTCACGTCCAAGTTCAGTCCCTTACTTAGTAACACGTTGAGTGCCGTGGGAGGCTGCAGCCCAGCGGGTGAGCTTCGGAGGCTGCTGGTGTCCGCCTCGGCCTGTGCATGGCAACCACCATCAGTAAAGCTTCTCTCTCTCTCTCTCTCTCTCTCTCTCTCTCTCTCTCTCCCCCTTCCTTCCTTCCTTTCTTTCTTTTTGTGTTTGTTTGTTTGTTTTTTGTTTTTTGAGACAGGGTTTCTCTGTAGCTTTGGCGCCTATCCTGAAATTAGCTCTTGTAGACCAAGCTGACCTCGAACTCACAGAGATCTGTCTACCTCTGCCTCTCCAGTGCTAGGATTACAGGTGTGTGCCACCACCACCTGGCTAAGCTCGTTCCTTTCTACTGCCTCTACCAGGTCGCCAATGTGTTTGCCTCATTGACCTTCAACAACAGCAAGGTCACCGGGATGCTGCATCCAGAGAAGTAAGGAGCCTCAACAGGGAATGGCATCACAGCAGGGGAAAGCTGTGTGTGGGTGTCTAGCCAGGCTCCATCTGGACTCCGTAATTGGGGTCGGGGTGGGATGTGACACCCCTGTCAATGTTGAGGGCCTGCCACTTGGGAAGGAAATATAAGTATTACTTACTCTGGTTGGCTTAATTCTTTTGCTTTACTGCTCCACAAATTTCAAATGTCTGAATAACTAACTCACTGCTCTTGCTTGCTTAGTCTATGGATTTTAGCTCTCAGCTGTATTGTACTGGAATGCTAAAGACCGTGCTTCGACATTTCCCCAGTCCCTACTGGTCTTCCCAACACCATTGTGTCTGTTTCTCCTGTCCCTCTGGCACCTGCACCTCCTCCTCTCTGGGGACCCACTTAGCCCCCCTCGTGATGCCCACCCCTGTGATTCTGCTTTGTTACAGGGCCCAAGTGAAACTGATAGAGTCCAAAGTCGGCATATTCAACGTGAGTTACTGTCCTGAGTTATGACGTGATTAAGACGCCAGTTAGTTGAGATGTTTTTGAAGCGGTTGCCATGGCACCTAGAATAGGACCGGGAATAGAAGAGCAGATCTCTGCCCAGGCCCCTGTCAAACCTCTCAAGAATGCAATACAGGATCAATGAATAATTATGTCCCAGTATAAGATTGGCTGTGGGTCAGAATTATTTTAACTGCAATGGAAAGAAATCCATCTCAGGTTGTCTCGAGCAAAGAGGTGGGATTCATAGGGTCACAGAACTAAAAATAAAAGGCAGGGCTTGAGAGATGACTCAGTTGGCAAAGTGCTTGCCATGTATAAGGACCTGAGTTCAAATTCCCCAGTGCACAAGTAAAAAGCCAAGCCTGGTAATCCCAGGGCTAGGGAGAAACAGGTGGATCCCTGGTATTAGAATTAGCGCCGTATTTTACACCTAGAGCCCGCTGGCCAGCCTAGTCAGTGAGTCCCAGGACCAGTGAGAGAGTAGGCTCAGAAAATAAGGTGGAAAGCTCCTGAGACATGACAGCTGAGGCTGACCTCTGTCCTTCATAAAGACGCACGTTTGCGCACACACACACCTGCACGCACCCCCCACACACACACGCACGCACACACACGTGTACTTATCTATTCAAACATTCACACACACCTGCATGCACACACACACACACACACACACACACATGACAACTAGCATCACAAATTAAGGGTGGGCATTTCAGGTAGAACTGGACCCAGGTGCTCAGGTCTATTCATCAACAGCCTCTGCCCATCCCTCAGGTCTAATTTCACCCGTCTTGGCTTCATTCAGAGACAGGTGCTTCCATTGGTAGCAACCCCAGAGTCTCCTGTAGAAGAAAAAAATCCCTAAGCTAATTCTCATTAGATTAAGGTTAGGTGTGGGTTTTGTTTTGTTTCAAGACAGGGTCCCACTATGTATCCCTGGCTGTCCTAGAACTCACTATGTAGACCAGGCTGGCCTTGAGCTCACAGAGATCCGCCTACCTCTGCCTCCCGAGTGCTGGGATTAAAGGAGCAAAGATTTGTAGTGAGCTTCATTCACCATCACCACGTGGGCTTAAGTAAACTGCACGTAACTGTTTAGTGGGGCACAGAATGGCTGTGTGGTCACCGTGCACCTCTTCTCTCCTCCCCCAGGTGAACCTGTTTCAGGCGTTCCTCAACTACTACCTTCTCAACACCCTCTACCCTGATGCCAACAGTAAGAATGGCCCTCAGCCTTCCTAGGTCTGGAGTAGATGCCACTTCTGGGGAGAGACTTTGGCCTGGATTGGAAATCAGGGTCTCCTGAGAGCTGGGTGACCCTGAGAAGTCACCTGACTGAGCCTTAGTGGCCTATGTGAGATAGAATATTGAAGGCAATCTTCCGTTTGTCTAGGCTCCAGTGGGGATTTGGGACTGAGACAGTTCTTTTTTTAATATTTATTTATTTATTTATTATGTATACAATATTCTGTCTGTGTGTATGCCTGCAGGCCAGAAGAGGGCACCAGACCCCATTACAGATGGTTGTGAGCCATCATGTGGTTGCTGGGAATTGAACTCAGGACCTTTGGAAGAGCAGGCAATGCTCTTAACCTCTGAGCCATCTCTCCAGCTCCTGAGACAGTTCTTTGATGCACAGCAAACTCCTTATGGGGAAGGAGGGCCTTCTGGAAATGCCCATACTTCCTGGGATGACAGGAGAAAGACCAGGTTTGGGTCACAGTAGACAGGACAACCACCTTAATGTGCGTTTCCAGGCAACTGCCCCACTCCACAGCCAAATACACTGATGTCAGGCCCAAGGGCAGATCCATGATGTACAGTTTCATCAGGCTACAACAGGAAGCAGGTGGCAGAAGCCCGAGAACTAACTGCCACTGCCCATGACACCTTTCTGTTACCCTGTCCGGGCCACTTCCTCCGTCAGGCCATGTCTAGGGGCTTAGGTGCCCTGCCAGACATCCTGGGTTTAAATCTGCAGTTTTCTTGTTTTAGAACCCAAAGCAAGTTACTTGGCCACTCTGTGCCTCAGTTTCCATATCTGTAAAATGGGAATAGTGGTAACACCCACCTCACAGTCTTAGGCCATCACTGAATGGGAACACACTGCCTCAGGCCTATGTAGAGCGCTGAGCTTTGGTAAAGATTTGTCTGTTGCTGTCAGTTACCAACACATCTCTTCAATGGGGTTGTCAACTCACAGGTGAGCTGGCCAAGGGCTTCCCCCTGCCTCTTCCACGGAATATTAAACTTCACGACCTTGACCTCCAGATCCACAAGGTGAGTGGGTCCAGTGGGGCTCTGGGGACGTGAGGGGTGGCAGCTGGGCAACCTACCGGGTCTGGAAGCCACCACTCAGAGAGTGGGCCCAGCTCAGTCCTGCAGCTGAGAAGACTAATGAGGACAAAGTGTCCTCTGGAGTTAAAATACGCTGGGAAGCCAAGGTTGGGGTTGGCGGACAGGAGAGATGGCTCAGTGCTCAAGAGCAAGCATTGCTCCTCCAGGGGACCTTAGACTGTTTGCAGCCCCCATCGTGGGTGACTCACAGCCTTCTGTAGTGTAATTCCAGCTCCAGGGGATCTGACACCTCTGGGCTGCTGGATACCTGGGCTCACATGCACAAACCCACACACAGATGCATGTGCCCACTGCAGCTTCCTGGCGGCCTCATGAATGTTCTTTGTGCCACCTAAATTTCCTCTCCTTGACAAAGGACACAAAGTCGAGAGCTCCTGGGCCTCACTTTCTTTTGATGTTCTTGAGTTTCCGTTGTCTAGACAGGTGGGAATTGGGCCAAACTCAGTTCTTCTCCAGGGATCCACCACTGTCTTTCTCAGTCAGATGGCCATGGTTGACCTCAAAACTCTAATAAACATGATAATGTATGATGAATCTTATAGTCACTTCCCAGGTGCCAGACAAAATAAGCATATTAATTATATGCACACACAATTAATGATAAAACATACAGATGTTGTCACTATTGGGCAGGAGGTATTTAACACAGCCCGAGGCCCCAAAAGGCTCATTTTGGAAATCCCAGCCTTGCCAGCAGGTCATGTTCCAAAGATCGTTGGTAAATTTTATGATTGCCCAGGTTGGTTTGTTTAATTTTCTGCTGTCCTGGGCTTCACACATGCTGGGAAGCCCTCCAGCACTGAGCCACAGCCTCAGTCCCCACATTGATTCTTAAGTGGAAGAGCTGTACCCCAAATGCAGCTTAAAGCACCCTATTTTAAACAAGCGCTATAGCCTTTACACCTTATTTTAACTGTCTGAAGGAGCATTACCATCCCTAAGCACGGCTGGAATCCGGTGGACCTGTCTCCTGGACCCTGGGGTCTTATTTGTTGGTTTTCTCTTTCCCTAAGGTTTTCTAATTTTTGTTTGTTTGTTTCAGACATGGGCAGTATTAGCTCTCATACTGTTAAAGGGTTCTAGGCTCTGAGCTGTCTGGATTCAGTCAACAGACAGACAGTTTGAGGAGCAGTTTATTTAGCCAGGGCTGGTGAGATGGGCCAGGGGGCGAAGGCACTGGCCCTCAAGTGATGACCTGAGTTGGATCCTCAGGACTCACATGGTGGAAGGAGACAGTTGACTCCAATCAATTCCCACAAGTTATTGTCTGATCTCAAGGCGTGCACCATGAGACCATGAGGATGTGTGTGTGTGTGTGTGTGTGTGTGTGTGTGTGTGTGTGACGTGTGCTTAATCACACACACACACCAAATAAATAAATGTAAATATGATTTCAAAGGCTAGATAAACACTCCAAAGAGACCAGAGTGGGCTTCCCCAAGGTGCCCAGCTACCAGGGGAACTTACTTTGTGGATTTGAAAACTTATATAAATATGAGATGGGCGACGTTCATAGACTAAGGTAAACCTTCCTCCTTCCAAAACCATGGTAGGCCAGATCTCCTTTTCAGTGTATTTCTTCCCAAGATCTTCACAAAAGGGGGAGGCAAAACCACTGTGCAAGAGATAACGGAGACATCTTGGGTTAGTACATGATGCTGATCCTTCATTAGTGCACACGGCTGGGAGGCTGCCCTGGCGCCTCGGTTTCTGAAACAGAGAACAACCTAACTGCAGAGGGGCAGCCTTACCATCAGGATGTGACTGCAGTTCTCCGCAGAGACCTCGTATCTGACAGCTTTCCTCCTAGAATCGAGCGTCATTTCTTTTCCTTTAAAAAACAAAAACAAAAAACCATTCCTTGGGCTTGCTCCTCCTCCTGTCTAGCCTCTACAGCCCAGTGATAGTTGGATACAGTCCCATTTGACACAAGGATGGTGACTGACTCCATCAATACAGCAAGAAATCCATCTGCTCCTCACTCTCCTGACGATTATTGTGACGGCGCATTTCTGTGGCCCATCTGCGCCCCGAGCCTCAGTTATCTCTCTAAGCAGCATCTCCACGATAAGGTAACGGGGCTGGCAGGGGTGCAGACCCCACTGGAGATGCTGTGGTCCGTGGTGAACATCCATATGACTGCTGCTCAAGGCTAGGTGACCATTCACACATCTGGCCCCTGACTCTCTCCCCTGTACACGGGGTATAGCTCCAACTTCCTTGAGTTTTTGTGAAAGTCAGGGGCCAAGAACAGAAGCACCTGGGAAGAGACCATCAGATTTATTGCCCCCTCTTCCCCAAGTCGGCAGACAAGGACCGCCAGACAGCCCAAGATCATGGGCGGAGCTAATACCCACTATGCTTTTGACCACCAAAGACCACGGTGGATCACTATGGACAGAGTCCAAGCTGGCCTTGAGGGCTGAGTTCCCACCCCATCCAGATGATGGAAACTTAAGAACAGCAAGAAAGTGAAGCCCAGGAGCTCACGAACTCATGTCCTTTGCCAAGGAGGGGAAATTTAGGTGGTACAAAGGACATTTATGAGGGCCTGCCAGGAAGCTGCCATCTGGGAGAAGGGGCTGGCAAAGGCTACAGTGGAGAGCCTGGGACCTGAAGCTGGAAGTGTGTACACTGACCTGACTCTTATTTCTAGTGGAGCTTGCGCTCTTCACAGCAGCTTCATCTCTCCGGAGTAAAGGATTCATATTCTCTGTCTTCCCTCCCTCTCACTTTGTTAACAAGGTCTGGCCTCAAATCATCCGTCCTCCTGCCTCAGTCTCCTGAGAGCAGGGATGCAGGTGTGCACTACAGTGTCTGGCTTAGAGTAATCTCTTTCCTGTTTTTTTTTCCCCTAGGGCTTCCTATACTTGGGTGCCAATGTCCAGTACCTAAGAGTCTAAGGACAAGAAGATGGACCCTGGAGACCACAGCTGGACCTGCCATTTGCAATTCCAGATGTGCAGCATCTGGAGATTTTGGACTCTGGAGAGTCCCAGAATACAAAGGATGCTTCTGTTTCTGGCTCTGGTGGACCCCATCCCCATAGTCCTCCTCATATGCGCTCTCTTGACCTGGACTTGACTCTCTCTTCCAGGAAGGCCCCCCACCCCCGCACCACTGACCTGGAATAGCTTTAAAAGCAGGCACTGTGGTTAAGAGCAGAGCCTGTGATTTTGAAGTCACCATCTAATCTTTATATCTGGCTGTGTTGGCACGTAGTAGGTCCTCAATAAATGTTTAGAGGATGACTTGACATTCCCAGCTGAAACTCTTTATTGCTCCCTGCTCCCTGCCCCCCACCCTGCCATCTGGTCTCAGCCAATCTTAGATGCTGGGCTCCAGCTGTTGTCTGCAAGGCTAGACTTTGGCTTACCTCTCTGCTGTTGGTCCCTGCTATAAGGGCCTCACCCAGAGAGTGAATGGAGGACTCCACATGCCCCTTTCCCAGCCTTTGGTCTGGTGTCCAGCACAAAGGCCCTTGTCCTGTCTAGGCTCCTGGCCTCCTTCTCACAGCATCACCTGCTTGCTACAACAGCGGGTCCAGAGCAAAGCAAAAGTCACCGCCCCTGACTGCTGTCCCCAACAGGGCCTGTGCAAGTGAGGAAGAGAGGGATCCAAGGAAGGTTTCGGTTGGACCCAAATCAAAAGCTCATCTGACTGCCTGTGAGGAGAGGCCCCGGTTTCTAACTACCGAACAATAAGCCTTTGATCAGTCTTAATAAAGAGTCATTCCCATGTTATGTAGTTAGGCCCCCAGGCTGGGAGTCAGCAGGCTCACTGGAGTTGTTTTTTGTTAATTGTGTTAATGAGCAGATGGATAGCGCTGCCGGCTAGCAGATAACTCATGGGGAATAGACCCATTTACTACGCGTATGACAGAGATGGGCTCCCAGACTGGAGGATGCGCTGTCACAAGCTGGTGGCCGGGTGATGCATGGCTTCTTCTCCTCCCTCCTCTTTGCCGACCCTGTGAAGAGTGGGAGGGGCTCTCAGGCTTCTTCCCATGGCCCTGGGCAGGTCACTCCCTCCCTGCTCTACTTGTCTATGAAAATAATGGTGACAGGAGTCACATCTTAGGGCTGCTTGGTCACTTCATTAGGCCCTATTTGTACAAGGGTGACCAGAACTGTGGACTTTCTGCTGCCCACCACCACTAATGCCAGTGAGCAGCCACAGGAATCGAGTCTTCGAGTTACAGTGTATTCAGGAGGGCTGGCGACCCAGGACGGTGGCACATGCTTTGTAGGGGAAATAAACCACTTTGCATCCCATCTCCAGCCAGCAGGTCACACAGGAACAGGAAGCAAAGGCAGCCAGTCATCTCAGAGCTGAGTGTTGCTCTTCTGGTCAAGTGGTCAGCTGAGTCCCTGAGAATCATGGGGTCATGCCTCTCTCGTCGCTACAATTTCTTCCTCATTGTGTCTCTGGTTAACCCTTTCAATTGTGTGTGCGCGCACGCACACACACACACACACACACACACACACTGGTCTAGTCTGAGGCTGAACCTTGACCTCAGCCCCTTTCTTTTCAGTGGCTGCTGTGGGGGCTTCAAGGAGAGAGCGGAAGGTTCAGACGCTCACAGTCATGCTGAGTTTGGTTAGTGTCTGCCAGAATCAATCCAGCATCCCTCCAAATGCCACTCGGTCTGGGGCTGAACTCAGAACAGGTAAACCCTAAAGGATGTGTATGAGTGAGTTCTACCGCGTGAAGTACAACTGTGTCCTTATGGAATAGAAAAGTGGCCTACCCGTGCTCCCTGTTTCCTGTCAGGGCTTCCTAGCCTCGGTGAAGATTTGGTGTTCCCTGGCCAAGAAGGCCCAGGCAGCATAGACCCAGCCCCCATCACAGCCCCCAGCACATGGGATGGTGTTGCCCATATCCAGGGACGGTCTCCCAGCTCAATCTATCCTCCCTGGAGACACCCTCATCAGTCTCCTTGGTAATTCTAAGTCCAATCAAGTTGATGGTGAGAATTAACCATCAAAGAGGTGGTACCTGCATATAGTCATCTCTCGGCATCCCTGGAGAATGGTTTCCAGGGGTCTCCATCCCTATGGATACCAAACTCTGCAGCTTTGCAGGTTGGTTGTGTGAAATAGCATAGTGTTTACATATGACCTACACATAACATCCCATATTCTTTTTTTTTTTTTTTTTGGTGTTTGGTTTTTGCCTACTACTCTACGCGGATCTACAGTGGATGGTGAGAGGTTGTGTGTGGGTCATTCTGCAGGCCGCCTGGAACTACTCGCGGTGCTGGGCCAGGAATCGAACTCAGGTCCTCGGGCAGAGTGGTTGGGCATTCTGCCCCCTGAGCCGTCTCTCCAGCTGGTAACATCCCATATTCTTAAAATCATCTCTAGATTGTTTATACCTAGTACAATGCAAACACCATTGGCAATAGCCATACTGTATTGATATTTTCAATCATAAATTGGTTAAATCCATGGGTATGGAGCCCTTGGGTACAGAGGTCTGCTGTGTATAGGTAAAACCCTGCCCATGCTGTCATAGTAATTCTTGAACCCTGGGAGGTCATCTTTAAACCCTTGGGATGCTTTGTCTGATAAGAGCATCTGTTAACCTGGGAGCATTGGACCATACCATACAATATGACATGGGACCTGTGGCATGGCCTTTTGGTCACAAGGCAGGAGCTCATTCTCTGCAGGCACTGAGGACTAAGCCCGGATACTGGCATTAAAGGCACACAACACCACGGTCCAGCTACATCCACTCTTTTGTCTATTTGATGGTCTTCAACTCCCAGCAATATCATTGATCCTCCTGCCTCAACCTCCTAAAGGACTAGAGTTACAGATATGAGCCACCACACATGGGTCTACATGTTTAAAAAATAAATTTTAAGCCTCGGGGTTTCTATTGCTGTGAAGAGACACAATGGCCATAGCAACGCTTATCAAGGAAAACATTTAATTGGGGTGACTCACTTATAATTCGGAGGTTCAGTCCATTATCATGATGGTGGGACATGGTGGCATGCAGGCAGTCACGGTGCTGGAGAAATAGATGAGAATCCTACATCTTTCCGGCAACAGGAGATGGTCTGAAACATTGGATGGTATCTTGAGCAAAAGATACCAGGCAAAAGATGGTAGCTAAGCCCACCCTCCACAGTGACACACTTCCTCCAACAAGGCCACACCTTTTCCAACAAAGCCACGCCTCCTAATAGTGCCGTTCTTTTTAGGGATTGTTTTCTTTCAGACCACCACACCTTGAAACTTTTTGTCCACCAAGTAGAAATTGGTGTAGGGTCAAAAGCCACCAAGTGTTGACTGAGGAAAGGGGTGCTAGAGCAATCTGCAGGCCAGCCTTCCTCCTGTAGAGGGTGTCAGTAATTGATTAGCTGGGGCTGCCCTGAGCTGCAGAGTAGAGAGAATTTGCATAACAGTTTCTATTGCTCTTCCGGAGTGAGTGGGTAGGGTCCAACCTGGTGTACCTGCCTGAGGAACAGACTTCTTGCCGTGTGCCCACACATTCCTAAGTTGTGGGGACTCTTCAGCGTTAACAAGAAGCATCTGAATTCTGGAGAACTCAAATCTCTCAGAGAAACCCCTCCAACACAAGTCTCCTCGCAATAACAGCAGCCCCAGGCTAGGTCTGTAGCTCAGCTGGGAGAGTGTTTGTCTGGCATGCATGAAGCTCTTGGTTCGATTCCCAGCACTACTGCATGCCTGTCATCCCAGCACATGGGAGGTAGAGGCAGGGGGAAGGAGGTTCAAGGTCATCCTTGGCTCTTAGGGAGTTTAAGGCCAGCCTACATAAGTCCCTGTCAAAAAACAAAACCGAGTAGCCACCTTCCCCAAGCTGGGCCCAGGCTCCTACTACCTCCTTTCCTGCCACCTCCCAGGGGCCATTCACTTTGCCTTATGCTTTCAAGGTCGGTCCTCCTCTACCTCCCATGTGCACCTCCCTGAGGCATCAACCCCCCTACTCCCCTGCCCTCGTCTTCCCTGCTCTTCCCAAAGAATACCAGCTGCTAAGACTGAAAACTGTCTATCTTAGTTTGCTTTCTGTTGTAGGATGAACACCATGACCAAAAGTAACCTGGGGAGGTTACAGGTTAGCTTACAGGTTATAGCCCATAATTTAGGGATACGAAGGCAGGGACCACGGAATATTGATACTTTATGGTTAGCTACCAGGCTCACTTTCAGCAATTTTTGTTACACAGCCTGGACTATTTGTCTCAGAATGATTTTATCCACATTGGGCAGGGCTCTCCTACATTAACGGGCAATCAGGAAAATCCCCCATAGATGTGGTCACAGGGCCAATCTGATGGAAGCAGTTTCTCAGCTGAAGGTCCGTCATCCCAGGTATGCCATGTTCCTAACCAAAGTTAGCCAGCACACTGTCCTTGGCCCAGTCTCTGGCCCAGTGGAAAGAAGATTCTTGAATTGTTCAGCTGTCTCCTGATTGTGGATTTGGCATTTCTTTTTTTCTCACTGGATTTGGAAGGCTGTATGCATCCTGCCAATGTGTTAGGAAGGTAAAGGTATTGTGGATTTCTGCTGGAGCCTAGAGCATCAATCCCCTGCAGCATGTTCACCTGGGCCTGCCACTCTTGGCCCTCCAAGGAATGTGGGTAGTAAAACACAGTGGAACAGATGGCTGCCTTATGAGCCAGAAGATGACTTCCCACCTGAGGCCACTAAAGAATCCAGTCTCCCTTCTCTGCTTTCCCTCATGAAGGTACGCCTCATCTTAAGTGATCTCATGGGGGCATAAGCATTGTCCCTGCAGCAGAAACCTCAGGCACAGCAGGGCTGGTGCAGAAGGATGCTCCCACCTGCTCCCGTCTCAGCCCTGAAGCACCTGCATCCCCCAGACCCAATCAAGGCTAGCTTTCGTTCAATGCCACCCTCTCCCCCAGCTGGCGACCTAGGGAAATCAGGGCTCTAAAAGCTGCCCTGCTTGTGCTAAGAGTCAACACAAAACAGCTGTCAAGAAAAGGCTCCCACAAATGGAATGCAATGATTGGGGAGCCGCGCGCTGCTGATCAGAGCTAGTCCAGCCAGCGGCGGCTGCACTAAAGAGTTACCGGACTGGGTAGCTTAAGAAATAAGCAGAGATTTCTCACAGTTGGAAAGGCTGAGCAGTGAGACTAATGTGCCGACAGACCCAGTGCCCCGTGCGGGTGTCTTCTTGGTTGAAAGTCGGCTGTCTTCACTGCATCCTCACATGGTAGAGAGCAGAGAGGCAGAAAGTCAGTTCTCTCTCTCTTTTTGTAAGGGCACTAATGCCATGGTGAGGGCTCCATCTCCCGACCTAGTTGCCTGGCAAAGACCATCCACACATGAATTGGGGGCACAGATATTCAATCCATGGCAAACGGAGTTTGCCCAAGTGTCAGATGGCAGTTTGGATGCAGCTGCTGAGATTGAACATGCACACAGCCCTGACCCAGCCAGTCCACTTTTCAGATCACACTCATCAGAAATGCCTGCAGGTGTTCTGCAAGTCACATGCCAACAGCTCATGTGGCGATTTAAATAAGAGTGGCCACTGCAAGCTCATCTGTTGAATGCTTAGTCCCCAGTTGGTGGAACTGTTCGGGAAGGATTAGGAGGTGTGGTCTTGTTGGAGGAGGAGTACCACTGGGAGTGGACTCTGATGTTTTAAAAGCCCACACCATTCCCACTTAGCGTTCCCCCTCTCTGCCTTGTGATTGTTATCTCAATCTGTAAGTTCTCAGCGATGACTCCAGCGCCATGCCTGCCCACTGTTAGGATTCAGGCTTTGTGCTGGTCCCTGTCACCTGGCAGGATGCACTAGGTTTCTATGCCTGCTATCTCATTACATAGCCTCTACGCAGGTGCAAAGGTCCCTTTGAGAGAGGAGCTCCATCCCCTCCCACTCTCCCTCTGCCATTTCTCTAAGAAGGCGAGTCACTGTCTCTCTGTCTCTTTCTCTTTCTCTCTCTCTCCCCTCCCTTTCCAATAAACTTCCTTCCCATGTAAGCTCTGTCTGATGGCATGTTTGTCCCCTGCCATGGTCCCACCTCACACCACATATCATTACACCCACTGCCATGCTTCTCGCCATGTTGGTCATGGGCTCACCCTCTAAACTGTAATCAAACCCCAAATTAAATGTTTTCTTTTACAAACTGTCACTGCAATATAAAAAAAGTAACTACCACAACTCATAATACTCTTCTAACAACCCTACGCTGGAAATAATCCGGACAACATCACCAATGAGCAAACAAGTTGTAAATTATTCACACAATAGGAATGAGCATAAATGAACTCTAACCACTGGCAACAAGGCAGCTAGAACTCAGGTGCCGAGTGAGAGAAACATGGCATGGAAGGAGGTGTCGCCATATAAATGTCAGGTATTTGTGGCAGCTCCCCTGTAATTCCAGCCTCGGAAGATGAAAATAGAGGATTCCTGGGCAGCCTGGCTGGTGGGCGGCAGTAGCTATACCAGTTTTAATTGAGACTCTGCCGCAAAAGAATAAGGTGGAAGGGCTGGAGAGATGACTCGGAAGACCCAAGCTCAGTTCCCAGCACTCACATGGTGGCCCACAGCCATCTGTAATCTCAGTCCCTCAGGGTCTGCTGCCCTCTTCCCGCCTTCTCAGGCATGTGTGCGTATGCACACACGTAAAAATAAAAATATTTTTTTTAGCAATGTATTGGTCTCCTGTAGCTGTTGTAACGAAGTGCCTCAAACTCGTTAACTTCAAGTGCCGTAAACGTCTTGTCTCCTTGAGGTGGAGAGGGCAGAGAACAGCTCTCTCAGATCCCACAGGCTGCCCCCTCCCCACTACGGCCATTCCTCCCACCGTCAAAGCCAGCAGTCTAGATCTGCCCCCCCACCTCCAGCCCTCTATCTCTCCCCTCCATGCTGACACTCCTTCATTCCTCTTACCTCCTGCCTGCCAGCCCCATGTTAATACCCTCTGTCATTCGGACTCCATTGTACCAGCAGAAACAAACCGTGGGGAGCAGAGGGTGTATTATTTATCGACAAGGATGGATACCGCAGACCCATGGGAATGGACAAAAACCTTCCTTCAGTCTGCAGAAATCATGGTGGCAGCTTCCTCTTGCCGATGCTTACAGCCAGAGAATGCTCCTGGCCAGAGACCATCCACCAAGACTAGCTAACCCCTCCTTCTCCTGTTGTCCATAATAAATGCACTGGGGTTCTGGGCTGTGTAGTTGGTACCGCTCCATCAGAGCCAGCATGGGCCACCTGACCCCAGCCCTTCTGTGCATGTGTCCATGTGTCTGTCCTTTCCTCGTTCCATCATCATCCCAGACAGATTTCCAGTGCCATGCCATGCTGTGTGTGCCAATGAACCTCTGCTGCAGTGAGGACCTGAGATTGCCACAGGTCTCTTTACGGGGTGTTGGCTTTAGTTGATACAGAATATAGAAAATTCTGGACAGAGATTTGGAAACAGGAGCATTGACGTATGTAAATTGCTGTCTTCTGTAGTGAGCACTCAATCAATGAATGCTGTTGCTATCATAAACACCCCAGTTTTAGAGCTCTCCGAACTGCCATGTTTGTTAACCCTTCGCTTCCCCCAGCAAGAAAGTAGGCACCTACTGATGCCACAAACAGCCAAATAACCTCTGCTAGCTCACAATTCCAGCATTGTTTGCTGTTGCCTCTGCACTTCATTTCACAGCTAATGGAGGTGGCAGGGCTGTGAATTGCTGTTTAAATGCTTTGCCATCTCATTTCTCCCGTGTTTTATGTCTCAGTCCTAAATAGATTATAATTGCCTTGAGGGCAGGAGGCAGGCATTTTGTATCCTCTGTGGCACAGTGCAGGGCTGGTTGGGCCCTTCGTGTGTGCTGTTGATTTGAGTGTCATCATTTAACCCAACACTCCAGTCCTCCAATCATATGGGGCTGCCCTGGGCCATCATCTCCTACTCCTCCCATGTATCGCCAGCTGTCAGTGATCTCAAATCCCTGCTGTGTTCACGCTGAACACACTCAGCTGCCCCTAATATCCGTCACACGGCTCCTGCTCAGCGCACAGACACCACTGTGACATCACCACAGAAGGCTTAGCCACTCTGGTCAGAACACTGAACAGCAGCCACCTGAACCTCTCTGCCTCAGAGCATCTGAGACTCACACAGGTGGGCAGGGAGAGTCCCAGGGAAGCCGAGCAACCTAGAACATTCCCCCAAGAAGGATACTTGGCAGACTGGGAGCCATCAGCCTAGTAATGCTTCCCTTTACCACCAAATGGGCCTGAGAGGCCAAGATTCAGCCATGAGATGTCTAGATGCACCCCAGTGTTGCTGGGGTGTAACATGAGGGGCTGGCTTGTTGGGGTTTCTGTCCTGCCCAGTACCCCACAGCCAGAAATTCCCAAAGAAAATAGCACTGAGTCTACATTAGGTTATAAACTGATTGGCCCATTAGGTCAGGCTTCTTATTAGCCCTTGTAACTTATGTTACCCCATTATCCTTATCCATGTTAGCACATGACTTGGTACCTTTTTCAGTTGTCAGCTTACATGTTGCTTCTTCGGTGATCTGGGCAGGAATGGCTGAGGAAGTTTCCTCCTCCCTAGCCTTCTCCTATTCTCATTGCCCTGCCTCCACTTCCTGTTTGGTTGACCCACCTATACTGGGGTGTTATTGCCTGTGGGAATTCTGAGAGGACAGAACAAGGACATTCCAACATGCGTTTGCCTCTCTGTTTGTCCATCTATGTATTTATATACATGCGTGTATATTTATTTATTACAAACCATGGTTTCTACTACCATTCCTGAATACAAACTGAAACTGCATGGAGTTCATTCTAGTTCTTTCTTATTGACCTATTTTTGCAGTGCCTGGGTGTTGTGGGATGCTCTCTTTGTACACTGTGAAGATGTGTCTTTGCTAAGGCACCTTCTGATTGGTTTAATAAAAAGTTAAATGACCGATAACTAGGCATGAGAGAATAGGCAGGACTTCTGAGGAGAAAGAGGAACTCGGGAAGAATCTGGGAAGACGCCAGCGAGACTCTGAGGAAGTCAGATGTACAGAATGGAAGAGAGGTAAAAAGACACATGGCAAAACATAGATTAAGAGAAAGCAAGTTAATTAAGTTATAAAAGCTAGCTGGGAACAGGCCCAACCTAAAGGCCAAGCTTTCATAATTAAGTCTCCATGTCATTATTTGGAAGCTGGTGGTCCCCAAGAGAAAGTCCAACAAGAAAGTCTGGCTACAGCTACACCGCTCGCTACACCAGGGATTGAACCTAGGGCTTCACAAGTGCGAGTTAGGTACGTGCTCTACCACCTAACTACTCCCAACCTTTCTTACTTGTAACTTGTTTTTCTTAACAGAGAACCCTGGCTCTCATTATTCAGAGCTCATTTTACTTAAGAACTCCATTGCCATATACCCGGATTTACAAAATAGAACATATTTGTATGCCAGCTCCTTAATAAATGGGCTCACATCCTCTAGTCAAACTGCTGTTTTCAGAGCCATTTGGTTGGGCTCTTCCCCCACGGCTGTCAGGGTCTCAGCTTTCTCATCAGTGTTATGGTCTCACGTGCTGCCCCCACACATCTGATTGGCCTTTTGAGAGCATCAGAAGAAACTAAGACATTATCCTCTTGGATGGACCACTGGCTAATTCCAACCATTTCCAGTTGGTTCCCAGACCTTATCAGTCTTATTTATATATTTTTTTGGCAATTTGTATTTTGTTTGTTTGTTTTTTGAGGCAGGGTTTCTCTGTGTAACAGTTTTGACTGTCCTGGAACTCAATTTGTAGACCAGGCTGGCCTCGAACTCACTGAGATCCACTTGTGGCTGCCACCCAAGTGCTGGAATTAAAGGCGTGTGCCACTACCACCTGGCAAAATGAGTTAACCTTAACAAACTTTTTTCTTTTTTTTTTAAAAGATTCATTGATTTATTACATATATAGTAATGTATACCCACAGGCCACAGAGGGCCTGTGAGCCACCATGTGGCCGCTGGGAGTTGAACTCAGGACCTTTGGAAGAACAGTCAGTGCTCTTAACTGCTGAGCTATCTCTCCAGCCCTGGCAATTTGTATTTTTAAGGTTTTTTTCTTTTACTAAATCACCCAACTTTTTAAGGAAATTAGCACTGCCTTGTGCTAAGTACTCTTATATACTTCTCTTTCCTCCCTCTGTCATTAGACAGTATGATTGCTTACAGCAACTAAAGAGAAGAAAGTAGACCTGTAGACCTGTAGAGACCTGTAGACCTGTAGACCTGTAGAGACCTATAGACCTGTAGACCTGCAGACCTGCAGACCTGTAGACCTGTAGACCTGTAGAGACCTGTAGACCTGTAGACCTGTAGAGACCTGTAGACCTGTAGACCTGTAGACCTGTAGAGACCTGTAGAGACCTGTAGACCTGTAGACCTGTAGAGACCTGTAGACCTGTAGACCTGTAGAGACCTGTACCTGTAGAGACCTGCAGACCTGTAGACCTGTAGACCTGTAGAGACCTGTAGAGACCTGTAGAGACCTGTAGACCTGTAGAGACCTGTAGACCTGTAGACCTGTAGACCTGTAGAGACCTGTAGAGACCTGTAAACCTGTAGACCTGTAGAGACCTGTAGAGACCTGAAGAGACCTGCAGACCTGTAGACCTGTAGACCTGTAGACCTGTAGAGACCTGTAGAGACCTGTAGAGACCTGTAGACCTGTAGAGACCTGTAGACCTGTAGACCTGTAGACCTGTAGACCTGTAGACCTGTAGAGACCTGTAGACCTGTAGACCTGCAGACCTGTAGACCTGTAGACCTGCAGACCTGTAGACCTGCAGACCTGTAGACCTGTAGAGACCTGTAGACCTGTAGACCTGTAGAGACCTGTAGAGACCTATAGGCCTGTAGAGACCTGTAGACCTGTAGACCTGAAGACCTGTAGACCTGTAGAAACCTGTAGACCTGTAGAGACCTGTAGAGATCTACAGAAGCTGTGGATGGAAAGATCTTCAAGAGATGCTGAAATATAGTCAGCTTCAGAAAAATGGAGAATTCTTTTTGTTTTTGTTTTGTTTTGTTGTTTTTTTAATGAAATGTTTTTTTGGAACTTGACTCTTTCGTATGTGTGGAATCAATCAATGTCAACAGATCTGCTAAGTTGCATACTCAACCAATAGCAGGGCTGTTCTTAAAACCAAGCCAACAACCTTGCCCCTGTAGGGCCTGCTCCTACTTCCCCCCAGAGGCCCTTGTCCCACAGACATGGCAAAGGGACACTCTGCTGCAACCTGAACCTCTTCCAGATCAGGCCTGGGACCCTGGGATTCCCCAGGGTGGGCATATCCTCTGGGGTGGAGAGCACACCGCAGTGCCACCCCTGCCAGGCTTGACCAGTGGCCAAGGCTACAGACACTACACTGGAGAGGATCTGGAATGTGCTGGATGGAGTTGGGAGGGGGAGCTAGGACTCACTACCACAGTGGACTGGGAATTCTAGTTCCCAACAGTTCTCCATCGAAGCCTGCTTGCTCAGCGAAGAGAACAGCTGCTGCCTAGTGGGATTGGACCACAGTATGTAGACATAGGAAGGAGCCATGCTGAACCTGCCTGGCCTTGGTTTGACTCCGTGCTGGTCCTGCTAATGTGGGCAGTCTTATGACTCCTGGAAAGAGGGTGGCACAGGCTGAGCTGTGACCTCCCAAATGCGTGTACAAGCCCTGGCCTCACCCTTGTGCCCACCTCCACCCTGGACCTCAGAATGGGACTGTGATTGGAGACACGACCTTTGGAAAGTTGGCTGAATTAAAATGTGGCAATCACGGCACCTGGTCTAATTTAATCTCACTGAACTCGAGTAGCGGAAACTCGGGTGTGCAGAGACCCCAGGGTGCTTACGTACAGATAGACAGCAGAATAAAGAGGGACAGCCAAGGAGAGAGGCCTCAGAAGAGTGGGAGCCTGCCAAGGGCGTTGTCCCTGCTTTCAGTCTCCAGAACTCTGGGGAAATAATTTTCTCTTGTGTCAGGCACCCAGCCTGTGGCAATCTGCCGAGACAGCCCTGATGACCCTGTGACAAGAACCTTGGCATTTTGCTCTGTCTATTCTTTTTATTTGACTCCTATCTCCAATAAACATGCACCCATGCATTATTTATGCAATTAAAATGCATATTAAGTGTCTTGTGCCTTTTTCTGTTCTCTGTGCTTCCTCGGGGGTAGGCTTTTTGCTTTCATTAGGCTGACTCGGAGCGCCCTCTTGAGGCTGTTTGCCCATCATGCGGCTAGCTCTTTAGTTAACCCTGTTTGTTTCAGTTAAAGGACTCAGATTCGTTCATTTCTGCCTGTGTTTCACTGTCTTTTTCTACATTTATTTTGTTGTTCTTTTTAGTTCTTCGCAAGTTGAATATTTTATTAGTTCACCTGTGTTTTTCTTTTTCAGATATGGCGGTTTCCCTTTCAATCCGATCTTAGTTGGATCTCATCACTTAAAAAACCATTTATTTTTATTTTATGTGTATGTTGGCCTACATGTAAATCTATGCACCACGTGCATGCCCGGTGTCTGTAGAGGCCAAAAGAAGGTATCAGATCCCTGGAAGTGGAGTTACAGAGAGTTGTGAGCTGCCGTTTGGTTGCTGGGGACAGAACCGGTGCTCATAACCACTGAGTCATCTCTCCAGCCCCTGGATCGCAACACTTTTGATATAATGTTCTTATTTTTTCTTATTTGACTTTGGACTTGTGATTTTGACTGCCTTTTGTTCTCAAATGGAGCTGGGGGGGGTTGTCAAACGTTATGCATGTTTGGGCTTTGTGTCATTTCTATTTTTGTTTTAATTTCTGGTTGACTGGTTGCTAATTAACAACGTCTCTTTTATTTTTATCATGGGAGCACACTGTGTTAGTCACTGTGTAAATTACATGTCTCTTAGCTGTGACAAAATACTCGGATAAAAGTATCTTACAGGGACTGAAGAGGTGGTTCGGTGGTTAAGAGCACTTGTAGCGCCGGGCGGTAGTGGCGCACGTCTTTAATCCCAGCACTTGGGAGGCAGAGGCAGGCGGATCTCTGTGAGTTCGAGGCCAGCCTGGTCTACAGAGTGAGTTCCAGGACAGGCTCCAAAGCTACAGAGAAACCCTGTCCCGAAAGAGCACTTGTGGCTCTGGCAGAGGACCTGGGTTGGATTCCCAGCACCCACATGGTGACTCACAATCATCAGTAACTCTGGTTGGTTCCAGGGGATCCCATGCCCTTTTCTGGCCTTACCCGGCATCAGGCATGCAGGTGGTACACGTACGTCCTTGCAAGCAAAACACTCATACACATAAAATAATAAAATGACTTTCTAAAAAAGCGGCTTACGTAAGGAAGGGTTTATTTTGGCTCACAGTCTGAGGGTACAGTCACCACGGTTTAGAAGTCACGACACTGGGGGCTTGAAGAAGCTGGTCCTTTCTATTCAGCCTGGTACCCCAGGCTATGAAATGGAGCTCCCACAGGTAAAGTGAGTCTTCGCGCCTTAATTAACCTAACCTAGATAATCCCTCACAGCCAAACCCAGGGGCTTGTTTTCTAGGTGAGTCCAGATTCTGTCAAGCTGACAATATGCACCCTGACTCACCACAGCCCAGTCTGTTTTGTAAATGTCTCTGTGCGCAGGTCATTCACTATGCCACTACCTGTACACTGGCCGCACTGTTATTCAGCTCAGACTCCACCTCCCCACCCCCCACCTGTGACTGTGGCTCACAGTAAGTCTCTGGCCACCCTTGACCCAGTATGGGCTCGTTGATTCGTCTTTACCCAGCTGGCCTTGTGCACGAGTGACCTTGGTTGTCATTTTCCTTCTCTCCCTTCTTTCCTCTGGGTTGCTGATCAGGCGAGGCTCATAGCACAGATAGAATCACAGAGACATTGTCCCTGCAGCTGCTCAACAGCCCATCGCTCCAGAATTTGAAGGCCAGCCTATAAATGGCCATCTCGAGTCCACTCTTGCCCCGAGTCTCCTTGTTTCCAAGTAAAGGTATTGACCATAATAATAAATAGGTATTAAAATAGGAATAAAAAGTATTCCGGACCTACCCCTGACTTTCAGGGAGCCGGTGTCCACTTGAGATGTGGGGCAGATGGGTATGGGAGAGGTCATTAACATCAGCCTTAAATCTGCTGCAGAGGGCTGGAGGGATGGCTCAGTGCTTAGGAGCAGTGACTGCTCTTCCAGAGGACCCAGGTTCAACTCCCGGCACCCACATGGCAGCTCACAACTGTCTGTAACTCTAGTTCCAGGAGGGGACTGGAGAGATGGCTCAGTGGTTAAGAACACTGACTGCTCTTCCAGAGGACCCAGGTTCAATTCCCAGCACCCACATGGCAGCTCACAACTGTCTGTAACTCTAGTTCCAGGAGGGGACTGGAGAGATGGCTCAGTGGTTAAGAACACTGACTGCTCTTCCAGAGGACCCAGGTTCAATTCCCAGCACCCACATGGCAGCTCACAACTGTCTGAAGATCCAGTTGCAGGGGATCTGACACCTTCACACCAATGTACATAAAATAAAGTTAAATAAACCATAAAAAATATTTTCAAAAAACTCTAGTTCCAGGGGATCTGACACCTTCCCTTCAATGCACATAAAATAAAGTTAAATATTTTTTTAAAAAATGTCTGCTGCCGATTTGTGTGTGTGTGACTGAAAACGTGGTTGGCCCTGTCTGCCAGTCTCACTGCAGATGGTATGCTATCATGTGACTTAGCCCGCATTTCATCATCACACATTCCCTTGTGAGGCGTGGGGAGGAATGCCGCAGCTTTCATGTTCCCATGTTGTGTGTGTGTCACACGGGCACTTCTGCCAATGCATCTATCCATGCCACATTCTGTGGACGCTGAGAGATAGGTTCTCCCCAGCTTGAGAGACTGTTAGATTTTCTGAACTAAGGGGTAAAAGAGATAGTCCAGCGGTTGAAAGCACATACCACTCCGGCAGAGGACCAGAGGAAGGTCCCGTGTTGGGTGGCTTACACCCACCTGAAACTCTAGCTCCAGGGGAGCTGACACCCTCCTCTGCCTTCCATGAGCAACCACATTCTTGGGCACATACCCCACGCGCTGACAACATGCGAACACATGAATTTGAAAAATATCTTTTAAGAGTTGTATGACTCACAGAAAAGCTCTTATCTTGGTGGACACTCTGGATGGCTCCACAGTCTTTCTGCAACTGGCATCTGTCATGAGGTCAGTGTGTTACGAGAGTAGACAAGGTGTATGAAGATGTGATGGTGTGGGGCTGGAGAGATGGCTCAGTGGTTAAGAGCACCGCCTGCTCTTCCAAAGGTCCTGAGTTCAATTCCCAGCAACCACTTGGTGGTTCACAACCATCTGTAATGAGGTCTGGTGCCCTCTTCTGACCTGCAGGCAGAGTACTGAGAATACTGTATATATAATGAATAAAATAAATAAATCTTAAAAAAAAAAGATGTGAAAAAGATGTGATGGTGTGATTGCACCAACAAAGTGACTTTGTGTGAGGGGTCCTCAGGAGCTGCCCCTCACACAGGAAACTCCAGATGAGCAACAGTTGTGTTTTATGGTTTCTCAGTGGGCCTTTTATTTCCCTGGGCCACAGCAGGACACACGATGTTCACTTTTCCTTTCCTCTAATGCTTTGTCTTCTTTCTCCTTTCTGTTTTGTTTTTATTCCTCCACATAGACCTTATTGATCAGGGTTGGGCAGATGGTTTAGGAAGACGCTTGCTATGCAGCATGAAAACCTGAGTTTGGTTCCCTGTCCATGTGATGAGACCAGGCATGGTGCTGCACATCTAAAACCCCAGTTATTGGGAGGCAGCCGGGAGGATCCCTGCAGCTCTCTAGCAGCCAGCCTAGCCTGGACCAGGCTTTCTTAAATCACGACTTCTTATTTGTTAGGGATGCTTAGTCTGTCGTAGCTCCTATTTCTTGCTAGCTCTTATACCTTAAATTATCCTGTTTCTCTGTATCTACATTTCGTCTTGGGGCTTTTTACCTTTTTCTTCCTTCCTTCGTCCTTCCTTGCTCGCTCTCCCCCCCCCACCTTCTTTCTTTCTGTACTTTCTGTATATATTACTTTCACTGTTTCTTATATGTGGCTGGTGGCTGTCTGGCTTTTGGTCCCAGGCGTGTCCCTTTCTTTTTCCCTCATTCTCTTCTCTCGTTCTTCTTTCTCCTTTCTCAAACCTAGATTTCTCCTCCTACTTATTCTCCCTGCCCACCAGCCCCACCTATCCCTCTCCTGCCTAGCTATTGACCATGCAGCTTTTTATTAGACCAATCAGGTGCCTTAGGCAGGCAAGGTGAAACAGCAACATATCTTTTCATAATTAGACAAATGCAGCATAAACAAGTGTAACACATCTTTGCCCAGTGAAAATATTCCACAACACTAGCCAAATCACCACTGCCTGCTTTGGGGGTTCTTTCTTGCACACTGGAGAACGTGTTGTGGGATTCCATGAGTACCAACCACGGAACCCAGCCCTGAGAAGATTTGAGTCCAAATGGAGGAAACGACAAAGGAGGAGCTGCCCAAGATGGCTTGGGGGGAATAAAGGCCAGTAGCAGCCTCTTCAGAGGAAAAATGACAGGCACAGTGGCACACCTGTAATCCCAGCGTGTGTGAGATTGAGCCAGCCTAGGTCACATCATGAGAATCCAATCTCAACCAGAGAGAAAGAGAAATTATAATAATTTTGAACAACTCACTCAGGGGTCCAATTGGGAATTCAGATCAATTTGCTTTCTTATTTTTTTGTTTGGGTCTGCGTGTTGTATGTATGTGTGTGCACTCGTGTGTATGCATGTGGGGATCAGAGCAGTGTTGAGGTATCTTTCTCTATCCCTCTCAGATCCCCTACTTTTTCAGACAGACTCTCTCACTGACCCTAGAATCCATCACTTTGACTAGACAGGGCGGGATCTGCCTGTCTCTGCTCCTTGGTGTTAGGGCTATAGGCGCAGCCTCCACGCCCTGCATTTTATGTGGGTGCTGGGAATCCGAACTCAGGGCCTTGTGCTTGCCTGCTGAGTCATCTCCCAGTCAAATCCTCTACGTTAAACCTTCATTCAAGACTCCAGTATATAGAACATTCTATTGGCCTTGTGTAAGTCACTCCACCATTTCCCTTGGGGTAAGGCCCTAGAAAGACCTGTATGACTGTCTACCAGGAACATGCGCTCTGGAGGCAGAGCAGAAGCCCCAAGTGGAAGAGCTGACCTCAGCCTAACATGATTGTAGCCATCTTGGCCCTAACTGCCATTTTACCAGCCAGGTGACTGTGGCCACATTCTAAACCCTATAAAATAAGCAAAGTCATTAATTTAGTCAGCATAGCTTTTTGTGCCAGCCACTGACTCCAACTGTTTCTTGACTGACATCTGACACATTCATACTTCTGAGGAAAGCTAGCTGCATCCTGGTTGGCCCAGGCTGGTCTTTGTCTACCTTCACACATAAATTCTTTCCTCCTGCCTAGCGGGAGGGACCTTCCTGTGTGGCTGCTGCCCAAGATATCTCCCTGTCTGTAGGCCCCAATAATCCCTGTGAGATCTTGTGTGTGTCCAACTTCTCTCCATCTTTCCAACTGTGGCAGCCAGATCCTTCCCAGTGAGTGTTTTCTAAACAAGTCATCACTTCCAGAAGGCTCAGCAGTGACAGATACAGATGCTCACACATACAAGACCCAAAGCGATGCACCAGCCCCTCCCGGCTGCTTGCATTCAAGGAAATTCCCACTAAGAGCTGGGCCCACTGACTGTTCTGGGGCCTCTCTGTGAGCAAAAGAGACCCAGAAATGATGACTTACACATGGTCAAAATGTCAGATAACGGGACCACGTCTGGACTCTGTGAATTCTAGGAATTTGCCGCTTCTCTTGACCTTCACGGTCTCTTCACTCGATATATATGACAGGGTTTGTTCCCTGGGCCCCAGAAAACCAGCAAGGTCAGCTGTGACATGAAAGAGACCCTGAAGCTCGTGGAACTGAAAAGGCCAAAATGAGCTCAGAGTCAGGAACTCAGAGAAAGTTCCCCTTTTCTTTTGTTCCCGTGCCCCCTGGAACACTTCAACCACACACAGCCTCCTCCATTGTGATGACAGGATCCAGGTCCAACCTCTTTTTCTTCCATTTAGGAAGTAGCTTTGAGAAAATGGGATAATTGGGGCTGTAGAGATGGTTCAGCTGTTGAGAGCACCACTTGCTCTTTCAGAAAGAAGATCAGGGGGTCAATTCCCAGCACCCACATGACAGCTCAAAACTGTAATTAACTTCAGTTCCAGGGGAATCTGACACCCTCGCACAGACATACATGCAGGGAAAATACCAATTATATATGAAGTGCCTTCAAAGCCAGGGGTGGTAGCACACACCTTTAATCCTAGCACTCAGGTGGAAGAGACAGGTTGATCTCTGAGTTCGAGGCCAGCCTGGTTGATAGAGTGAGTTCCAGGACAAGAAGAATCTGGCTAAGAAAAGCTGCAGAATAAATAAAGACTCAGCAACAAAGGGAGTGTAGCAGAGACGTCACTCAATGTCCTCAGCAGTGTCACTTGACTGTGGATTCACCAAGACCTGGGAACAGGAAGGATGTGGTCTACCTGTCTAGGAACATTTAAAGAATAATTAACTAGCCAGGATGGTGACACATGGCTTTAATCCCAGCACTCAGGAAGCAGTGTCAGGTTGATCTCTATGAGTTCAATTCCAGCCTGGTCTATACAGTGAGTTCCAGGCCAACCAAAATATATAGTGAAATCTTGTCTCAAAAAAACTAAAATAGAAAAAATATTTTCAGACATAAACAGTGTATGGTAAGGGGTGGTGGACAATGAAAGGACTGTAGGGTACGTACACTGAAAGACACGTGAGTCCAAAGATGGGTGCTAGCTAGGGAATATCAGCTATTAGCTCCATCTGCCCCCAAACCTTGACCTTGTGTGTTAGAGTTACAGATTCCAACAGGAATGTGATAGGTTATCAGCTCCGTGGCCTGGCCACGGACACCTGCCCGCACAGCCCTGTCCAGCTAGGCTCTCTCCCAATGCCTGTCCATCTCATGCACCATTTCCCTCCAGCTGCTCCTCAAGATCTGAGATTGGCGTAAGTGTTCCCAGGGCAACAGCAAAGGATGAATTCACCAGTGCAACGTTCCGAGAAAGAAGCCAGACACAAAAGACCTCCTGCTGTATGCTGTCATCTGTGTAACTTTCAAAATAGGCAAAGCAATCTATGCAGTGAGAAGTTGGGACCCGGGTTCCTCGGAGTGATGACTGAGCAGAGAATGGGGGCGGGGGCTTCTCGGAAGCAAGTCAATCCTGTTTCCATATCCCAGTGACTATCTCTGCATGCCCACCTTGTGAAAATGTCTAGCACTGTACAGCTTAAGACTGCTGCATTCTGTCGCCAGGATCTCCCATCTGGTGTCCAAGCTGGTCTCCCATTGCACATTCACATTTTACTTCTTAAAAGCTTAGCCATAATCCCAGCACTTGGGAGGCAGAGGCAGATGGACCAATGAGAGTTTAGGGCTAGCCTGTTCTACCTAGCGAGACCTTGTCTCAAGCAAATAGATAAATAAAAGACTTTATCTTTGGTGTGTGTGTGCGTGCACGCACGTGCACATGCATGATATGTGTGTGAATACGAGTCACAACGTTTGTGTAGGTCAGAGGTCAACTTTGTGGAGTCACTTCTTTGCTTCCACCTTCATGTGGGTTCCAGAGGGTGAACACACGTTGTCAGGCTTGTATGCTAATCCCTTTGCCTGTTGAGTCATCCTATCCCCTTCCTGACATGTTTTTGCATATGTATATGTGTGTGTTCACATGTACATGGGTGTACATGTATGCATGAAGGTCAGAGGTTAACCTTGGTGGTCACTGCTGAGGATCTATCTATCTAACTTTTTCTTAAAGATAGAGTTGTTTTACTCCTGTCTGGCCAGGAGCCCCAAGAATCTGCCTGTCTCTGCCTCCCTAGCAGTGAGATTATACCACTATGTCTGGAATTCTATATGGGTTCTGGGCCTTGAACTCAGCGACTCATGCTTGAGTCTCAAGCACTGTACCCAGAAAGACATTTCCCTGGATCTGATCCACACGTTTTTAAAGTTTTCCTCAATTTACACAAGGGATTCCCATATCTTCAAATCTTTTTGTTTTGTCCAATTCTAACTTATTTTTGTTTTGGTTTGGTTTGGGTTTGGTTTTTCACAAGACAGGGTTTCTCTGTATAACAGCCCTGATTGTCTTGGGACTCACTCTGTAGAGCAGGCTGGCCTCAAACTCACAGAGCTCCTCCTGCCTCTGCCTCTCAAGTGCTGGGATTAAAGGCGTACGCCACTACCGCACAGTCAAACATTTTTTAAACCATACCTAAAACAAAATTGTGCATACTCGGGGAAGAGCATGAAATGCTTTGATACATACATCGTGAAATGTTTAATCAGGGTGGACAGGTGTGCTGGCTAGTTTTGTGTCAACTTGACAGGCTACAGTCATCTAAGAGGAAGGAACCTCAATTGGGAAATGATCTCTACAAGATTGGGTTGTAGGCAAACCTATAGAGCATTTTCTTAATTAGTAATTGATGTGGGAGGGCCCAACTCATTGTGGCCCTGGGTCTCTATGGCTGAGCAAGCCATAGGGAGCAAGTCAGTAAGCAGCACCGCTCCATGGCCTCTGCATCAGCCCCAGCTTCCAGATTCCTGCCCTGTTTGAGTTCCTGTCCTGACTTCCTTCAGTGATGAACATCGATGTGAAAGCAGAAGCCAAATAAACCCTTTCCTCCCCAAGTTGCTTGTGGCCATAGTGTTTATCACAGCACTAGTAACCCCAAGACAACATGTCTACCTCCTCAAACATCCATCATTTCTTTATGGGAGACAAATTCAAACTATATCTGTAACTTTGAAATATTCATTAATGTGACCTACAACCACCCTCCTCTGCATCAGTATAGCGCACTTTTATATATGTGTGCTCGACTTCAGTATGAAGTTTAAAAATTGTAAAAAACCCGACCAGTCCTGTAAAATCCCGATGGTCCTGTAGCTTCCATGTCACTACAAGACTGTACGCGAGCTGGGAACCAAGCCTGGAGACTTAACATCACTCGCACACACAGACAGACAGAGACACGGGGACACAGAGAAAGACACGTACATGGGTCATCCTTGATACAAAAATGCCAAATGCCAATCTTTAGTGTGCTCAAAGGCAGCTTATATAGGAATCCTTAGCTACTCCCAGCTCTCGGGATCTTTCAGTTGCAGGTCTCACCAGCCTGCCGTCAAGGTCCCGTGCTCAAAGCAGCTGCAGGCAAAGAGAGTCAAGGGGCCAGGGTTCTATAGCACCCAACAAAAAGTATTAGGCAAAAACTACTGAGAAGCAGTTTTTATTCTTTTGTTTTGTTTCTTGAGACAGGGTTTCTCTGTGTAGTCCTGGCTGTCCTGGAACTCACTCTGTAGACCAGGCTGGCCTCAAACTCAGAGATTCCCTTGCCTCTGCCTCCCAAGTACTGGGATTCGAGGCGTGCATCCCCACCACCTAAACTTAGCGTTTTTTTTTTATTCTTATAATCATTATCTACCTGTTATTTAAGAAAGTCAAAGTGCGTCCAGGATAAAAGGTGATTTCACATTTGTGGGAAGCTTTACGTTCATTGGCTGAAGAGCCCTCAGGAACCATCAGACCCAGCTGATACCGGCATCAATTACCAGCATCAATTAACTCAACCTCAGGGAACCAAACAATCCTGGTGAACCATCACCGTCAAGACTGGAATTTGTTTTCTTCCCTCACAATGAGGAGTTTGAAGAAAAGCAATCCAAGGACAAAAGGACCAGTCCAGCCAGACATCAGGTACTCTGTCTTCTTCCGGCTTGCCTCTCCATCCTTATAACGGCTGCAGATTTCCTGACCATGTTCCGAACAGAAGAAAGAGAAGATAAAGTACAAAGAGGAAAGGCTAGCCCCAAACACAGTCTCCTTTAAGTTTTTTGTTTGTTTCTTTTGTTTCCCAGAAGCCCAACCATGAGTGGCTCAGGTGTGCAGCTTACTCAGCAGCCTGCCCCAGCACCATCAGCTCCCCTGGGAGCAGTCCTGCTGTGCACAGCAGCCACCAGCAAAGGGAAGCGGTCTCATGTTCCAGCAGGCACACATGGAGATTTCGCGGGAAGAATGCAGCCAGTGGAACTGCTGTTATCTCTCAGAGATGCAGTAACATTTAGGGGCAAGTTCATGAGAGATTCTATCAAGTTCCACCAGCCCAGACCACAGTGGCTCTTTGCCATCTAGTGACCCCCCCCCAGGCCACTCCCCCCAAAGCCTACATCTCAGCCTTAGTGAGAAAATACCGGAGTCCCGGGCTATCCCAGCTGTAAGAACAGATGAGGAGATAGCTCAGCGGGCAAGCATGAGAAACTGAGTTCAGATCCCCAGCACCCTCTCAGACATCCCACAGCCACTCTGAGTCATGGAGATCCTGCGGGTTTTGCTCCAGAGGCTCCGCCTCTTCACGAGCTCCAGCAGGTCCTAGATGGGGTAGATGCTAGCATGGCCAGCCCACGGCCTGACTGTGGGCCTGTGTGCTAGTCGAGCTGGTCAGTCCAGGCTCCTAGGGGCGGAAGCAGCTTCCCTATGCTTATGCCATCAGGGTCAGTTCTCCCTTGCCCATGGTCAGGGGTGAGGTCATCTCTCCCGAATGCATGGGACCAGCTCTTCCCTGGGGTTAGGGCCAGTTCTCTTGCTGCAGTGTCCAGCAGGGGGCAGGGCAAGCTGTCCCAGGGTCAGCGTAGGGCGAGGCCAGCTCAGCATGGCCCTCTGATTTCATCACACATGGTTCCTATGCCCCCCCCCACCTTTGAAGAGACAAGAGATGGGTAGTGTGAATTACCTTTCTAGGGAAGTAACAGGAAGAAATGGGTTGCACTGGAGCCCTGGGCTCCTGCCAGGCATTCACCTGAATCCCTAGAGACCCAGTGGGTTGCTTTCTAAACCTGTGGAGTTGTGTCAAAAAACGTGGGCAGCAGAGTCATCTCAGTTGGAAGAAAATGATCACTTTTGGGGTACTGGTTAACTTGGAGTGCCCCAGGCTGCTTGCAGAGGTTCTGAGGGATGCTTGTGGTAGCCTTGATACATGTGATCCAGTGTTCCCCACCTATTCCCATTCTGGGACCCTATTTTAAGGTTGTCAACAAAACATGCAGAAAAATGTGATCCCCTGGTACATGGAAGCTTTGCCCCAAACATCTACAACCTTGAAACAAATGTTCAAGTCGTGAGACACATGAGAAAGAGTAGGAGCTCAGAATGACTCAGGGAGATTAGAGATGGGGCAAATAAATGCCATGTTTTCAGATAGATAGATAGATAGATAGATAGATAGATAGATAGATAGATAGCTTCGTAATAAAATTTATTACCTAAACTGGTTGTAAGAAAATATAAAATAGGATTCTGAACAGCAGAAAAATGAGGCTAGAGATCCTCCCTCCTTCGCTACTGTTTGTGCAAAGATCCTGGGAATATGTAAACACAGAAGGGCGGGAGTGGAACTCAGGTCTTGGCGCTACATACAAGCTGCTACAACAACCAGGGGCACACAAAGGGAGCACCAGGAAGGGGAGGCACTCCACCTCCCCTCACCCACTCCCCACCCAATCAGGCATGGAAGATTCCCACGTGGTTCCAAGCAAATAACGATAACTGGGAATGATAAGGCTCCCCTCCTCTTAGTGCTTCAGGCACAGTGGACAACTGGTCAGATCTGGTAGTGAAGTGCGCCCTGGTAGTTGGAGAACCAGGTTGAGAGAGATGTGAACCAGGTTCTCAAGGCCTATGGGGGCCATAATTGTTTTGTTTTGTTTGGCTTTTTGAGGCAGGTTCCCCCCGCCGTGTGTGTGTGTGTGTGTGTGTGTGTGTGTGTGTGTGTGTGTGTAGCCTTGGCTGTCCTGGAACTCTGTATACAATGACCAGCTGGCTCCGAACTCGCAGAGATCTGCCTATCTCTGCCTCCTGGGATTAACGAAAGGCATGTGCCACCACCGCCTGGCATTCTGTATGTATGTCTACATATATTTACTTTGAGATAGGGTCTTACTGTAGCTCAGGCTGGCCTCAAACTCACTATATGGCCAAGCATGACCTTGAGCTCCTGATCCTCCTGCCTCTCTTTCCTAACTGTAGGGATTACGGGTGGGAACCCCCACAATCAGCTTATGAGATTCTGGGGGTGGAACCCAGGGATTCATTCACATGAGGCAAGCACTACCCATCAAGCTACCTAGGACCTAGGCAATCTTGACTTTGAATAATCCTTGTACAGGAATTCCTTGTACTAGCTTTTGCGACTTTTCCAAAAGTCTGAAATTAAGTAAGACTACAAGCTAATTTTTCTCTCAAATATGAAAAAGTATTCTAATGCCATTCTGGATCCTGTCACACGCAGTAACAGCTTTCATGGCGCCCTTAATAGGTGCCAGGCAGGTACTAATTGCCTTTTCAGGGGCTGCGTCCTTGAATCCTCAGCAGCCCATGGAGTTGGTGCTGACATTGTTCCTCATTTTCAGATGAGAAAACCTTTAGTCCAACGTGAGATGCCCAGGGTCACCTTGCTAATGAGGGCTGGGACAAGGATGGGTTCTCTGAACCCAGAGCAATAAAATATCCAAGAGGTAGAAGCGTAGAAGGTCCCCTTCCCCAGGTGACAGGGCTCTCGGTGCTAAAAGGACTGGGATCCTCGCTCGTGGCTGTCTGTGGATCCGCAGGCTCCTGGCAGCACGCTTATGCTATCTGTCACCATTTGTGGCACGTTCTGCTCACTGTCCACAGTGACTATCTCCATGTGACCTTCCCCTGCGCCCTCTTATGGGACAGGTCACCTTTTCTCCAAGCCCCTAACTGTGGGAGGTCCCTCTCTCTCCTCTACAGTTCCACCCGCCCTCTCTCGGGGCCTATCCTATTTTCTGTCTCTTGCTGTAATTCTTTTAGTAAAGGCAGAAGTGACTCCACAGTGGGCTCCAGCTCTGGACCGGGATGCTTAGATTCCAACTGCAACTGTGTGTCTGATCTTCAGCGCACCTCAGAAACAAATCCACTATTATAACTCAATTCATTCTTCTGAGCTGGAGAACAGTCAACACACTGTCTGGCAAGCAGCAGCAACCCAAGTCTTAGCTAGCTACTGTTCCTGTGTTCTCTAAAGATGTCTATTTTACATTTTTTCTAGATAAACTGGTTATGAGCATGCGTCCAGTTATATTTCCAGCTTGCCACAGAACCAAGCTGACAGCTTCCTTTTGTGAAAGGGGTTCTTGGGAAAGAAATGGTTGAGTAACCCTTATTAAACTGAGTATAAGACAAAGGGCAGCTGAAATCACTGGGTGTTTGGGTAGCTGATTTCCCTAAAGAGGTTCTAATCCTGTTAAAGTTTATCGGAAAATTGCTTAAGCACTCACCGGGAATACTAAATGGCTTCTTATAGGAGGCTGCGAGTTGTATCAGAAGAGAACTCTGTGCCAGACCCAAATGGGCTCTCTCTCTTCTTAGTCACAATGGCCACAGCTGACATTTCTCTAGCCTTCATTCCAGGCTATAGCTGTGTGACAGGCCCAGCTTGTAGCATGTCCCGTGTTTGTTGTTGTCTCCCCCACAGCCTCTCTTCCACTCAGAATGTTCAGTAGAGGGCGAGGCTGTGCGGGGTGGCTACAAAATGCTGTAGGATAGGCAAGTGGAAGCAGCCATCGCGTCCTATGCACAATGTAGACATACACACACCATGTACCATGGTAGAAACAACTGGGGTTTGTGTCCTATGCACAATGTAGACATACACACACACACACACACACACACACACACACCCTGTACCATGATAGAACAAGAAACAATCGGGGTTTCAGAAGGGTCAAGGTCACTCACTCTCCCCCAATGTGGTGGGTCAGTTGTGAGCTGTCTGGATAGATGGAACCTGGTTAGGCTGTCTGCCGCTACCATAGGATAAGGTACTTGCCAACTTAATGACGAAACTCAGAGGTTGGCAGAGGGCCAAAGGCTTGTTACCAAGCATGGATTCTTTCCCTCTGACAAGACAGTGAAGGACTGGATCCAAGTTGCTTATCAGCGTTTCCAGGGAGATTTGTGGACATCTTGCCGTGATACAAACAGATGGAGTGGGCAGCTGGATGTCCACTCTTCTAAATGAGCAGGCCTGGCTGTCCATTGGGAAGGCTACTCCAGGGTGGGCGGAGAGCTATCTCCTGGCTAGCTTGGAATGAGGTCAATTCTCAAAGTGTGGTCCCTCAGCAAACACAAGAGCTTACCGGAAATGAACTCATGGGGCTAGAAACTCACAGCTAGGAAGAGTGCTTGCTGCTTTCCAAAGGGCCCGAGTTTGGTTCCCAGCACCCACATATCAGGTGCTTACAACCACCTGCAACCTCCAGGGGATCTAACATTGTCCTCTAGCCTCTGCAGGCACTTGCACTAATGCAAGTGTACCTGGATACACACATACACATAATCAAACATAAAATAGATCTTCGGAAGAAAGAACTCTTGTCCCCACCCGGCATCTCGAGATTCAGAACTGTATGGAGCCCAGTGATCTCTCGCTTTATCCCACCTTCCAGGGTTTGATGCAAACTCAAGTTCACACCTGGTGGCTTAAGCTGTAATTACCCCCCCTTTTCTTCTTTCATTTCCTATCATGTTCTTGGTCTCCTGTCTTCTCACACCCTTGCTCCCCAATAAAACAGCACTGCCTTTTTCAGAGACCCCCGAGATTCAGCCTAACTTCCCCAAGTGTGTTGAGAAAATGTCTGCCTGCCAGAGACCCTGAGCTATTTCCTCTACCTGGCACATCCTTCCTCTAGACAGATAAGTAGATCTAGCCACATTCACCTCAAGTGTCATGAATGTCACCTGATCTGCCATGGCTTGCTTTCTTGGCTGATGTAAGGGAGTGTGCCCCCACCTGTCCATCTTTCTCTCCGTGTTTCAATTCTTCCTTGCACTTACAACTGTGACATGCTTACTGACCACCTTTCTTATCCCACTAAGAAGGAAGACTGCTGGTCTCCGGCCCGGCTTTGCTTTCTTTCTGCCAGATCCCAGCGAGCTGTTCTGCCTAAAGAGCAGGAAGGCATCTTGATGCCATCCTGTACCGGGACTCCACATGCACAGTAAAAGCAGAGGTAGGAACCAGCCAGAGCAGCCCCTACTGCGCAGGGCCCTAAGGACACTTGGAACAAAACAACGCTGGAGAAGAACAACAGCTCTGAGAAGAGCTACGACACTGGCTACCAAGGAAACCGTGACTCCTAGTGGCTGGAGAACTAGGGAAGCCCCCGCGTGTCAGATTCCTTTGGTAAATCCTCGTCAGGTGCCAACTGTTCACAACGGCAGAAGGCAGATCTGGTACTATAGCCTCTTCTAGCCAGCTCTCCTGCAGACCCTTGGCTCCTCAGCTCCTGGGCCTGCTGACCACGCTGCAGGTCCCCTCTTGCTCTAGATCAAATAGTATAGCTACCTCACCAGTTCGTATGTTCAAGCCTAACCTCCAGTGGGATTGTGTTTGGGGACAGGATTGGAGGGTAAGTAAGGTTCTGTGAGGCAAACTGGTAGAATAGGTGTCCTTTGTAGGGAGCTGTCCGGAGAAATCGCCATTACAAGATGGCGTCGGCGTTCCTGCAGCTTGGAGGTAATCAAGTCCTTATTTGGTATTGCTGCATGGGGCTGAGCGCCCTTTGCCTGCACATGCGCAATTGAGCCTTGTCCCTGGCCAATCCCGAGGCTCCGGGCATCAGCAGACTGGTATTTACCAATCAGGGCAGTACCCGAGTCCCCTCACCCTATTTAAGCAGATGCCACTTGGCTTTTGCTCTCTCTCTCACTTTCTCTTTCTCTCTTCTTGTTCTCTTTCACTTCTCGTTCTCTCTCGCTTCCTGCTCTCCCTTCAACCAAGAGGCTCCAATAAAGTGTGATTTGAGAAGGATCCTCAACTCGTGGTTGTTTCTTCCTTGCTGGTCAAGGGGTTCGCCACAGTCCTTACCACAGAGGCTCCAGGGAGGCCATTCTCTCTCCCTACCACATGAGGATATAGCAAGCCTTTGGCATGTCATGTAGGAAACACCCACAAACACTGAACCCAGCTGGCACCTTGACCCTGGACTTGACTGTGAGAGGATAATTCTACCACCCTAAGCCACCCAGAATGTGGCATTTTGTTATTGCATCTCTGACTGATACACCTACCTCTGCCTCACCAAGATGTCCTACTGTCCTGGCTGTTCCACAGGTTGAGGTGGGGACAGTGTTAAGAGTCTGTGACTTCCTTCTTCAGCATCTTAGCCACATACCTCACGCTCCAAATCAGAGTCCAGACAGGGGAAGTGGAGCCTTCAAGCTCCCTGGTCTCCTGCATTCTGTTCTCCAGCTGGGACACCCTGCTTTGTAACACCCGATTCTGTGTTACCCTCTCAGTACAGTTCACGCACCACTGTACCTTACGCGAGTCAGGCAAAGGCCTGGAGATTGAAAGAAACACACAAGAGATCTGGGTCATTCGAAAGGAGATCAGCCGAATGTTGCTTTATTCAATTTAGGGGAAAACCTATATACCTGGTTGCTGCATAAGGATATCCTCCCAGGCAGGTGGGATTTGACTGCTGTATAAGGATTTCCTCCCAGGAAGGTGGGAAATTACCATACCAAAGATGAAACAATGCCCTTCAGCTAATCACCAGGCTAGGGCAGAGGGAGTACAGGAGCAAACAAGATGCTAGCTGGTTTGAGCCAGTCTGAGCTGGTCTGAACCAGTCTGAGCTGGTCTGAACCGGTCTAAACCAGTGTGGCCCAGTCTAAACCGGTGTGACCTGGTCTGAACCAATCTGGTCCGGTTTAGTATGTCCAAGGGTCATTTTCCTTTCTGTGGAGATAAGGCAAATGATCAAAATTGTCATCTCCTTTGCATTTATATTCTTGAAAGTTGATACCATGTGTCTTTCCCTCAACAAGTAGGTCCATGCATGGCTCAGGAGCAAACTGTGTGTAACTAAAGTTTCGGAGGATATCCCCTTCACTGGTCTTTGTCTTGTTGATTCTGAAACTTGAGTGCTGTGTGAATTCATCTCATTTAGTGTGTTGAAGATGTGAGGCCAAAGAAGAGGCCAAGGGCAAGAGAAACAAAGTGCTTTGGCCAACATTGTGATGCAGAGCTGATCTGCAGGCATCCAGCAGCCAGCTGAGCAGCCGACTGACTACCGCTGCTGAGCTGAGCCTGGCAGAATCAGCTGATCCAGCCTAGGCCAGGTCACAAGCTCAAGAAAATGGCTCTTGTTCAGAGCCACTAACTGCCTTTGTTAATACAGTACAATAGAGGTCATTTTATTCTCTCATAAGACAGCCCAGATCTTCAGATTTCAGATAAAAGAAGTTAAAATAGACACCTACAAATGTTCCCAAGGCATCTTCAAAGCCAAACTGTCATTTATCCATAACTAAAAGTTTGGCCTTCCGATTTTCTTTCAAATTCTCCATCATACATTGTAACACAGAGGAAAATATTCAACACAGAGTCTGAGAAGAAACAGAGGGCTGACTGACTGGGGTCTCTAGTCTAGAATGATTTTTTTTTTTTCCCAAGGCATACTTTGTCCATGTGTATTTAATTCCAAGCTAGAGTATTCAGTGCTCATTGCTGGAAGCTTGTAGAAACTGTAAGAAACATTTCCAGTTTATGCGGGACATTGATGAAAAGTGAACTGGCTACAGAAAGCAAGAAGCTTTTGCCTGGCAAAAGGCTGGCTGTCAACTCTTCAGCCAACCTACAGAAATTGTCTGCTGGTCCCGAGTCCTGAGGACCTGAAGGAATGGGCAGACTATAGTCTGAGGCTATCGACAACCTTACTCTTTCAGTGTATTTCTATGACTTTTATACTTGAATGGAAGAAAGAAAGCAGTGGTCCAAGAAAGGCTGTTTGAGTTCGGAAAAACATGAACAGGAAAAAAAAACCATGCAAATAAACTTCAGTAAGCACGCACTAAATATTAACAGAGCAGCCCTCCCTCAGAACTTTCTACAGACAGACCAATTCAAACATAATAGCCTGCACACACTATAGCTTGTATCAGGAAAAGCATGAAAGTAAGGCAGAGGCCATATTCCAATTGAGGGTACACTGACCAGATTAGGTTCTATAGCCATGTTGTGATATCCAACAAGAATAAACATGTCTTATGAATTGAATGTAAATGTTTAACACAGAAGGCACGAAACCACATCCAAGAACACTCCAGGGAACAAAGGCACCCGAGGTGCCTTTCTCCTTTCTTCTCCTGGAGCCTCTCCCACAGTTCCTCAAGGCATTGTTCACCTTGTGTCATTTTTTTTTTTGACCATGTTTGGAGAGCCTGTAATATGTAAGAAACAAGAAAGCAAATGGATGGAGCTAGAAAACATCATTTTGAGTGAGGTAATCCAGATACAAAAAGACAGTTACCACATGTACTCACGCTTAAGTGGTTTTTAGACATAAAGCAAAGAAAACCAGCCCTCAAATCACAATCCCAGAGAACCTAGACCACATGAGGACCCTAAGAGAGACATACATAGATCTAATCTACATGGGAAGTAGAAAAAGACAAAATCTCCTGAATTGGAAGCATGGGGACCTTGGGAGAGGATCGAAGGGGAGGGGAGAGGAAGGGAGGGGAGCAGAGAAAAATGTAGAGCTCGATAAAAGTAAGAAGAAGAAAAAAAAGCATTTAAGCAAAAATGAATACAATTCCTTTGGAGATCGTGAGATCTCTAGAGACCTGCAGTTCTTGGCGAACTTGGCATGTGCCAGGCTGGAGGGTCACAGGCACTCGTGTGTACACCGTCATAGTATTAGCCATGTTGCTGCTCTAGCGTCAGCACAGCCCACTGCAGCTTCACTAATTAAAGGTGGGTGCCCATAGGCACTTAAAATCTCTAAAACTCTGAAAGAGTAGCATAGTCATTTTACCTTATTAAACTATCATTTTCAGAATCCCCTATACTATTTTATCTATTTCTTTATTTACATATTTTTGTTATGTTTTTAACAAAAAGAAATTTATTTTAAAAGCATAGCGGAACATTCAAATAAAGGAAACAGGTGACTTGCAGAAATAAAATCAGATTCACAGCATGAAGCTTTTCATTTAGATTTCTGAAGCAAAAAGAACCCTACGTTATACGCTATTGCCTTGGCAAAGAAGGGGAGCAATGGGGTGAGGCAAGAAGGGCAGAGCTTCAGATTCAACAGGAGGTCAAGTCAGTTCTGCTCAGCTTTGAGCTTACAGATACACACAGACAAAAGAGGAAAAATTACGCTCAATGTACTTGGTGCTCAGACATATATGAAGACAAAACACCTAAACTTGTAAAAATAAATAAATATTTAGAGAAAAAAAATTGCATGTAGTTTGGGAAAGAGGCAGTGGTTAGCAATTGAACAATTGCAACAGTCGGTGTCACCCCTTTAAAATGTGATGACAGCTGCACTGGACCCTCAGGCTCACCCGTTTGCAGTAGCTGCAGATCGTTTAGCATGTGTAGCCTAACTAGCCAAAATGGGTGGTTAGAGGCAGGCCTTGAAGTCTCTATCTGGCTCTGGTTCCTGTCTGAGCGATGTTTCCTGGTCCACCGAGATAGGTAACAATTGTTAAGTCTCAATCCATTCCTGGCAACCATTGGCTGATGAGAGGAAGTGTGACCCCTTTAAAAGGAAGCAAGAGCTCACCAGCTTGCTTCCGGTTTAGAAGTAAAGCAAAGCACCTGTCTTATACCTAGCTTACTTGGCTTCCTTTGCTGTTTTCCGCGTGACTCCTTTAGGCGTTAGTATTTCTCATGCACACAGTGAAAGGCTAGGCAATAGGGAAAAACTGTGAACATATACACATATGGGGTGTAACAATCATGGGATGCATGTGTAGATAAGCCAGAGGGAAAGGAAGTAGGAGGGAGGGCAGAATAAGTTTCTGTTCATTACCCATTTGTTCTTTCAAATACCCCATGATCAAATGGTTGTTTACTGTGTGCCAGACAGGGTGCTATGCATCAAGGAATCACAGGGAAGCAAAAACTAATCCTATCCCTTTCAACTTCAAAGAGTCTATGATGATGACTCTTACATGTGACCTCGGCAATACACATATCTAAGATCTCAACACCCTTGTTTCTAGATCTTCCCAGGGATGTTTGCACTGACAAAACTCAGGCATGTACAGGATAGTCTAGTAAAGGTAATTTTAGCATAGAATGCTTTCAGCAAATTCTGGAGGGTATGCTTGACCAGGGTTCTGAGATGAAATAAATCTGTACATCAGGTATGTCTTTGTGTGAGAATAGGGCAGTGTGTGGAGGTACAGTGTGGGTAAGGAGTATAGAAGCAGGCCGATGACTAGTGGGTATTCAGTGCAAAATAGCAAGGAGTCTAAAGATATTAAAGAGAATCAGAAAAGATGAATGTAGAGATGTAAGCAGGGTCAAATTATTAAGATTTCAATAATGCAACTGCTCTTAGCAGTTACTAAAATACTTATCAATGGTCAACTATTAACTACAGCAAGAATATGGCATGTGTAAATATATATGATATTCATCACTGGGTTATGAAGTAGTAGTAGTACCCGCCCAGGGCAGAAGTTCAAAGTTTAAGGCTTAAGCTTAAGTCTGCCTATTGTGGCATTCTGTGACACATCCCTGAGCTTTGTTGAATACTGAGGAGTGTCCCTGGCCTCTGTCAATAAAATCAGATTAGTACTCTGCTGACTAATGGGGACAAACAAAAATGTCTCCAGACATTATCTAACGTTCCTGGAAAGCAACGTCATTTCTGATTAGGAACCACTTGCTTAGGCCTTCGCAAAATAGCGAAGTCTCTTAAGAAGCAGACGGCCTTGTGAAACATGATGTCATTCATTACCCACACAGGCCAAACTCTAAACACCTGCCAAGAAAAGTAACACAGAAAACAGATAAACATAATCAGATCAGAAATGTGTTTTAAAAGAGAGATTCTGATTTTGTAAGTCGCAGCACAAAATAGACGGAAAATGCTCAAGGCATTTCGTAAACAGAAGAACAGAACCCAATTAAACATGTTATATTCCAGGCTTTTCATTTCTGTCACATGCCATGTGTCTGAACGCACAGTGTAAGCTGCTAATGGAGGTGTGCACACACATGCGCACACACACTGCTGTCCACGCCTTTGATTCCGGCAATTTTACCCTACAATGTCTTAAAGTAAATGTGACATTACACACATTTTAGCATCCATTTTCCCAGCAGGAAGTGTAAAGAGACTCAATCAGTATGTTACAATAAGATCTGATGCAAGGGAGGGAGCAGAGCTTTCAGATCATAAGAAATACAATCTCAAGGAAATTAAAAGCTTGAAATATGGCATATGATTACTGGCACTGAATTCCTACTGCTGTGCTTTGGAGGGACTTTTAAAGATACTTTCTATTTGTTAAATAAATCTGCAAGATTGCATTGCTTTCCCAAGTGTCAATGAGCTGCACTGAGAAAATCTCTGTACACGGGTATTGGAGCAAACTTTCTTATGTAGGGACTGAGTGGACTGAATGGCTCAAATCAATATGTCAAGTAAGACAGCTGTAGGATCACTCTTTTCCATGCTTCTGTTCCCATCTATTTTCCTAAGAAATAGATGAACAGACTTATACCGTATGGATGTGAGCAGGCTTCAAGTTAGCCGATCAATAAGTCTCTCATTTCTATGCTGCTTCATCTTTCTTCCTGCCTTCCTTTCCTCTCCCACCCCATCTTCCTTCACTTTCTCTTGCATTCTCTCCTTCCTTTTATTTATCTCATCTTTCTTTACACATGCTGTCACTTAGAGGATATTTACCAAACACTTCCTAGGTGGCGCTTGATGGGATTTGTAGGTTACAGCAGTGACCCGAGAGGGCTACCCACCCTGTTTTCATGAGAGACAAACTGACAACAATCAAAGTATTGGGGAAGCAGTTCTAGCTGGAGCTATGGCGGACATGGTAACTGCTTCCGTAACCAAGTGCAATACAAGACTATGATCTTGCTAGGAACTGAGGGTGGCCGTCCTCAGACAATATACGTAGGGTAAATAGGAGTAAGTAGGCAAGAAGCAAGAAAGCAGTCCAAGGGGCTGGAGAGATGGCTCAGCGGTTAAGAGCATTGCCTGCTTTTCCAAAGGTGCTGGGTTCAATTGGTGGCGCTCAACCATCTGTAATGAGGTCTGGTGCCCTCTTCTGGCCTGAAGGTATACAGACAGAATATTGCATACATAATAAATAAATATTAAAAAAAAAAGAAAGCAGTCCAAGTGGCCAAGAAACACTTGCAAAACCAAAAGAAATTTGGTCTGAGAGGAGACATCAGGAGAAAGTGGAGGGCAGTGAGAGAAAACATCTTGGCAAGACCTAGTCTAAGTGGAACCATCAACAACAAAAACTTGTTATTGTGTAAGACTTTTGGAGGCTATTTCTCTAGAATGTAGACAATAGAAAGACAATATCTTACATGATGGTAAGATCTGACCCTAACAGAAACCACAGTGCTATATATGTAAAACCAGGGCCCTGGTTTTCAATTGTTCAACAATCCATGTTGAACAGATTTTGAGGATCAAGACTTCTCATAGATCAGCATTTCAGCCACAACTGTTGTTATAATTGCTAAAAAACAAACAAAAACCAGGTTACTAGTTTCACTTTTCATATTTTAGCATCCTGCCCAATTATCTTAACCATCCAACTTTTTTAGTTTTAGCAATGATTTGTCTCACTTCCTAGGAAGTTCCTCAACTGCTCCTAGAACTCTGATATCCTAGCCTTCCTTCCTGACCTGCCATAAAGCACCCTGACACAGGCACCTTCCCAGAATCCTGACCTTGACTGCTCAGTAATCCCTCAACTCTCACATCAAGTGACAGGAGCTGTCCTATAGCCCTTCTTTCCCACACCCAGCCCTGTGAGCTCATGGGTTGGCATGGATTTTAAAAGGCAGGCTGAGTCAATCTGTAAGGTTTATTGAACAATGTATGTGTGGTGGGGACGGGGGGGGGGGGGGAACAGGGGACAGAGTAACAGAAAGTTGGCAACAAGTTCAACAAAAAAGCTCTTGTCATTCAGGCACTGCAGATGGACATGGAGACTGGACATAGCCCTCTGAGGTGTCTGTTAGTGTCGAATCATTGTATGCTGGAGTCTCCCATGCCTGAACTGATTACCAAACATTATTTAAAAAAAAAAAAGTCTGTTTCAGGATGCTGTGAGTGGGCTGTCCCCAGTTTCACTTTGAGTGGTGGTCCTGCTGTCCACTCCCTGGTCCTCTGAGGTCCACAAACACCTAAAGAATTAAAAGAAAAAAAGAGAACAACGCTTTGGATCTCCACCTACATAGCCACAGAGCCTCTCACTGCTAGCCAATTGGAGGCTAAAGCAGGTCATGGCTAGACAGGCTCAGAGGGGACAGAGTCCCGCTGCCCATGTTTACCCATCTCTCAACACAACAGTGTGGGCATGCCAGCCTTCCACCACACAGGCTCATGGAGGGCTCTCTTCTGCAGCCATGGAAGAGGATGTGGCCAGGGCTCACAGGATACTCGCAAAACTGGGCCAGAATAAAAACCCTCAACGCAGAGCCCCGCTTTTAACTCCCTTCCATAAGCCTTTGTGGACACTGCTCAGCACCGGCAGAAGGCGCTCAGCAAGCCTGGTGTCAACAGCCAGGAGAACAAAAGACTGGGAGAAGATTTGTTCAAAAGCACCAGGGTTCGGCAAGGACAGTGTGGATCCTCCAAACACGGGGAAAGGCTTTTGGCATTCTCTCCCTGCAGTATCAATGACCAGGGCACAGGCAGCCCACGATCACTTTCGAATACAGGGGCAGCTTAGGGAAAGGGCCAAGTCAGGATACCTGGCCAGGACACAGTGACCATAGTAACAGCCCCTGACTGAAGTAGCTTCCTAATTCCCCAAGATCTGCAGGAATCCCCTGGAGAGCCTGCTAAATGCCGCCTCCAGATATGATTTCCAAGGTGATGGTGGCAGTGCTTGCTTCAGGAACCAATCTGAGAACCATTACTTCAATGGTCTCCTACTAAACAGAATGAAGCAATGGGGGTACTTCTGAGAACTCACTAGGTCCCACCCAAGTTGAGAGAAAGTTGTCTGCACCCCCTGAATAAACTGTGACCGCAGAGTGGCTCCATATGCTCCCATTTCACACCACAAAGATGTACAGAAGTGAGGTGGCATATCCCCGGCTGGCCTGGGAAGCAGCAATAGGGAGCAGCCTCTGCTTTTCCTCACGATTGAGGCATTTTCCTGGACCACTGCTGCTCTCCCAAAGCATCTCAGATTCATACCTGGCAAGGCCCCTGTTCCAGTCACTTCTTGCAACGCGAGGAGTGCTGACATAGACAGCAAAGATGAGCTGACAATCCTACAGAGACAAGCCACAATCAGTACCTCACAGCCAACCAAGACACGACTAGCGGTTGGAGGTGGGCTGGCTGCAACCGCGTCTTCCCGGAGCCTTTCTCCTCCATGCTGGGAACTCAACTCACAAGACATTGCACAAGCGCTTTGCCACTGAGACACATCCCAGCTCCTTATTTCTGTACTTCACCTGCTGACTGTACCCATCCTTCACAGGTAAAAGCTGAATTTATTTCTCTGAGTTATTTCTTCCTCTATATTGAATACATTGTAACTTCTGATAAAGAAATTGGTTTAACTGCTTTTAGTCTTGGTAAGAAACAATTTGGATGTGTGTGCAGGTTTGAGTAAGAATGACCCCATAGGTTCATATATTTGAATATTCAGTCCCAGTGTTAAAACTGTTTGGGAAGAATTAGGAGGTGTGTCATGGCAAGGGAGGCCCTGAGCCCATGGCATTCCCAGTCAGTTCTCTGCCTGGCAGTTGTGATGTGAGATGTGTCTCACGTAGCTCTCAGCTCCTGCATGGCCATGGACTCACCCTCTTTGACTCTAATTCCCCAATAACCTTTTCACAGGCACACATGCGGCATAAATATATATGTGCATTCACACATGCACATAAATAAAAAGAATGCAATTTTTATTTTGGTCTGCAAACCATACATTTTAAAGAAAGTTCCAAAGGGTTACACAACTGGCAGAAGAAACTGGCTAAGAACTGTGGCTCGCAAGCGATGCCAATACATACTGCAAGGCACACGACCGCGAGGAAGTGACCCACACACTCTGTACCAGGAAGCTCCCCTCTCAACACACACTCAAGGACCCCTATTTGAGGCACAATGCCTCAGACACGGCTCTCTGGAAATGTGAGCTGGCCTGTCACCTCACAGGTTTCTAGAAACAGGACATCAAGCTGCAAAGACCCAGCACTGACTTGTGCAGCTTCCAGAAAGGGACACTGCTACAAGGCTGCAGAGTGTAGGAAAGCTCCAGGCTTTTGAGGGGGCAGGATGGGTGCCCCAAACCCAGGAACATGTCTTTCAGCATCCTTTCCCTGCACTACCAATGACCAGGGCATGGGCAGCCAAGATCACTTTCGGATGCAGGGGCAGAAGGACAAAAGGAGACCTAGGAAAGACAAGAGACTGCTGCCAGGCCAGACTCAAGCCACAGTGAACACACGGATGCTATGCTAAAGTCAATCGCATGGAACCGCATCAACGAGCCAAGGAGAACAAGGGCTACTCAACTGGCAAAACTACCAGAACCTGTTGGGGCTGGAAGTCAGTCCTATGAACTCATGTCCATAAAAACCTTTGTCATGGCTTTGGGTTTCCAAGCCAACAAGTGGAGATTGCCTCTTGGTGGGGTCTGGGGACTAACTAGTTATCAGCTGGCTGGGGTTCAAGGCAGACAGTATGTCTAGGCTGAGCCTGTTTTCCACCAGTGAGGTTTGATTTCTAGTCACACTGAGCAGTCAGTGTTTAGGTGACCAGAACCAGAAAAATCACAGCCACTGAGATACAGCTTTGGAGGTGCACACAGATGGGGGCACTTCCGTCACTGGGGGAGAAGTGGGTTCTGCTACAATGCTGAGGGAGGGTGCCTAGGGAAGCCAGTGCAGAGACTCCACACCACTCTTAGCCCTTCCTTTCCCCTATTGCCAGCTACATCTTCTTCCTGTACCACTGACCAATCACTGCCACTGTAATGACAAAGCGAAAGGTCAGAGTGAAATGATGGCACATACAAGTGTCTTCAATGCTCTTCCTCCCCCTTACAACAGACTAACCCTGCAAATGCCCTAAGCTTTCTCCCAGTAGGGCTCTGGGGATAACAGGTATAATCCAGGTTTTGGGAGGATCCACATAACCCCCTTCTCATCCTCACCTCCCCTACGCAGCCACCAAAGCAACAGGGAAAACTACAAACTCCAGGGCTCAAAGGCTGAACAGAGCCAGCTTTAGATTCAAGCACTGACCCCCGAGCAGGCCTCTCTGAACACAGTGCTGAGTCTCTGAATTACCTGCGACAATCACTTGAGCAGCCACAAGGGTCTCATATCTTACCTGGAACACTCTGGAGACAAGCCCGATGCTCTGCTGTGCAGGCCGCTCAAAAGTGCATCAGGGCCATGGCTCGCTGGCCATGTACTGTCCTCTGGCGGCACAAGGCACGGACCTGGTTGTAAGGGCAGCACAGACACATCAGTTATTCTGTGTTGTCCAGCTATCGTTCTTGCCTGTTCCCACGGGGGTGTAAAGAAAAACCCTTTCCAAGCGGCTACCCAAGGCAGTGGTCTAAAGTAGGCCACAAGGCGTGGGGGTGGGAGGAGAGAACAGCAATCTGCCTCCTCTGGGAACTCCACGTGCAGGCTGCTTACTCGGTTTACAGGCAACAATGCCTTACAAGGAAGGACTGTCCTTCGCCTTTCATTGGTTCCAGTCAGAACCCTGACTCTTGACTGACAACACAGCAAGAGGTATTGCTAGGAGTCAAGCAAGGAAACAAGTTCTACAAGGTCTCAAGCGTCCTAGGAGGTGACAGTGGGTGTGGAGGCTTCCGAATTAACAGAGCAGCATCTAAGCTCCATGCCCTGCCCGCCCATGCACTCCTGGCTGCCTACCAAAGTGCCAGGGTGACAGGCAGGAAGTGGTGTGGGAAAGCACCAGGGTTTGGCAAGGACAGTGTGGATCCTCCAAACACGGGGAAAGGCTTTCCGCATCCTCTCCCTGCAGTATCAATGACCAGGGCACAGGCAGCCCATGATCACTTTCGAATACAGGGCATAAAGAACAGTGGCAAAGTTGAGGAAAGGCTATGGCCAAGCTGGAAAACGGTTAAACTGGAAACAGATGGACAGACAAGCAACAGCCAGATTTGCAATAGAGAGGAAAGAGTGATCAGTTGTGGGTCCTTAAGGAGAGCTGAGATGATTGGCTGGGACCCGCAGCCTGAGTTGGGTCTAACTGGCGCCCTCTACCTACTGCAGCGGATCCAGCACTTCTTAGCTGGGTATCTTTACATAACCTGCCCAGCCAGGAGAGCTGAAGGTCACAGAACTCTCCAGTCCAGTGGCCCCAATTTTCAGACGAGAAAACCAAAAGGACCAGAGAAAGTCCAGAAGCTAGCAGAGAGCAGTGACTGAGATATGGGCAGATGACCCACCAGATCCTTCCTGCTGACACCCACCAAGTAAAGTGGGGACAGGGGAACTAAGGACACGGTGGGGTCAGTCAGAAGAAGGCATACTTCAAAGCCCCCAAGGAGAAGTAATGTGGATCTGAGGAACTCAGCCTCCTTCACCTTCACACACTCCCAAAGGCAATCCGGAAAACGGCACATATTCTTGCAGGATACCGAGCTCCAGATGCCAGGTGACAATCCTCACTCAGGAGCAACATGGTCCATCAGTCTGGCAGGATGGAGACACCTCTTATGGTCGCTGTGTACCCAAGCTGTTATTTCTGCAAACAAGAAGCCCAGGTGAGCAACCTGAACATTATCCAGTTACCTGCAAAGCACAGAGAACACCAGACACAGAAGCTGCTAACCACGCAGCATGAACTCTCCCTGTAGGAAGAGGCTGCTTGCTGGTTTCCGGCCACCCGGCTAGCTTAGACCCAAAATAAAAACAGATACTGTATTATTTAAATCACTGCTTGGCCCAATAGCTCTAGCTTTTTATTGGTTAACTCTTACATATCAATGTAATCCATTTCTATTAATCTGTGTATCACCACATGGCTGTGGCTTACTGGCAGCTCCATGGCGCCTGACTCCGCCCTTCTTTCTCCCAGCATACAGTCTAGCTTTTCCCGCCTAGTTCTGTTCTGCCCTTGCCATAGGCTCAAAGAAATTATTCATTAACCAATAAAATCAACACATAGACAGAAGGACCTCCCACACCACTCTCCCCTCTCCATTTCCTTTGAAATCTGTAAGTGACCCCCACTATGCAACATGGACCTGAACTGTTCCCAAAGTCTCACCATTCTGTTGTCCGTGGCTCAATAATTAAATGGGGGGGGGGGGGCAAAGTAAAGGACATACTGTTCCTACATATGGTGAAGGAGGAGAAAGTTTATTATAGATGTACAGGAGAGCATAGTTAAAGAGTCAGGGATGTGTCCAGAGTGGATATGACCAGGTTTAAAAAGGGCAGGTAACCAAAATATCTGGATTATGTAGGGAAGTGCCTTGGGGGGGGGGGGGTTACGGTCCAGGGACTGGGTCGTCCTGGAGAGTTCTGGATGGGGGTGGTGTTTGCCAGCCACACCCTGTGTAACAGGTAGGGTCTGAGGGAAGATGGGAGAAACATGGAGGGCAGGTTTCCCTGGATATATTAAATAGGAACCTCCTCTGTTTGTCCTGGGTTTGAAACTTAAGATCAACCATAGCCGGGTGGTGGTGGCGTATGCCTTTAATCCCAGCACAGGGGAGGCAGGGGCAGGTGGATCTCTGAGTTCGAAGCCAGCCTGGTCTACAAGAGCTAGTTCCAGGACAGACTCTAAAGCTACAGAGAAACCCTGTCAAGAAAGAAAGAAAGAGAAAGAGAGACAGACAGACAGACAGACAGACAGAAAAGATCAACCATGCGGCCTTTGGTCTTTCTGGCCCCCACCAAGCTTCTCCCTGCACAGTGGCTTTGCCAGGCCTTTCTCAAAAGCCGTCTGAACTCCACACCATTCCGTTGCTGGTGCCCACCGGAAGGCCATGCGGAGGCTTCACATTGCTCCGGAACATCACCACTTACCCAAGCATCCTCTCCAGGGACAACGGGCACCCACCAGGGGGTTGAAGAGAGTAGGGGGCCCCAGGGGGTGCAGAAGCTGTAATCTGTCGACCCAGGGAGCTTCCATCGGTCTCCAGGAGGGCTGCACAGCCTACGGGCCTGGCAGGAAAAGCATAAGAGAAGGGGCTGTAGCGGAAGACAGGGCACCGGGATCCGGACGCCGCGCCAGGGGTCCTGGGAGCGTTCTCAATTTAAATCTTGGTCCACGAGTTCGCCTTAGAAGGAATCTAAAAACAGGGCCACAGGTCGTAAGCAACGATGAATTTTCGGAGGCGACAGACATGACTTCGGTGCTTCAGACACCACAACTCAACGGCGGAGGGCTGGGAAACAAAAAGCACAGGGCTGGGCGCCCTCCTCCAGACCCAGACCCGCCGTCCACTATTGGCCCATGGGCCTTAGTTTCCCTGATGGAGGGAACGGCGCTGCCCACACGCCCCGATGCACTCACCTAGGAACCCTGCACTGGGCAGAGGAGCAGAGAGCCCGGGAGCACGCAAGATGTCTGTAGATTTCGGTGGATGGCACTGGCCACACACGGTTCATATCCACGCGACAGGAAGCTTCACTCTTCACGATGAGCGCCGGCGGAAGTACAGATACGAAGGCGCGCTGCAGCCTAGAGCGGCAATCCCGACCGGCGGGAACTCCAGCGCCCCCTGGAGCAGAGAAGGCCAACAACAACAGCTTGGACGTGTTGCTGATTTTTGATGGTGGCGGAGTTCCTTCATTTCGCTTTTTTGTTTGTTTGTTTGTTCTGAAGCCGATTCATCTTATTCACTACTGATTCCATAACACCTGGATCAGTGGTGCCACAAAGGAACAAATGATGAGTTACAGTCTTGTTTCTTCAAAACCACCACAGGGAGATGTCAGTAAGAGTTTGAGACTGGAAAGTGGAGGTGAGAAGATTAGCCCAGAGAAGTGGACAAAGAGTGAATGCTTTACTAAACGTCTTCCTAAAGGTCTCAAGAGATAGGCTGATGGAGCGATTCCCTTAGCCAGAAGAAACCCGATCCAAGCGGCAGAGATGGATCTTCCTAGTGACGTCTAGGAAGGGGCTCACACCTCCAAGTCCCCACACTTTCAAATTCGGCCTGAATTCTAGGTCAAATGTGGCTCTTGGCCTTACGGTAGCACTGCCCTTGGGTCTGAAGAGGAACTCCACTGGAAGATTCCAGAGACTGTCTAGGTCAGGAGAAAGGGAAAATTCAAACTTCTGCCGTGCAACCTTGAGGGAACGGGAGTCCTAAGAGGTGGGTGGATCCCATATTCCACACTTGGGAGATGCTCACAGGGTTCTGAGATTGGACACTGTGGGTCTCTGTGATGGGAGGGAACTGTGGGATGTGGTTGCTGGGATATGCTGAGGAAGGTACTCTTACAGACACACCTCTGCCCCCCCCCCCAGAAATGAGCCACCATGCCCAGTCCTAATTTTAGGTTTTCTAAGAGTGACAAAAAAATTATTTATTGATTGATTTATTTATTATGTATTGAGTGTTCTGCCTGCATGTATCCCTGCAGGCCAGAAGAGGGCACCAGATCTCATTATAGATGGTTGTGAGCGACCATGTGGTTGCCGGTAAGAACAGCCAGTACTCTTAACCACTGAGCCATCTCTCCAGCAACCCTAAGAGTGACTTGTAATAGACAAAAGATAGTCAGGGCTGGAGAGGTGGCTCAGTAGCTAAAAGCGCTTGCAGAGGACCTCGGTTCAATTCTCAGTCTTTACTTTGAGGCCCTTAATGCTCCTGTCTGTAAGCCAGTTTCAGGGGGATCTGATACCCTCTTCTGTCCACTGTTAACACTGTGTATGTGAAAAACATATGGTACATGCAGGCAAAATGCTCGTACACAAAAAATTACTTAAAATCTTTTTTTAAAGACAAAAAATAGAATCCTCGTGATGTATCTTATAAACTCAATACTGTAACCAAAATATTATCTCAACATCATAATGGTTAGTATTGCCAACTTGACAGGATTCAGAATCACCTAGAAGACAAACCCCTAGACACTCCTGTGAGGGAAACCTAGCTTAGTTAGCCACTGGGCATATCTGGAAAAGAATTATCTAGATTACATTAAGTGAGATGAGAAAACCCACCTTTACTGGATGTGGGCAGCACCATTCTGTGGTCTGGAGCGCTGAACAAACAGGAGAGAGTTAGCAATCCTTGTGTCCTAGGTCTGAATGCAGTGTGACCAGCCACCACGACCTCCCTCCCATGGTGGACTGTACATTCAGACAGTAAGTCAGAACTACCTCCTCCCCCCTTCACTGACTATTTTATTTTATAGAGCAATGAGAAAAGCAACTGATATAGCATGTCATCATATTGGATTGTTTTGTTTTGTTTTGTTTTTTCCTTTTCGGGTACTGGAGATTAGACCAGTACCCAAAGCTTCATCCCGGCTAGGTTATTGCTTTGTCACTAAGCTCCACCCCCAGCCCCCTTTTTAAATTTTAGTTTTGAGGCAGATCTCACTAAATTAACCAGGCTGGCCTTCAACTCACTCTGCAACCCAGGGAAGTTCAACCAGGAAGGCTTGTGAATTTGCAATACCCCTGCCTCAGCCTCCTGCTTAGCTGGGATTATATGCCTACATCACCAGGTTCAACTGTTTTTTTAACTTTTACACTTATTTATTTAGTGGGCAGGTGTGTGTGTGCGCGCGTGGGTATGAGTGAGTGAGTGTGTGTATGTGTGTGTGTGTGTGTGTCTGCAGCTGTGTATGTGTGAGTGTACTGTGTGTGTGTGTGCTGTGTGTGTGCACATTCGCACCTATGTGTGCACCTGTGGGAAGTGGTTTTCTCCTTCAGCTGCTTGGCTTCCAAGGATCTAACTCGGGTTGTCAGACTTGGCAGCAAGTGCCTTTACCGACTGATTTGATTTATTTAGTTTTATTGGTATGTGCACGTGAGCGAGTTCACACACACACACACACACACACACACACACACACGTGTGTGTGTGTGTGTGTGTGTGTGTGTGCCAAAAGTGTGCAGGCGACTGCAGATGCCAAAAGAGGGTGTTGGATCTCCCAGAGTTGGAGTTAGAGGCAATTTTAAGCTGCAAGACATGGATGCTGGGAACCAAACTGGGGTCCATTGCAAGAATAGCAGTGCTTATAACCGCTAGGCCGTTTCTCTGGGCCTCATCACAACTTTTTTTTAAATTAATGATGCATTTATGTTGTCATTTTCTTTCATCTGTACAAAGTCTTTGGAATGATAGCGCTTTATGTTTATGTCATATTTGAACTCTGCCTACATTTCTAGAGCTGAGTAGCCACACTTGGTGGGTGGCCACCACACTTACCAGCTCTTTGGAAGCAGAGGAAGAGGAAGCAGCAGAAGGCTGAGAGCCTATCCCTCTCATAGCCCCAACATGAGAGCCTAAATTCCTCTCTGGCTTCTACTGAAGGCTCCTGTCCTAAGTTCCTGTCCTGACTTTTCTCAACGATAGCTCTGACCCGAAACTGAAGCCAAATCAACATTTTCCTCCGAGATGATTTTGGTCAGAGCATTTTTATCACAACACCAGAAACTCAAGCAGACACCAAGTGTCACACTTCTGGATAAACTGAACACCTGTCTGTTGAGACCAGGATATAGACACAAGGAAAAGCATCTCTTAAAACCATACCCAGAGCCGAGCAAGCAGATCTCTGTGAGTTTAAGGCTAGCCTGGTCTACAGAGTGAGGTCCAGGACAACCAGTGCTGCATAAGGAGACCCTGCCTCAAAAAAACCAAACCAAAACAAAACAAAAAAACCACACCTAGAAGCAACAGGCCTAGCAGTCTACTGCCCAAACACAGGCATACTCTGACTTTGGCCTTGGCCCACTGCATGTGGACAAGAGTTTCACCATTACCTCCTTGTGGTCTGACTCAGTGCTGGGTTCTCTCAGCCTCACTGAAGCCAGGTGAGTAGACAGAAATCTCTTAGTGTTGAAGTGGGTTTGAGCACAAGAGAAGACCACCCTCGGAAGACAGCAGCCCCCCACCCCGTGCTCTTCTCCTCTCCCCACCCCCCACAGCACCCTGATGCTCTCCCAGAGCAGCCCCCCCCCTTGCTCTCCCACAGCAGCCACCCCCCCCCGTGCTCTCCCCCAGAAGGGTCAAGAAGGGAAAGTGGTGGCGCATGCCTTTAATCTCATCACTTGGGAGGTACAGACAGGAGGATCTCTGGGAGTTCAAGACCAGTTTGGGCTACAGATCAAGTACCAGGAACTCTGCTTCTGATTTCTAGTTATTGAAGGTTTATTTTATTCTATATTTTGTAGTAAAGATCAAGTTGAAGGCCTTGTGCATTACTGACAAGGCCTGCTGCCACTGAACTAAATCCCCAGGCCTTACAAGACAGCGTCTTGTCCTGTTGCACAAGCTGAACACAAACTCTCAGCAACCAAAATATAGGACTATAGGTCTCTGTTTTAGGGTTTCTATTGCTGTGAAGACACACCATGACCAAGACAACTATTATAATAGAAAATATTTCACTGGGGCTGGCTTATGGTTCAGAGATTTAGACCATTATCTTCGTGGTGGGTGGCATGCTGGAAAACATGGTGCAGGAGAAGGAGCTGAGAGTCCTACATCTTGATCTGAAGACAACAGGAAGTCGACTGGGTGCCACACTGTGCTTAGCTTGAGTATAGGAGACCTAACAACCCACCCTCACAGTGACACACTTCCTCCAACACCACCTAATGGCACTACTCCCTTTGGACGCTATTTTCTTTCAAACCACCACCACCACCATACCCAACTTTTAAAAATTTTTATTTAGACAGGTCTCACTATGTAGCCTTGAGTGTTTGGAAGCCTGGAACTCAGTATGTACACCAAGCTAACCGCCAAAGATCTACCTGCCCCTATCTGTTGAGTGATGGGATTAAAGGTATGGGTTGTGATACCCCCCCCAGCCACACCCAGCTTTTGTAAAAATTTTTACTTTTTTAAGAATGAATAAAACAAAAACAAGAATGAATCAAAAGAGTTACAGGACGTGCCCAGTACTTTCCAGATGCAAAGGGAAGTCCACTTAGCAAGTATAAAGAAAGAAAGGAATATGATTCTATATCAGGATGCTTTCTTTCAACATACAGGTTTTATTAATAGAGTCTGACTAGAGCTGGGAGAACAAAATTCTACCCTCTGAGAGTTTGTGACCTCACAATAGCTGGATTCCTGAGGCCTGGGGCTCCTCCTTGGAGGAAGAGGAGGAGAAGTCAAGGTTGCCGGATGCCCAGGGTCAAGGCAGGAAATCAGCCACAAGCTCACTGAGGCCTGCAAGAAGAGCTCCAGGCCCTGTCCCCAAGCACAAATGGCTGTCCTGCTGGGTGCTATGCTGTACCTGTCCATTCTCCTCCTCTGCTTCTTTCTGCTCATCTGTTACTGCATCTATCTGCAAGAATAAGCCCGGACTCCTGAAATCGGAGGCTGAAACCTGGTGGGAGCCTTGGTCAGCCTGGCATCCAGGGTCATCAGTGGTCCCTAAACTGCTCCAGGGACTGCTGGCACATACAGTTGGGCAGGCTGTGCACAGGGCACACTATTGGCATTATAGATAGTCTGTGACTGGGAGGCACAAGTGCTAGAAATGCTTGACTGAGCTGATGCCCCAAAAATGTGACTGGAGGGACACACTTTCCCAGGAAGCGGCGTCTGGTGCATCATCCAATGCTTAAAACAGCAGGTCCTTCTAATAAAGACTCCTAAGAATAGCTCCTAATAGTGTATCTGCGAGACTGACCCCCCCCCCCACACCCCATCCCTGCTTCATAAAGCAAAGCAGAAGAATATTAAGCCCGAGGTAGTGAGACTGTGCAGGGCTGTCGGAGACGGAGGAGAATGCACAAGCAGCGGGCAGGCTCTCTGAGAAATGCAGTTCTTCACTTCGTGGATTCTGAGTTCAGTGTTTGGTTACCTTCTGAGCCGAAGTGTATGCATTGCTTCTCTTATTGCTGCAACAAGATGCCTGGCACAAGCCCGTTAAGGAGGGGAAGCTTTCTTGGGGCTCACAGTTTAAGGTTACAGTCCGTCGTGGTGGCAAAAACCTGAGGCATCTGTTTGCTCTGCACCTGAGATCAGGAAGTGGAGAAAGATGATGCTGATGCTCCCCCTTGCTATCTCTCTCTCTCTCTCTCTCTCTCTCTCTCTCTCTCTCTCTCTCTCTCTCTCTCCTTTTTAATTGAGCCTCGACCCCATGGAATGCTGCTACCCACATTTTGAATGAGATTTTCTACCTTAGTTCATCCACTCTAGAACCCCTTTTATTCCCTAAGTGATTCTAGATACTGTCAAGTTGACAATCAAAATTAGCCCTCACTTCCAAGCTTTCCATAGCTGCAGGAGAACACGCCTTCCTCTGATGCCCATCATCTAAGTTGTCTCAGTGTTTGAGATATGCTTCTCACCAATGGGGCCCCAGGGTTTGCTTGCACCTGGAGTGCTCAGCAAGATCCCAGATCCTTCCTGGCCAACCATGGGCTTTGTGGGAGGGGTACCTGCAGCAGAGATGAAGGCAGGAGGGCGGGAGCCAGGAAACCTGCTGGTGGGCTGGCCTTGGTGAGTCCCCTGTCACCACCAGTAAAGTTAATTTCCACCTCCTTGAATCTCAAGGCCGATCCTCCCCAGCGGGAGCAACAGAAGACACCATTTGCCAGGTGTGGAGGCACACACCTTTAATCCCAGCACCAGAGAGGTGCAGAGACAGGCAGATCTCTGTGAGTTCAGGGCCAGCTTGTTCTACATAACAAGTTCCAGGCTAGCCAGGGCTATACAGTGATACTCTGTCTCAAAAAGAAAACACTATTGCTAGTCCTTAAAAGGCACTGGACCATGGCTGTGTTGGCCTGAAGTTTGCCAGTATTTTAAAAGATATTTATGTCTACAGCCAAATGGGAGTTGGCCTGTAACTTTGATTTGCACCCTTCTTTATCATCATGGTGAACAAGCAAAGGGAGGCCTGCTTCCTCTTCCGTGGTCCTCTGGGAGACTGTGTACCAATGAAGCTACTGTTTTCGCTTTGCTTTTAAAGCTTTACGGAGCTCGCTGTGATAGTCTTCGTTGTCAGCTTTTCCAGATTTGAGATCACTTGGGGGACACATCTCTGAGCGTGTCTGGGAGTATGGTTCCAGTGTCCTTGTTGCTTTGTTGTTGCTGCTGCTGCTTTCAGGGTTTCAGCCCTGGCTGTCCTGCAACTCGCTTTGTAGAGCAGGCTGGCCTCAAATTCACAGAGATCTGCCTGCCTCTCCCTCCCAAGTACTGGAATTAAGGGTGTGTGCCACCACCACCTGGCTCCAGTGAGGTTTAACTGGGGTGGATGGTGAGGTGGCACCATCCTAAGGACTGGGGTCCCAGAGTGAATGCAGAAGGAGAGAGAGAGAGAAAGAGAGAGAGAGAGAGAGAGAGAGAGAGAGCGAGCTGAGCACTAGCATCCACCTCTCTGTGCTCCTAGAAGGCAGATGCAGTATGACAGCTGCCTCCCACTCCTGCCACTGTGACTCCCCACCGTGATGCTGTCCTCTCAAACCATAAGCCAAATGTTGTCTCCTTAAGTTGCTTTTGCCATATATTCTGCCACAATAACAAAGTAATGAATGCATTACCTATAGGGTAGACTTTGGCTTTGTTTTGCTACATGCTGAAGAACAGAAGGTCCTAAGCAGGCTAGACTTAGCTATATCCCCACTCCCGTGTAGCCCAGGCTGGCCTCACACTTTCAATCCTCCAGCCTCAGGCTTACCAGTGCTGGGCTCACAAGTCTGCCCCGTTGCACCCTGGGAGATGTTTTCTGGAAGAAATGTTAACTACTGATCCCATGTTTTAAAAAGTTAAAGGAATTTTTTTTTCAATTTTTCTCTTTTTTTTCCTTAAGATGGTTTTGTTAAATATTTTCAAGGTGTGTGTTCATTTTATCAAAGGTTTAACTGTGATGGGGAAAAGCAAAGGCCAAACACTGTTCTTGTTTTTTTTTTATATTTATTTTATTTATTATGTATACAATATTCTGTCTGTGTGTATGCCTGGTGGCCAGAACAGGGCACCAGACTCCATTACAGATGGTTGTGAGCCACTATGTGGTTGCCGGGAATTGAACTCAGGACCTTTGGAAGAGCAGGCAATGCTCTTAACCTCTGAGCCATCTCTCCAGCCCACTGTTCTTGTTTTTAAGATTTGTTTATTTGACAGAGTCAACACAATGCCCATCGAAATTCCAGCAAAATTCTTCAAAGACCTCAAAAGAACGGTACTCAACTTCATATGGAAAAGCAAAAAACCCAGGATAGCCAAAACAATCCTGTACAATAAAAGAACTTCTGGAAGCATCACAATCCCTGACTTCAAACTCTACTTCAGAGCTACAGTACTGAAAACAGCCTGGTATTGGCATAAGAACAGACAGGAGGGCTAATGGAACCGAATAGAAGACCCGAATATCAATCCACACATCTTTGAACACCTGATTTTTGACAAGGAAGCAAACAATATCAAATGGAAAAAAGAAAGCGTATTTAACAAGTGGTGCAGGCATAACTGGATATCAACATGTAGAAGAATGAAAATAGACCCATATCTATCACCATGCACAAAACTCAAGTCCAAATGGATCAAAGACCTCAACATAAAGCCAGCCACACTGAACCTCATAGAAGAGAAAGTGGAAAGTACACTTGAACGCATTGGCACAGGGAACCACTTCCTAAATATAACCCCAGCAGCACAGACACTGAGAGAAACAATAAATGGGACCTCCTGAAACTGAAAAGCTTCTGTAAAGCAAAGGACACGGTCAATAAGACAAAATGACAGCCTACAAAATGGGAAAAGATCTTCACTAACCCCACAGAAGTGGGCATCAGTGGCTGCAGCTGAGGATGTATAGTGTCAGGACCCCTAGGGCAGGCCAGTGCAGATGCCTGAATATTACCGCTCCTCCCTTTTGTTTATTATAAAAAGATGAGGAGTTAGAAAGGGGTAGCAGGTGAGGCGGGGATGAGGACGCTGTTCTGAAGACTGCTTCATGCTGACCTGGGGCCTCACGATCTTTGGGGGGACTAAGAAAGCTGGGGTGCTGGCCACATCCTGGATTATCTGGCTGTTTCACTTCACTGTCCCAGACTCTGTATAACCATCAGGCACTGCTTGGACCTGACGAAATGCTGTTTGAGGTGGATCCAAGTTCACAAGAACTTAAAGCACCTCTCCCTTTCCCATCACCACAGCATCACCTGGACTCTTTCTCTCAGACTCACCAGGAGACGCAGGCGGTTGATTACTGAGGACAGTCAATAGTAAAAAGTGAAACAGAACAATTTGCACCACACTGGTAAGGCTGTCTCTGAGAAGGCAAGGAAATGCCACAGGGGAAAGATCACCAGGGCCAAATGAAAATAGTTGAGTAAATAAAAAGAAGGGGAGAGCCGGTGTGTACGGAGCAAGAGGAAGCTGGTTTCTCCACCTGACCTGCACACTGCAGCGAACAGGACACTTAGAGACGGAGAGCATACAGAAAGAGTGACATCACCCTCGGTCCTGAGCGATTCCCAGCTTCCCATGTGTGCCCAACATCACACCCAGTCCTACTCTGGTTCATTACAACCTTCCTGATTAGTGAGGCAGGATCACACTCTGGGCTTCCTAGTCATCCTTTATTATTAGCATAGCTAACCATATTCTGGGGACAAATAACCTTGATTCACACAGTCTGGTTTTAGCTGAGAAATCACTTAGAAAGAGCAAGCAAGGGGTTGGAAAGATGGTTCAATGGTTAAATACATGTACTGCTCTTCCAGAGGACCTGGGTTCATGTGCACATCCCCACTCACACATAGACACATACATATACTTACAAGTACTAAAAATGACTTTAGCAGGGTGGTGATGGCACACACCTTCAATCCTAGCACTGGGAAGGCAGAGGTAGGCAGATTTCTGTGAGTTCGGAGATAGCCTGGTCTACAGAGTAAGTTTCAGGGCAGCCAGAGCTGTTACACAGAGAAACCCTGTCTCAAAAAAACAAAAAGAAAAAAAAAACTTAAAAAAAAATCTGGACATTTATTTTAGAAAACAAAAGAAAGGCCACACAAGGAAACCACAGTCTGTAATCCCTGAGATCTGAACATGTGGGAAGTCATATACAGGAAAAGCATCAGGTCCCCAGGAATGGTCAAGGGTTCTTGAAGCCCAGAGCACACTTTCCACATTCCTCTGCCTGCAACAATCAGATAAAAGGTGGCTGGGGACCACTTTCAAATGTAGGGACAGAGATAAATGTCTCATTTGGTACAAAGGGCAGAGAGGCCCTCTAGGTTCTTCCTTTTTGGCTTGTTTATTCTCTGTCTCTGCTCTTTCTCTCTGTGGTATGCCTGCATGTTTTTTTTAAAAAAATATTTATTTATTTATTTATTTATTTATTATGTATACAATATTCTGTCTGTGTGTATGACTGCAGGCCAGAAGAGGGCACCAGACCCCATTACAGATGGTTGTGAGCCACCATGTGGTTGTTGGGAATTGAACTCAGGACCTTTGGAAGAGCAGGCAATGCTCTTAACCTCTGAGCCATCTCTCCAGCCCTGCCTGCATGCTTTTGCATGTGTATTTATGGTATGTATTATCTTTTTGCATGTGTCTGTGCATATGGTATGCACGCATGTTTTTGCATGTGTGTGTGCTTGCATGTGGAGGCCCAAGGTTGGTGCTGGGGATCCTCCCTGACTGCTCTTCCACTTTATTCACTGAGGCAGGGTCTCTCAATAAAAACTTGAGATCAGGGGCTGGAGAGATGGCTCAGCGGTTAAGAGTATTGCCTGCTCTTCCAAAGGTCCTGAGTTCAATTCCCAGCAACCACATAGTGGCTCACAACCATCTGTAATGAGGTCTGGTGCCCTCTTCTGGTCTGCAGACAGAATATTGTATACATAATAAGTAAATAAATAAATATTTAAAAAAAAACAACTTGAGTTCACCGATACAGCTAGCCTTGCTAGCCAACTTGTTCTGGGGTCCCCGTCTCCACCTTCTCCACCTTCTGAGGCTGGAATTGCATGAGTTTACCCTGAGGCAATACCTGGTTGCCTGAAGGACTACAAACTGAGATTACCCAGACACAACCCAAGAACAGACCATCCAAAGGAAATTCCCAATGTTCCAACCATTGTAGATAAGATCACCTGCCAGCACACACTCACCAGGACACCCCTAGACAAATGTCAGCCAATCAAGGGTTCTGAACCTTAGAAATCCCTCACCCCCACCTTTACTACTATAAAAACCCAACTCTAACTGAGCTCGGGGCTCTCCATTATTCCTATACGTTGGACACACAGAGAGACTGAGTTTTCAAACTTGCATAAAATAAAGGCTCTTTGCTTTTACATACGGGACTCGGTCTCCTTGTTGGTTTTTGGGGGACTTCGCAGACTGGGCATAACAGTTGTCACTTAGAGCATGCACAATTCTTGATATGTGAACTATATGACATGGGATAAGTCCATCAAACAATGCCAGTTTTTTTTATCATCTTAGCAAATGGAATGATGCTTATAGAATTGGGTTCTGAGTCCGCTTGAGTTGGCATAGCAACATACTATAAACACGACGCTGATAAACAATAGGAATCTATCTCTGATGGTCCTGGAGCCTAGACATTATGCTGTAGAATAGAAATGACCCCAAAGGCCATGTGTTAATGACTTGGTAGTCAGAGCCTAGTAGAAGGAGGAGCGGTGACTGGAGGCACAGGGGGGGATGGGAGCAGAGTATTGGAAGCTCAGCCCTTTCTCTTCTGCTCCCTGGCCACCCTGAGCAGCTTTGTTTACATCACACACTCCTTGGGACGACTACTCCACAATCTGCCTCGCTACAGGCCCAGAAACCACAACGCTAAAACAAATCTCTTGTCTTTTGATTCCCTCAGTATTTTGTCACAGTGACACAAGGCTAGTCTGAGATCCAGGCCCTTGTAGATTTGGTATCTGGTGAACTCCCCACCCCCACCCTACCCCTGTATGACAGACTGGTGACTGCCTCCCATATTGTCTCCAAGTGGCAGAAGGGAGAAGTAAACTCCAGGGAACTCTTAGAAGGGGCCCGCCCTCATAAACTGATCACACACACACACACCCCCCAAAGATCCTGCAACCGCATGGTAGGAGGTAGGATTACAAAATGGATTTAGGGGAGGAAGCCCATTCAGTCCGTAATACTGGCCTAATAACTAAATGAGTCACAATGCCTGAAATATTTTGTGTGCCCCAAAGCACTGGCTGTTAGTTGTCGTCCTTTGTTTCACTGAGAACAGGCATCGCAATCATATCGCCCTGGGAAAACATGACTAGGACTGGGCTAGATGGCTTGACCAGTAAGGTCCCTTGCCACCAAGGACAACCTGAGGTCAAATCCTAGGCCGCATGGTAGAAAAAGAGAACCGAGAAGCAACTCTTGGAAGCTGTCCTCTGATATCTGATGTGCATCATGGCACACGTATGCTCACCAAACACACACACACTTACATACATAATTCAACATAATTTTTTAAAAAGCACAAGCAGCAGCTAGGAGTGCTGGCACACAGCTCTCATCCCAGCACTCAGGAGGTAGGGGCAGTCGGAGCTCTGGGAGTTGCAGGACAGCCAGGGATGGGTAGAGATCCTGTATCAAGAAAACCTAAACAAAACAAGAAACATTGTTGACCTATTTGCAAGAACTTTGTCTCCACTTTATTTCACTTTTTAATACTCCCCTGAAGATAACAGAGGTAAACAGTTCATGATGCATTACTTATCTTCCGCCAGGCTTTAGATTAAATGTCTTTTTTTTTTTTTTTTTTTTTTTTTTTCAGGGAAGGCCCTGCTGTCCACCGGGGATAAATAGGTCCCCACTGTTACAACCTGCCTGCTGCTGTGCCTGTTTCCTTTGTAGTGCTTATACGTGTGTGTGTGTGTGTGTGTGTGTGTGTGTGTGTGTGTGTGTGCGCGCGCGCGTGTGTGGTGGGTTGATGTTTCCAGACAGGGTTTCTCTGTGTAACAGCCCTGACTGTCCTGGAGCTCTCTTTGAAGAACAGGCTGGCCTCCAGCTCAGAGATCCACCTGCCTCTGCCTCCCCAGTGCTGGAATTAAAGGCCTGAGCCATCACTGCCCAGCTGCGCTTATAATTTTTAATTTTCTGACCTATTTGTTTATCGCGCCCATTAAAATGTAACCAAGTTAGGGATCATGCCTGTCTTAGACCTTTTATTTCTAGAGCATAGTCTAGCCCTTGATACGAAGTAGTTCCTCGGAAGATATTTTGGGTGGGTGCAAAGTTAGATGGGTAGGTTAATGAAAAGATGAGTGGATGGATAGATGGATAGATGGACAGGCCTATAGACGCATGCTTGGGTGAATGAATCACAACGCATGGATGGGTGGATGGATATTTTATTGCGTGAGAAATGACGTTCCACACATACTCTCTGGCAAAATGGATGCAAGGACGGATGAATAAACGGTTTGGAAGAAGGAGAGCCTTGCTGGAGGGTTAGCATTTCGGCTCTACTCCCGCAGGGGACGCTGCAAAGCCACGCGCACAGGCTGGGTGTGCACTGGTGCAGCTGGAGCCTGCAGCGCGCGCAGACGCAGCTGGGTAGACACTGCGGTGTTGGGGAGTGTCCTGCGCAGTCCTACACTGCGGCATTCACGCACTTCACATCTCAGCTCGCTAGGTGAAGTCACCTCGGGTCTGCGCTCTTGGCCGCCTCCAAGACTTCTAGTCTCCTAAACCCCGGAAACCCAGGACCCCGGAGGTTAGGGTGGGAGTTTGAACCTCTCACCCTCGCGGCTGTGAACTTCCCGGGATATTCGGAAGGAGTTCGTTGGTGGGTTGCGATCTCAGTTTCCCGGGAACCTCTGGGGAGGGAGCCTTCGTGGGGGACAACCTGGGAACGTGGTGTCAGCGCCCCTGGGAAGAGGTAGGAGGGTTGGGGGCTGAGCCCCGGTGCCTCAAATTTCTGTGGCATCCAAAGCCGCCTGTCTTTTTCTACACAGGGTCCTCCGACTGTTGACCCGCGTTCAGATCTGCATTCTTTCAAGTTGATGCGCCCAGGACTCTGGGACGCCGCTCTCGAAATCCGGTGCGGCGTCTTGCGGTGAAACCCCTTCCCCAGTGGTTGCTTCCCTGCTGGGCCTTGGCTAAGAGGCCCTCTTGACACCACGAAGGATGACGAAGCGGGTCAGCGGCAGCCCCTCACTCCTACTCTTCGCACTCTCTGGTGGGCGCCACTGTCCAGGAAGCAGGAGTCCCCGTAAGTGCTGCGGGTGCACCTTGAAGCCAGAGTGCCCCCTAATTGCCTTTCCGTGGGCACCAGCAGAGGGGTGGTGTGGGGTTCAGGCAGGTTTGATGACAGCCCAGCAAAGGCCCCCCGAGCAGGAAAGCCTGGTGGGGTCCTTGGGAGTCTGGACTCGGGCCAGAAAGACCCCATGTCCTACGTGAATATAGTTCATTCCTTCTCAGGTAGGGAAGCTGCAAAGGCAGATTTGTGCCTGGTTACGTGGCAGCTCTGCCCTATCTGTGCTGTGAATGAAACCAGTTTCTCATTTTGATCCTAAATTGGTCTTCTTTTGGATGGCAGGTAGGATCTTATCTGAAATGATGGTTGCACAGGGCTGAGGTCTTTGAAGTTGGCCAGTATTTTTCCATTTGAGGACCTTTGACAGGAGACAGGATAAAGGAACCTTCTCGAACCTCCGCAGTTTACCCGAGCTTGCACAAACGATCAGAAAAGTGCCCTGTCATAGATGATTTGTTGTTCCTCTGATGCCGCCAACGCCCCCCCCCGTGCTGAGTCACCAAAAAATGCTGCGTCACTGCGTCTCCAGAAAACGTTGCGTCACAAATAATCCAGTCTCCCTGTATCTGTTTTATGTGTCTCTTGCAGTGGGACCTCTTCATGTGCTGCCCAGAACCGACTTAACCAGTGACATTTAGATGCTTATTTAAAGGTGCTTCTTGTTTACTGCAGAACTGACACCTTGGTGCAGAGGGGCCACGAGAGACATCTCTACCCTGCCGAGAAGCTGCTGCGTCACAGTGCTCCCATGGTAAGGTCTGTACTTAAGATGACTGTGTCACACCCCCCATGCCTCTGCAGTTGTGTAGCTTGGTCTGTCTGGGGGCTCCAAGCAGTGGCATCAGGACCTGTCCCTGGAGCTTGAACTGACTTTTGGAAACTTATTCCCCAAGGGAGTCTCACCCAGCCTTGATGTAGGGTGAGGAGCTTGGTCCTGCCTCAAGGTGATATGACAGGCTTTGTTGACTCCCGTGGGAGGCCTGCCCCTTTCTAAACGGAGGAGGAGAAGTTGGTGGATGGATTGAGGGGAGGGAGAAAGGTGGAAGGAGGGGAAGGCAACAGGAGAGGCGGGGGAGAGGAAACCGTTGTCTGTATGCAAAATAAACGAAGAAAATAAATAAAACAAACAAATAAAAAAGATGGCTATCCCCAAGGGCTTCTCACAGATTCCCAGGAATGGGATAGACTGAGAAGAAAATGGACAGAAGATGAAGGTGACTGTATCCGGTGCCTCAGTTTTACTCTTTTTTTTGGGGGGGGGGGATTGACAGATATCTGATTCCTGTTGTGCCTGCTTCAGTCCCGAGTCTCCAGTGATCCCCCTTGTTTTGGTGGGTTAGCAGCAGCAGGTCTGAATCAGAAGCAGGAAGGATGCTGCATCAAAGCGCCCTGTACCCAGATCTGTCTTAGTTAGGGTTTCTTCCTTTCTTTCTCTCTCTCTCTCTCTCTCTCTCTCTCTCTCTCTCTCTCTCTCTTTCTTTCTTTCTTTTTTTTTTTTTTCTTTTTGAGACAGGGTTTTCCAGTAGCTATGGAGCCAGTCCTGGAACTAGTGCTGTTGACTAGGCTGGCCTCGAACTCACAGAGATCCATCTGCCTCTGCCTCCAGACTGCTGTGATCAAAGGCACCGCTGGGCCTTAGTTTGGGTTTCCTTCTTTCTTTAAGATTTAGATTTACGTATACCATATCCTGCCTACACACCAGAAGAGGGCACCAGATCTCATCATAAATGGCTATGAGTCACCATGCCGTTGCTGCGAATTGAACTCAGGAAGAGCAGCCAGGGCTCTTAACCTCTGAGCCGTCGCTCCAGCCCTACTTAGGGTTTTTACTGCTGCAATGAAACACCGTGAACAAAGCAGCTTGGGAAGGAAAGGGTAGTGTTTGGCTCACACTTCACATCACCGAAAGAAGTCAGGACAGGGACTCAAACAGGGCCAGAACCTCGAGGCAGGAGCTGATTTAGAGGGCATGGAGTGGTGCTGCTTCCTGACTTGCTCTCTTGCTTTCTTACAGAACCCAGGACCACCAGCCCAAGGATGGCCCCACCCACAATGGGTTGGGTCCTCCCCCATCAATCAATCAATCACTAATTAAGAAACTGCCCTAGAGGCTTGTCTACAGCTGGATTTTATGGAGGGTCTCTCCTTTCAGATAACTCTACTTTGTGTCAAGTTGGCATGAAACTAGCCAGGGCAATGTCTTACGCTCCAGAAAGCAGAACAACTAGGCTGTTTTCCTTAGTGTCAGGAGACACCCCCCCCCCCACTGCCCAGTTCCACAACCTAGGAGCTCTTGCTGTGTGTCTTCCTTCTGTTTCACTTGTTGGCTGCATGGAAGGAATTTTTATAGGATCAGATGTACTTCCTCAGTCCGTATACCCAGCTGAGCTGGCTGATCCCAGCTTCTGCATTTGACATGACAGCAAGCCCTCTGCCCTCTCTGCTCCTGCTTTCGTAAGTGATCAGGGGGACCCCATGCCCTGGTCATGGGTAGTGCAGGCCGAGGAAATGTGGAAAGAATGTTCCCTGTGTTGGGAAGGTCCACACCATGCCTTCCAGTGCTGGGGGCTTTCCCGTATGTGATTTCTCAACTCTACATACACTTGGGCCTCTAGGCCATTGGAGCTACCCCACAGGCACATCATTGCTGTCACTGGGACTTTTGCTTCCTGCCCAGGGTTTTAAGGTCTCCTAGATGGCCAGCAAGGCCGTTGCCAGTCCACAATGGCACACTACCACACACCTGCTGCCGGCATCATTGCATCCTGTTGGGGGGGGTCACTCAGGCCAGTGATGTAATTGGTGGCGGCTGCCCTGCCATAGATCATACACCATGTGCATCGTAGGAGTCAGAGGGAACAATGGGTTTGTTCTGGAAATGAGAGCCAACAGTTTCGGGATGCTTACTGTCTGGGGACTCCTGTGCCAACCCGTTTCCCCATACCCGCCATGCCCTGCTGTGAGCAAGGGCGAGCCTGGAGCTTATCAGTGTCATGTTGCTTTCAGGTGAAGCCACTCTCTACAGAAGCATCATGGGAGCTGTTAGGAGCATTCTAGACCCACCTGTACTTGAGGTAGTTCTCTTGTTCAGTTCATTCTCTGCAGTATTGGTCCCTTGCATCTGATACAACGCCATGCATGTTGCCAAGGGCTTTGAGGGATCATAATAGGGTACACTAGACATGGAAAACTAGGTCTGTCACTCTCAAAGACCGACTCAGACCTTCATTGCCAGTATTTAAAAAAAAGAAGAAGAAGGAGGATGATAGGTGACTTGTTCTATTTGAGCACATATGTCTGTCCCAATTCCTACTAGTTCCCAGCGTCTCAGCCTAGGGACTGACAGACTTTCTGGGGCTTGTATAGGAAAGAAGAACCACTGTGGGGGCCTGTGCTGGCCTGGCTCTTTTCCTGTACTCAGACTGCAGCAGGCCTCTGGTATCTGCGCCTCTTCTTGGCCTGATGTCTATGCCCGTGTATGGACCTGCATTTAGAAGCAACCACGGAATGTCTGTGCTCTGGTCCTCCATAATGCAGGGAGAGGAGCTGCTGAAAGCCATTTCCCGTGTTTGAAAGGTCCTGTCCTGTCTCTCTCGAATGCTGGCGGTTTCTCACACTCCTGCTTCCTAATTGCCCTCCATTTCAGCCTCCCCGAAGGACATGGCTACTGTGTAAAAGTCAGTGATGGGAGACATCTTGTTTATGTTCTTTTTTTTTCGTTGTTGTTGTTCATTTTGAGACAGGGCCCTACTATGTAGCTCTGACTTGGCTGCCTCTGTCTCCCAAGCGCAAGGATCAAAAAAGACATGTGCCACCATGCCTTTATAGGAGAAAGGCTTAGCCTTTCTCAGCTTCTCTCCCTGCTATCAGAGAGCAATATTTTGATACTTTAGAGTCTATAAAGGCCAGGGTGAATTACACATAATGGGTAATATGTATCCACCGCTACAAGGTTTTCCTAGAGATGCTACATTTTTTTTTCTCTTTCTTTTTTTGAGAGGGTCTCTCTTTATAGTCCTGTATCTCACTTTGTAGCCCAGGCTGGCCTTGAACTCATAGAGATTCTCCTGTCTCCACCTCTAGAGTGCTAGAATTAAAGGTGTGCCCAACCATGCCCGGCAGAAGTGATCCTTTGGCGTTGGTGTGCCTTTGAAGAAATGTGATTCAGTGGACAAAAGATTTGTTTTAGGAGGGAGCATGAGAGGGATGGGCTTTGAGGTTGAGATACAGGCCATTAATGATAGCATACAGGGAAGACTGCTGGATGGAGGGACCTTGGTGGGAGGAGCTCTGAGAGTGAGCCTCTGAGCTGCGTCTTCACCATTTATATGACTGCTCATTTGTCCTGTAGAGAGCTGTTTTAGCAAAGAGGACTTGTTTTCATGGTAACTCTTTATCCCTCATTAATTAGGAGCATTCTCACTGGCATCAGTGTGGAAGACAGTATAAGGAATATGACCCTGACTGTCTCACCATGATCAACGGCAGGAGTCTCATCCAGGTGAGCTACAGTCAGGCGACTGGGTTGGGAGATGCATTTTGAATTGGAAATTATAAGCTGCTGGCTTTGCCTGACTTTCTGCTTAGGCTATTGTGGTGGTGTCCGTGGGTGCCACACAGCACGGAGAGCAAGGTTCCTGCCGCACAACGTGCCTCCAGACCTTGCTGCCATCGGCTCACCATCGAGGACCACCCTTTTATTTGGTGAGTATGCAGAGGGAAGAGCCTTGACTCTGGAGACTTAGGGACCAAAGCCAGAGAGACACTAAAGCTGGTTTTGTAACTCCCCTTAGAGCCACAGAATGCCATGTGGCACCAAGGTCCTTGTTCTCACAGGTGAGCACCAGGGAAACAAGGAATATTAAGCACGCAGTGTTGTCTCTTCAAAGGAAGAGATATATAACTGTTTTCCACCCAGAAGGCTGGGCGTGGAAGTGCTTAATATTCTATTGACCTTCGTGCTATCTTTTTGACCAAGACCGTGCCAGATCCTCCCCCAGACTCTTAAGAAGTCACACATAATCAATCAGATGGGTGGTGGTGGTCCATTCCTTTTATTCCACAGGTCTTGTATGGCAGAGGCAGATGGATCTCTGAGTTCGAGGCTAGCCTGGTCTACAGAGTGAGTCCAGGACAGCCAAGGCTACACAGAGAAATTCCTGTCTTGAAAAACCAAAAATAAATAAAAATATTTTAAAAAGCTGTCATGTGTACTCAATCTATAGAACCCATCTTTATGGAGATGTCACATATACTTTACAAAGAGTTTTGATGTATTGTGCACACAGGAGTGTGTTAATTATCACCAGAAAATTGTTTCACCAAATTATGCTGGTGTCAGACTCTTGAAGTTTGAACCAACACTTAGCCGGGCGGTGGTGGCGCACGCCTTTAATCCCAGCACTTGGGAGGCAGAGGCAGGCGGATCTTTGAGTTAGAGGCCAGCCTGGTCTACAGAGTGAGTCCAGGACAGCCAAGATTACACAGAGAAACCCTGTCTCGAAAATAAAACAAAGTAAAATAAAATAAAAGTTTGAACCAACACTGGCTATTGAGTCATGTTGAAGTAGACTGCCCTTTGCCTCCTTTGCCAAAATAAGATCATTACTTGGGTGGCGGTGGTGCTGATGGCGGTGGTGCTCGGGGAGGTGGTAGTAATGGCCGTGCCGCTCGCGTAGTACCGATGCGTAGTTAGTGGTGCCGAGGGCGGTAGTGCTTGTAGAGGTGGTCCTGGTGGGCGGTGGCATGTGCACAACTGGCGACCAATGTGAGGGACTCAACTCTTAAAGAAGGTAAGATTTTTCTTTTAATAGACTCGGGTCAGAGTTCGGTCCTCTCACCAAGAGATTACAACTGTAAGTAAGAGAGTAAAATAAGCTTGGGTTCTTCTCAGCCCTCTGAGATAAAGCATCCTATACAGTTACTGCTATGTTTGTTAAGACCCAAAGGTAGAAAATATTGAGAGCAATATTTGCAGTGTGATGTCTGTAAAATTCAGTCCATGGCTTCCTGATCGAGAACATTGGAACTGCAACCATGAGGTGGGGGTCTCCAGAGAAAGTCCCAGGACAACAACCCTGTCTTGAAAAACCAAAAAGAAAAAAAAAAAGACAACTGAAATGCATAGGAGCTAATGTACAAAGGACTCAGGAAAGAGGAGATAAAATTTCCGCGCCAATTATTTTCCAAGCTGGAGCGCAGTACTGTATTGCTCAGACTTGGGAGGATCACTGAAAAAAGAATTTTTGTTTCCTCTGCAGGCCAAGTGGACTCCACTGCTCCTGGAGGTCACCCAGGTCAGGGCATGTTCATGTTGATGTCACTGTGTGTCACATCATCCAACCATATGTTCACAGTCTTGCAAAATAAGGAGTTTTATCTCTTCTTCACAAAAAAAAAAAAAAAAAAAGACTTTCTCACTTCAGGCCTTTCAGGCACCAGGAGACCAAACACCACCCAGGTTCCTTTGTATTTGTGATTACTAAAATTTCATTTTTTTAAATTTGCATTTTTATACAACATAACAAAAAATTTATAAATAACAATGTGAACAAGCTTCACATGAATTTAAGGGAAAAAAGGGGGCAAATTGGAATCAAGAAAATGTTTTAGAGTATTTCTTCTTGATAATATGGTGGCCAAGGACTGAAAACATAATTACATATTTCTCAAATTTCTTTGCAGGGCAGAGGAGTTAAACCAGAAATGTGATCAGTATGAGTTAGATTATTTTAAAGTTTTCACCTAAAATTATTTTTGGTACAGACTAAGAACCTGTTAAATGTAGAAAGAACTAGCACCTTCTGGAAGGTTCTTCCTCCATGGAACTGGTGTGCGCATTTTTGTTTCGTTTACAGTACCAGCTAGACATGTTCTTTCATGCTCGCATGGGAAAACACAATTGTTTTTTCCTTCAGGATTTTCTGTGATTGTTTCTCAGGTACTTCTGAATATACTGTTAACCTAATAGGTGAGGAGTCTTCTTGAACTCAAAATTAAAATTGCCCTAAATTTTAAAGATCCCAAATCTTACATAAATAGCCTTAGGTTTAAATTTTTACAAGTTAATGACCATTGCAAAGTAAGTAAGTTCTACTTATGTTTTAGTTTTGTGCTTCCCTGGGTCTGACGTCAATGATCAGACTCTTGACCAGGGAGGAAGTTAGAGGAGGCTCATGCACGCCTATCCGCTATTGCAGGCTTATCTCACATAGTATTCTAGTACATAATTAGTAGTGAGTACTTCTCAGATTAGCTTGACATCTAGAACTAGGGCTGTCTATGTCTGTAGCCTTTTCTGTCGGGTGCGCAGAGGCCTTGTGCTTGGTGTGCACCAAAGGCATGCACAGTGCCTTTGCTGCTAATTAGTCAGCTGCACAGCACAGCTCCAAGCAGGACATGGGGTCCTGAGGGCTCCAGGAAAATACCATGGTGTCATATCTAGAACTTGATTTTATCAAATAGTTCCTTATACATTTCCTTCCTTGGATTCCCATTGCAACTGAAAAACTGATAATGGACCTGCTTGTACTAACAAGCACTTTAAAAATTTTTGCAAGTTATGGAATACTAATCGTGTTACTGTAATTCCTTACAATCGACAGGGTCAAACTATTGTAAAATAACACTATCAAATACTGATACACCAATTTAAATCTCCAGAAACTATGCTACATTTTGCTATACTAACTTTCCTTTTTCTCACTTTAAAAGATAATGCTTTTTCTGCTTCCAATGAGCATTTTGCCCTAGGAGATACAACCTAAAGTATATGTTAAAAAGCAAGATCTAAAAACTAACCACTAGAAAGGGCCCGATGTTTTAACATCGAGGCGAGGCTTATATCTTACAGAAGAGAAATGAAGTCCCAGATGGCTCCTGCCCTGACACATCCAACAAGGACAGCATCCCAGAGACCACCAGACAAACCAAGTGTCTAAAGATAGACGACAAACCCATCAAAAGGAGACGTCCCAAGAGGAAGAGGAAGTCAATAACTTGGGGGAGACACCAAGACTTTAACTTGTCAAGCCAAGACTTTGGGGAAACAATAAGGACATAATACTACTGACCCCAAAAACAATGCTGTTAAGTTTACTGACTATATATTACCTGTTAATTCTCAGCTTGCCAGTGAAGAATCCAAATGCCTTTTGTCAGGGGGACTAAAAGACACATCTGTAAGGGGAGAGAATATGATGTTGTTTTACTATACTAAAAACTGTTTTTATCCCTTGGGACCAGTTGTCTGGACAAAACAGAGTATACAAATATCTAGTCACATGGATGGGGGATATTTTGGTTGGACTAGTCTAACTGATTAATCCAAATGTAATAATACAGATTTTAACATAATATTTGTGCTCTTTAGAAGGCTCTGATAGTGGAAATTATAATTGTATGAAGATGAAAAAGAATATCTGATTGCTTACTAACGTTGAACCAGCACCAGCCTCTGGTCGTGTTAAATCTGCCTTCTTGCCTTATGTATGGGTGAGGTTTTAGATCTGTACCCTGAAGTTTTCTGTGCCGGGTGCCACCATCCTCTTCTCCACCTTAATACATTTTGAAGTGTGCCGCCTGCTTGTTCTTGCCTTCATTTGTTTACTGATACCCCTGTGCGCCAGCAAGATTGGCTTAACTCCCTGAGAAGTCACCCTTGGTGGCACTTTTCTAAGACTTGATTGGGGACTGTGAGACAGTCAGATTGGAGACTGAGTTAGAGGTATGTTTGGGGGTGGAGCTCAGGAGAGAAGGGATCTGTGAGACTTGACTGAGGAACATTTGGACTTTAAAAGAGAGAAGGAGGCTTGGGTGGACAGCTGGAGTCAGGGGCCGAAGGCCTTGAGGAAGGAGGAGGACATTGAGCTCTAGGTGAAAGGGAGCCAGTGTCTTAGTCACTGTTCTATTGCCGTGAAGAGACACTGTGACCACCACAACTCTTATAAAGGAAAGCATTTAATCAAGGCTTGCTTACAGTTTCAGAAGTTTAGTCCGTTATCATGGCAGGAAGCATGGTGGCAGGCGGGCACGGGCTGAAGGAGTAGCTAAGATCTACTCCCTGATCCACAGGCAGCAGGCAGAGAGAGAAGGAGAGAGACTGGGCCCAGTATGGGCTTTTGAAACCTCAAAACCCACTCCCAGTGACACACTTCCTCCAACAAAGCGACACCTACTCCATCAAAGCCACATCTCCTAAGCCCTCTTTGTATTCACATATATGAGCCTATGGGGGCTGTTATGATTCAAACCACCACAACCTGCCTGCAGAGAGCTCTGGGACACTTCTGCTACCGTGACACTTATTTGATCTTTGGAGATGATGGGCAGTCGCAGTGGGGGCAACAATGGCCATGTTTCTCTGGCCCTGTGTTTCGCATACCTTCCACACGGAACTCTCCCTGAGCCTAGGAGACAAAGGGGAGAGTAGCCTGGCATACTCCTCCCCCGGTTCACCCATGGCTGGGGGCCCTCAGAGTCATAGGAGGTAGTGTGAGGCCCAAGAGTCCATTCCATTTTGTATCTGCCTCACATCTGGCCTTCAGCCCTCTCTAGCGCCATCTGGTTTGCCTCCTGGGAAATCTTTCCAGCCTATCTCATGTTCTGGTCTGTTTCAAACTACCCCTTATTTTTAGTGAGAAATACGTACGTTTTCTTCCATATGTGTAAAGTTTCTCCTGTTTCTGAGACCACCGTCTCCAGTGAAGTTTTGCTGGTGGCTGGTGCCTTGATAATGATGGCCCTCTTCGTTAACAGATACTGTCCCTGCTCGTGCCTAGGTAGCCTCCCATCAATCACTGAGAGCAGTGTCTACCCCTCTTCCTTAGCGTCTCTCCCTCCCAGATAGTTCTCTCTGGCACTCCCTGGTACCCTGCTTAGTTTGTGCTCTGTGGGAGATAGCAGTGATGGGGAAAAGGGAAGATGGAGGTTGAGGGAGGCTGGAGAGGATTCAGGGCCTTGGGGATGTGCGGCGTGGTTGCTTAAGGGACTTAGTTCCCCGGTCCCCAGCATTTGCTTCCTAACAAGCCAGACTGGCTGATTTGTGACGTCTGCATTTCCCACTTCGCTGCTGCCCGTCCTGGCATGGTGGCTGGTGTGAAGGTAGCTGTGATGGTTTGAATAAGAAATGTCCCCCGTGGGCTCAGGCATTTGAACACTTGGCTCCCCCGTTGATAGAGCTGGTTGGAGAGGTTATGGGGGCATGGTGCAGCCACCGAGGGTGAGCTTAAAGACCTTGCTTTCACTTCCAGTTCACTCTCTGTTTTACGCTTGAGCTCCAAGATGTGACCTCTGCGCCTGATGCTCCTGCCACCATGCCTGTTGTTTGCTGCTGTGCCTTCCTGCCATGATGGACTTTATTGAATCCTTTTTTATTTTTTAATTAATTAATTAATTATTTTTGGAGATAGGGTTTCTCTGTGTTGCCTTGTCTGTCTTGGAATTCACTCTGTAGACCAGGTTGACCTCAAGCTCACAGATCCTCTGATCTCAGCCTTCCAAGTGCTGGGATTATATGGCTCATATGGACACTTCTCCCCTTCTGGAACCATTAGCCAATAAACATTTGCTTCCTTAAGTTACCTTTGGGTGTGTGCTTTATCACAACAGAAAAGTAGCTAAGACAGTCTGTAAGAATGTTTCAGAGAACATAGCATAGGTCTCTGTAGTCAGCACTCTGTAAAGTACAGCTCTTCCCAACTCAAACTAAATCCTCATCTCTGGCCCAGCATCTTCGATCTTCCTTTTGCCCTTAGCTTCTCTCACCCTGTCTGACTCTCACCTAGCAGAAGACACAGGCGATCCCCTCCCTCTTCTCCCAAGTCAGCCCCCCTGCCTTCTTCTTGTGCAGTAAACTCCCATGAGCACCCCAGCTGTGTCTAGTTTGAATATGTTCTTTCACTGTGTCCTCCACTGGGCAGCTGGCTTAGCAGTGTCACCTCCTCCAGAAAGGGCACCCCCTACCCCTGGGTCACATCCCATACCATTTACGCAGGCAGTTCTATGACTTTGCAGAGCAAACAATCCAAAGAGCAGATTTCTCTTTCCTAGGGCTGACCTTGCAGGGGACAGGGCCATGCCCTTGACTAAAGAACTAACGTGGTATTCTGGAGAAGGGCCAGGGAGAAGTTAGGAAGCAGGGAGGCAGACTAGGAAGTCTGGAGGAGTGGCATTTTGTACTTAGTAGACCGAAAGTCACCTGGGTGACGGGATGGGTGTAAATGATTTTCTCACCTCTGGGCATTGCTGTAGCCTGTTTAAGCATCATCACAGTGTAGACCAGGATGGGGGAGGAGCTCTCCTTATGGATACCAGACTCAGTGTGATCTGGGAAGGTGACAGGGGCTATTCCTGGTTATTAATTTCTGTCAACCATTAAGGTAAAGGTGACATCTGGGTCTGACCAGAGTTTGCAGTCAGCACTAGGCTGGGCATACCTTGTGACCAAACTCTACACCTGCCAACTACACCTCTCCTTAACCTGACCTTAGCTCAGCAGACCTGGGAAACACAGTCACCCAAGGACAGTCATTGATAGACCTAGGATCAAGGGCAGCCATTGATAGACCTTTGTTGAGGACCAATGACGAAGATGAACAAGACTACAGATTCCCTCCTGGGGAGCGGCACTGTGCCAGGAGTCTGAGTGATGGGCTGCAGGTAGAGAAATACGGAGAGAAACCAGGCCTCCACAGTGGCACCCGGGAGTGCAGAACACTGCAATCTTGCTCCGGGTGAGAGTGTAGCGTCTCAGAGTCTTACAGGCAGAAGATGATTGCCCAGTTTCCAAATCACATTTATGCAATAATTTTAATTAGCTTACCATGTAAAATTGTAATTCCAGGGGCTGCAGAGGGGGCTCAGTGGTTAAGAGCACTTATTGCTGTTGCAGAGGACCTGGTTCAATTTCCAGCACCCACGTGGAAGCTCATGATTGCCTGTGACTTCAGTCCCAGGGGATCCAACACCCTCTCCTGACCTCTAAGGGCACCAGGCATGCACAGGGTACTTATGTACCTGGAGGCAAAACATTCATATACATAAAATAAAAAGTAAATCTTTACAAAAATTCTAATTTCAACCCATGAGGCCCAGGGGTGCAGTCATCTCTGATTTTTTTTAAGTCATCTTAATCATGCGATCAAGATTCCTGTCTCTTTTCTTTCCGTTTGGCCGCCACTGTTACAATTACTAGAGGGAAGAGTGAGTCTCTGTTCATTACTCCCAAACATATCAGCAGAATGCCTAACACCTGGAGGGTTCCATAAACTTGAAAGAATGAGGCATAATTCTGTAGGTGGCCCTGACAGCATGTGACAGAAATGGTTTGTGCAGCTCCCACTGCCTCCGTGTTAACACCTACCACGTCTCCAGGATTCCTGGTCCAGCCTTTGTCTAGAAGCCACCTAGTGAGAGTATACTGGCCTGTCAAGTTCTAATGTAGTCACTAAATTGCTGTGGGACCTGGGGCACCTCTGAACCTCAATTTTTGCCTATAAAAGTTGACCACAAGTTAGCACTTGCCTTAAACAGCGAGGACTGAATGGGATGATACTTGTTAAATATATGACAGAGTACCCACCTCGTGCCCAGTGCTCAATAAATGTCAGCTGTTTTTGTCTGATGAGCATATATAGATGACTGATAAATAAAATGAATAAAAAATACAAAATGCCCCCACAGTATCCTCCTCTGTTAAGGTGACATCACATCCCTTCTGGTCTGCTCATCTGCAGGCATCTAGCTGTCAGTCACCACTGTTGACTGGTTGAACTTGCACTGAATACTACGCATGGTATTAGCCAATACATGTAATTGCCTCATTTAATCCTCACAACTCAATGAGGCAGATTTAACTGACCACCTTTCACAAGATGGAAGTCAAGGCTTAGAGAAACAGAGAGACCCACTCCATGCTCAGTGAGTGACTCAGCCGGTACTGGCTTTCTCAGTGTGTGCAATATCCAGAACTAGTCACAAGAGGCAGGGGCACACCTGCCCACTGGGTGCTAGTCTTCCATGGGGACCTGAAATTTGAGGCACTTCGCTGGTCCTACTAGCTGCTCAGACTGCTGCCATGGTGTCACCCAGATTCTCTAAAGTACTTTCCATCTGAACTAACAACTGCACTGATTGAACTTGTGGACCTGAAATGTCCAGGGATAATAGCCATATTTCAGCTGGTGCCTGAGCATCAGGTGTCCTGGAGTTCTCCCAGGGTTCTCGAAGAAACCCTGAAGAAACTCCAGAAGAATGTTACCAAGGTGGCACAAGAGAACCATAATTCAACTGGAGAGAAGGCTTAATGGTTAGGGGCACTGGTTGTTCTTTCAGAGGACCCAGGTTTGATTCCCAGCACCCACGTAATAGTTAACTACCAACTGTAACTCCAGTTCTAGGGGATCTAACACCCTTTTCTGGCATCTGGGCCTGTCCATGTATAGTGCAGACACACATGCAGGCAAAATACACATAAAATAATATGTGTTTTAGACAGGTGGTGACACACACCTTTAATCCCAGCACTTGGGACATAGAAGCAGGTGTATCTCAGTTTGAGGCCAGCCTGGTCTTCTACAAAGTGCGTTCCAGTGTTGACTGAGGTTTCTGTTCCACCAGGTCCCACAGCCATTTAGTCCCAATAAAACACACAGAGGTCTACATTAATCATAAACTGGTTGGCCTAGTAGCTCAGGCTTCTTATTAACTCTTATAACTTATATTAGCCCATAATTCTTGTCTGTGTTAGCCACGTGACTTGGTGCCTTTTTTGGTGAGGTGGTTACATCTTGCTTCCTCTCTGTCTGGGTGATGACTGCAGACTGACTCCTCTTCTCAGAATTCTCATCACTCTGCCTCTACTTCCTGCCTGGTCACCCAGCCTATACTCCCTGCCTAACTACTGACCAATCAGTGTTTATTTAAAATACAAATGGACAGGGTACAGACCATTGTCCCACAGCATTCCAGGACAGGTAGGACTGCTATATAGAGAAACCCTGTCTTAAAAGGAGAACCATAATTCTACCAGGAAGTTGTGGTCTGCTACCAGAGATTTTTATAAAGCAGCTGTTGGGAGGCTAGCTGGTAGAATCCAGTCAGAAGAATGGAGCAGGAGACTTAATGAATGGTCTTTTGCCTACTCCTGCCCCCATCTATAGACACATTAGTTTCACTGGGCATGGTAGCACACACCTTTAGTCCTAGCACTTGGGGCTCAGTGTTCAGAGACATGGGGATCTCTGTGAATTTGGGCCAACTTGGTTTACATATGAGTTCTAGGACAGCCAGGGTTATGGAGAGACACCCTCTCCCAAAAAATACATTAGTTTCTACAATGAGAATAGAGTTAAACTGGGGAATAAGAAAGCCTCTAGCTAGGCATGATGGTGCATGCCTTTAATCTCAGCATCCTAGAGGCAGAGGAAGGTAGAACTCTGTGAATTCAAGGCTGGCCAGATCTACATAGTGAGTTCCAGGCCAGCCAGGTCTGCTTAACGAGACCCTGTCTAAAACAAACAAACAAAACAAAACAAAAACCAAAAAAAGCCAACCCCAACTTCTATCTATACAAGTATATCGCTAAGAAGTTCTGTTGGTTCACTGTGTTCTGGGCCTGGCACAGATAAGGATTCTTAAGGAGCTCTGCTGTTGGAAGAACACTTTCCATCTTGTGCAAGGCCCTGGGTTCAAGCCCCCGGGGTCACACGCAAACAGAAGCTGACAAATTAATAGAGCTGTGCCGTCCACATAAACACGAACCTCACACTCCATTTAAAACTTCCCCAGTAGTCACCTTAGAGAAACAGGGGAAAGCAAGAGAAAAAAGATTCAAAAAAATGTACTTTAGCTATTTTTACCATATAAAACTGTCATTTTAGTGCATTATCAATACTAAGAATTTTTGAGGTAAGCCAGGTATGGTGGTGCAACCTGGAGTTATAGCACTTGGGAAGCTGAGGCAGGAGGCTTGCCATAGGGGAGACCACCTTGGACTAGAATCTCAAAAAACTGTTTTCCAATGAGATTTTTATTTTGAGATGTCCTTCCTATGCATCTTGGATTGACCATACAGTTGAAGTCCTTCTGCCTCAACCACCTGAGTGCTGGAATTACAGGTATGCATCCCCAGGGCTGCTTAATAAGATTTTCCTCGAACTTCCTTGAAATTTGGTATATATATATACCAAATATATATATATATACATATATATATATATATGGCACATCTCAATTTATTTTTAAAGATCTTTTAAAAAATGTATATGTGTGTGTACTTGTGTGAGTTTATGAGCACCATGTGCGTGTAAGTGCCTTGTCTGAGGATGTCACAAGAGGGCATCTGAGCCCTTAGAAATGGAGTTACAGGTGCTAATGTGGCTCCTGGGAACTGAACCTATTTCTTTGCAGGAGCAGTAAGTACATTTAACTGCAGAGCCAGCTCTCCAGCCTCTTTAATTTAAATTTAGATATGTTTAAAATGCCTACTGGCCACATGTGACCCCTTTGCTAGATATGATGGATCTAGAGGTTAAGAATGCTGTAGAATATTTTTTTAACTAGCCAAAGATGTGTTACATTTGTTTCTGCTTCAGAATATTATTTTAAGTGGCAGTGTGTTTATTAATGTACTACTAAAATGTAACTCTTAAATATACTTCCTCTTCATTAAAATCTTCTCTTAACAAGATTAAAAAAAGAATATTATTTTAAGTATGTGAAGGTGCGTTACACTTGTTTCTGCTACTTTTGTTAACGATATAAAGATTTATTACTTTTGTTTATGTAAAGACATGTAACATTTATTTCACCTTGCCTGCTTAAGGCACCTGATTAGTCTAATAAAGATCTGAAAGACCAATAGTGAGGCAGAGAAGGGATAGGTGGGACTGAAGGGCAGAGAGATAAATAGGAGAAGAATGAGAGGAGAAAAGAATAAGGGAGACGCCTGGGGCAAGAAGCCAGGCAGCCACTAGCCAGCCAGACACCAGAAGCAGTGAAAGTAAGATACACAGAAAGAAAGGAAGAAGGGTAAAAAGCCCTACGTTAAAAGGCAGATGAAAAGAAACAGGTTAATTTAAGTTGAAAGAGCTATCCAGAAACCAGCCTAAGCTATGCCAAGCATTTATAACTAATAAGTCTCCGTCATGATTTGGGTGTTGGTTGTTGGCCCAAAAGAAAAAGCCTGCTACAGAAGAAGTCCAAGAACTATGGGGAAATAGTTTTTAGAGAATGCTTGCTTGGCAGGAGAGCTGCTGCATCTCATAAGGACTAACAGAAGTTGCTGTAGCTGGGGTCTCCTCTTCTCCCATACTGTGACTTCTGTCTGGGCAGTGAGGAACAGGTACATATCAGGTTAATCTAATGGAATAACACATCTTATATCAGAACCTTCTGAAGACAGGTCCTCCTTAATTCAGAGTATACTGCATCTTAGAGTCAACATCAGTAAGCCAGAATTTGTCCCTTGGACAGTGACGAGTCCCTAACTGAGCACCTCCAAGTGCCACCTACTATGTGCTAAGCACAGGGAGTGCACATCAGGGAAAAGTTGCTAGCACATACACAGTCACCCTTCAATATGTATGGGGTCAGTTCTAGGACCTCAGAGGATACCAAAGACACAATGTTTACCTCCTTCTAGAAAGTGATATAGTAGCATATATAACGGTGGTGTTATGGTTTATATAGGAATGGTCCCCGTAGGCCCATATATTTGAATGTTTGATCACCAGGGAGAGGCACTACTTGAGAAAGATTTGGAGGAGTGGCCTTGTTGGAAGAAGCAGACCACTGGGCGTGGGTTCTCTTCTTGCTGCCTACAGATCTGGATGTAGAACTCTCAGCTATTTCTTTAGCACCATGTCTGCCTGTGTGCCACCATGCTTCCCACTATATCAGAAATAAACTAAGCCTCTGAAACTGTTAGTAAGCCCCAGTTAAATGCTTTCTTCTATAAGAGATACCATTGTCATGGTGTCACTTCACAGCAGTAGAACACGGAGCAGGATAATAATCTAAGGTCATCCTCCTGGAAAGAAAAAGGGTGGAGTCATGAGGAGATGCCAGGACTCAGAGGAAGCAGCATGGGCTAAGTAAAGGTAATAAAACCACGATGCAGAAAACTAATTAATAGAAACAGGTTAATTTAAGTTGAAAAAACTAGTTAGTAACAAGCCTAAGTGTTGTTGCAGTTATTTTACTTTTTCACTCTGGCTCTTTTGGGGGCCTGCCACCCAGCTCCCAAATAAATCACACACATGGCTTTTTCTTATAAATGCCTGGCCCTAGTTTTGGCAGTTTCTTGACAGCTTTTCTGAACTTATCCTATCTTTTGCCTCTGGGCTTTTACCTTTCTCTATTTCTATATAGCGTTTCTTTCTTATTCTGTTGTGGTTGTGTGGCTGGCCCCTTCTTTTCTCACTCCTTGATCTCTCATTGTTCTTCCTTCCTCAGGTTTCTCCTCCTATTTATTCTCTCTTCCTGCCAGCCCCACCTATCCTTACTCCTGCCTCGCTATTGGCCATTCAGCTCTTTATTAGGACCATCAGGTGTTTTAGGTAGGCAAAGAATCACAGCTTCACAGAGTTAAACAAATGCAGCATTGTTAAACAAATGTTCCAGGGGCTGGAGAGATGGCCCAGTGGTTGAGAGCATTGGCTGCTCTTTCCAGAGGATCTGGGTTCAATCCCCAGCACCCATATGACAGCTCACAACTGTCTGTAATTTCAGTACCCAAGGTTTCTGAAGCCCTCTTCTGTCCTCTGAGAATAACTAGGCATACAGACATATCAACACACACAGAGAAAATAAATATTGAAAAATATTAATAAATATTTGGATTATGCAGCCACCAAACTTGATTGACAATTTTTATTGCATTTATTTATTTGTATGCAAGTATGTTCCATGGTGCACATGTGGAAACCAGAAGACAACTTACAGGTGTTGGTTCTCTCTTTCTACCACGAGAATCCCCAGGGGATTCAATTCAGGGGGTCAAGCTTGCCAGCAAGCACCCTTATACACTGAACATCTTACCTGCATAGCAAATTTGGTTTTTTAAAAGGATAAACCTTGTGAGGGCTCAGGAGATGGATTAAGTGGTTAAGATCAGTTGCTGCTCTTCCAGAGGACTAGAATCTTCTAGATTCCAAGCACCCATATTATGGTTTATTACCATCTGTAATTTCGGTGCAAGGGGATTGATGCCCTCTTCTGGCTGCAGAGGGCAGCAGGCATGAATGTATATGCAGACATACATACAAACAAAACACTCATAAACATAACATAAAATAACTTTACTATAAAAACAAGCCTTGTATTTTAGAATAATTTTATATTTATAGAAAACCTAAAACTTAACACAGAGAATTTCCATATAGCCTCCACCCAGCTTCCCCTAAGGTGAGCGTCTTATGAAACCATCAAACATTTCGCAAAACTAAGGAATCCATGTCAGCATATTTCCCTCACCTGCACTACAGGCTGTATCTAGATTCTACCGGTTTCCCCACAGATGGCCTTTTTCCTTTGTCAGCATCCCATCCCAAACCAGCATAACATCTAATTATGGGGTCTCCGTTGTCTCCTGCAGCCTGACCTTGACAACTAATTTACTTTATTTTATTTTTCCTGTTGTTGAGACCAAGTCTCACTGTGTAGCAAAGCTATTCTGGAGTTAGTGATCCTGTGGCCTCAGCCTCTCGAATTCTGGGATTACAGGTGGGTGCCACCATGTCTAGCTGACCTTGACATTAAAAGGATAGTGAAGAGTCCTGCAGGTGCTGCTCAGCTGTGTTCTGCTGTTTCCTCACAATCAGACCGGAGGTTGCAGGTTTGGGGGAGATTACCCTAAGGTTGAGGGTCCCCCATCATGTCACACCAGCAGGTTCCTGAGGTGAGCTGTATATTGTAGCAACTGCCCAACTGTGCGTGAGAGTTTGTTCTTCCCTCACGGAAGATGGGTGGAGATGGACCCTAGGGAAAGCCCAGCATTTCTCATACACACAAGCAACCAGAGTAAATATGTAAAGTCCACACACACTGAGGGGCATGACATAGGACAGGGAGTCCAGTAGGATTCTCCCCTCTAAGGTTGACTTACAAATCCAGCCTAACCTTTGCTCTCCTCATCTTCAAACACAAACATTCCAGTAACTACTTGCCTTTTCCCCTCCACCAAGGAGTCCAGGCTAAAACCTTGAGTCTTTTGTTTCACTTGCCCCAGGTGGCCAATCATTAAGGTGTGTAATTGGAGTGTGGCTGTCATGTGACAGTTTGTGGACACTGCCTAGCCAGGTGACTTCCTTAACTGAGACACTGACCTACCCACCTAGAGATTCCGGAACACAGAGGAGCAGGCTGGGGTCTCAAGGTGACCTTGCTTTGATAGCCTTTGCGCATCACTCAGACTGCAGGCTTCAGTGACCCCAGTACTCTCTGACCACTAAACACATCTGCAGGCATTAAAATGCAGCTTAGAGGGATGAAGAGATGGCTCAGTGTGTAAGGTACCTGCTGAGCAAGCATGAGACCTGGGCTTGAATTTACAGTATCCACATTAAAAAAAAAAAACACAACATATTGGTGTAGCAGGGTTCATATATTACTCCCGAGCTAGGGATGCTGGCATTGGGACAGGTGGATTCTCACTGAATCAATAAGATTCAGGTCCAGTGAGAAGCTTTGTCTCAAAGATTAAGGTAGACAGTGATGGAGGAAGACATCAGATGTTGATCTCTGGCTTCCACATGTATGTGCATGCACACCTACACACAGCTACACAGATAATGTACAAACACACACACACACACACACACACACACACACACAGGTCATTGTAGCCCATTTCCTCCAAGCATGAGGTGTTGTGGAGTGGGTATTTTGGGTGTTTTGGTATTCTGAGTCACAAATGAAGGCTTAGGTGGGCAAATAGGACATGGACTCAGGTAAGGTTGAGGGGCTTATGGGCAGAAGAGGAGACATCAGCCAAGGCAGACCTTCATGTTCAAGGTTCTTGACCACTGTTATTTTGTGGGGCTCCTATCTCTTGCTCAAACCTCCAAATGATTTAATCACATTAAGATATTCTATTCCTGCATCATTTCTTTTTTAAATTTATTTATTTTTTGTTTTATGCACTGGTATTTTTCTTACATGTATGCATGTGAGGGTATTGGGTCCCCTGGAACTGAAGCTACAGATAGTGGTGAGCTGCCATGTGGGTGCTGGGAACTGAACCTGGTCCTCTGGAAGAACAGTCAGAGCTCTTAACTACTGAACCCTCTCTACAGCCCTCCTGCTTCATTTCTTATTTCTCAGCACAAAATATACCTGATTTGGAATCCATTATGGTGGCAGCATAGGTGGCCTTGGTTTTGCAGTGCCCTCAGATTTCTTTAGTGCCAGATGCATCATTACTTCTCATGTTTCATCACCTGTGGGTGGATGACTTGTCCCTAAAGACAGAGAAACTGGGACAGGTGCCATATGCCTTTAAAAAATTCAGAATCAGGAAGAGGCGGTAGGAGGATCAGAAGTTTACCAACATCTCTGACAACAGGGCAAGTTCAAGGCCTGCATGTGACACACTAGACTCTGTCTCAAACAAACTAACAAACAAAAACAATGCTACTGTGTAGGCTGGTTAGTTTTAACCTCAACTTGACAAATCTAGTATTACCTGGGAAGAGAGTCTCAGTATGGAATTATCTTGACCAGGTTAATCTGAGGGAGTGTCTGTGGGGGATTGCTTTGATTGCTCATTGAAATGGGAAGTCCTAACATGAGTGTGGGTAGCACCATCTCACTAGCTGGGTCCTAAACTGTTGAAAATCCAGAGCTCTAAGCAAACAGGCAGCAAGGATGTGTTCTTTTCCCTCCATTCTTAACTGTGGGTGTGATGTGACAGCTGCTTGAATTCCTGCCTTGACTTCCCCCAAAATGATGGCGTGTTACCTGGAATTGGGAGCGAAAACGAGCCTTTCCTCCCCTAAGTGGCTTTGGTTGGGGTATTTTGTCAGGGCAATAGAAATGAAACCATGCTGAGGGAAGCTGCTTGTTTGTTTCCCAGGTGACCAGACTCCAGAAATAATCACTCAGAAAACTATATTAGTTAAAACACTGCTTGCCGATAGCTTAAGCGTATTGCTAGCTAGCTCTTATATCTTTGGTTAACCTACTTCCATTATTTTATATTTTACCATGAGGTTCATGGTTCCAATGCATCTGTCCCAGGTGGCAGCTGCATGGCTTCTCCTTGACTTCGCCTTCTTTCTCCCAGCATTGAGTTTAGTTTTCCATGCCTAGCTCTATTCAGTCCTATCACAGGCCAAAGCAGATTCTTTAACTGATTAACTAATAAAAGCATCACATATATATAAGGACTTCCCAAATCATTTCCCCTTTTATGTTTAAATGAAAAGGAAGGTTTTAACTTTAACAAAATCAGAACACAATGCTTCCGCAAGGAATACATCAGATAGATGTTTTATCCAGAGTCTGTGAGAAAACATCAATCATTTTTTTCTGTCATACTACAACATATCATTTAGATTTCATGTCACAGTCATAGAACAAGGAGCTGGGTATGAAACTCAGCAGTAGGGAACTTACCTACCAGCATGGACAAGGCCCTGAATTCAATTCCTAGTCCTGAAAAAAAAAGAACACATGTACATAAAGGAACACATTTTCCAACAATGCACTAAACTTTTTAGTCCAAGATTGCTGTCTTCCTTCAATTGATTGCTTTAAGTGTTGATTTTTGTCTCTGCCTCCATTTGCTGCTACCAGTAGGCAGCAAAGCAGGGAAGGCATGAGCAGAGACAGTGTCTCATATGCTCAAGGTTTACAAAATAAATACACATGTCTTCTTCCCATGCATCAAGGTCATTGAGAAAATGTCATTTGAAGACATTTGGAGTACAACTGTGGGAGGTGCACCTTAGTGTTGTGAATTCTTGAAAAGGTTTCTGAGTGTTGACATTGTGTGTAGGTGGGGTTTTTCTGTGTCCCAGCAGTAGCTCCCAAGTAACCACAAAAGACTTAATATAAATTATAAATGCTCAGCCGATAGCTCAGACTTATTAATAACTCTCTTACAACTTAAATGAACCCATTTCTATTTATCTATGTATTGCCATGTGACTTGTGGCTTTACCTGTCCTTCACCATGTCTTGTTCCCTCCATGTGTTCTGGCAACTCCACTGACTCCACCCTTCTTTCTCCCAGCATTCTCAATTTGGCTGCCCTGCCTATGCTTTCTGCCTGGCTACAGACCAGTCAGATCTTTATTAACAATAAGAGTAACATATTTTCAGTGTTCAGGGTTATTTCACAACAATTGTGTTGGTTTAAATGAAAATGAGTGCCATGGGCTCATGTTTGAATAATTGTTCCCTAGTTACTGAAACCGTTTGGGAAGGACTAAGAGGTGTGGCCTTGTTGGAGAAGATGTCATTGAGAGTGGATTCTGAGGTTTCAAAAGTCCTTGCCAGGCATTCTCCCCATTCTCTCCTACCTGTGAATCAGGATGTAAATCTCTTAGCTACTGCTCTAGCACCATGCCTATCTGCTTCTGTCCATGATGATAATGGACTAACCCTCTAAAACTGTAAGCAAGGTCTCAGTCAAATGCTTTCTTTTATAAGAGCTGCCTTGGTCATAGCGTCTCTTTACAACCATAGAACAGTAACTAAGGTAAGCATTATAGGCTGGATATGTATGGCCTCTGATGTGTATGTTGATATCCTGGGCCCCATTGTGACTTTTTTAGGAAGCAGGGCCTTGGAAGGCATCTGCTTCTTTTCCTGTAGCGGTGATAAAATAATCTGACAAAGGGAGATGGAGATGTTCTGACTCACTGTCCAGGTTATAGTCCATCATGATGGAGGTCACAGGGGAGAAGCTAGAGAGCCGGTAATGCTACATCTGTAGTCAGCAAACAGGAAGGGACAGATGGCACGCTGCTCAGCTGGCCTTCTCCATTTCCACAGTCTACAATCTCCACCCAGGGAATGGTCCTGTGTTGTAGGAGGCTGCTTGTTTGTTCCCGGCTGCTTAGCCCTGAAATAACTACATAGAAACTGTACTAATTAAATCACTGCTTGGCCTATTAGCTCTAGCTTCTTATTGGCTAGCTCTTACATCTTAATTTAATCCATTTCTATTAATTTGTTTATTGCCATGTGGCTGTGGCTTACTGGGCAAGGTTCCATCCAGCTTCTGTCTCTGGCTTCTCCTCACTCTGCCTTCTTCCTCTCAGCATTCAGTTTAGTTTTTCCTGCCAGGCCCAAGACAGCTTCTTTATTAACCAAGGGTATTCACAGCATACAGAGGGGAATCCCACATCAGTCCTGCCCACAATTAAGATGGGTCTTCCCACATCAATTGACCTATGAGGCTTATTTCCCAGGTGATTCTAGATCCTATTAAGCTGACAACACTAGCCATCCTAGAAGGTAATTAATTTCCAATTAGGCCCTGAGGGTGTGGCTCTAATGATGGTTTTTGTGTCTTCCTGAGAGAGACCCCAGAGTTTCCTCCCTCTACCAAGCTCAGAAGGCAGGAAGGCAAATCAGGAACAGGCCCCTCACCAGGAATTCAGTTGGCTAGCTCCTTGAACTTGGACTCTGGGCTTCCAGAACTTTGAGAAATAAGGTACCCAGTCCATTGCGTTTTGACACAGCAGCCAGAGCAGACTGAGACAGCGACAGGCTTGCTGTTCTGGGAGGACAGACAAACTTAAGAGTTGTCATTTGCCAACCAAGGATGCTCGAGGCACACCATCTGGGCTGCAACAGACCAGGTATATTGATGAATTTTTCCCCCAAGACAGGGTTTCTCTGAATAACAGCCCTGGCTGTTCTGGAACTCACTCTGTTGACCCGACTGGCCTTGAACTCAAAAGAAACCTGTCTGCCTCTGCTTCCTGAGTGCTGGAGTCAAAGTCACATGGCACCACCGCCCGACTGAAGTGATGAATTTGAACTGTGTTCAAAGGTAAAAGCCAAGGCCAGGACCATCCTGTCCAAAAAGCTCAAGAAGGACCATTTGTAGTACAGAGCCTTGAAGTCATCCTGAGTCAAATGTGAGTCTCAGTCAGTCAGCACATCCAGAGAAATTCACTCTGTACACGAGTACTCTGAAGAGGAAAACAGGTAGTTGGGACCCACAGGGCGGTGAACTTGGTCTGGGGCCCAGTTATTTATTCTGCAAGCTGGCACTCAAGATTCTGCAAGATTGGCCCTGGCTAATCCAATCACGTGACTGAGAAAATTTTAAGGTATAAAATGCTGGCTAACAAGACCGATGAACATGGAAAAACTTCAGGTACCCTTCCTAGATGCAGTAACTGGCTGCACAAAGTCACCTGATTCCTTTTGATAGCATCAATCCTGCCCTATGGGTTGGAATGAGTTCAGCCAGATCCAAAGACAGCTGAAACCCTGATTTGTCTCTCAGTGGGAGAAGCATCAATTGCACTGTAATGAAACCTGTAGGATGGGTCATACCATTGATTGATGGCCATCTCTGGAAGACAGTCTGTCCTGAGAGCTCATACCATTGGTCCTTCCTTCTTTCCAGGATGATACCTTTCAAACACTATACAAAGTGACATTTTAACATTGTGGTTCTATATGAATACAGTTATTCTGCACTTCCAGGTAGTGATTATGCTGTTGAGCAAATGAGAATCAGACTGTGAATGAAGAAAACAGTGTCTTACTCTGTCCAGCAGGTCCTGTGTCTGTTCGTTTATTATATGTTTGCTGTCCTCATGTTTCAAAGTGTTCGGATATTTAATCTTTAATTTTCCCTCAAGGAAGATGTGTGCATGTGTGTGTGTTTTATGTTGCTTTAAGTGAAGCCCTCACAAAAAAAGTATACAAAAAAAATCACCATTTACAGAACAATTCACTTGACTCTAAACTTACATCAACCTTTGACACTAAACTTTACCTTTTCAGCCACATAGCAAGTCTTTATCCTTAAAAGCCATATTTTAAGGTCATTAAGTAGTGGTGTCTCTTTGAATTGTTATATTGATATAATTTTTGGTTAAAACATTTAGGTGAGAAAAAAAGGAATGCAAGCAGCATTCCAGTATAAGACCATGCTTTAAATATATTAAAAATTGCTGGGCAGTGATGGCATATGCCTTTAATCCCAGTATTAGAGAGGCAGAGATGGGCAGAGGTGAGTTCAAGTCCAGCCTGATCTACAAAGTGAGTTCCAGGACAGTCAGGGCTGTTTCACAGAGAAGCCCTGTCTTGAAAAACCAAAGACAGACAGACAATATGTCTTACAAAGTAATAGTAACCAAATCAGGTTCTAGCATAAAATAGACAAAAAGACAGTGGGACAGAATAGATAATCCAAAAATAAATGCACAGAATTACAGCCAACTAATTTAAAAAGATTTTTATGTGTATGTTTTCCTTGCATGCATGTATGTGAGCACTGTATGCATGTATCATGCCTGGTGGTGAGAAGGGAGGGTTGGATTCTCTGGAACTGGGGTTACATAGGGTTGTGAGTTGCTATGTGGGTAATAAGAAATGAACCTAGGTCCTCTGGAAGAACAATATATACATTTAACTACTGATCCATCTCTTCATCCCCCAGATAACTTAATGTTGATGAAGGTAGGAAGGAAAAGTCCTTTCAGTCCAAGGCTCAGGAGCTAGGCATGGTGACACACACCTATGACCTTTAAGCTGGGAGAGTGTGGCAGGATGGTCATGGACTGGAGGCCAGTCTGGGATCATAACAGCATCCTGTTTTTAAAAACTGCAAGAAATATGAATATTAATATGTAGAAGAAAGAAACTAAACCTCCATTTCTCACTACATAAAAAATAGCTTAAGGGACTAGAGAGATGGCTCAGCAGTTAAGAAGAACACTTATTACTCTTTTTTTTTTTTCGGTTTTTTGAGACAGGGTTTCTCTGTGGCTTTGGAGCCTGTCCTGGAACTAGCTCTTGTAGACCAGGACGGCCTCGAACTCACAGAGATCTGCCTGCCTCTGCCTCTCAAGTGCTGGGATTAAAGGCGTGTGCTACCACTGCCCGATTTCACTTATTACTCTTGTAGAGGATTTAGGTTTGGTCCCCAGCAACCGCATGGTGGCTCACACCATCTGTAACTCCACTTTCAGGGAATGTGACACTCTCCGTAGAGAGAAGTTTCTGTCCCATCTGGTCCTGCAGTCATTCAGTACCAAATAAACACACAGAGGTTTATATTAATTACACGCTGTTTGGCCTCTTAGCTCAGGCTTATTACTAACTAGCTCTTATAACTTAAATTAACCAATAATTCTTATCTATGTTTGGCTACATGACTTGGTACCTTTTCTCAGCAAGGCATTCACTTCTTGCTTCCTCTGCATCTGACTTATGACTGTATCTCTGCCTTTCCTCTTCCCAGAATTCTCCTAGTCTGGATGCCCTGCCTATACTTCCTGCCTGGCTACTGGCCAATCAGCATTATAATAAACCAACATGCATGACAAATCTTTACAGTGTACAAGAACATTATCCCACAGCAACTCTCTTCTGATCTCTCCAGTCACAGGAATGCACATGGTGCACATACATACATATAGTAAAAACACTCATACATATAAAAGAAAAAAATCTAAACAGCAACAACAAAACAAAAATCAACCAGCCAAACAAAAACCATGGATTAAAGGCTCAAATGTAATCAAACTACTAAAAGAAAACATGTGTGAAATGATCTGAGTTTTGGTTTAGGAAGAGTTTTTTTTTTCAAAAACAAAAACAAAAAGCAAAAAAATTGTCAATTGAATTGCATCAAATTACAAATCTCCTGCAGAGCAAATGAAACAGAGATGTGACCACTTGTGGGAGGGGGAGAAAGATTTGCAAACTATTCATCCAAGAAAGAGGGTTAATCTGTAGACTATGTAAGAAACTCAATTCAATAGTAAAAAAGCAATTAATTTGATTTTTAAAACGGGCAAATGTCATAGGTAGACATTTTTCAGAAAACATTAGCCAAATGGCTAACAAAAAACTCTATGAAAGAAAGCTTAATTGGGGGAACTGTCAAGAACTACACAGGAACCATAAAAATATATCATCTTACCCAACTTAGAATGGCTATTATAAAAGAGACTAAAGGTAGGGCTGGAGAGATGGCTCATTAGTTGAGCACTGCCTGATCTTCTAGAATTCAGGGTTTGAGTCCTAGAACCCACGTGGTGGCTCATAACTGTCTGTAACTACCTCTGACAGTTGTGAGTCACCCTGCTCTGGCCTCCGTGGGCACCAGTCACAAAAGTGAAACACAGACATACATGCTCGCAAAACATCCATACACACAAAATAAAACATTTTAAAAATGAAAAAGAGTAAAGGTAAGTGCTGATGGGACAGAGAGAAAGGCAACTCTCATACTCTGTATGAGGAAATGTCAATTACTGCAGACATTGTGGAAAGTTTCTGTAAAACAACCCAAGAAAATCTGATCTAACCACCCTCCTGCTGGGAGAGAACACATTTAAAGGAATTGAAATCAGAATGCCAAAGGGACACTTACACTCGCATGTTATGGTATCACCGTTCACAGCAGCCAAGATATGGAACCAGCCTCAGTGTCTACTAATGCACGAATGAGTCAAGAAAGTGCGGCATGGAGACCTGTCTTAGGGTCTCTATTGCTGTGGCAAAACAGAATGACCAAAGAGCAAGTTGGGGAGGAAAGGATTTATTTGGCTCACACTTCTAGATCATAGTCCATCATTGGAGGAAGATAGAAGAGGAACTCAGCAGGGCTGGAATCAGGAGGCCCTGATGCAGAGGCCACGGAGGAGGATTGCTAACTGACTTGCTTCCCCTGGGCTTGCTCAGACTTTTTTTTTTTTTTTTTAAATAAAACACAGGACTACCTGCCCCGGGATGGCACCACCCACCAGGGGCTGGGCCCTCCCGCATTGATCACTAATTGAAAAGATGCCTTACAGCTGGATCTTATGGAGGCATTTCCTTAACTGAGGCTCCTTCTCTGATGACTCTAGCTTGTGACAAGTCGACACACAAAAAACCAGCCAGTACAATACCCAACGGAATTGTAAACAACCATAAAGAGAATGACATTCCACCCTTTATAGCAAAGTGGGTGGAAGAATTGGACGCCATTATGAGAAGGGAAATAAGACAGGCACAGAAAGACAAACACTGCGCATCCTTATATACACATGGCAGCTAGGAAGTTAATCTTAAAGTAGAGGGGTGCATGGGAAGGGCAACTAATGTTACAGAGATGCAGTTGGGTAGGAGTAACCTATGTTCTACTTTGCGTACTGGGATGACCATGGTTGATAATAGTTAATGAAATATTTCAAAATATCTAGTGAAGAGAAACTTAATGCTCCCAACACACACACACACACACATACACACACACTACTGTGTATCTGATAATTTATATGCTAATTACCCCATGTGATGGTCAGTTTCCTTTGTCAACTTGCTACAATCTAGAATCACCTGAGAAGAGTCTCAGCAACAGACAGATTGTCCAGATCAGATTGACCTGTGGAGGATCCTATTGATTCAATTAATTGATGTGGGAGGGCCCAACCCTCTGTGGGTGGCACCATTCTCTCGGGCTTGGGTCCTGGGCTGTGTAGGAGTGAACTGGGGCTGAACATAAACATGCATGCGTTCATTCTCTCTCTGCTCTTGACTGTTGGTGTGACTAACTGCTTCAAGTTCTTGCTGCCTCAGTTTCCCCACAAATGATGGATGGTGATGTGGAATTATGAAGAAAAGAAACCCTTGCTCCTCTAAGCTGCTTGCCAGTATTTTGTTACTGCAACAAGATACTAAATTAAGGCATCCTATCTGTTCATTACCAATTGTTTACATGAATACATGTACACAATGAAATGTCACACCCATAAACATGTATATCATGTACAATTACTAGGTATCCGTCAAAAAGAATATCAAAATACGATATAAATTACATGTTATTGAGTTCAAGCCTGTATCTACTATGGCAAGTGCAGTTACAGATATATATGAAAATGACCAGAAAAAGTAATGAGCTAATTTGCAGTTATGAGTTTCAAAAACTTCTATTTGTTTTACTTCTCTTTTACATTATTTTCTTTTGTGAAATAAAAATGATAAAAACATCTAGGTGCCTCAAGTGCCTCAAGTCAGAATGGAACACAACTTCTTTTCCCTATTTAAAGTAATGGAAAACACTCTTCCCCCATGGTTTTCCTTTTTTTTTTATTTTTTATTTTTTTATGGTTTATTTAACTTTATTTTATGTGCATTGGTGTGAAGGTGTCAGATCCCCTGCAACTGGATCTTCAGACAGTTGTGAGCTCCCATGTGGGTGCTGGGAATTGAACCCGGGTCCTCTGGAAAAGCAGTCAGTGCTCTAAACCACTGAGCCATCTCTCCAGCCCCCGATGGTTTTCCTTTAAGGAATAATGTTGTCCATGAATTAATGTCTCAAGGTGGAGAGGCAAAGGTATCTTCGCTTTCCCAAGTATTCTTTTCTTTTTGAGATGTGATTTCATGTAGCCCAAGGTAGCCTAAAATACTCTGTGTGACAAGTTAAAAGATGACTATGCCACAATGTCTGGTTTGTGCAGTGCTGGGAATCAAACCCAGGACTTCATTCGCGCCAAGCAAGTACTCTACCTATTAAGCTACATCCCATGAACTTTAGAAAGGTTTCAAGTCCTCTGTGTCTGTCATTTTTCCAACTCCTATCACCTGTTGCTCTTCAAATCTATCATTCATAACTGATTTACTATAGATGTCCAATAATCACAGTGTTAGGAATGTGGTCGCGAGAGGTATAAATTAGATCTCCAGCTCCCTCCTTAAAGCAGAAAGGCAGTACAGGGGCTGTGCATCTACCTCAGTATATCTTAAAAAAAAATAAAAACAGGGTTCCTTGCCTTGTTTTATACTTCTTAGTAAAGTCTTTCTCAAGGTCTCAAAATGACCGCTACATCTCCTGGTATTGTTTGATATCATGGTTCCAATCATGAAGTGGGGGAAAGTTGAAGGGCAGTTTTTTTCCAGGACTTCCTTTATAGCCTAGGTCTCTCTTGGAACTTTGGTTTATGCTTTTTGGACTAGGACACTGCTATGCTCTGTCAAGGGCAAGGGGGATTTGCTTTTTGGCCTCCATAGTGTAGAAAAGGGAAGGAAAGATGCTTGGAGGAATGACTGAGTTTCTTTTTTTACATTTTTTTGAGACAGGGTTTCTCTGTAGCTTTGGAGCCTGTCCTGGACCCGCGGTGTAGACCAGGCTGGCCTAACAGAGATCTGCATGTCTACTTTCCAAGCACTGGGATGAAAGGCGTATGCCACCACTGCCTGACTGACTGAGTTTCTTAAAGCACTTGCCTATATTGCTATATTGAACTATATTGTTTCATCTACACACTGTCTGGCACATTCTTACCCACTATACCTCTTTTCCTCCCTTTAGCTACTTTCCTGGGGGTAGGTGGGGCTTGTGGTCTTGAAGAAATTCTTGTTTTTTCTCCACAGGGGAACCAGTTTCTTCTTCACTCCTACTGTGGTCCAGCGTGAGGGTCGCTAATTTCTCTGCTCTTTCCACACAAACAGGTGCCCTTTGCACAACCTGACATACTGACTCTTCCACCTCAGTCACAAGGGCAGGCCTGTTGAGGAATATTATTGTAAGGTGTGTGGCTTTTGTTCATGCTGCATTTGTGAAGCTGTGATTCTTTGCCTGTCTAAAACACCTGATAGTCTAGTTAAGCGCTGAATGGCCAACAGCAAGGCAGGAGCAAGGATAGGTGGGGGTTGGAAGGCAGAGAGGATAAATAGGAGAATCTTGAACGACCAGGAGCAGTGAGACAACAAGTAGAGGAGGAAGTCAGGGGTCAGCCACCCAGGCACCCAGCCAGCCACGGAGTAAGAGTGGCAGTGAGATATACGGAAGTAAGAAAAGGGAAAAACCCAGAGGCGAAAGGTAGTCGGGATAATTTTAGAAAAGCTGGTAAGAACAAGTCAAGGTAAGGCGGGCGTTCATAACTAAGAATAAGCCTCTGTGTGTGATTTATTTGGGAGCTGGGTGACTGCCTCCCTCCCCAAAAAAGCCAAAAGAGTAAGAGCAAAACAACCAATACCACAGGCCCTCCATGTAGACTTCACCCTCCCTCTTTCCTTCCAGTTTGACATGGGGGAGTACCTTTCTAATGCTATTACTTTCTTCGTGGAATTTGAAGCCAAACTACTGAAAGTGGTACTACTGGTTGCAAAACGTCCGGCACAGTGCAGGTGCTCAAACTTGTACCTCTCGCTATTAATATCTTATCTGCTCGATCGGACGCAACTCGCTGACGACAGGTGCTGAATCTTAAGTCTGATTCATCCTTTTAACATCAAGCACACCAGGCCTGGCGAGGGCATTGTTCATAACAACGCTGCGCCCATGTAATAAGGAGCTGAGGAAAGGAGGAGCTACAACGCTGGCATTCGAGATATTCCTTGAGTCTGAATGGCAGCCGGCTTTTCACCGAGAAGACCCTGACTCTTCCGCACTGAAAACTAGTATAAGCCGGGCCACCTCCAGAGCCGGCAACGCGATGATGTAACTGTCCCGTCACTTCACTCCTCCCTCTCCACTGAAGCCCGCGAGGGAGGGGGTGTGTAGTCGCGCTTCGCGCGGCCCTCTGGGACGGCTGCGCACGCGCAGCTTCCGGCTCCTGGCCTCGAGATTTATTTGACGCCGCCCGTTCGGTTCCCTCCGAAGTCAGCTGCGCCGCGCAGGCGCAGTAGTCCCTCCGGCTGGGGAATTATTTGACGCCACCGCCCCTGGCAGTCGGAAGTTGCTTGAAGGGAGCCCAGCCGGCCGGCCAAGAGACCGTCTTCGTCGTCCCCCGGGCGCCCTGTGAGAGTCACCGACGGGTGGACGGACCGACCGCCGGAGGGGGGTCGGCCTGGGCGGTGGCAACGCGGGCCCTATGGCGCGGGTCGCGTGAGGCGGCAGGCCGAGTGCGGCCCGCGGTGCGCCCGCCCAGCGATGCGGGCCCCGCCCGTCGCCTCAGGTACGCGGCGGCCGGCACGGCCGGACCCTCCCCTCTCGCTGTTTTCTTTTTTTTGTTGTTTTTTTTTCCTCCGGCGGCCACTGAGGCGGGGGCCCTCTTGCCCTCCGTTGCTCTCCTGGCCGGGCCTTGGCAGGCTCATTCCTGGGTTCTAAAGCGGACGCACCGGGCGCGGGAGCGCAGTCCTGGCCCGCGGCTTCTGCCGGTTGTGAGCGAACCTTGGAGGGTCGGACTGGCCGCGCGCACCCCTCGCAGCCTGGGGACGGGGGCGGGTCTGGAGTGGCGGCGGCAACTCTGAGGAGAATGCGGTCCACCGCAGGGCTGGTGGAGTTGCTGCCGTCCGGTGAGGATGCTGCTGCCGGGGGCACGGTGACGCGTGGGGAGAGTAAACAGCCACCCTTAGCAAGCGCTTGCTGTCTGCCAGGCCCAGGCTAGACAGGGAATTTCACCACTCTGCATGGCAGGACTGTTACCCCATTCTCTCGACCAGGCAATCGAGACCCAGAGCGATTGGGCGCCTTCGGTGCCCAAGGTCATATAGCTGGGGCAATTTGAACTCAAGCAGCCTTGACAGTCCAGTTCAGGTTCTTAACAATTAGGTCATAGGAGCTCCAACTTTGATGCATGGTAAAACCCACTTGGAGAGTTTTGAAAAGATTCCAGGTACCACAGCACCCCAAACTAATTAAACCACTATGCCTAGAGAAGGTGGGGGGGGAGCGGGAGCCAAATAGCAGTATCTTAGAACCTTAGTGGTTCCGGGGTGTTGTAAGGTTTGGCAACTGTGAACGGAGGTAATCTTCATCCCAGAGGTCCGCGAGTGTTTCTCCAGTTTAGCTGTGCAGGAGGATGCTTGTTAAAAGTGTAGGTTCCCCTGGCAGAGATGCATATTGTCACTCCCCTCCCCTCAGTGTGCCCTCGTTCTATTGCTGGAACTCTCCGTTTTTCTGCCCCGGCCTCCTGAATGCTAGGATGGTAGCTGTATGCAGCATGCCGCGAGAGAGCTTTTCCTGAGGTCCACTGACCACCACCCCTTTGGTAGGTAGGTCTTCTTGAGGGTGAGAAGTAATTATGAATTCTTAGCTGAGCTTTTGAAAAATGTATACATCTCTTGCAAAAGTTTAGGCTTGCAATTTTCCTTGATATACTGTCCTCGTGGTTAGGGTTTCCCTTGCCTCTGGACTTTTGCCATACCGTTCTTTCCTCAAGATAGTGCTTTCTCAGCTCTCGACCCAAACACATACACTTTCTCTCACACCATCATTTCTGTCTGCTGCCTAGCTCTCAACATTCTGCCCCTCCCCTGCCCACCTTCATTTTCCCTATCCGCCTTTGGTACTATCATAGTGTAGCTTACCGTGTGTGTGTGTGTGTGTGTGTGTGTGTGTGTATTATTATAGCTGTAGCTACACTTTGATGGGCTTTCAGACATGGGCCATGTTTTCTTGGTCACTATTGGAGTACTTTGACATAGAAACTGGCAACATTTTTTTGACTACGTTCTAGTCTCTTTATGTGACAGATAAACCTCATGGTGCAGAGACATCTGTTTCTATTTTTTGTAAAAGGTATATGGTGTTCTTAGCATTGGAGTTTTGTCCTTTTTTCCTCAGGAATACTCTACTTGCTTATTCATTTATTCAGCAGATGAATAAAATGTTGAATTCTTATCCATGGCAAGGCACTATGTATGACTGTTCCAACAACATTGGTTAGTTTACCTGGGTGAGGTAGCACACACCTTTAATTGCAGCACTGAGGAGGTGGGTCTCTGTGAGTTCCAGGCCATCCTGTTCTGCACAGCGAGTGCCAGGACAAGCCATAGTTACATACAGATACCTGCCTCAGAAAAACCCACCCAATCAATTAACACACAAAAGCAAAACAAAAACATTGGATGGGTTTTAATGTTAACTTTGTCTCAGACAGTCGTTTCTATAGGGGGAGACTTTTTATTGCCCCTATGGTTTTGCATGTGTTCTTTCCTTATCATCTGAAAAAGTGTCACCTTTTGTATAAACACAAGCAGATGGGATAACTCTCAGTTATAGTTCATCCCATTCTATGGGAGACAGAGTAAAACCTTAGTATCGGCAACTGACAAACTTGGTGTAGTTTTATTACATAATATCTGAACTGCCATTGCTGCACATGCTTACCAACTTTAAAGGAAGTCAAGGCAATCGTTCACATCGCATCTGTTTCTGTCCCCCTTTTAAAAGTATTCTATGTATGGATGCAAAATGTATGTATATCAGTTGGATGCTTGGTGCTGGCGAAGGCCAGAAGAGGGTGTCAGATCCTCTGAAACTAAAGTTAGAAAGAGTTATGAGCTTCCATGTGGTTGCTGGGAATTGAATCTGGGTCCTCTTTAAGAGCAGCCAGTAAGTGCTCTTAACCACTGAGTCAACTCTCCAGCCCTTTGTTCTTGGTTACTCTTGAAGCCATATAAAATTTATAAAAGTAAGGAGGTTAAGTGTTATAGGAAGGTCATTGTGAAGAGGGTTGTTGACAGTGAAGGTTCACCCACACACTTTATTTCGGTAGTAGGGGTCGAACACAAGTGTGCTACTACTGTGTCTCCATTCCGTGTGTGTGTGTGTGTGTGTGTGTGTGTGTGTGTGTGTGTGTGTGTGTGTGTATGTACGGAGGCACCTACTACTGTACCTTCATTCCACACACACACACAAACATATGTGCTTTTTTTTTTTCTGAATAGGGTTCCACTATGTAGCCCTGACTGACCTAGAAATGTCTATGTAGACCAAGTTGTCCTGATATTTGTCTTGCTTCTGCTTCCCAAGGGATTAAAGGCATTTGCCACCATACCTGGCTATATTTTTTTACTTTGAAACAAGGTCATACCAAGCTACCTGGGTTGACCTTGAACTTAGTCTGTGTCCCAAGCTGGCCTAGAACTTAAGATCCTTCTGACTCAACTTCCTGAGTATCTGGGATTGTAGGTCTGTACCAGCAATGCCTAGGTAAGATTTTTTTCTCCCAGTTAAATGTGAAGTATGTAGGTTGAATAAAAATGCATATTTCATTAAATAATTTTTTTACAGTATAATATTGTTAGAGGAAGAAGTTTTCTTGTCTCACTTATGTACTCTTTACTTGGCTTTTAGGCTGAGGCTCATGTAGAAGGTGATGGGACAAAAGGTGTTAAATTCAGCTGCTCAAGAAACTTGCCCTTGTTTTCTGATCAGATATGGACAGAGTATCCAGTTCTGGTCTTGGCGCTTGGAAGAAACTCAGTTTTTTTTAAACTTAAGGTGTAAGTCTTTAGTTGACTTTTGGTGTATGGACGAAGCTGTTCACATGCTCAGTTAGTGGCCAAAAGTAGCTCTAATCACAATAACGTATGACTTTGGCAAGAATTCTAATTTGAGATACCTATCAGTATGTTCTTGACACATACAAAGGTCTTTTAGACTGAATGAATGATTTATTATGGTATAAGATAGGTTCCTCCCTCCCCCCCAGGGTTTCTCTGTGAAACAGTCCTGGCTGACCTGGAACTCACAGAGTCCACCTTCCTCTGCCTCCCAAGTGCTGAGATTAAAGGTGTGCACCACCACCACCTGGCAGTATAAAATAGTTTTAAACTGGACGTTTTGCTCACAGCTGTAATCTCAGCTAAGGCAGGAGGATTGGGTGGGTCAACTTTGAGGCCAGCCTGGGTTATATAGTGAAAATCTGTTTCACCTCCCTCTCCCAAGATGGAGTTTTAAAATTAGTATCTACATAGTTAAGTTTAACTTTTTATAGACAAATTACTGTGCTTAAAGCTACATGGTGATCTGGTACACCCAGGACTGAAAAATGGGCCTTCTCCCTCTAGCCTCAGTGTCCTGTTCCACATCATCCCTGCTGTCCCTCATGTGAGATGTTCTTCCTATGAGAGAAAATTGGGGATGGGAAAAGTGGGTAGAGTTATCTTCTGTAATTTAAGTTAACCAGTTAGAACTGTAGTGAATGCGTGGTGTGTGATACTCATTTTGTTATATAAACTGGAAATACTGAATATAAGATAAAGTTTCTGTTCTTAAGAAGTTCTAGAATTGTGATAAAATAAAAGTATAGTATCTTAAGCAGCCCTGTGAAATAGGATTGTCTGTCATGTTTGATCAGCCCAGTACATTGTTTACTAGTTTTGTGTGCCTACTAAACACTTTTAATGCAATTAAGGAACTGAATTCTAAATTTATAGTTACCCATGCCATATGATACTGGGAATATCAGGCTAGAGATAGATGATAGTTGTGATGGTGCTGACTGGGAACAGGCAATGTATTCACATTTTCTTTTATAGACTAGCATCATAGAAACCCATCTGTTTTCATCTTTGTGAAGAAATGCAGGCAGAACCTGTCTCTCTCTCTTGTTATTCAGGTGCTTAATAGGATCCATACTAGTTACAGTCTGGTGCATAGGTGAGTCCATTCTTTTTTTTTTTTTTTTTGCCAACTTAATGGATGTTTGCCTTGTGGAGTCATTGAGACTACAAGAGAATTAACAAATATGGTCCTTCTGTCCAGTAACACTTGATTTGCTCAGCACACTGGTACCCCTCCCCATACCCTGTTTTTCTCCAGAGAAACAGGCATATCTTAACATACACCTTTATTCATATGTCCTGAAGTGTGTTGACTTAGGCTGCCCTATTCACTCTCTCTCCCTAGTCACTTTTGATAGGCACTGTTTTAGAGACAGGAGATTGAAGAATAAATGTAGAGTGACTTGTCCAAGGTCATATGGTGAGGCCCAGAGTCAGAAGTGTTGGATCTTGAGTCAAGGGGTACATTTTCTTGTCCCAACATTGTAGTTACTTGATGTGACCCTGAGCAAATCATAGTCTGTCTTTGTCTGCTTCCTGAATGGCTAGTGAGTCTTCTTTCTAACTTAAGCTCCTAGGGTAGTTGTTGGAATAAAATGAAGTAATGTGAAAGTTCTTGGAAATTGGTCAATTACAGTTACACAAGACACATTATTATCAAGTCAAGATCTCTGGTAGTTCTAACCTGCCGCCTTAGAGCCGGTCACATCATTGATCATATTAAATGCTATTGTAAGCTGATGTCTCGTTGATTTCTGTCTTCATCAATACAAAACTTTGTCTTGGGCAGCCACTGCGTTCTGTTTATATATGCACACCTAAATTCTAGGGCAACCTGATGCATACAGGTGACATAACTCATGGCTAGATTTTCTTCAGAAAGTTTGCAAACAATTGGTCTTTATAGTTTGACTTGAAGTCCCTTGGGAATAGTTTATTATTGTGGTACTCACTGTGTTTGCTGTATAGGTACATGTGATGACTATTGCTTAAGTCAGTTGGTGTGACTAATATTAGCTTGTGGTCTTTGTGGGTCACCACTGTATTGATTGTTTTGGTTATTGTTATTTAGACTGGACTTACATTGTTACTGTGGGGTGTTTATAAGCTGTAAGCTGGGAAGCAGCACAGGGTCATACGATGATAACCTTCAGAGAAGATACTTGGAAAAGGGTCCATGTGGAGTTGAGAAGGAAGCTAGGGGTCCAAAAGTGCACTTTATCTTCTTCCATAGTGTTTGATTCTACAGCACTGAAGGTGGAGACAGCTCTGCTAGCAGTTGAGGTTGATAGCAGGTAGCCTGTAGGAGGAGACTCGTCATCTGCCTTCAGTTACATTCATTCTCTCATGAGCTACAGTGACTGACTGTCTTGTCCAGTGCATTAGTGACATTGGAGTTTGCTCATCTCCTTCCTATCTTGGACACTTTCATCAAATTACTTTGTGGAAGTTCAGGTCCTGTTGCATCATTTCTGTGGTAAACTTAACTGGATAGAAGGGAGTTTGAGAAGGGAGCAGGTTGTAGACTTTAGGGCCACTTGATGCCCTTTAGTCCACCATTATAACTCCTCACAGTTGTACACTCTAATCATGTCTAATTCTGTGTAAAGGGACATGACAGGCTTGAACACACACTCAGAACCCCTGGACTTGCTATATTGGTATTCAGCAAGTAGATTCATTGACTGCTTCCTAGATGACTGTTTGGTCCCTGTATATATCCCATGGTTCTGACAGGTGTGTAGAGTTCTTCTAGAATACTACATGAATGACTGGTGGTGTGCTTGTAGAAGAGGCTGATGACTTGGGCCTTTAGGGAATATCTTCCTTGGAGGCTGGCTTCTGGGTTGTCTGCATCCCATGTCTGTAGTTGGATGTGCTTGTACTTTTCTCTTGTTGGAAAGTTTTAGTTCATGTGGACATAGTTTGACCCCAGTCTTTTGTTTTTAATTGAGTGAGTGTATGCCTTTGGGCCTGTTTAGTTAGAGGACAGTTTGCAGGAGTCTGTTCTTTCCTTTCTCTGTGTGGATCCTATGTATTGAACTTGCTCAGTCTTCATAGGAAGTGCCTTGCTGAGTCATCGCACAGGCCTTACCTCCAGTTTTTACTTAATTATAAATCTCTAATCCTAGCTTTCAAAGTCCTTCAAAATTGGGCATTGCTTCCTTTAAAAATTCTTTTTTTGAGGCAAGGTCTCACTTCAAGATTGAAACTCATTATGTAGACCAGGCTGGCCTGAACTTACAAAGATGGTCCAGTCTCCACCTCCCTACTGCTGACATTAAAGGCATGCACCACCATGTTGGTCCCTCAAAAAAAAAAAAAAAATCCTGGCTGGTGATGATAACACACACCTCTAATCTTAGTACTCATGAGGCAGAGGCAGTTTGAGTTTGAGGCTACTACTCACTATAGAGTGAGTTTCCAGGACAGCCAGGAATACACAGAGAAACCCTGTCTCAAAAACAAAAACAAAAAATTCTGTTACCTTCTACAACAGAACCCCTTTCACTCTGAGCATCTTGTCCCTGATGTGAATTTGTTTTAAAACATTAGAAAAATGTGTGTGTGTATGTGTGTGTGTGTGTGTGTGCATGTGTTTGTATGACAGTCTCTGTGTGTGCGTCTGGTCTGTGTTTGTCTGTGTATGTATATGCCATAGGTGTGCAGGTACCCAGAGAGGGCAAGAATGCATATCAGATTCTTGGAATTTGAGATACAGGCAGTTGTGACATACCTGATGCGGGTGTTGGGGTTTGAACTCGTGCCCTCTGTTTTTAACTGAAAAGCCACTTCTCCAGATCTGTTTACTTTTTGTTTTTAACAGAAGGCTCTTACTGTGTAGTCTTTGATAGCTTTGAACTTGCAATCTTTGGCTTGGCCTTTCTAGTGTTGGAATTACAGGTGTCTGTCATTATCCTCTGCTCCCTGTTTTTATGTCTTTTCTTTTATGGTTGCCCTTTCTTACCCTCATTTCTATCCACCTAGTTTTCTTATAACCAGTGTCCAATTTATATGCCCCATATCCTTCTTTTACCCCGAACCTACCGTTTTCATTCTCTCTTGAATCAAAAGTAATCTTTCCCCTGAATTTCTATAGTTGCTTATAATTTTTGCATTTATCACCCTAAATGTTCCAATTTGCATCATAGTTATTGTGTGTTAAACTGTAACCTAATTGAAAACAGGAACCACATCTCTTAGTCATTTTAATGGTGTTAATACTGTTCATTGTATGTAATAGATGGTTAGTAGCTATTGTATGAGTCAACTTGGTGATTTCCAGTGACTGAATGGTCACAAGTAATCAGGATGCTGACATTTTTATCAATTCTCTGACATGAATATTAGTATAAATTTATTGCATCAAATTGTACTAATAGTACTACCTTCACTTATCCTTCAAATTTCTCATCTGAAGTTATACATGTTTGCCTAGTTGCTATCATAATATGTAGCATTTTCCACTGAATAGCTATCATTCACTGGTTCCTTACTATTACCTAGGGCAAGTCCCAAGTATAACATGTATATGATTCTTTAATTCAACACCAGTGAAACGGTCTATTCTCCCTTATGGGAGAATATTCCTTTTTACAGATAAGGGTGTTAGGAATTTTCCTAACACGAGCTCTCTGCTGATGCAAAAATCCCAATCAAGCCAAATCACAACAAACCAAATTAAAAAATATCCTGGTTTAATGGGATTCCTGTGCTCTTGGGTGGCCCCCGAGGGGGAACCGGGAAGGGACCACAGGGATGGACACACACATATACCACCAGGAGTCTTTCCTGGGGAGAAGTTTAAATAGACTGGGGGAGTGGTCAAGATTTTGGCGGGCTGTCTTGACCCTCCTCTGGGGAGGGGTCAAGGTTTGAAGGGCACAGGGATGGGACCTCGAAAGATGGAGGCCAGAGACCGGGACTTACAAGGGGTGCTCAGACACAGGGGGCAAGTACTTCTTAGGGACGAGAGAGATGGCTCAGGTTAAGAGTACTTGTTTCTTTTGTAGAGGACCAGGGTTCAGTTCCTAACACCACATATTGCTAGTAACCATTTGTAATTCTAGCTTCAGAGAACCTGACCCCCGTCTAGGTGCACAGTCAGACATGTAGGTAAAACAACCATGCATGTAAAATAAAAATCAATAATAATAATAATAATAAGTCCCCATGCTCTAGCCTAAAACCTACTGAATCATATTTTTAAAGTTAAGGCCTAGGGTACTGCATTTTTCAGCCAAAGTGTACATGATAATTCTTATTTGTATGTGGGATTTGATAGCAAGTGTGTAACTTTTTTTTTTTAAAATGAAAAGTTGCCTTCTTAAAATTTTGTTTCCTCTAATAATAATTTATAATAACAATTTAAATTTTAACTATTTTTTTATATTGGAGACTGACACAGTTTTACTAGTAACTTAGCTTGCAAGCATTTTCACTCTTGTATATGACAGTATAAAATTTTTGGGGACTAAAGAGATGGTTCAGTGGTTAAGAGCACTGGCTGCCCTTCCAGAAGTACTGAGTTCAATTCCCAGCAACCACATGGTGGCTCACAGCCACCTATAATAGGATATGATGTCCTCTTCTGGCTTGCAGGTATACATACAGAGCACTCAAACATGGAAATATAAAGAAGTGAAAATTAAAAAAAAAACTTTGGACATTCTTTAGTAAAATAGATGGAATACCTACTGACTTCTTTCTTTCCCCACTAGTAAAGCAAACCTTGATTCTCAAATATCTAATATCCATTATATGTTAGGAGTTGAGGTTTTTACTGAAGACTGAAGTTGTCTTGGTGGAGAACCTATACACAGTTATTGAGTAATTGAATGTGAAGCTCTATAAACAGACTAATAGGCACTCAGAATGGGAAGAAGCTGGTTTTAGGAGTAAAAGTTTTAGCAAAAGGATGGTATCTGAGCTGGACTTTGAAGGATGAAATTTCATAAGGTGGGTCAAAATTGTCAGTCATTAGAAGTAGCAAAAAAAAAAAAAACAGTTCTACAGAGTATGGTAGAATTGGTGGACTCGGGCAGTGATCAATAGTCCCTTGAAGCTATAGCATGGAGGCAGAGATTGAGGGACACTAGTAAACAAAATGATATGAGCAATTTCAAATTGTGGCTCAGTGGTAGAAGATTTGTCTAATATGTGCAAAGTAATGGGTTTGATTCCCAGCATAGTGTGTAGGCAATTTCAATTTGATTTCTAGCAAGTTTTATTCATACTCTTTTTTTTTAATTAGAAAAAACCCATACATTTTGCATAAAAGGACAAATGCCTAGAATAGCCAATAAAATTTTTTAAATGAATGATGGGGAGATTTTCTTTGCAATTTAAAAATACCCTGTAAAGCTACTGAAATTAAATCATGTCTTTAGCATGATACATGACAAAAAAGTTCAATTTAATGAAATAAGAATGTATTTTTTATTGAAAATTCATACACTATATTCTGATCATGTTTTCCCCTTCAACATCTCCTTCCAGATCCTCCTTGTCTTCCAACCCATCCAACTCTGCACCTTTTTTTTTCTCTCTGTCTTTAGAAAACAATCAGGCATATAAAAAAGGGAAACAAGCCAGGCAGGCAGCACGTGCCTTTAATCATCTAACTGGGGAGGCAGAGGCAGGTGGATCTGTGTGAGTTCAAGGGCAGCCTTGTCTACGGGGTTCTGGGGACAGTCAGAGCTACACAGAGAGACCCTGTCTTGAACAACAAAACAAACAAACAAAGTGGCGGTGGGGACAAACTAGAATTAAAAAAAAAAGCCTCAAAACGAAATGAGAAAATAAGAAACACAGACACACAAATGAAACCCATAAAAACAGAAAATCCAAAATTGTATTATACAAGCAAAAGACCAGTAAGATTTAAAAAAAAAAACCAGACAAAGCAATATGAGACAAAAAAACAGTCAACACAAACATCATTGGCCTTGTTTTTGTATTGGACATGGGTAGTTTGTATACCCAGTGAGACTGCATTGGAGAGAACTGATCCTTCCTTTACTAGCTGTCTGCTGGAGAGAGAGACCCACAACTGCACAATGTGTAGAGAGTCAGTCTTTGGACTACTCAGTTCAAAATGGGATGTCTTCATCAGACCCCTCCCCTCAAGGATCAAGGAGCTCTGCAGAAGAGGAGGTGGGAAGATTGTAAGAGGCAGAAGGGATGGGTGACACCAAGGATGTATTTTGAGTAGATGATATCACACCCAACTGCATATCTGAAAGACAATCTTTCTTGCATTATTCCTAGAGGTGAATTCCAGTGTTTTAGGATTGTTGAAGGGAGAAGTCCTTGGTTATGGGGGCTTCTGGATCTCATCTTTGCATTTCTTTGCATAATGGCCTCTTCCTTAGGTTTGCTTCAGGGCTTTTGAGGGCTTTTTGTGTTTTTCTTTCTAATACTAATGTTTTGAATCTAGGGCATTAGCATTTGAGGCAAGTATTCTGTCACTGGTGTATATTATCAGTCTCTCTCTCCTTTTACTTAATGTTTTTTGAGACAGGTCTTATTAAACTGCCTAGGCTGACCTTGAATTCACTCAGAAGCAGAGGAGCAACACCTGTTGTCTAGGTGCTCGTACAACTACCTCTCGGGGGTCCATCTTGTCACCTGATCTCACAATAGCTCAAAACATTTAGATAATGCTTTACAATTTATTTGTATTTATATTTACTTATTTGTGCTTGTGTGTATCTATCTGTGTGTGGGTATGTACACGGGAATGCAGGTGCTTGTAGAGACCAGAAGAGGGCATTGGATTCCCTTGAACTGAAGCTATGGGAAGGGAACCGCGGATGCAGGTGCTGCAAATTGAACTCGGGTTCTCTGGAAGAGTGGAAAGTGCTCCTAACCACTGAGCCATCTCTTCAGCCTCTCTAGATACATTTCTTATTTTTCCAAAACAGTTTGTTTTTTAGAATTAATGTGATGGGGCCCATTTTATTATGTGCCTTGTTTTTTTTTGTTTTTTTTTTTTTACTTTTTTATTTTAGCAATAAGCATAATTTGACATGCATGTCCATTTTGTCTTTTCAGGTGCCATTTGGATAGTACTTTAGCGGCACAATGTACTCTGAGTGGCGGTCACTGCATTTGGTGATTCAGAATGATCAAGGCCATACCAGTGTGCTACACAGCTATCCAGAGAGTGTTGGGCGAGAGGTGGCAAATGCAGTGGTCCGTCCTCTTGGGCAGGCATTAGGTACCTCTTCAGTGGCTGGTAGTGAGAGTTTGTTAAAAACTGACAAAGAAGTAAGTGTTTCTTCATTTCATTCTATTGTGTGAAAATATGAATTGTTCGTTAAAAATTTTATTTAGTGTTGACCTTTTAAAAATAGCTAACAATGGTTTTATTATTGTTAATTTTGTATATGTATGTAAGTCTGTGTGTGAGCATGTGCACATGAGTACGGTGCCTGTGGAAGTTAGTGTTGTTGGATCCTTTTGCAGCTGGAGTTAGGGGCAGTTGTGATCACAGGGCCTGGATGATGGGAATCAAACTTGGGCCTTCTGCAGGAGCAGTGTGCACTATTACAATGCTGACTTTTTAGTGGATTGCTGCCTGATATAGTGAGTTCTAGTTTTTAATCTTATTTGGGTTGCACGCTGGGACTTGGGGCCTATGGGAGAGATATAAAGAAGGGGTTTTACCTTTTTGCTATTGATGCTTCACACTGGCCACACCTAGTTCTCCATCTGAGCTAAGTGGTCAAGACAGAGTCATGTGTCAGATTCTTAAGCCCTATGCTCAGTCTTCAGATTTCTGTTGTCTGGAAGTCCCTGTCCTAGTTAGGGATATCTTGTTGTGATGAAACACATGACCAAAAGCAACTTGAAGAAGAGTTTATTTGGCCTGCATATCCAGAACCACAGTCCATTGAGGAAAACCAAGGCTGGAACTCAGACAGGGCAGAAACCTGGAGGAATGCTGCTTACTGACTTGCTCATCGTGGCTTACTCAGCCTACTTTTTTTTTTAAAAAAATATTTATTTATTTATTATTTTACAACATTCTGTCTGCGTGTATGCCTGCAGGCCAGAAGAGGGCACCAGACTTCATTACAGATGGTTGTGAGCCACCATGTGGTTGCTGGGAATTGAACTCAGGACCTTTGGAAGAGCAGGCAATGTTCTTAACCATCTCTCCAGCCCACAGCCTACTTTTTTACAGAACCTGGGACCACCAGCCTAGGGGTGGCACCACCCCCAGAGGTGGGCCCTCTCCCATCAATCACAAATTAAGAAAATGTTCCACAGGCTTGCTTACAGCCCAGTCTTACGGAAACATCTCTCAACCAAGGTTCTCTCCTTGAATATGACATACTCTAGCTTGTGTCAGGTTGATATAAAACTAGCCAGCATAGTTCCCCTCTCTGTTTATAACTAGACACTGACTGAAAGCCTAACTTCCATCAGGTTTTCTGGCTACACATATGTTCTGAGCCTGAGCTCTTCTGTGTCCCTCACTCTGACTCTTTTAGCCTGACTTCAGGGTTCAAGTGCTGCAGAAGACCAGGTGGTTGGAACTGGGTTTGGAATTGCTATTCCTAAACTTGCTGTCCAAAGGGATCTTGGGATAACTTGTCAGGGAGATAGTTTTCTGTTCATGGGGTCAGGGCACTAAGATGACATTAAACCTCAGTGGGAAGTTCAAAAGGAACCCCGAGAATGGTGTGATTCTCTGAAAGTTTAGAACTCTGTCTTAAGAAGGATTTTGCAGAGCTTATACATGCTTTTTAGGTCTATTCTCATGAACCTCCCCGCCCTTTTTTGTGACAAGGTTTCACTGTATGTTCTTGGCTAGCCTAGAATTCACTTTGTAGACCAGACTGTGGACTTGACTTGCAGAGATCCACTTGCCTCTGCCTCCCATGCAGCATCAACCACCTAAATAAGAATTTTGACAAGATAGGCTGGTGGTATATCTCAGGAGTAGAGTGCTTCCCTGCTGTGCTTTGGACCCTGGATTTAGTCCCTAGCACCACAAAACAGCAGCAGTGTCATAAACCACCTTTTGGGGTGACTTTTGTCGTGGTCCAGCCACGACGGGATTGTACATTCCAGAGTAGGGGCATGAGGATTAGAAATATTAGGTAGGAGGAACAGAGACGTGGGATAGTACTGAATAGGATAGTTCTGAGTTCTGAGTTTAATTTTCATATGCTTTTATACCCCAATACAAAAGCGGGGGGAGGCAAAAGGCTGCTTTAACATGACACAAAGGACAACCAGAACAGTTATTTGCTTCAATACTTGAGACATCAAGCCATTATTTCCTGAGTAAAGCATTTGATGTTTGGGTAGGATATATTCTAGACCAAGTACCCTGTAGGTGGCTACTCCCTCTGTCAAACCTCCTATTTTAAATGAAGGAGCTCAGGAGTGTGCTTGAATTCTCTGACCTTTGGTCAGGGTGGAGCAGATCCATTTCTATGAGCCATCTTAATGTCCAAAACACAAGTAACCACACCTTAGGTCAGGATATCTTGTTTTGTAGCCACACCTGTTGTCAACAACTTTGAAAGAGTGAAAGTAAGCTCAAACTCCTTGACCGTCAGATGAACTGACGGCTCACACTTTTGGTTCCCCACACAGCAACCACAACTGGAACTTGGTGTGGTCTTTGGTAAGCTGGTGGCCTCATTTCCCCCCAAAATTTCAGAGTCATTATCCTGTTACTGACTTGTGTAGTATTTTGATTGCTTAAAAATCTGGCCATTCTATAACCCATAGAATACCCCTATTCCAGAAACACTCACTAGTGGATTGGTGAAACACTTCAAAAATGTTGGTTGGAAAATTAAGTTCATGTTTCTTATTGAAGATAAGGTTCGTCTTCAGCTTCACTATTTGTAAACCAGTGGTGTGTTCAATTATTTAAACATGCTAAATTTTATTTTTTTTTTGATGTATGAAATGAGGCCCGTTTACCCTGTTACGCCAAGGTTATTGTGGTGATGACATTTCTGAAGATACTGTTTTTAACTACAAAGACTGTGTAGTTGTTGCTGTCTTCAAAGTAAGACTGTTGAAGTTTATCTGAGTTGATGTGATTTTTGAGTAGGCTGGTTCTCAGTGATCATGCATCCTTTTCGTTGTTTACTGATCATCTGCTTAGTATTTGTCCCAAATTTTTGTCTGGAATTCACTTAAACTTTTTAGGCTTTGGTATCTAAGAATATAGTTTCATTTTCTTTTCCAAAATTTTTTTCTTTCTCTTAACATCTTATTATTCATAGCACAAACAAGTATGTGTTTCAGGTGGTCAGTTTAAGTATGTACAGCTAGATGCCTAGTTAAGACCTTACCCATTCAATCCCTCTTTACCTGTGTGTGTGCTTACCTGTCCATTTTAGTGTTTTTTTGGCAGAGAAAATAAGTTGTATAATAAATTGAATGATTGATCTTTCTTTCTATTATTTGTTGCATAATCTGAGGATGAAATGTAATTTATATATTTGATTTCTTAAATGACACATATTTACATATGCAAATCGAGCAAATCCTACATTTTCTATTTTTTTATTTCTAGTATCTGTAGAAAATTGAAAAGATCATTTCACAGAGTGAATGGTAATGATATCAAAAGGGTAAAAGCATGTATAGGCTTAATATTTAAAAATAATGAATTTACTTTCTCCTGAAACTTGCTTGAAAAGTATGACATGAATATGTCTAATACATAGAAAGTATGTGTCTAGAATAAATTTGATGTATATGTTGAGATGACTGTATTTTCAACTTAAAGCATCTGGGTTCTAGGAAATGTTATATTTTAAATTAATCTAGTGAAATACAAATAAAGGTCTATAATCTTTGTGAATGTTTTCTTTTGCTTAGGTAAAATGGACTATGGAAGTAATTTGCTATGGACTGACCCTTCCATTGGATGGAGAGACTGTAAAATATTGTGTTGATGTATATACAGATTGGATTATGGCTTTGGTATTGCCGAAAGATTCTATTCCATTACCAGTTAGTAAAGAGCCTAATCTATATGTTCCAAGTATATTAAAGCACCTACAAAATCTTTTTGTACCAAGGTAAGTTATACCTATATGGTCATTACCAAGATCATAATAAAGTATTTGTAAATGTTACTTTATTAAATATAGATGCTGATTTTATTGTTCATCCTTTGAACTTTACTCATTCACTTATGGATTTGATTAATATGACTAAAGTAGATAGGCTTACAGGGTTACATAATGTTTCACAGGAGGTTTTTGCTCTTTTTTTTTTTTTTTGAGATGACGTCTCATTGTGTAGCCCAGACTGGTCTTGAACTTTATATGTAGTCCATATTGAGCCAAATTTATAATCCTCCTGTCTTAGTCTTTTGAGTTCTGAGATTACAGGTATGTTCTACCACTCTTGGATTTACCACAATTTTTAATAGATGTATTTTTATTTTAAATACTTTTTGGCCTTGTTAGTGAACTCTAGATGAATATGGTGATGGTGACATATTTCTGTCCCTTGTTAAACTTTTCTTTTTTGGGTTGTGGGGGAACTTGCGTGATGACTCAGTGGTTAAGGTTAAAGGTGCAGGCCACTAAGCCCAGTGGTCGGAGTTTCATCTCTGGGATCCATATGGTGGAAGGAGAGAAGGACATTTGTGGATGTCTTCTGACCTCCATGTGTACTTCATGGTATATATGCACACACATGCACATCAATTAAATATTTAAAAAATACACCCAACTTGTATATATTTTTGTTATAATTCTTGTCTCCACATATAGCTGAAGCAACTGTTCTTCCCTTAAATAACCTATGGTGTATGAAAGCATAGAATTAAGCAAGCAGGCCAGGCATGGTGGCTCATGCCTATAATCCCAGCACATTAGAGGTGGAGTCAAGATCAGGAGTTGAAGACAGCCTTGTCTACAGAAGTAGTTGAACGCCAACCTGAACTACATCAATGGATCCTATCTCAAAGAAACCAAAAAAGACTGATGAGATAGGTCAGTGGGTAAAGATGCTTGTCACCAAGCCTGAGTTCAATTCTTGGAGTCTACTTGGAAGAAGGAGAAAACTGACTGCTACCAGTTGTCCCCCAACTTTCACATGAGTGACATGCATGTAAATATCCACCCTACCCCCATATATACAAGTGTAAAATTTTGAAATTAAAAGTTTGAAATAAAGTTTAAAATCTCCTTTAAAGAAGCGAGCTAAGTAAAAAGAAAAAAGAAATAAAGAAGTTGGATTTTTTTTTTTTGAGATTAAGTTTCATTGTATATCCTTGGCCTGAAACTCACTAAGTAGGTCAGACTGACATTGAACTCATAGAGACTACAGGCCTACAAATCCCAAGTGCTGGGATTAAACCTGTGTGCCCTAACATCTGGTTAGCAAACTGGAAGTTACAGATATTTATGATAAACCAAAAGATTACCCTTGAAAGTTTGTTATTAATTTCTTCTTCATCTTCTGAGGCAAAGGTATTAAATGCCAAAATGCAAGTTATTTATCTTACTTGATATTTTTTTTTCCTAATTGTTAAGAACGTTACATTCCAGCCCAGTGTGGTGACTCCTGCATTTAATCCCAAAATTCATAAGTCAGAATCAAGTGGATCTCTGTGAGCTGGAGGCAAGCCTGTTCTGTAGAGTGAGTTCCAGGATTGCCAGGGCTACATAGAGAGACCTGTCTTAAAAAACAAAACCAAACAAACAACAAAAGAATGTTACATTCTGAGGCTAAAGCTACAGCTCAGTCAGACTATTTACCTGCATACCCAAGAGCTGTGGGTTCCATCCTTAGTATCACTGAGAAATGTGTATAACCTATGGCAGATCTTTGAGAAATACAGAAACATGTGTGTAAATAATAATAATAATAATAATAATAATAAATAAATAAAAGCAGTAGTTTCCCACCAGTTCATGAGAGTGTTTTTGGCTGTTTTGCGCTTGTCAAAGAGACTGTGGGACTCATCTCCTTTTGGAAAAGTTTTTGCTAGAGCTTTCAATCTGTCTGGTGAAGGACTTTGAATTACTCAAAAACCAGCTCTTTAAATTTAAATTTTTTAGCTTTGTAAATTTAGAAAGAAGTTTTTGTTTTAGAAAATCCAAATTGAAAAAGAGAAGTCTGTTAGAACTCTGTTCTGTGGGCCAGATATAAACTCCCCCATACAAAGTGCCATCTAGGGCCTTCTGGTCCTAACTAGACTAGCCACAGCTAATTTTGTATGAGTCCTACTCTGTAGTCAGACTTGTAAACATTTCCCTAAGTGCCCTCAAAGCTCTTTCCTGTCTTCACCAGTCCTTCTGTCATTTTCTTTCTCCCTTGTCTATTGCTTGCCTAACTCACTCTTCCTGGTTTCCAGTCAATTCTGTCTTAGAATCCTTATATGATCACACAACCCCTCTGTGGTCACACCTTGGAATTCGCTTGGTATTTCCCATCCTACTCTCTTATCGCTCATTGTTTTGTTCCATATCGTTTAACTTGTTTTGTTTTCCATCTAACCAACTTGAAGACAGGAACTCAACTGGCCTTCTGTATTTGGGGGGCATCTACACTAAGTATAATACAGTACTGGGTTTAGATATGGATTAAATATTTGTTGCTTATATTCATTGACCTTAAATGGAAACAACAGGAAATATTTATTTGCAGCTAAACAGGCTTCTCTAAAATGATATAGATCTTTTTTTTTTTGCCTTCCCATCAGAAGATTGATTTACAGTATTTTTCAGTGTGTATGAAATGATCCTGTTTGAAAGGTTGTCCCTATGTCTCTCTCATCTCTTTTGCTTTACCATCTTTTAATTCTCAGTTTGTATTGCTGAAAAACAATAATGGCATTTGGATAAACTGTGCTTTTGTTTTTACTTTTCTCTCTTGAAAAGTATGACTATATATTTTTTTTTACTATTTGTTCCTCAGGAGTGTGTATGCATACAGGTCAGTGAATTCTGAAAGACACTGATTTAAGTAGTAGAGTTCTCTTGGCTAGTGATAGTATATGAAGATTAGGTGAATATTTCCAATGCTGTATATTGGAACTTCTGATATAGTCTTTAACTACTAGAAGTTTCAGTTTAAAAAATTTAGGTAATTCATCAAATTGTTATCAGAGCTTACTTAGTTCTTTTTATATAAACTGACTCTCAAAATGGAGGAAACTGCCTTAACCTTTTGCTAGAGATTAAGTTAATGTGACTTTCTCTTTTGTCCATTTGTCTGGTATTTTTTTCATAATTGAGTGAAGAATGTACTATCTCTTCAAATTGATTGGAGTTTTAATTGCTTAGATATACTGCACTATAAGAAATATAGTCCCCCCCATCCATGTGTACATGTCTCTTAAAGCAGTGATCCATAATTTTGTTTTTGTAAAAAGCTAGCTAGTAAAAGTTTCCTATATTACAGGCCATATGGTGGTGTAACTTCTCAAGTCTGTGATAGAGCAGAAAAGTGTCCATAGACTATTAAATTAAGAAACAAGATCTTTACTTACAAAGGTGCTTGGGAGATGGCTCAGCAGTTAAGTACGCTGACTGCTCTTCTAGAGGACCTAGATTTGATCCTAGTGGTGATTCACAACCATCTGTAACTCTCATCCACACTATCTAATGCATTGCCTGTGGGCAATGATGTAAATACCTGGTACACAAACAGGCAGAATGCCTGCATAAAAATAAGTAAATAAAAAATAGTGTTACAAGGGCAGGTGTAGTCAAGTTCTGTATGATGATTTGTGGACTAGTTTCACCTTTAGATGAATGTGGAATGGAATGGACACCTGCCTCTCCATATGTTTGATGCATGCGTAAGTGTGGGTCCACCCACTTCCAGAGGTCAGAGGAGGAAATTGGGTGTCTTCCTTTATTACTCTGCCTTATTCCCTTGAGACAGGGCCTTTTGTGAACCAGAAGCTTGCTATGTCAGTTAAGTTGCCTGGCTAGTGAGCTTCCAGAGTCCACTGTCTTCACCCTACAGTATTGGGGTTACAAGTATACACAGCCATGCCCAGCTTTCTTTGTGGGTGCTAGGGATTCAAACTTAGGTCCATAGGGTTCGAACTTAGGTCCTTTTATGATTGTACATAATCATAAAATAATAGGCATGAATGATCATGTCTATTGAGCAATCTCTCTGGTCCAGCTTTGACTTCTTTAGGGAACATTTAGTTATTTAGCTGTGTCATTTGTCTGCAACTCTAAGGTAGGATCCAGTTTTCTGGGTCATGGCTAAGGCTTAAGGAGTGGGAGTTTTAGGAGTTTTAGGAGTTTTAGGAGATTTGCTGACATTCTTTTAGGACACTCCAGCTTTTTGCGTCAAGTCACAATTTATAGAAACTTGACTTTAGAGTTTATATCAGTATTGTGTTGAGTTTATCATGAGAACGCTGGATACCAGCTCATCAATAATTAAAGCTATTCTTGAAATTCTCAGGTGAGACATCTTAGAAATTGAGGCAAAGGCTACTAGGCCCTGGATCCTCTAGCTTCTCTTCTGCCTATTTTATGGAACAGCTGTTTCCTCCCACCCCTTCTCTGTCTTTCAAGACATGGTCTTAACTATGTAGCTCTGGCTGTCCTGAAATTCACTCTGTAGACCAGGCTGGCCTTCAACTCATAGAGATCTACTTGCCTCTGCCTCCCTAGTGCTGATATTAAAGACACGTGCCCCCACTTCACCCAGCAAGTCTTTTCTTGAACAAAAATGTCCTACGAACTAAAGAGAATTTTGCACCTGTTGTTTGAGGAACCCTTGGATCCCTTTGGAATGCCTGTGTTTTTATTAGAGCAATAGTAGCAAGTGCTCTTCTCTGAGGAAATGCTGACATGTCTTGCCAATTTTGGACGTGCCCTTGAGCCTTATAACAGATATCAGCTTTAGAGTGATTGTGAAAACTGTAAACACTTGAAGAATTCTTGTGAATGTAGTTTTCAGAAAATTGAAAAAGAATATAAGGACTTTTCTGCTCTGTGTACTCATCTAGCAGAAATTAGTTGAATATCTGCTATTATGTGCCAGACACATTTCAGAAAGAAAATCCAGAGGTGAAGTGTACATTCTAGTTTTCTCTTTTCTCACAGAAGCTAATTTCTCACATGACCTCTCCTGAGGCGGAGCTCTCAGGGTGCTGAAGTGAGCAGTGGGGAAAACTAGCTGTAACTGAGGAGAGTTGTGCTCAGCCCTGTCCACTGATATTTAGGCAATGTCATTGGACCACTGTTCTGCGTCAGTAAGTTTCCTGTTCTTTGGCTGTTGCTGTCTCTCTTCCAGGCCTGTCAGTGATATCTGTCTGTCTTCTTCAGACAGGAACAGGGCTCCAGTCAGATCCGACTATGCTTACAGGTTCTGAGAGCCATTCAGAAACTGGCCCGTGAGTCATCCACCATGGCTCGAGAAACCTGGGAAGTCTTACTGTTGTTTCTTCTGCAAATTAATGACATACTTCTGGCCCCACCAACTGTTCAAGGTTTGTTAATGAACTTTTTCCCCTTATATTTTTTAATGCCAAATAATAGTTCTCTTTTAAACTTAGTGAGTGATAGACTCAGTGGAATTTTTAAATTTTGGTAAAACTATTGACAAACTAAGCTACCAGTTTATACTGGAAAGACACAATGTGGGCTGGCTGTGGTGACACATGCCTTTAATCCCAGAGCTCAGGAGGCAGAGGTAGGTGGATCTATGAGTTCAAGACCGTCGTGATCTACATAATGAGTTTCAGGCCAGCCAGGGTGACATAGTGAGACCCTGCCTTAAAAAAAGAAAAAGTCAGGCAGTGGTGACATGTACCTTTAATTGCAGCACTCAGGAGGCAGAGGCAGGTGTATCTCTGGGCCCAAGGCCAGTCTGGTCTACAGAGTGAGTTCCAGGACATTCAGGGCTACGGAGCAAGTTCCAGGACAGCCTGTCTTGAAAAACAAAACAAAAAAGTTAGTATGTGTCTAAGTTATTTTACCGTCAGTGTTTTATTTTACTAATGTAGAGAAGGTCTTGTAATTAAACATGTTGGAGAAGGATAGAAATAATGGCTTGTTCTGTGCAGTATAGAATCTTTATAGGAAACAGAAAATGCTAAATTAGGATCTATAGATAATGTACTAGATGAAAAAGTTGTTATCAAAGTAAAGTATAAAAGCTTAATGGTGATGCTAATGAAATATCTTGGTTTTTTGCCCTGAGGTACTTAAGGAAATGGCCCAAGGCCTTGCCCATGCCAAACACTTAACCCCTGTGACTGAGCTCTACCTTCAGCCCACAAAACATCTTGTTTGGCAAATAAAACCACATTCAAAATCTTAAGGTGTTTGCTTTGGAAGTGTGACCTTTATTAGCTAGCCATTAAAAACTTCTAGTTTTATATACTTTTGCAGCATTTCAGAAGTCCTCCTTTGTATATTAAAACAGAGTATGCTTAAACTAGAAGTCGTTATTTGAGTTCCAGGTTCTGTTGTTCTAATTCTCTTGATATTCTCTCTACTAACATAAGTTAGCATACTTGTGTTGTCAGATAGATGCAGTGATTAAGGAAATGTTTAAAAGGAATCATGGAATTATAATGTGGGAAAGGACCCAAGATAGGAATACTGTCTTGTTTTGACAGTAGCTTCCCAGTCACAGCACTGTTTCATTGGCTCTCTGCTATTGGTTCCCCATGCCAGTGACTGATCTCAGAAGTGTGAGTCAGGCAACTTTCTTCCTCCTTGGGCTCTTTATTTTTGGAACTTTGATTTTGCTTGTTTGATATGCACCTTCTAATTTACTTTTTCTTCTAGTCCTAACTTTACCTTCTTGAGCTGTGCAGAGTAAAGTCCACCTCCCCTTCTGGTTTCAGACTTTGAAGAAGGACAGCTCTGGGTTCTGTTTAAGGTTTGCCCTTGTCCGGTGCCATAGCTTAGCTTTCCTTTTGTCTCTCTCCAGTCAGGGGCAACTTTAAGCACCTGGAACATTTTGTTGCAAACTTTGGAGTCAGGAAGACCTTGGTATTTGTTCTAATTTCTTTTTAATTAGCTGATTGGAGTGAAAAGGTGGACGCAAAAGGATTGGAAGTTCAAGGTTATCCTGTGCTACATAGTTAAGTTCCAGGTTAACTTGAGTTACATTACAGGACTGTGTCTTTAAACAAAAAGCTAATTGGTATATACAAATACCTGTCCTGAAGAAATAAATGAGAAGATTACATGGTCATGTGTGAAGTGCTTGGCATGAAAGGTGACTTCTAGTGGTCACTCATTGTTGACATTCATCTTTTCTTTCTTTTGTTTTCCCCTAGCTGGAACCTTAAGATCTGCACTAAAAACTAGCAGGGCAATTTGAAAATTCTCAAAAAGTAGTTGTTGATATTCTCTGTGATTCCTTCATGGGAGCTTGCGTCTAAGCTTCTCCATTTAGTTATTCAGAAACTTGATATTAACATTACAGCTATTTAAGTTTTGATCAGTTTTCCCATATAATGAGTGAGTTGCATTAAAAATAAGTATACCAAAGATATGTTTCTTTTCATTGGCCAGGTGGCATTGCTGAGAATCTAGCAGAGAAGCTGATTGGTGTTCTCTTTGAAGTTTGGTTATTAGCTTGCACCCGGTGCTTCCCAACACCTCCTTATTGGAAGACAGCCAAGGAGATGGTGGCCAACTGGAGGCACCACCCTGCAGTGGTGGAGCAGTGGAGCAAGGTCATCTGTGCACTCACTTCCAGGTAGGTCATTTTCTTCCTCATCCTTCTGACCTTGGGGCAACTCTTCTCTGGTTCTGGATTCATGGAATGTATTTTGAAAAACCTGGGCACATCATTATTGTACTTTATAGACTGAGCCAATTTAAAAGAAAAAAATCAGGGAGATGGCTAATGGTAGAGGCACTTGTCATGCAAGCCTCACAACCCATGTAAAGGTGAAAGAGGAGAAGATTCTAGATCTGTCCTCTGATCCCTTCATCATGGTATGTCATGGTGATGGCTAATACTGTGTCTTCTTTTAATGAGTTTTGAAGCAAAAACCTATATGTGCTGATAATAGAAAAACTGGAAAATGTAGAGTGAAAGAAACATCCCATCACTTAAAAATGTTTTTAAATATATAGAAATGTTTTTTAAATTTACTTTCTCCATTTAATTTCCTTTTATTAAAAACAGAACAGGGCTGGAAAGATGGCTCAGTAGTTAAGAGCATTGGCTGCTCTTGCAAAGGGCTGGGTTGAATCCCCAACACCCACATGGCAGACTACAATTGTCTGTAACTCCAGTCCCAAGGGATCCAACACCCTCACACAGACATACACGTAGGGAAAACACCAACGCACATAAAATAAAAACAAATAAATCATTAAAAACAAAACAAAAACCCAATTTGAGATAGTGTTATTGTTACCTGTGTTTTTCATTTGATGCCTGATTCGAGTCATTTTAATTACTTGTATTTATTTGTAAATAATTTTTGAGGTTGTATTTTTAGTTAGCTTTATAGTTTACATAGTTTAATAATTTCTATTTTGATAAATATGCTGTTCTGATGTTTTTACTTTAGAAATTTTATTGAAGGAATACTTTATACAGTTTTATATGTATATTGATGTTTTATTAAGATAAAATCCTTAGATACAGAGTAATTGTCAAATGGCTTTGAAAAGTCCTAGTACATGTAGAATATTACTATTAAGTAAATGATTAAGTTGTTGAATTCATTTAATTTTTATGTTACATCATAAAAATGTGCTATAGTCTGAACATATAAATACAAAATTCTGAACTTCATGTAAAGTTGTAAATGAATTATACCTTAGTTGTATTGAAGGATTTAAAGTGCTATCAGTTTTTAAAAAATAATAGAAACTGGTTTGGTAGCATACACCTTTAATCCTAGCATTCAGAAGGAAGGAGCAGGCAAATCTCTTGAGTTTGAGTTCAGCCTGGTCTCCATATTGAGTTCCATACCAACCAGAGCTACATAGTAAGGCCCTGCCTCAAAACCAACACAAACCACAACTCTCCTAACAAAACAACCGGAAAGAAGTAATTTATACACTACTTCTGTGTTTAATGATGTAATTTTATAGGTACAAAAATACATAATTTATTATTTGCAAGTAATATAAATAATAAGTTAAATAGTGTGAGTATTTCAGACAAAAGTTTAAATCATCTTTTAAAAGCTGGAAATCAGGGCTGGTGAGATGGCTCAGCAGTTAAGGAGACTTACTGCTTTTTCAGAGGACCCACGTTTGATTCTCAGCACTCACATGGCAGCTCACAACTGCCTATTAATCCAGTTCTAGAGAAACTGACACCAATTATACCAATGCACATAAAATAAAGTTAAATAGATTAAAAGCTGGAAATCCCTTGCAGTTTATCATTTTTACAAATCAGGGTTTTCATATAGCTTTTCACTTAGGCTGAGGTATCTTTAATCTATTCTCTCATGTATTGGTTGAATATATGTCTAATCCTGTTAATAATGGACTTGGTAGCTGAACCTGATGGTACAGGACTATAACCTTTGTTAATCAGGAAGAAAGAGTAGCATCAGAAATTTATGGCCAACTTCTGCAATTTTGTGAGATCTTGTCTCAAAATAAAATATTAAAATGGGTTGGGATTATATTAAATTAAAATAGCTCAGTGGTAGAGTGCTTGACTGGAATGTTTGATATAGGTTCAATCCTCAATACTATCAAAAGGTATTGTTGTCAAATCTTTAGAGACTTCACCAAAACAAAATCCTGAAAGTGGTGTGTGGCTTTATTTTCCAGATTGCTTCGCTTTACATACGGTCCTTCATTTCCTCTGTTTAAAGTTCCCGATGAAGATGCCAATCTGATTCCTCCAGAAATGGACAATGAGTGTGTTGCACAAACATGGTTTCGATTTTTGCACATGTTAAGGTATTGTCATGTTGTTTCATGTGTTCTTTACCCAATAAGTGTCTTAGGGCAAGAGCCATACTGCTTCTTTTGGAATGTGTTATGTGAGTGCTAAGTACAGTCCATTTAATGGAGCTGAACTGAGCAGTATACATGTCTGCATTGTGATGCATGTCTGCATTGTGCATCTCCTGCTCTCCATTTCTGTGTGGTTGGGTTGCTATTACTGGAACCCTCTCTAGAAACTTGTTTTGTTGCATCTTAGATGATGATGTCTCTCCCAGGACTTTGTCAGACCTTTAGAGACTTCACCATGCCATGTTCCTCTCTGTCAGTACTGGTTCATCAGTCTTGAGCTCAGTGCCCTCTTCTCGCAGCCTCGTTTAAAATTTCACTGAAAAGTAGACCTTAAGTTTCACAGAAGAGTAAATCTCCCTCCTCTCCTGTGATTTCTTTTTTAAAAATGACATTTATTTATTGTGTGTGTATTAAGATGTGTGTGTGGATGCAGATACATGTGCCATGGCACATGTGTGAAGCCCCAAAGCCAACCTTGTAAAGTTGGTTCTCTTACTTTACGTGGATCCTGTGGATTGAGCTTAAGTCATCATGGTTTCATCATCCAGTGAAGGCAAGTGCTTTAGTCCACAATCATCTCATTGGCTCAATAAAATAAAAATTTTAGATATATCTAGGATCGCTTTTAATTTAAAAAATACTTTTATTTATGTTTAAGTGTGTGTATCTCTGTGTATGAGTGTATGCTGTGTATTTGGGTGCTCTCAAATGCCAAAAGAAAGCATCACATCCTCAGAAATGGAGTTACAGGAAGTTGTGAGTCACAATGTGGATGCTGGGAGCCAAACTCCAGTTTTCTGGAAGAGCAGTATACACTCTTGACCATTAAGCATCTCTCCAGCCTCTTTTTAAACATTTTGTTTATTTGGTGCTAAGAATTGAACTAGGGTGTGCACATACTAAGTATATAGTCTACCATTTAGACATACTTTCCTTCTTTATTATTTACTGTTTTGAGGCTGGGCCTTGCTATGTAGCTCAGGCTGGCCTTGAACTTACTTTTCTTACCTTAGCTTTCTGAATACTGGGGTTAAGCTACTGTGCTCAGTTACCTTGTGTTGTAGAATTTCAATCCCTTTAGCCAATGACTTTTGGAGATTATGAATCCTAGGGTGTAGTCTTTGGATCAGCGTCGTCGTCTAAACTGTTTTGTGTCAGTGAGTGTTTACCCTTATTTCATAACTAAATAAATTCTTCTTTTTTTCTAAATAAATTCTTGAGAACCCTTACAAGACTCTCGTGGCTTCTAGTTACAACTTTGCAGTCGTCTTAAGAATCTTACATAGCTAACAGAAGTATGTTATTCACAAACTTTGCATATTTCTTATCCCATTATTTGTAAATATTGCTAAGATAGTGGGAAGCTAGCCTTTTTTATGTTGCTATAGCCTTATATGAGGCAGGAGCATCACAAATTTGAAGCCAGTATAGGATATGAAGTGAGTTTCACACTAGTCTATAATTTAATAATAAGACCCTGATTCCAAGCTGGGCGGTGGTGACACATGCCTTTAATTCCAGCACCCAGGAGGCAGAGTCAGGTGGATCTCTGTGAGTTTGAGGCCAGCCTGGTCTACAGAGTGAGTTCCAGGACTGCCAGAGCTGTTACACAGAGAAACCCTGTCTTGAGAAAACAAAACAAAACAAAAAAGGTTAAAAAAAAAAACCAAAAGACTCTGTTTCCAATAAAAAATTTCTTTTAATTAAAAATTGTTGCATGGTATTTTTTAATTTCTTCATTCCTAATTGGTCTGTTAGGCTTTATCATTGTTCTTGGGATAATACTGATGTTTTAGTTAGTGTTTGTTTCCTTATAAATAGTAGAAACCTGGATAGCAAAATCTCAATGGGAGGGAGGTTACTGTGAATCCATGGAGAGCCCTCATTAAACTCTCAGAAGCAGCTGGGGAAGGTCAAGCCTTTAATGTTATTCTTTAATCAAGAAGACTCACACTTCCTTTCTCAGTTTTCTTCTCTTGTATGTACATGCTATCTCTGGTAGAGTGTTTCCCCAGTTTCTCCTCCTGCCTTTCAGGAGTATGTGATTCAGTAGTATGAATGACTATGAACACTGTTGGCTCCAGTTCTAGCTCTTTTAGGTTACTGGGGTGTTCCTTTTGTTCAGACTTTCAAAAAGAGGTGCACTAGACCAAATTACTTTTGTTAATTAGGCTAAAGCAGGCATGGGTTTCTCACAAACCCTTGGATGAACTCCCTTTGGATAACTTTTATGTCTCTGTTTAAGTGTGCTGTGGGTGGCTATGAGGATTCCTCAGGAGGGGCCACTCTGTCCATTGGCAGATTTCCTGGGAAGAGTGCTGCATGTGATGTGGAATATAACCTGAGTCTTGTTTAGTATGGCAGCTTCACCTTTTTCCTGGGAAACAACATAGTTCCTATTGACTTCACTCATGTTATTCTCACTTGGTACATCCAAACATGCAGACAGATGTTTATATTAAAATTTTCTTCATGAAATTCTTGTTGACTTTAGTTTCCTGTTATTTAGTTCCAAATATAAGAAAAAATATTCTCTGTTTCTTTTCTTTTCTTTTTCTTCAGAGACAGGGTTTCTCTGTATAATGGCCCAAGCTGCCCTGGAATTCGCTCTGGAGACCAGACTGGCCTTGAACTCACAGATATCCACCTGCCTCCTGTGTGTTGGGATTAAAGGTGTGCACCACCACCATCCAGCAAAAAAAAAAAAAAAAAAAAAAAATTCTAAAAAGTTAAAACTTTCTTGCTTTACTTTGATTTTCATTCTATGAAGAAAATAGGTTCATGTTTTAAAATAAATAAAAGAACAAGCTGCTCATGATGGCTCACACCTTTAAACCCAGCACTTAGGAGTAAGGAGCAGGAAAGTAGAGGCTGGGCAGCAGACAGACCTGGATCTGTAAATTCAAGGACAGCATGGTCCGTGTAGCCAGCTCCAGCCACCCCGGGATACATAATGAGACCCTGTCTCAACAAACAAATAAACAAAAGCATTCTATTAAATTCTCAAAGAATTAATAAAAACATTGTTAAAAAACCAAATGAACAAATAAAACCTGCAAGTCTATGGAGAAGCATTCATGTTTAGTTCCGAACTCATCAAATAAAGTCAGTTTCATCTTCACCACACACAGGCATAAATTGTCCTGTTCTTTTTTTCTTGTTGTTTTGTTTCTTGTTTTTGAGACAGCCACTCTCTCTATAGTCCTGGCTGTCCTGGAATTAACTCATTGTACAGATCAATGATTAATGCTGGCTCCAAACTCAGAGAGATCTGTGTGTCCCTGTCTTTCAAGTGATGGGATTATAGGTGTGTGCTAACATGTCTGGGTGATAGTCCTAATTGTTAAATTAGATTGCATGCATTTTTATTGCTATAGACATTTCTTAGTATGTAATGAATTCTTTCTTCTTTTCTATAGTAATCCCGTGGATCTGAGTAATCCAGCCATTATAAGCTCAACCCCCAAGTTTCAGGAGCAATTCCTGAGTGTGAGCGGAATGCCACAGGAACTGAGCCAGTACCCCTGCCTTAAACATCTGCCTCAGATATTCTTTCGTGCCATGCGTGGAATCAGCTGTCTGGTGGATGCATTTTTAGGTGAATTTTGTGTATATTTCTTAGATGTTTGAAGAGCTGTGTGTAAATGTCCACAGTTTAATGCTGGAAGCTCTCAGGAAAGCCTGAAGAAAGAGGAACAAACTTATTGGCAAATAATGATCTAGGAAAAATTGTTTGCAGCGAACTGTGATAGCTGGAATGCTATTGTCTTTATGTAAATCAAACAAAAATGCCATGGAAAGACAGTAGCTTAGTAGAAAGATGGAGAAAAGACCCAAATAAATGTGCAAAACAGATAACAGATTGCAAAACTCATTCCACGAGTCGCCTACAAAAATCATTTAAAATGCTTAATTGACTGTTTTCATTGGTACTCTGTATCTTTTGTGAACCAGTGTTTTAGTTTGTCATGTGTTTTTGTTTTCAAGACAGGGTTTCTCTGTAGCTTTGGAGCCTGTCCTGGATCTAGCTCTTGTAGACCAGGCTGGCCTCGAATTCACAGAGATCCGCCTGCCTCTGGGATTAAAGGCATGCGCCACCACTGCCTGGCCCTTTTTGTGTATTTTTAATCTGTTGAAAAAGAGTGATGTTTAATAGTTGTTATTTTCTAAAATGGTTGGTATGTATATATGTTAAATGTATCACACAGTTGAGAGGGTTTTTCCTCTGTCATGAAATCTTTGTTTTTGGTGGTAAGTGCATAAAAATATGCACGTATTTTGATAGTGAAAATGTAAAATGCAGTGAGAGGCACTAGACTGAGTGTTCAGAATGGCTGGATGGTTATTGAGATGTGCAGACTTTGGTTGCAGGTTAATTCTGTTTAATTTGCTTGTTTGGTTGGTCTTTTGAGACAGGGTTTCTCTAGTAGCCCTGTCTGTCCTGGAATTCCCTCTGTAGACTAGGCTAACCTTGAACTCACAGAGATCTGCCTGCCTCTGCCTCCCTAAAGCTGGGTTTAAAAATGTGTGCCATCACCACCCCAAGGTGTGTGTTGTTTTTATTTGCCAGTTTTTAAGTAACAAAATTTATTAAAATTTTTTAAAATAGGAAAAACATAGTTAATAGGCTTGTTGTGATTAGATTGCTGGCACATAAGAGCCTACACTCTCTGTGTTTGACACCTAAGGTTGTTTTCACAAGTGTGAAGCAGGCCAGGCAGTGTGGTTGCTCTAGTAGTTTCTTTTCTGTCAGGAATCAAGGTCCTTCTGTGGAGAGGGTGTCCATTTTGTTGTGTACATCCTCATGGACCTTCAAGTATGAGGAGCCCAGCAGCCCAGGAGTCAGGAAGGAGAGGAAAGCATGCTTGTCTTTTGTAAGATTTCCTGGGAGATGTATCCAATAGTCACTTATTTCTATATGGCCACTGCTTATGGTAAGGGAAGCTTTAAACTGTAGCCATTTCTTCTGGCTTCCTTGTTCAACTGAAATAGGGTTCTCTTATTCAGAAGAAAAGGTATGTGGGTCTTGAGAGGTAGATCCATTTTTCTTAAAAGCAAAGGCAAAACCTTTCTTTTATTATTATTATTTTTTTTTAAAGGCATTTCTCGACCGAGATCAGACAGCGCTCCCCCAACACCCGTGAATAGATTAAGTATGCCTCAGAGCACTGCTGTGAATACCACATCACCACATAACCGAAGGCACCGGGCTGTGACTGTGAATAAGGCCACCATGAAGACAACCGCGGTAAGAATGTTCAACATCATTGTTTGCTTTATGAAGGTTAACTTTTACAAGTCCTGCCACTTTCTCCAATTTTTCATGACTGTGGACACTTACTTGTATTTTTTTGGTAGGTTACTACTGTTCACACCTCGAAAGTACAGCACCAGGCATCCTCCACTTCTCCTCTGTCAAGTCCAAATCAGACAAGTTCAGAACCCAGGCCACTGCCTGCCCCTCGGAGACCAAAGGTTAACAGCATCTTAAATCTCTTTGGATCGTGGTTATTCGATGCAGCATTTGTTCACTGCAAACTCCATAATGGAATAAACAGAGACAGCAGCATGACTGGTAAATATGCCCAGAAACATATAGTCATTATTTCCTTTCTGTTTCTTTCTCTTTAGTCTTTCCTACCTGCAAGATTAATATGGCTCTTGAAAAGCATCATGTTTCTCACCAAGCAATATATTGTGCTTAACCCCTTCCAGCTGAACTAATAGAAACTTGGGAAGCTTTCCTATCTGTCTTTTTTTGTATACTTTATGAAGTTTGGCCCTTTGTCTGGTTTTATTAGGGACACTTCAGGTTAGCCACTTTTTGTTGAATCAAATTCCTTTTTGTAGGTGACCTGGAAATTCTCTTCATGTCAGCCAGGATAATAATAGATATTTAAACAAAGATTTTACTCCTTGAAATGTATTCTTAGATTTTTCACAGCCATTTAATCATCATTACATGTTAATATCAGGAATTTTCTGTTTTCTTCGTGGTAGTCTCTAAACTCTCAGGTTTTAGCCCAGAGAAAACATAATCTGCTCTGTTAACTTTGTAAGATTTATAGAGAATTAATAAATCAACTCCAGTATCTTCATTAGATTTACTATAGAATGAAATTGTCTAAATGAAATTGGACGTATTTTGTCATCTTACTATTATGTTAGGAGCGAGAGCCAGATGGATGGTGAGGCCCGGCAGAATGTTTTGAATGGTTATCATCTGTCTTGCACAGTTAAATAATAATAATGGCTGGCATTTATTGAGCTGCTGTTAGTATGTGCCAGGTCCCATGTTTATACAATAATAAGTGTATTAGTTGTTTTCTAAAAATATACTTTTCTATAGGTGTTGGAGACAGATTGAGGTAAAAAGATTTCTGATAGTATTATTCTCTAGGGAGACTGTTGAATTCGGGGATAAAATTAACAGTGTTCATAAAGGTCTCTGTTTTTCTCAGAAATTTATCTACAGCTAGGTTTATGCATGTGAATATTCTGTAAGTGTAATTATTTTGGATGTTCTTATGAATCTTTTAAATAATTTAGAAAGGTTTTAAGTATGAAGATGTTATGAGATGTGAGGCTGCATGAGTGAGTTAGAGATTCTTTTGCTTGCTTTATTTTGTTCAAATTCAGTCCCTTTATATTTTACCATTTTCAACATTCATGAGCTTGACTAAATAACAAGTTAAAAAAAACCATTCATGGATATATTTTCATTATTTATGTGCTATATATTTTAAATTTTCTGACCAATGTTTATCAGTTTATATGATACTGTTCAGAGTGAGTCAGCCTTTTGTTTGTTTGCTTATTTATTTATTTATTTATTTATTTATTTATTTATTTATTTATTTATGGGTAGGTTATAGTTCTTACAACATTACCTAGCTGTTGAGTATGGAGCTGTTGGCCTTTCAATCTCTGAATCTAGCATGGCTCAATCTGCTGCTTTCTGGAAGGCTTGTATAATGAGAATCTAGAGCTTTCTGTCTCTGGAGAGTTTGTAACAACTTGGATTGCTCACTGCACTAGAAGATAGAACCAGAATTCAAATGACAAGCGAGCAATATCTCACTTTCCCATCATTCTGAACCTTCTTCCTGGTGGAGGAAGGAAAGATGCTCCTCCTGACTATGTCCAGAGATGCTAAAGGGTGTTACATTACCCAGGACATTTGAGGTGTCCAAATAGTTAAAGTGGATTTAGGGTGCTCTTGGGTGCCAGTCTTGACGTCTTGGATGGGAGGTGGAGGGGTTGGGGTATTGTGTGTTTTCTACGTACTGGCTGTCATCAAGGAATTCTGCCATGCAGTTCACCTTTAACTCAAGTATTTGCTTCTTTGAACTTAATTAGCTTTCAATTTATCTGATGCACCGTGCTTTGTAAAAGTAACATTGAGCTGGGAAGGGTTAATAAACTAAAAATTTTAATGCACGTTATGGGCAGTTCAAAACCTCAATTCTTTGTAGCTATGTAATTTTCTTTGTTCATTGTTTTGCATGATACAAAATCATAATTTTGGACCTGAATGCACAATTTCCTATGTTTTTGAATTAGCTTGTGGTATCATAAAACTAAATCTAACTTTTAAAAGCTAAAAAGCTTCTTAATTTATTGTAAAATTTCACCATCTTTAAAGTATTTTATAATTACTGCTGTCCTTTGATTTGTTTCCATTTATTTCTATTATCTTGCAGCATCTTTTATCCAAATTCTTCTTTCTTATAAATCTTGTAAGTAGGAACCAGAAGCTTCTCCTTAATTGCAGTCATGTTTTTATTTTTCCATAATTCCATTAAAATTTTTGATTGTCATTGTCTATTGTAGTTTTTGCACTTGGGAAGAAAAATATTTTTTCTGTGTTTTGAATGGGGAAGATTGTTGGCAAAAGCAAATTAATCTGCCTGAATCAATCCCATTATTTCTGTATACTAGTCTGGTCATGTCATGAATTCCAGGACTTTGCACTAACTGTGTTTTGGCTTTTATTCTTTTCTTTTTCTTTTACTTTTTTTTTAAGCTTTAAGCTTATTTTTATACAGATTTAGTGTTTGATTTGTATGCATTCTGCATGTAGTGTTTTCCAAATGTATTATTGCTGGATAGCTTATTCAGGACTAAAATGGCTCATGGGAAGTTGCATAAAGATTTATGCTTGACTCTGCATCTATTAAGCCTCCTATCATTACAAAACAATTTAAACATTTTATGTAGAGTAATAAAAGATTTCAGAGTGATCTGCGTGCTATGAAATCTTTTGTTTAAAAGCAACTTTCGAAGGGCTTCTGTTTTGGTGACAACGAATGACCATGATAATCCTCCTTACCAACCCAGTTTTCTGATTTATCAACCTCAAGTTTGCTGCTGTCTGTGGTTGTTAAAATTCATTCTCATTTGCTTGGTTGGGCAGCTCTTTGGTGTGTGTTTTGGAGCTGGGTGGGTGGTGGGAATGCTCTCTCTTCCTCCCTTACTCAGTTCTCATCCTTACTCTGCCGTATTCAAACTGGCATATAGTTGCCCGCTTAATTGCTTTGTTCCTTTGAGTTAATTGTATAAATTGTAATTGCTACCCTTATTAATGGTTAAGATCATTCTATAGAAGGAGGAAAAAAACAGAAAATAAATAATAGAAAAGGCAAATTCTGTATATATCTGTATGCAGATGTATACAATTGTAATCTTCTGACTAGAAATTCAGTGAAAAAATTCTTTTTGTAGAATCTGTTAAGTTGAACAATGCTATTGTAAATTGTTACCCATTTCAAAGAAGATATCAGAGAGCCCTTTTTAAAAAATAAATTAAGACATAGTTGCTAAACAAAAGCATTATTGGATTCTATTAAAGTAGTTATGTAATGACACCAGTATTTGATCTTTGTGTCCAGGGTCCCATGAGCCTATTTGGCATTTTGACAAAAGTAATAAAATGCTCCTTTTCTCTCCCCAGCCATTGCAACACAAGCTAGCATGGAGTTTCGACGAAAAGGGTCCCAAATGTCCACAGACACCATGGTTTCCAATCCTGTGTTTGATGCAAGTGACTTTCCTGATAACTATGAAGCAGGAAGAGCTGAGGCTTGTGGGACATTATGTAGAATTTTTTGTAGCAAGAAGACTGGAGAAGAGATTCTGCCAGCTTATTTATCCAGGTTTTAGAATTTTTTGTTTATTTTTGCATTTGTATCATTTTATGGTGAAACACTATTGTGGCATGGCTTGGTAGGCTAAATCAATAAGCTATTCTTGGTCTGAAATACCTCCCAGTAATTGAAACTTGCTTGTTCTTTCATTTTACCCTCCTCATCAGATTTGGTAAAGACTTCTAAGGTTCTATTCTAGAGCTATTATTTATTCTATCGTTTATAAATTCTGGAGAGATTTGGAAGTACTACAACAGCTTGTTAATAGATTTTTTTGGGGCACAACATTAGGTTCTGTATACAGTCCAGAAATAAGTCAGCTATGAATCTTTACTCAAAGGAGTTTAGTGACTGTGGTGAATAGGTTCATGCAAAAATAGCAGTGGTTCAGTAGGAACCAGAAGTTGACAGGAGACACAAATAAATGGTTTTAAGTATTTGGAGGAAACAGCAGCTCATACTTAGCCTAGAGGGCTCAGTAAAGAGCTCTGGCATATATTAGATGTTTGTACTGGATTTAGAAAGGATGGATAGTGTTTAAACTGTTGGGAGGTTGGGTAGGACTATCATTTCCAAATCTCTGGCCTCCACCATCTGTGGATGGTTCTGCCATTAATTTAGCTGCTCAGGCCAGAACCGAGGCATCTTTGGCCTCTGCTTCCTCTCTCTGAGTTGATTATTCAGTTCCTGCCTTGTAGCATTTGACTCTCTTATTTCCCTCACCATGGCACTTCAGATTTTGTTACTCTTCCTAAATTTATAATTTTTGATTCTGTTTTGCTCTTCTCCACTACTTATTTACATGGCTGCTTAAGTAAGATTGCAATCAAGTAGAACATTGAGATACCTGTATTGCTAGGTGCTCAGGAAAGATTAGGTAAATTGACTTCTAGCAGAGGAAACCAAGTCTCAAGCATAAGACATAGAAAAACATGGTATGTACTGGTCAGAACAGCCTTAACCATGGGCTCTTATCTTTAAATCTGCTTTAAGTCAGTGAATAAATTAAAAAAGATGCTAAGGATACTTAACAGAGTCTAAGGTCAAGCAGTACAGCGAGGAATATAAAAAGTAGGAACTAGGGGCTGGAAAGTGTTCAGGGACCAGAACAACTCTCCTTCTTTCTGTGCTGCTTGTCTCCTAAAACTACTTCATTTTTCTCTGTAGATCATATTTCTTATACTGCAGTGTGCTTCTAAGCTCCTAGTTGTCATAGCCTTAGTCTAGAAGAGCAGTGGGGTCAATAAATATCTCTGAAATAACGGGAGATTCTTGGGAAAGATCTGATCAATTAGGTGTCTGTTTCTGCTCTAGCTACATACAGCTGTAAGAGCTGGAGAGATATCCCAAATTATATCAGTAGCAATAAGAGAGAAAGCTATGTACATGAGCTTTCTGTCTAGTCCAGAAGACTGGGTGAGAGGTCTTGAGACTAACTCAGCAGGTTTGTGAGAAGACAAATGATGTATTTAAGTTTCAGCCTTGCATTTCAAGGGTTTGTGGGATATTTATCAAGAACTGCATATTAAGTGCCTGTTTTTAGTTGAGTTCTATGCATACAAGGTAAACTGAAATAAGTTGAAAGACATCAGTGAATGAGAAGATTGTTTCCAAAGAGTTTTACAGAGAAGAAAGAAGTATCTAGTGGTAAGAAGAGTATGGCAGTGCAGTTGCTCTTGAATAGCAGGAACCTAAATGCTTAGTGGCTTGGTTGCTTAGTGGCACAGTTGGGGGTGGTAGGAAAAGGACTATATGTTCAGGTAAATTCCTCAAAGGACTCTTTGCACAATTTTCATGTTTTGATGAATGCAGAGTTTAGTGGGCTTACTTCCTTCCTCTCACTAACCCCTCAGAAGCAGTGGAGGAAGGAAAAAGGTACAAACTCACCTGTTTCCTGGGATTGTGAATGCAACAACAGTTTATTGCTTTAGTATTGAATTAATTGATTCCACCAATTAATTGATAAGTACCCAGGCATTTGTTTTGTTATTAGTACCTCATTTGTAGGCACCTGTAATTTGATTTACAAAAATTTAAAACTTTAAAAACATGTAATAGATACAGATCTTATGATTCTGAATTGTTGAATCCTAATAGTATCTTTAAAGTCTATAAACTAGAGTGAAGAGTGGACAAAGGCTCTTCAGATAACTATGTAGAAAATAATAATTCTGGAAATATTTGCTCAACAGTTTGTTTAAAATTTTTTTCTTGCTTTCCTAGATTTTACATGCTTTTAATTCAAGGTTTGCAGATAAATGATTATGTGTGCCATCCTGTCTTGGCCAGCGTTATTCTAAACTCCCCTCCTTTGTTCTGCTGTGACTTGAAAGGGATTGATGTTGTGGTTCCTTACTTTATTTCAGCTCTTGAAACCATTTTGCCTGACAGGTAAGCTGTCATTTTTTATTACTGTGTCAGTTGTCTAGTTTGGTACTTCTTGTGTTTGCTAATTTACCCTATCTAGTTGTTTTCACAGTCCAGTGGGACCCAGGCTACATTAAATTGAGTAAAGAGCATCTAAATCCCTGATGCCTTCAGTCTGATATGTCCACGGGCTTACTGGATTTTTTTTTTTTTTTGCTTGGTCTAGACGAGTCAAAAAAACAAGCCTGAGATCCTACACGGTTTTAGTCAAACTCTAGCTTAATTCAGTAATAGTGTAACATAGATGTTCTCATATATACAAGTAATAGTGTAATGTAGATGTTCTCATAAATACAATGATTGGGTTGTGGACAAAATTGGTATAGTAAATATTTGGCAGTAGGTAAAAATGCTCTTTAGCTGAAACATACTAATAACATTTTATTTTTTGGCAGAGAACTCTCAAAATTCAAAAGCTATGTAAATCCAACAGAATTGAGAAGATCCTCCATTAATATCCTGCTTTCTTTGTTGCCCCTCCCTCATCATTTTGGCACAGTCAGATCTGAGGTAATGTTTCTTTAAATATTCCACCCCGCTCCTTTTTTTTCTTCATGATGCAAGGTCTTGCTATAGCCCAGTTTGGTTGCAAACTTGAAACCCTTCTGTCTCAACATCCTGCCGACCATTATTAACATTTTTATCCTATATTCTGTTTTTGTATGCTAATTTAAGTCAAATTGCACTTTTAACAAAATGGAACTGGAGCTTTAGAAAAGTCACTTTCTAGTCCTGCATGCTCATACTGGCCTTTAATCCCAGCACTTGTAGGCAGAGGCAGATGGAGCTTTGTGAGTTTGAGGCCAACCAGGGCTATACAGTGAGATCCTGTCTCAACAGTAGATAAATAAACATTTTAAAATACATGTTTCTAATGAATAAATACATATTTCTAATAGATTAATGAGGTTTTTCTCATTTAGGTATTTTTTCTTTTTAAAAGTTCTAATATGCCTTGACTTACTATTCATGTGTTTATAGGCTAATGACATTTGATTACATGTGTCGAATGGGAGCTGGGATTGTCCTGGAATCCTGGATCGTTAGTCTGTTCACCTTCTCTCTCCTCTTGCTGTTTCTAAATGGGCATCATGTACAATAAGTGACGTGAAATATTTGTTTTTGTTTTTCTCCAGGTGGTCCTAGAAGGGAAGTTTAGTAATGATGACAGCTCTTCTTATGATAAACCAATAACTTTTCTGTCCCTGAAGTTGAGACTTGTGAATATACTAATAGGTGCCTTGCAAACGGAAACGGACCCTAACAACACCCAAATGATACTAGGTTTGTGTTTAGATAGTTTTTTTGTTTGTTTTATTTTATTTTTGGATTGTGAAACCCAGATATGAACAGGTATATGCTGGGGAGACAGGTGAGAGGAGCTTAAGCCTGATACAGCTCTTATTATTCTGAATCAGAGGGATCTGGCAAGATAGCTCAGTGGTTAAAGATGCTTGCCAGCAAATCTCACAGACCCGAGTTTGATCTCCAGGTTCCACATCTTTTTAGCTGTTCTTTGACCTCCATATCATGCCATGGTGTGCACATAAGCCCTTCTCTCCCCAAACAAATAAGTAAGTAAATAAATAAATGTAGTAAACAATTTAAAAAAGATATAAGAAGATGAGATGAGGGACAGAAAGCATTTGGTTGTCTTGTTTATGCTCCCCCTCTTCTTTGTCCTAACTTTCTTCCCTCTTTTTCCTTTTTCCTTTCAGTAGTTGGGGTGAGTACTTAGGAAGTCTGGTATGCTAGACAGTGAGAAGGTAAACTTGTTTAATTTGACAAGGAGCTGAAGGAACAAGTGATAACATATCTTCACATTACTCTTGACATGGCTGTAGAAACATAAAAAAGCCAAGGAACAAAGCTGGAAGCAAGAGAAGTGGGCTATGGGAATTCTGTACTTGGGAATTGCATGTGAATGTTACATGTTAGAAAGATATTTTAAACCAGAGAGAGAGAGAGGAAACAAAATAATGTTCACATGGATGACATTGTCAGAAATAAAAGAATGTAAAGAGTTTAGTCCCGTGCATTTGGGGGAAGGGGTGCTTTGGAGTTGGTCAGAAAATGGCTCATTGGGCTAAAAGTGCTTGCCTTACAAAACTAATGACCTGAGTTTCATTCCTGGATCCTACCTTGGAAAGAGAGAATTGATTCCTAAAAGTTGTCATCTAACATCTACATACACTTCCGTTGCATGAGTTCTAATTGGTCTTTTTAATAAAAACCCAGAGCCAGATTTTGGGGCAAATGCTGAATGAAGATCAGAGAAAGGAGCGAGCCACAGCCAGTTCTTTCCTTGCCAACTCCTGACCCAAAAAGAGGCCAACCTCAATTCTCCTCCCGCTTTCTCTGTCTCTCATTTTCTATCTGTCCATACAGACCTCCAGACCTCTATGATTAACTAGTGGCTAGCTCTGCCCTCTGATCTTCAGGCAAGCTTTGTTAGACTGCAAACAAGATATCACCATATACTGTGGCATGCATATGTGTGCAATCCCCTTCCCCAAATAAAAAATAAAATCTTGGCAGGCATATCAGAATTTGGGGATTTATAAAGCATTATTTTTTAAAACAATATATTTATTCATAATCGTCAGAGAATTTCAGGAATATTTTACCAAAATTTGTCCTTTTTTCTTTTCTTTTTTTTTTAGAGGGAGGGGAGGAGACACAGGGTCTTGTATAGCCCAAGTGCCTTCCTTCCTGCCTCAGGCTTCCAAGTGCTAGGGTTATTCTTTATATTCTGACTGAGCCATTGTAACTGTAATTGTATGTATGTCAGGTAAACTGGTTTGTTTTGCTATTGCAGGAGCAATGTTAAATATTGTTCAGGATTCTGCACTTTTAGAAGCTATTGGTTGCCAAATGGAGATGGTAAGAAGCTTACATAATCTGTCATAAAAAATCTGCTTCTGATTTTATATAAACCGTAGTCAGTAGTGCTGGAATTGAACCTAGGGTATGCTTGTATGTGTGTGTGCTTCTATGTTTGAGTGTGTGTTTGAGTGTCTGTGTGTGAAAATGGGATATGGGTGGGTGTGAGCATGGAGGATATCAGGTATTCTGCACAATTGCCCTTTTCCCTTGAGAGAGTGTCTTTTGATGACCATGAAGCTAAACTGCCTGCCACCAAGCCCAGTGATGCTCCTATTTCCACTCTTCCCAGTGCTGTCATTATAGGTATGTGGGTGGCTATGATCAGCTTTTTACATAGGTGCTGGAGATTTGACCTGAGGTTTTCATGCTTCTGTAGCAAGTGTTCTTATCCATTCTCTCCCTTCCCCTTCCCTCCCTCTGGCATTTCTTTTAAAAGTAGATTTTGTGGATCAAACTCATGTCCTCTTGCTTGAGTGGTAAACACGTTATTGACTGAGATCATCTCCCAGCCCCATATTGTATTTGAAGATTATATTCCTGTTCTGAGGTTTTGCGCCAGAGTCACTTAAAGTATTTTCCTTAATGACTCAGAGTCATTAGCTAGTCAACTGTAGCATATGTAAAGGGTTCTGAGGTGGCCCTTTGAAAAACAGCATGGGGGACCCCATTGTGGACACCTGTAGCTATCAAACCCTGTATACCCTTTTTAACAGATAACATCAGAACAACAATACTACAGTGATTCTAATCCCTTGTCTGTTTATCTATGTATCACCTTGTGCTAGTTAACCTGCTATGTTTGCATTACTGGTTATGAACCCAGGGCCTTATGCATATGAGGCAAGTGCAATACTCCTGAACTATAGCCCCAACTCTTAACAATTTTGTTTGTTTTGGTTTTTCAAGGTCTAGATATCTGCCTGCCTCTGCTTCCCAAGTGCTGGGTTTAAAGGCATTTGCCATCAATACCTGACTCTAACAAAGTTTTAATATTAAAAAAAAAATCTTCTTTTTATACTTGTGAACTGTATTGGCTCATTTTCGTTTGTCTAGGGTGGTGGAGAAAACAACCTGAAGAGTCATAGTCGCACTAATAGTGGCATTAGTTCAGCAAGTGGAGGAAGCACAGAACCTACAACGCCTGACAGTGAGAGACCTGCTCAAGCTCTCCTAAGGGATTATGGTAAGCTGTGTTTAAATGGCCTGTTAGCATTTACACGTAAGCAAAACTAAAACTTTTCAAGAATCTAGAACAAAAATAAAAATTTTATGTACTTAGGTATAATTGACAGAAGATGTTTGTTTAAAAAAACTAAGGAAAAAGTATTTTGTAGCTCGTTTTGGAGTTTGTTAGCTCATCAGATGTTTATGATGAGAGTTCAGGAGATGTTTGGGTTTTGTACTAGGCGCTGATGGTATAGGCTCACATAAGATGTGGGCCTTGCCTCAGAGCTCTCAGAATAATGGCAGAGATGGATGGTGAGCCCCATAATTTCAATTGAGAGAAGTGATGGAGGTCGTATTAGAGGAGATCTAGAGAGGTGCGTGTCTCCATGTTAAAACTTACCTAGCTATTCTGTCTCGTTAGGTTCTTCAGTTACAAGAATAAAGAGTCATTTTCTGCCCTGCTAAATAAAACACTTGCCAGGAAAACATCCTGTTCAGTGATGTCGTTTACACTCAGTAGTTATTTTATGCACTTAGTGTGAGCACTTTGTTTTATGTGCAAGTGCTGATAGTGATTGAATCGTTGTTTATTCCTTGAGATTAGAATACCTAATTCCCTAGATGTGAGCTTGACTTTTAATCATCTGGAGAGTCCATGAGCCATGTGCATGAGGCATGCTTTCATAATTGAATTTATGACACATTACCCGTTCTCATGTCAAATACATAGTCATTATGTGGATAGTACATTTAAATGGTTACCCCTTATGTAGATTTAGGCATTCTCCAGGTTGAAATGTTTCTTGTACTTTCTAAGATATTTTAAAATGAAAGATAATTTTGCGTTACCGCATGTGTTGTATTTAAGTGTTTGAACTGTTGTTTGTTCCAGCATTTTCAGCTGGTGTTAGTGGGCTCTGCTTGTTATGTCATATTTTTTACTAAAAAATATCCAGATTTGTGTTAGTGTCGCATGACTGTCTCTCTTTAATGATCATTCCTTTTTCTGTTGTCACTGCCCTCTTTCTGATAGGATCCACAGGTATAATGCCCCTAAAGATTCCTTTTTAATTACAATTTAATTTATCTTAGTTTAATTTCTTGGAATTCACTTTTTAATGAGTAGTAGTTACTTTAAATTAAAATTGAAGTCCAAGTTAAAACAGTGACTTGGTTATTTAACTTTTAAAAGGTATTAACATAGTGGTAAAGAGCTGAATATGAATGTGGGTTTGAAGAGGCATTGCATGTGGTTTTACTGGTTTAAGCCCTGTCATTGCAGGAGATGCTTTAAGGTAATTCCTAGCATCTGAGGAGGCTATCAGTTGAATTCTTGCCTCTGTAAAATTCTAAGGAAATATTTGGTTGCCTTTTCATTGTTCTTTTTGAAAATTAAATTCTACAAGTTATTTATTTAAAAATTTAAGACACTATTTTTCCTTATAAGGATGGTACTGAAATTGCCAAGTCCATAGTGTTCTTTGTCAGAGTGTAGACTGGGAGCTAGAAGCTGGCCCAGCCCCATGTGTGCCTCATACACCATCAGTCAGGCCTGGTGCTCAGGCCGGTGGGCGGGGAGCATAGCTCTGTGTGGGTGCCCATTGTGCTCACTGTGGCTGCTGTGGTCTGTGCCTGGTGGAATGCTGTGCTTCTGTTACTAATGCTTAGTTGTTTTCCCTCCCTGTGGATGTGGCATTGGGTTATATCCTAGCTCTTAATACAGATTCAGCTGCTGGGCTCCTGATTCGCAGCATTCATCTCGTCACCCAAAGACTCAACTCCCAGTGGCGGCAAGACATGAGCATATCCTTGGCAGCTCTGGAGCTCCTCTCTGGTCTGGCAAAGGTGAGGACAGACCCTTATTTCAGTCCAGCACACTTGCGTCATGCCATTTTTTCTGTATTCTGACACCCACCCCTTTGTGTAGGTATTTGAGGGTTGTCAGTACATGTACTTATTTTACATCCAGAGTATACAAAATTGAACCTTCAAGTAAATTTTGCAAAATGAAAAATAGGTACAAAGGATATGAATATTTCTGTTAAAGTATAGAAAGCATTTCAATACTGGTGACTATTTGCACATAATAGTATATTTACTGCTTTTATAAAGAACATTTATCATAAAAATATTTCTGTGATTACTATTTTCTGTTGTCAGTATTAAGCAAATATTGACTGTGTATTCAATTTTCTCTCACAGTTATTTCAGTTTTGTGGAACCTTAGAAATGGGGTTCACTTGCTCTTAAGCCTCAGTCTCTCTTTCTTGCTCTCTCCGTGAAATTCATGTAACATAAAACTAGCCATTTTAAAGCAAGTGATTCAGTCCTGTCAGTACATTTGCAGTGTCTTTATCACCCCGGAGGGAAATCCTTAAGCCTCAAAGCAGTTGCTTTCTTGTTCACTTTCCCAGCCACCACCTCTGACAGCCACTCGTCTTCATTTTGCTTCTTTGGCTCTACCTAATCAGGACAATTCACAGAAAGGGATCAGTAGGAAAATCATGTAATGTGTGTCATTTCAAGAGTGCCTGTTTTTCTTGCTTAAGAAGTAATTTTTTGAGTAGGGCCTTTTTTCTGATTGCACAGCACCATGCTGAATGTAATTATTACTATTTGTTTGCCTGCTCATCAACTGAGAGGTATTTAGACTGTTTCCGTCTTTAGACTTTACTAGTAGAGCTGCTGTGGATGTATGGGAACATGTATTTGTTTGGAATATCAGTTTTCAGTTCACTAAGGAGTGAAATTCTTGGGTTTGTGGAAATTCTGTTTAACTTTTGAAGAACTGCAAATAGTTTTCCACAGCTACTGAGTCCTTTTTCATTCCTTCCAGCAACATGCAAGGGTTCCAATTTTTCCACATCGTCACTAGCATCTGAGTATTTTTTATTATTGAAATGGAAAAGATTATTTTTCAAATACCACTTGGTGTTGTGAGGAGGATCAGATGAGATGAAAGTATAAAATATATTGTGGTCATGTAATGATATTCATCACAGAGTGGTAGTGTCTGAGATGAAGTTTAGGCCTTTACTTTAAAGTTGTCTTACAAATTGTGAGAGACAAAATAGACAAGAAAACTTAGTATGTTCTCAACATTACTTGGAATTTAACTGAGAAATCCCCAAATGTAATAGATATATGTGGAGCAGTTACTGATTTAAACATTAGGATGGCCATTCATGAGAGATGGTGGACCACACAGAGAGCAAGGTGCTGCTCCCTATGACTTGTGATCTACTTTCAGTTTAAGATATGTTTAGCTTGTATGGAGCTCTGTTCTGAACCTGTCTCATAATATAATGGGTTAATACTACCTGATTCCATTCTCTGTAAAGATAGAGTTGATTAAAACAGTCTTATGTTTGAACAGGATTGAATGAATAGATTAGTGGTCTATAATTGAGACTTCATGACCACACTTTTGTGGCTGTCTGGTTTTTAACAATGGTGCAAAGATAACTCTAAGGAGAAAGGTTAGTCTTTTTGACCAGTGCTAATGGTAGAAAACTTGGTTTCATACCTGTTTTGTATATGGTAGGTACAAAAATCAGCTAAAAATGGGTTGTAGACTGAAATGTAAAAATGTATTAGTTACTTGTCTCATGCTGTGACAAAATCCCTGACAAAAGCATCTTAAGGATGGAAGGGTTTATTTTGGCTCACAGTGCAAGGGTACAGTCCATTATGGCGGGGATGTCAAGGTGGCAGGAGCTTGAAGCACCTAGTCACGTTGAGTCTGCAGTCAGGAAGAAGAGAGCAGATGAATGCTTGTGCTCAGCTGGCTTCCTCCTTTTTATGCAGTCCAGGACCCAAACCCAGGGAATAGTGCCACTCTCCTTTAAGGTGAGTTTTCCTACCTCAATATCATTAGTTGTTAGGGAAATGTAATTAGATTCACATTGAAATACTATTACATACCCAGTAGGATGACTAAAATTGAGGGCCAGGAGAATAGCTTAGGGTAAGAGTGCTTGCTATGCAAGCATGAGGACCTAATCATATCCCCAGCACCTATTTAAAAAGCTTGGAATGACCACATGGACATCAGGTGGAGATAGAAAGATCCCAGGAGTTTTCTAACTTGTCAGCATAGCTGAAACAGGAAACTTTAGGTTGTGTGAGAGACCCCTTCTCAAGGGAATAATATAGAAAGTGATAGAGCTGTGGGTCGAGACCCCTTTGGGGGTTGAATGACCTTTCACAGGGGTTTCCTAAGACCATTAGAAAACACAGATATTTACATTACTATTTATAACCGTATCAAAATCACAGTTATGAAGTAGTAGCAAAAATAATTTTATGGTTGAGGGTTACCACTACATGAGGAACTATATTAAAGGGTTGCAGCATTAGAAAGGTTGAGAACCACTGTGATAGGGAAGGCACCTAGCAGTTCTCCTGTGGCCTTTTCATACACAAGAAAGAGAGAAAGGAAGGAAGGAAAATTTAAAAAGATTGACCATACCAAATGTTGATGAGGATATAAGGAAACTGTTAATGAGAATGTTAATTGTAATAATCATTTTGGAAAACAGTTTGGCAGATCCTTAAAAATTTAATAAAACATGTATCTTATGACCCTCTCATTCCAGTCCCAGTATATAAGAGAACATACATCCAGTCAGTGACATGGATGTTCATAGCAACTATATTTGTAATATCCACAGGATAGAAATAACTTATATGTCTATTAACAGGTTACTGGGTAGACAAATTGTGCTGTATTCATACACTGGAATATACTCAATAAAAAAAAGCATTACAAAAAGTAGATACATTTGGAAGTAATTATGTTAAATACCTTTCCCCAAAGTAGTAGTCTGATCTATTATAATAACAGATAAGCAGTTCCTCACAGAGGGGGACAAGAGGAATGGGAGGAAGCTTACAGAGGTGCATGAGGACATTTGGGGGTGATATTTATATTCATTTTCTGATTGTAGTGATGGTTTTTTGAGGTTATATATTTTGAACGTGTAGCTTACTGTAATTTATAATTGAACTGCTAAGCTGTTTCAACTAGACTTTTGTGGAGAGCAAAAACCATCACTGTGAGGTTGGGTTAGGGACTTTAAAAACACACACATATTCCATTGCTGGCCATTCCTACACATTTTACAATACACGTAAGTACACCCAAGAGCTTTGAGTTTTAAGGTGTAAACAACCATGTTAAAGTACTGTTTTAGGGTTTGAGAATGTCACTTTTTTATAGTATATCTGTAATATTCTGTTCCTCTATATAAATAATATTTTAAAACAAGACCTCTTGTGTATCACATTATCAGATAGGCTCAGTTGCAGGGCAAATGCTTGGTGTAGTGGCTCCTGACTGACTGATTTTGTTCCTTAAATGGATATGCTTAGGTGAAGGTGATGGTTGACTTGGGAGACCGGAAGCGTGCCATCAGTTCTGTGTGCAGTTATATTGTATACCAGTGCAGTCGGCCAGCTCCTCTTCACTCCCGGGATCTGCACTCCATGATAGTGGCAGCATTTCAGTGTCTCTGTGTCTGGCTGACAGAGCACCCTGATATGCTAGATGAAAAGGTGAGCTTATTCAGTCTTGAAACACCAAGTAGGAATAAAACTGTTTGTTGAGAAAATACCTTTTAAAAGAGAATATCTGAATTTAAATACAGTGTCATATACTTTGAATGTACTTGTTTGATTTCAGTAGGACACTTATCTTTTGAGCATAACTTATAAACTGTCATCATGCTTAGATTTGTTTCCAATAATCCCACAGAAAAATTCTTTATGAAAGAGAAGATCTTGCCTAATTTTTCTTTTATTAAAATGATATTCTCATTAATTCTAGTAAAAATTCAAACTGTATTTTCAACATATCATCTTCTTTTACCAAAACCTACTCTCACTTCCCTACCTACCCAATTTTGAGATTTTTTTTTCCCCGCATCTATTGAGTTCAGTTTGTGTTTCCTAGCTACTATTGGTAATGAGTCTGCCCTGGAGTATGGTCAGCCTACCACTGATCCTGTCATTGAAGAAAGTTGATTCTGTCTCTCCTAGCAGCTATCATATATGATCACATATGCCTATAGTTCCCCAGCTAGTGATAATATTTTTTGCCTATTTCTACCATCTTCGTGCTGAAATTTTGGTTGAGCAAACTCAAGCCTTTTGTATGCTTTCACAGTCTCTATGGGCTCATATATGCAACTGCTGATCTGGAAAAGTACTTTTTTTTTTGACAGGATGGCAGACTGGAGATAGCTAATAAAGCTATTTGGTTTCCTATTATCAAAGACGGGCATTGAATTGTGAATCTACAAAGCTAGGGCACAGTTTGGCTGTACAAGTTACGTTTATTGAATCATCCCATTTCTCACAGGTTTCTGCAATTTTAAATGGGCACAGATACCTAGTCTTTTTTCCCCCACTGTACTTTAGAGGGAAGCAGGCATAATAAGCTCAGTGACATGAGAGCTTCCCAAGATCACTGATATTTAGAAAGGAAGCGATCTTTGTAAGTAATTTTGTTGATAAAATCTGAGTTATTTTCATCATGACTTTCAAAGTTATGATGTCAAAAATTGTTTACAGTACTAGACTTGTAGCCAAGTTTAATACAATGCTTGCTTAGCATTTTTGAAGCACTCAGCTTGATCCCTAGCACGACATTAACCAGCTCTGATGGTGCCTATTTGTAATTCCAGGTGCTTGGCAGGTAGAAGAAGGATCAGAAGGTCAAGGTCATCCCTGGCTACATAATGAGTTAGAGGCCAGCCTGGGCTACATGAAACTCTGTTATACAAAACAGTTTTAAATAGAGATTATTTTAAAATGTTGGTCATTGATGTTGGGGATGATAGCAACTTCTTGTAATTCTAACACTTAAGAAGCAGAGGCGGAGGGTCCTGGATTCAGGGTCAGCTTGGGCTACATAGTGAGTTTGAGGCCAGCCTGAACTCCATAGTGAGATCCTGCCTCAAAAAATGAATAATTAACCTCTTTGGTATATTAACCATCTGGGTTTGGCAGAATTTTCTTCGGAATCTATTTTACTCATTCCATGACAATTTTGTGAGCTCTGTAGCTTATAAAATTAAAACCTATCTTTAGTCTTCTTCTGAACATACAAATTTAGTTCTTTTAAGAGAAACTTAATGGAAGTATAAATTTATTTTATTATGATGCAAACATATCTGTTAAAGAGCATTAGCAACTGGAACGTCACCCCTGAAACATAACCATTGTTATGATTTCCTTGTCTTCTCTTAACCAACCTGAGGTTGTGAGATGGCTCAGCAGGTAAGAGTGCTTGCCCCCAAGTTTGATGACTTGATTTTGATCATTAAGTCCTATACGGTGCAAGGAGAGAGCCAGCTCTCAAAAATTGTTCTCTGCCCTTGATTTGTACACAAACACACATACACCCTCTCTTAAATAAATAAATGTGTTTGAAAAATATTTGAAAAAACCATTTTGTCTTTTCCTGCTTCTAGGATTGCCTTAAGGAAGTATTGGAGATTGTAGAACTGGGTATCTCAGGAAGCAAATCCAAAAACAGCGAGCAAGAGGTCAAGTACAAAGGCGATAAGGAGCCAAACCCTGCGTCCATGAGGGTAAAGGATGCTGCAGAAGCCACTTTAACATGGTATGGAAGCAGCCGCTGAAGGCTGAGCTGTAACAGACAGGGCAGCAGTGTTCTGTGCTGCTCTGTTTTCCTTGTTCAGCACGGAGTAACTTAGTCTCTGTAGGGTACTGCGTCTCCAGACACAAAATGGAAAGGGAATACCCTTTTTGTCTTCATTCTTAGATCAACAAGAAACTAGAAATTTGGAATCTTTGCATTTCCATAGTAACTGATAACTCAGGTCAGCTCATATTAGAGCTAGGAATTATCTTAGAGCTACTTCATCTCCTTCTTTGATGGCTTAACCTAGAGTTGAGATGTGACACAGCATCAGATCTGCTACCTAGTGCTGGTCTCTTCTACATCTTTCATGTTCTATTCAGCTAGGATTTTTTTTTAACTCCCTTTTAAGAGCTTGGTAATAGAATCATGCAGAATAATCAGATTCAGTTACTTAATGAGTAATATCTGGCACAAAGTCTTTCAATATTGGTGGATAGTAAGTACCCCAAAAGAAGATATATAAATAAAATGGCAGGGAGCTGGGAGTAAGTGAGTGAGTTATGGAACCGCATTGATGGAGCTGAGAAAGTCCTTTGTACTTGGTGGATGGGGAAACTGGAAAGAGGACTGGATTTGGGCACATCTGCAGATTGAATAGACTGCATAAGTAGAGATTGCATTGATTCCTAGAATATGTAAAGATGTAGCTCATGCAAGAAGTATGAATGAAAACCTAAGAAAACAGAACTAAAGGAAGGAAGAGTTAGTAAGGACTGGCTGGAAGATTGTGTGTAAATCAGCTCTGCCTAAGATCCTGACATCTTTTTTGAGTGCAGTGTCCTTTACTGCTTAGGGTTATATTCAGATTAGTTGGATGTGTTTCTGTTATTCTTGGGCTTCAGTCATAATTTTCAGGATGCTTGCTTTGCTTTTGTTTAGAACTATGCACTATGGTAATGGCTAGACTTTGAATACATTTGTTTAGGTTTAATTAATAGCTAGAAAATTGGTGATGACAGTATGTGCTTGTGTAACACCTGGGTGGGGAGCCATAAAGTTCCATAGCACCGGGACTTGATATGTGTCAGGAAGAAGAAGGCTGAGAGATAAGCAGAGAGAATCTTTGCTCACTAAGAGTTCTTGAGTTCTTTGTGCTGCAGGAAACCTGTTCCACTTTGGCTCGTTGTTTTTGTGAGTATGGTTGCTACTGGGGGCTGCCTGTGTTCCTGGGGTCTTTTTCCTTCAGTCTATAGTTGTCTAAATAGCTCTGTCTTCATTTTTTGCTGTTTTGTCTGTATTAGGCAGTTCACCACAATGTCTTTAGTTTCCACTCTTCAGCAGTGCAGAGTTTCATCATGGTGGGGAATCTTCCCAATCAGTTTTCTATTCTCTCACAGTTGCTGCTTTTCTGTCAGCATCACCATTGGTTGTTCTGTTTTGACTTTTTTTTGAGGCAGGGTTTCACTATATCTGGCTGTCCTGGAACTCACTCTGTAGACCAGGCTGGCCTCAAACTCTCAGAGATCCTCCTGCCTCTGCCTCCCAAGCACATTTGCCACTATGCCCAGCTGCCACCATTGTTTTCAGTCCTCCTCCCCCTGGATTTATGTCTCTGTCATTCCTCATGAAGCCAGCAACTAAGTCCAGCAGACTATCTTCGTAAGGTCTCTCCCCGTCCCCTGAAGCCTGAGATAGTATTCTGTACTAGGTCACCTCACTTCTTGCATGATTTCTGTTTCCAGTCTAACTCTTCCTGTTTGTTTTGCACTCTGTGGCTAAACTCTTCTTCAACACTATTTCATCCTACTGCTTGAGTGGTTAAAAACCTTGAGTAGATCTCTGGTTTCCTAACATGTCTGAATTTCAGTGGAGGGTCAGGGAGGTGTCCTGATTTCTCCCACCACTGTTCCCTAACACTCCCTTGCCATGGTTGGGCTACTTATAGTGGTGAACTGGGCATGTTCATACCCACTTATGCATCTCTCCTGTATTTCAAACATTACATACTGTTCAATGCTCACTACTAGCTACTTGTACGAACCTTTTTATTATTCTGATTTTTGAAGGACAGTGATTTTCACTACCTCCACACTCATTGTATGCCTGTCTCACATAAGGTGGAGTTCCATACTATTACAGTCATATCAAGTTTTTTTGGTGCATGCCCGTCTGTCTTTGATAACATTTATAATGTTGACATATTAAAAGTATAAATTCAGAATTTGTGCTCTTAGAAGTCATTTCAGTGGTTCTTCTGTGTAAGGCATATTTATTAAATGCTTAGCATTTAATTTGGGTTTAGAGTCTAGCCCCTAAGATTTATTTTAACTATTAAAAGCTTGATGTTCTGTATCAAACTAAAATCTCTCATGTTAACTTGTTCTCATTGGTTCTTATTCAGACTTTTGGTAGTAATTCTTTCTCCAGGAAGGAGCAGTATACAAAGACAATGTTTATGTTGCTGTGGTTCGTTTCTGCTAGTGCCTTCACATGGTTTTGGTACTACATGCATTTGAGTACCTTTATCATCCTGTCGCCCAGCTGTTTAGCTTTGACCATGTATCTCTCACAGGAGGATCACTGAGTACAGTGTACTATATGGGATCCAAATGTCGTCAGACTCTATAGGGCAGTGTGTTTCATCCACCTCTATTGGGAGACAGCAACAAGACTTTGCTCACTGGAGAGTCACATTGAGTTAGCTGGACTCTTGCCTTTTCATGTTTCCTTTTCATCTGTTGTTCTCATCCTGTGCTTATTGCACAGTGTTGAAATTTCTTTTTGTAAATATTCCACATCATCTGTAGTCTTTTTAAAGCCTAACTCTTTTTCTAATATATGATATCTGCAGATTAAGTTCTAGTCTTTTGAAGGTTTTTTTTTTTCTTAATTATTGCTTTTCCCCTCCTCCACGACAGGGTCTCACTATGTAGCTCTCTCTGATTGTCCTAGAACTCACTGTGTAGACCAGGCTGCCCTTGAATTCTCAGAAATCCTTTTGCCTCTGCCTCCCAAGTGCTGCTCTTTTTAAAAACAAATCATGTATTTATATGTATGCATGGGTATGTGGATGTCAGAGACAACTTTTGAGAGTCTTTTCAAATCCATTTCATGTGAGTTCCAGGGACTCCAACTCTGCTTGTTGGAATTGATACCAATAGTCTCTGCGCACTGAGCCATCTTCCTGGTTGTTGTTTGTTTTGTTCCAGATTCTCAACTTTTTAAAGCCCAGGCTGGCCTCAACTTCATGTCAATCCTCCTGCCTCAGCTTTCTAGGTATTGGCATACAGGCATGAACTAATATTATGAGCTTGTTTTATGTGTTGTCTGAACACTGCTTATAGAAAGCAGAGGTTGAACCTCAGAACATAACAGCAGAGACTCTCTGGAGGTTCACAACGATGTTTAAACTTTATCTACAGGTTTATTATGACACAGTCAAGTACTTGTCATGATTTCAGAGATGTTTACTCAACATTCCAGTCTAGTCACTACCAGGAAAAGAAGAATGTGATGAGGCTGGTAATGATTTAATCTAAGTGGCATAACCTCTTCCAAAATCCTGTTTGATACATCATATATCTTCTGTGAAACATGACAAGCTCACCTGGCTTTGTGACATCTGTCTCTGTTCTGCTGGAGAAAGCCAAAGCTGTATTTTCTAAGTACTAGTCTCCTGGATGGCTCCTGTTTTTCACAATCATTAGAGTCCTGAACTTACTGAGTTCCCTCATTCCTTGAATTGTAGCAGTCCTTCTAGGAGTGAAAATTGCAAGGAAGACGTCTGCTGGAAAACAGTACCTTCCATCGTCAGAGATCTTAGCTGAGGCCAGGGTGTCCAAGCTGAAGATTGATTGATAAATGGTGTTGAGGGTTGTGGAGATGGCTCAGTGAATAAGAGCACTTGCTGTACAGCCTGAGTTACTGGGTTCAGATCTCCAGTACTCATGTGGAAAACTAGACATGGCTGTATGCATTCCCGTAACATCAGTGCTGAAAGGGAAGGCAGAGACAGGAAGATCACTGGGGTTTATTGGCTGCCAGCCTAGTTCCACAGTTATTAAGAGACACAGTCTTAAGGGATTAAGGCAGGAAATGATAGAACAGGACTCTTTATTTCCTCCACATACACAACACCCATGTATGCATATAACACACATGCAACACATTCAAATGTGTACACATATACAAAGGTGTTGAGTAGTTTTCTGTATGGGATGCATTGATACTACATGGTAAAAATCTGTTTAAATACAGAATGTTTTTTCTTTGAGCATCAGTGTATTATAAATGAATAAAAAAGTGATAATAAAAATGGAAATAATGATGGTACTTATTTGATACGGTTATTATGAAACTATATGAAAAATGTATATAAAGCCTAGAATAGTACTTGACACAGAGTTAGGTGAGTTATTAAATTCTTGCTTGTATGCAGAAATCTTTATTCCCCCCTCTCTCTATGTGTGCATTAAGTATATACACACATGGTGTATACTTGCAAACGTTTCTGAATGGTAAGTCTTGATCAGTGAACCTCTGCTTGATAAAACATTTTGTGTCATAGATTTATTTATGACAGTTTGAGATTTAACTCTTAGTGTCTCGGACTCCTTACTTGAAATGAGGATATATGTATTCCAGGACATGCACGAAATAGTCAGCAGGTCCTGGGATTTTGGGCCTCTTAACAATCACTTAGCTCTTTGGAGTTTTACATTTCCTTATCTGAAAAGTGATGGGGTCTGGCTGATCTTTTTATCCTTTTCTCAGCCTAAGGTACTTTTCTGTCATAATCCAGAAACCTGGAGCACACAAGCAGAATTTTAAATGTGTTTTTAGAAGTTTCCTGATTTGGAACTGTAGTTCGTCATATTCCCTGGGTAAAAGAGAGAAATTTGCTTGCAATATTTCATTGGGATGAAGCAGGACTGGGCAGGCAGAAGAACAAAACTGCTGGACAGTAGAGGCAGTTGCAACAAAATGCTCAAGCTGACTTGACCTTGAGTGTTCTTTCCAGCCGGGGGAGGGGGACTTGTACCTAGGAACCTTGCACTAACTAGTAGTTGAATGTGGAATGCAGTGGTCCCCAGTGAGGCGTCCATGGCTGAGGGCAGTTCGTAGGTCAGTTGAAAGCTGTGGCTATTGTTACTCTGCATCTGGGTGTGGACATCAGCATCCACAACATCTGGGGGAAGACCTTTCATTCTTGGGGTACAGATTCTACCCAGCATGCCATGGTATTTTTTGCCACAAATACTAAATCTGACCTGTGAAGAGGAAGCATAACTGTGTCTAGTTAATTCAGAGGAGCAGAAGGATATATAGATCTAAAAGGCCAAGTTAGAATTTTCTTTAGGAATTAATTGTTCTTTATTCCATTCTCCGTAGTATCATGCAGTTGCTTGGTGCATTTCCTTCACCCAGTGGTCCTGCCTCTCCTTGTAGTCTGGTGAATGAGACCACTCTGATCAAATACTCCAGGCTGCCAACCATAAACAAGCATAGTTTCCGGTACTTTGTCTTGGATAATAGTGTCATCCTGGCAATGCTGGAGCAACCGCTTGGAAATGAACAGAGTAAGTTGTAGCACTCGTAGCTTTCTCTACTGCTCAAACAGTGTGTTCTCAGTTTTCCCAGGCATGCAAAGTCTGAATTCCAAGTAACTATTTGTCAGAAAGACTTGGAGCTATAAGATAAACCACTGGAGAAACAGGGGTCAGAAAATAGAATGTGCAAATGAAGTAGAACTGTTTAAAGAGTGTTTATGTACGCTTGAAAAGTGTCTCAAACTTTGATGTAAAGTTTACCTTAGAGAGATATTTTATATTTACTATATATACACCAGTCATTGTCGGTCTTTCTTTCCTTGTTAACCTTGGATCCTGCCCCTCTACTCCCTTTCCCTTCACCCATACTTGTTCTGTTTTGGTTGCTACTACCCACACAGGCTAGAAATTTGAGATAGTCATCTTTGTTTCCTCCTTCTGTCACTTCCTTATATAATTAGTCTCAATGTCTCTATTACCCCAGGGACTCTTGGATCTTTCCTCTGTATTCCTCCCAGTATATCTGAATGCAAGGCCTTATTAATTTCTTATGTTGATTTGTTGCATTTTCTTTCTACCTGGTCTGATATCCCCTTTGGCAGTTCAAAAATTTGCTTGCCCTTCCCACTGCCCTCCTTGCACCATAGTGTTCATCCTTAAGCATGTAGATGTGATCTGGTGAAAAAACTTCAGTGATTGTTTATTGACAAGACATGTACTATCCCACGTTTATGTGGCTCACAGAGGGTGCGTGATTTGCTTAGGGTAACTTGAGAAGTATATAACTAGGATTCAAATTCAGGTTTTCCAAACAATACTATTTTCTGTTGTTGTCCCACCACAGTAGGACTTCCTCAGTGACTAAAGACACATGCAAAGGTAAGCGGAGTCTTTGAGTCCTGTACGGCTTCTGTTGACTATAAGCAGGATGTCATAATTCTACAAGATGAGAAACCTAGCCCTGGTCGCAATAGACACTATTTCCATCGTAGCATGGTTAAGTTTAGTGACATTAGTATGAAATAGAATGGCACTGTTCATCGTTGGTCAGCTCTGCCTTCTTTACCCCAGAGCTAAGGCTTGCCTGGCTTTCTCTCCTTGCTGCCTACTTTTCATTATTTCACCATCCTCCTACCCCTAAGTCATTTGCTGAACAGCCTGCAGAATCTTAGTGTCCCCTTTAAGCTTTCGGGTTCTCTTGCAAGTTTTTTTAGGCTTGCCTTACTCTTATTCCAAGTAACTTTACTGCATAGGTAGTCTACAAAAAATAAAATTAAAAAATTAACAATTTTATACAATTAAGATTGTTTATTGAAATAGTTAATAACAGAAGAAAAGAGAGTTTGAACCACTTTTGATTTCCATAACTGAGACAAAGAAAAGGAATAAAAAGGATCCTGAACTTTTACATGTTCCTGAACTTCTGCTGGGAGGAAAAAGTGTCTGCCTACAGTAGCAGGACCCTGATCTAAGAGCAGATGTATGTCAACACTTTAGATAGCCAGCCTGTTTTCTTTCATAAAAGTTGTCTTCAGCATTGGAAGTTTAAGAGTGTTTGCCATTATAGATACCATTTCACCAAAACATATGTGTAGAGGAATGTGAGGATGTTAGGAGAGTCAAGCTAGAGTCGGTCCAGAGTGGGGTGGTAGTCATGGTGCTTAGCCATGGCATTGCCATTTAGGAGGCGCTGTGCTAGGGCTTTGATCTGAAGTGTTCTGCAGGTGATAGCAGGTTGTATATTAATATGATTGTTATCTGAAGTAAAAGTTTTTGCATATCAATTTTATTCTAGATGATTTTTTTCCCTCTGTCACTGTGCTGGTCCGGGGAATGTCAGGAAGACTTGCTTGGGCTCAGCAGCTTTGCCTTTTACCCAGAGGAGCAAAAGCAAATCAGAAGGTACATCAGAAGTTACAGTGTGTGAGTGAGTACATATATATGGGTGCATATGATTGTGTGTGTGTGTCTGTCCGTGTGTGATTTAAACACTAAATAACATTTCAACAGAAAGTCACAGGTTACATGTTTCTGATCCCTGGTGAGGTCCTCTTTCAATGAATTTACTTAAGAATCATCTTAGGAACTTAGAATTCTGGGTCTACTGTACTTGTTTCAGGTATCTATAAAGCAAGGATAGTTTTCAAAAGTTTTTCTGGTGATGCTGATACTCAAATTAGGAATAAGAACTACTATTCTAAACAGTGGTCCCAGGCATATTTCTATGCAGCTTTAAAAGTCAGACGCATACTACATATGGGAGAAGTTTGCATAGGCCTTTGAGAGGTCTGGCATGTAGGATTTAATTTCACATCGTTTTGCATGATTCATTCTGTATAATTGCTAATATGCTATACAGTTTATTGCAATATTTTGTAGTATTTAAAATTAAATGGTTATTTTCGGCTTGTTGGAAAGTTCAGATAAAGAAATGTTAAATCCCTTGTCATTTTTCAGCGAGAGCTAGCCATAGTTTGATAGTTCATGATTTACTGAATTTCCTTCACTTTTCTTTCTGTATAAGGTTTGCTGCTTTTTAAATTATTACTTTCTAAGAGTTTACTATTCCCCAGCATTTGGATTCTCTCCAAATTTAACCCCTGAGTCTGTTAGTGAACTAAGCCAATTGTATTCCATCAATGACTCTGTAAGGCTCAGAGGGGAGTGGAGTAGGAAAGGCACTGAATTCACTAAAGGTCCAGGTATGCCATGTACAAGCGAGGGCCTATGCTCTAGTAATAGTAAATTTAGCTAAGGTTCTGATTGAACACACTTTCTAGAGATGCCTGGGGAGCTGAACTTACATTTTATTGTGTGAAGTAACTGGAGAGCTCTTAGAAAAATGAAATTGAACACACTGTATATAGCTTTCCTGTTTGCATCATATATATGTACAGCATGTGCAGATTCTTGCTGAGTGTTGGTGATGTCCATGCCTAGGAAAATAGAAGCATTAAAGCAGACCAGGGACATGGCTAGAAGACACATCATCGGAGGTAGTTGTTGGATGATGTGTAATACCTATAATGTCATTTGTGTTATTTTGACAGCTTTTTGTGCCAGAACCTCGCCCAGTTCCTAAAAATGATGTTGGATTTAAATATTCTGTGAAACATCGACCATTTCCTGAAGAGGTGGACAAGATTCCTTTTGTAAAAGCAGATTTGAGCATTCCAGATTTACATGAAATTGTCACTGAAGAAGTAAGACAAGTTACTGTTAGCTCTTCTTAAAAGGATAAATGCAGACATTTTTAGATGGTATATGTGGTCAGGTACAGCATTTAGTGTTAGGGAGAAGAGGTAGAAGATGACTTGTGTTTTTGTAGAAATTAGGAGATTTGACATAACAGAACATGGATGTGTAGATTTGGACCATTTGTTAAGAACTAAACATCTTTTAGAGACAGGATCCTTGGCAGCCTGGGATGTTTGCAGTAGATTTCAGTAATATGATAACATTACCAAACTCTGGTAGTAAAGGCAGTTATTTGGATAGTACAGGAAGTGGGGTTAGGATTGGAGAGAAAATCCTTGAAAGTGGCTCACATCTGAGGCGCAGGAGCATGGTCTAAGTAATTAAGGTTGAGGTGGTTGTATAATTAAGCCAGTTTGTTTGGAAGTATTTTCACACATGAGGAGGTAAAACTTTAAAGTAGGATTGATCAAAAGGTAAGGAATCCATATGGGTAAGTATTTTAAAACACAAGGATAGATACTGTAGAGTGAAGCTAACCATCTGGGGGTCCAGTGAGAAAACAGCTCTGCCCCTCCAAGAGCAGAGATAATAGTGTCCTTTACAGCCAGGAGATGAAGAAACAATTGGTTAGGGAAGAATTTTTGGATATAGGTCTAACTTTGAACCATGTTTGTTTAATCCTGTGCTTTGTATCTGAACATTATTTGAAACATAATGTTGATCAACAAAACTTATCATTTTCTTTGTTGCTTTATTTTTGTTTTAAAATTAAAAGAAGCTTACTTCATTTTAAGGAAATGCTTTAAAAATATCTGACTTATTTCAGTTAGAAGAGAGGCATGAAAAATTAAGGAGTGGTATGGCCCAGCAGATCGCTTATGAAATACACCTGGAACAGCAGAGCGAGGGAGAATTGCAGAAGCGAAGCTTTCCTGACCCTGTTACGGACTGTAAGCCCCCTCCTCCTGCTCAGGAATTCCAAACAGCCCGCCTTTTCCTTTCTCACTTTGGATTTTTGTCCTTAGAAGCATTGAAGGTAATTTTTAGAAAATTCTATTAATAAATATATTCATAAATTAATCACCTGATGTTTCATTTATGATTAATTAATAACTAATTATGATTAATTAACTAATTTATTTATAATTAACCAGCTGATGATAGCTATAATATTTTTATCAAAATGAAGAAAGGTTTAAAACAAGTGAACAAACAAAACCCCAGCTTATATACTCTGCATGCGAATCAGTGGAGTCCTGTGCTGCAGTTGTGTTCAGTGTGGACTCCAGGAAAGTACACCTGTGAAGGGATTACTCCAATGATGAGTTCAGATCTGAATTGGCTTTTTCATGTCACTCTGTAAAAGAATGAAGTTAATTCTGTAGTACTCTAAAATTTTCTTCTATTAATTTATATGTTTGGTCTTGGTTTATAGTTGTAATGATTGAATACAGGGCCATGCACATGCTAGGCAAGCACCCTGCCAGTAAGTTACGTCCTCAGTCCCAATTCTGTACTATTGCCATAATTCATAAGCCATATTCTTATGTTGTATAGTTGGTAAGACTAGCTAATCATTGTGGCTCGTGTTTATAATATGGAGACAAAAGTTCAAAACCAGCTTGTGCCACGTAGTGAGAGCCTGCTTTAAAAAAAAAAAAAAAGCCTGGGGCAATATACCCTAGTATTGTAGCTAGCTAAATGGGTAGTTAGGTAGATAACTTGCTCAGGGGTGGTAGAGAGCTGACTCTCAGAAGTTCTCCTCTGACCTTCACAAAGGTGTATGCATATACTTTACAAAATAAAAAAAAATTAACTGCAGTGTGAAATTAGGTGTGGCAGTGTGCATTTTTAATCCCAGCACTCTGGAGACAGAGGCAGTTAGATGTCTGTGAGTTTGTGGCCAACTTGTTCTACATAGTTGAGTTCCAGGTTAACTAAGGCTACATAGTGAGATCCTGTTTCAAAAATAAACAGTTAAACATACACGCAACCCAAGGAATGTGAAAATGCTCCATGTGCAGCTGAAATACTAACTCGAAATACATTTACCTTAAAACACACACACACACACAAACAAAATTTTGTGAAGGAGCTACAAGAAACATAACAGAAAAACAAAAATATGTGAAGACTGCTCACGTGGTGTCTACAGCATGCCCAACATCCACAGTTCCTCATACACAACTTCAAAGTAAAAGAGGAAAGCTGGGAAATCTGACTATATTTCAAGAAAAATCATTGAGTTGCAAAAATCTGAGCATACCTTTAATCCTAGCATTTGGGAAACAGAGGTCAGTAGATCTCTGAGATTGAGGCCAGCCTGATCTACATAAAAGAGTTCCAGAAGAGGCAGGTGGATCTCTGTGAGTTCGAGGCCAGTCTGGTCTATAAGGGCTAGTTACAGGATAGTCTCCAAAGTTACAGAGAAACCCTGTCTTGAAAAGCCAAAAAAAAAAAAAAAAAAAAAATTCCAGATCAGATCAGGCAAGGATGCACAAGCAAGACCTCATCTCTAAAAATTGAAATAAAAATATCTGCCTTGAATTAGCCTGGAACTGTTTGTAGTCTTCTAATATGACTTCTCTTCTGTTTATATCAGGAAGATAATGTCTATGGTCAGTGTGTTTCCCAACCCTTAGTGGGAATTTTAAGTATCATATTAACTGATCAAGCTCAGAATCCCTACTGTGTGGAAAAAAAGTAATTCTTATCACCCCTGGGAGTGACTTTCCTAAAATAACAACAAAATCACTATGGTCAAAACCTTGCTTTGTTAAAATTTTGCTCGGCAAGATCAAAGATGATAAGGGATTAGAAGAAAAAATGAAACAAAATTGAATTTTAAAAGCTAATGGATTTTGTATTTTTCAAGAACTTTTAGGCTTATAGAACAACCAAGCAATAAGTGTAGGAGTCTCCTTTACACCTGCTCCCAGAGTTTTCTGTGTTAACACTTGCATCGATGTGTTTGCTACAGTAGATGAGCAAGTAATCATGGGTTACAAACTGAAGTCTCTAATTTACATTAGAGTTCAGTATTGTACAGGTCAATAGGTTTTGACAAATTGTTAAAACCTGTGCTTATCTTTGCAGTACTTCAAAAATATTGCGGGTTTTGTGTGTATATGCATGTATGGGCAAATGGATGTTCCCATGTGCAGAGTCCCCACTGCCACCGCAGATCTCTGTACACACTGGTCTCTGTGATATTTTCTGTGTTTTGTCTGTTCCATAATGGCATACAGTTGGAATCATGTACAATGTAGTCTCACACTGTTATTTTTTCCACTTAGCAACAATGCACTTAAAATTCTTCCATGTCTTTTTAGGCTTTTATGTCATTCATTTTTATTAATAAGCAGTTTATCTATTCACCTATTGAAAAACATCTTGGCTGCCTGTACATGTTGGCAGTTATGAATGAAACTGCTATAAAGTTAATGTCCATCATTTCCTGTGGTTATGTTTTTCTCTCATTGGGGAAAAATGGCAAAGTATGAAGTTGCTACATTGTATTTAAGACAGTATGTTGGCAAGAAACTGTCACTTATCTTCCAAAGTAACTGTGCTGTTGCATCTGTATGAGCAGTGGATGAGTTTTTAAAATACATTTTAAAAAGTTCTACATGGGCTGGAGAGATGGCTCAGCTTTTAAGAGCACAGGCTGTTCTAGATGATACAGATGCGAATGCCCAACACCCACATGGCTACTAACAACCTTTATCTGTAACTCCAGTCCCAGAGTATTCTATGTCCTCTTCTGGCCTCCATGGACACCAGGCACACATGTAGTGCACATACATACATGTAGGCAAAATAACACATGTAAAATAAAATTAAATCTCAATTTTTTTTTTACATTTTATAAAGCATATTCTAGAGAAAATAAGCTCTCAAATTATATATACTCTGTAACCTCAGTTGTCTGAAGCAGATAAAAATAGCTTGAAGCATAAACACATTAAGCAGTTTCTTTAGGATCATGGTTGTATTTGTTTCTGCTATATTATAATTTTTCATTTAATTTTTATTAAAATAAGAAAAAGTGGTTGTGGTGACAAACGTCTGTAATCCTAGTACAGGCTGAACTAGAAAGAGTGCAAGTTCAAGGACAGCCAAGACCACATAGTGAGGTGGAGGCTACTCTGGCTGCCAAGTTGTACTGAGACACTGTACTAGAATGGATGACACCACCAAACTGTAAATGCTGCATCATGATTGGAATAACGCCGTGGTAACAATTGTTCCTCTCTCATTGGACAGGAACCCGCAAATAGTCGTCTACCTCCTCACCTTGTTGCACTCGATTCTACCATACCTGGTTTTTTTGATGACATTGGGTATCTGGATCTCTTGCCATGTCGTCCTTTTGACACAGTTTTTATTTTCTACATGAAACCAGGTCAGAAAACAAATCAAGAGGTAAGAATTCTGAATTTTCCCTCTTTTGTGTTACAAACATACAGGACTTTATGTCAGCTGTTTGTACTTGGCATGAGGATTTTGTATTCTGTGCTTACGACTTGTTTCATTTAGAAACTGAGTGCTCATGACCCTGAAGCCTGGTGTCCTGAGCCTTTCTATCCTCAAGAAGCATAGTGTGGGCTCCTTTTTCTTAAGGAATTCATACTCACAGGCAAAGGAAACTAAAACCCCTAAAGGTTAGCCACAGGGAGCCAGAGCTAGGCCTGAAGCTTCAGAAGACTGCAGTCGTAAACTCTTCCTGGCCATCTTCCCTGGGGCTCATGCCAGGTAGAAGCGAGCAGCAGGCTTTCTCCTTACAGGTAATCTCACACTAAGCCATTTCAGCTGAGGTAAAGCATAGACCGTGCTAAAGTAAAACACAGTTGGATATGGGTGACAGGAAAGACTAGGAAGGTGAAGGGATGTATAATATAGGTGAGGATGGAGAGCTGAGAGACATGTCAGGGAATCTGAAGTTTCTGTTGGAAGCAAGTATTGAAACATGGGCTAGACGGTAGCTGTGACTAGAGGAGGGTCAAAGGAAGATGTTTGGGTGCTGTGACCATGATTGGAATTGCAGGATCATTAACCTGTCATTAAATTAACACACCACACCTGTAGAAATTTACCAACGTTACAGAATGTTTCCATAAGAAGCACTGTCTCAAATTGTGCATTAATGAGCCGCAAATTAGTGAGTTCTTGAGAAAGTTTTCATTCATGTTTCTGACTCAGCACACACTGATTAAGTTTGTCCTCTCTGATAGGCTCCAGGGTTATAGGTAAACAGGATCTAGAAGACCATAGAATTTTCTAAGGGAAGGCAGCTACTGAAGTAGCACTCATAGTTTAGCATGTTAATATGGGTGTTAAATTCTGCCTCAGGACCCTGAGAGACCTAATCTGATTTTAAGGTTCTGAGACAAGGCTATTTCCGCAATTTCTGAGTATACACTGACTATAGCATAGATTCTCCAGAGGTAAAGAGTGTATACATCTTTATGAGATTCATCATGGTACCAGTAGTATGCTTGGAGCTTTGAGAAGAGAGAATGGTGGCAGCCAGCAATGAGACTTTGTGTTAGTTTGTTAAAACCCTAGTAAATTGGATTAGTAAGACTAGGGTGATGCTCACATGAAAGTATGGTGTTGTGTGATGATTTACTCTTTCAGCTTTTTGAGGGGCCTACTACTCAGCTCCCAAATAAATCACACACAGAGGTTTATTCTTAGTTATGAATGCCCAGCCTTAGCTTGACTTGTTTCTTGACAGCTTTTCTTAAATTATTCCATCTACCTTTTGACTCTGGACTTTTATCGTTCTCTCTCTTTTTTTTTTTGTATACCTTTCTTTACTTCTTTTTCCATGGCTTTCTGGGGTAGCTGGCTCCTGGTGTCTTCCTCCCCTTGTTTTCTTGCTTCTCCTCTTCCTTGGTTCTCCTTTTATTTATTCTCTGCCTTCCAACCTCACCTATCCTTGCTCCTGCCTTGTGATTGGCTGTTCAGCTCTTTATTAGCCATAAGGTGTTTTAGACAGGCAAAGAATCACAGCTTCATATAGTTAAACAAATGCAGCATAAACAAAAGCAACACACCTTAAAATAATATTTCCCAACAGTATGGGGCAGTTTATCTCTTATCATAAAAGAGGCTCTGAGGCACTTCCTGATCCATTTAGTTTCCTTGGGCTTCTGGGAGCTGTGGGTGATCAGGAAGCTAAAGATTTCTGGAGACTTCTTAAGAATATCTGAATTCTTTCTCTTCCTAGCCAGTGGAGATTATTTTCTGGCTGCTAGCAGGTGAGCTGCAAGATGTATTTGAATCACTTATTGCTTGACTAAAATTTCACAAGTTTTTTGTTTATAGACTTCACATCCAGTCAGGCTACAGTGTAAGATCAAAGCTTTAAAGAGAGCTGGGGTTATATAGTGAGACCCTGTTTCCTAACACCAAAGGAGGGGCAGGTGAGATGCTCCATGAATAGAGAAGCTAAACAAGTCTAGTGGGCTGAGTTCGATCCCTAGACCTACACGAAGGAGAAAATGACTTCCATAATTGTGTTTTGACACTTCTACATGCATGCTATGGCAATTTGCACACTCTTGCACTTTCTCTTTTTTGTTCTCTGGCTTTCTCTCACACAGTATTAAGTAAGTAAATAAATAAATACTAAAAGAGAATTTGAGAGAGCTATGGGTAAATAAAACAAATAGACTGAGAAATAATGACTAACTTCCTGCCCCCCATTTTTTGCTTTTCTAGGCATGTGAGCAGGGTATTGCCATCAGCATTGTATAAGTGACTAGAGATTTATGGATGAGCTGCTTCAGTCATATGAGAGGAGCCCTTAAAAATATGGCAATTTTAGGATCTTGTTTTTGCTAACATTCTAGGCCTGGGGCAAGCTAAGGGAAGTCTTACTTTTAGAAAATTCTCCAAATGGTTTGGCATATTCTTCTCTGCTTTTTCACTTTTACTTTGGAAAGGAATTCCTTATTTTCCTACCTTTAGAACTGAGAGCTTAAGAGCAGCTGTTTCTCTGTTGTGGCAGCTGCCCAGTGTATTTCAGATCAGTGAGCAGCGTCTTTGGCCCTGAATCCCAGCATTGTTCTATCACTGTGTTTTGGTTTTTTTTTCATTTACTGTGATAAAATACTCTAACAAAAACAACTTAAGAAGAAGGGCTTATTTAGCTCATAGTCCAGGTCCATTGTGTCAGGGAAGTTGGAAGCTATAAGGGGCTGGCCACATCTCACCCATACTCAGGACCCAACCATGAATTCATGCAGGCTTGTATTTTTTTCCTCCTTTACATCAGTCCAGAATTGTGCCCATGAATGGAACGTCCTGCGCCAAGGTGGGTCTTCCCACCTCAGTTAACCCATTTAGAAAATACCTTGTTAGGTGGCAGTGATTCCAGCACCTTGGAGGCAGAAGCAGGTAGATCTCTAGTGAGTTCAAGGCCAACTTCATCTACATAGTAAGTTTCAGGATAGCCAGGGCTACATAGTAAAACCCTGCCTAACAAATAAAGAAATAAAGACCCTTATAGGCGTGCCCATAGATCACCCTAATCTAGACAGTTCTTGAGATTCCTTTCCTAGATTTTGTCAAGTTGACAATTAACACAAACCATCATACTGTGACAGTCAAAAACATCTCCAGGCTTGCCACTATCGTTTTGACCTCCAGGAGAGAATGACTTTTAATTTTTTTTAAATTTAATTAATTTTTTGCCCGTGGCCATCCATATGCCATGGTATGTAGGTGGAAGGTCAGAGACCAACTTGTGGGAGTCTGTCCTCTCCTTCCACCATGTGGGTTTCTGGGATCAAATTCAGATCATCGGGCTTAGTAACAAGATCTGTTATGCACTGAGTTATTTTGCCAGCCTCAAAACCTGTTGAGAATGAAAGTTTCCCCTCTTTGTGGCTACTTTGTTTTCCTGTACTTCCTGTCTTCTTGTCTTTGGACTAAGGAAAGGGCATTCTTGTATTCATTTATTAGTTATACCTCATCTTTATTGAGTTTGCAGTAGGCTTATAGTTTTGTTTCATTTCTCAAGGCTGTCACCACGCACCTGTTTTACATTTCTCATTGACAGACTGCCAACTGTGAAGTCAGGGACATTTAATAAATGTTTACTTTTAATAAATAGGTCTGCCTCAGTAATCGTTTTGCCATAGGGATAGTTTAGGATTTTACTTACTTCATCTCTTAATCTTCATAACCCTCATAATCCCCATTTTACTGTGGAGAAACAGAGACAAGGACCAGCCAGTCCAGCCAACCAACTCCAGAACACACATTTTCACTGTGGGTCATATATTCCCCAATTCACTCTGAACTGGGTCTTGATTTGTCAAAAGTGTCAAAGCTCATTAGTTTTCACGTGTGTTTATTTTACAATATCCTTGTATTCCCTTCGTAACTGATGCTTCCTGTGTATTTCAGATTTTAAAGAACGTGGAGTCTTCTAGAAATGTTCAGCCACATTTCCTAGAATTTTTGCTCTCCCTTGGCTGGTCAGTAGATGTGGGCAGGCATCCTGGTTGGACAGGACACGTGTCCACCAGTTGGTCAATTAATAGCTGCAATGATGGTGAAGGGTCTGAACAAGGTAAAGCTCATAAATAGCTGTTGTTTCTTGTTTGTTCCTCCCTCCCATTTCCCATGAATCCTTTAGCATTTTAAACAGTTTATATCATGGAAAAGTCTCCTTTCCTCAGTTCTAGTCTTCTTAGGGTCACGTTTAGTTTGTATATTCTCTTTTTTTAAAGTTATCTGTTTTGTGTAGGAGGGTTGGGTAAAGAGGGTACAAATGTACCTATGGATGTCGGAGGACATCCTGAGGGAGTCTGCTCACTCCCACTGTTGTGTGAGTTGCAGGTATGAACTCAGGTCAGTTGTAGGCAAGAACCATAACCTTCAGAGCCATCTTGCTACCCTAATTTGTCTAGTTTTATAGGTATTTCCTTTGTGTAGGGTAAACTAATACAAAATTAATTAACTACTTACTATTTACTGTGCTGATGTGTTTCTTTTTATATGTAAAGAAACAAATACAACTTCTTATATTTAATAAGTCTAAAATGTATCTAATAAATAATAGTTTCTTAACAAATGACTGTTTTTTCTACTAACAAGATTTTTTTTTTTTTTTTTTTTTTTTTTTTTTTAGAGGGAGAGAGACACTCCCTGTGTATATACCAGGCTATCCTAAAACTCACAGAGGTCAGCCTGTGCCTCACTGTCCTGGGAAAAAGAATGTTTGATAGACTTTTACTCACTAAACCAATCTTATTGGCCCTGGCTTAAACTTTGAAGATCATTTATTTCTCCATGGGACCAAGAAATTCCATATTGTTTGAGTGTTTTATGTAATTATCAGCACAAAAGCACTCATTTTATTTGTAATTTTCCTTTAGATCTGTTCTCTGAATTTTTTTTCTTAATTCCTACTTGTCTTCTATTACGCTAAAGAAAGGCAGTATCAGACTTTACATACAACGTAGCCTGGAAAGGAGAATAACTGAGCTGGAGTCTTTTTTCTCCCTAAGCCCGACTCGATAGAGAAATTGTGTTTAGAGTCTGTTCCAGAGTAGGGTCAGGCAGAGTAGCTGCTGGTGCAATAACCAGAGCAGATGCAGAGTGCTCCCGAGAGTCTCAATTGTGGCCTGGACCTAGTTTTGTAAGTAGAATGTTATTGGAACTTAACCATACTCCCATTTGTGAGCTGTACATGATTGCTCTGGTCCTACAGTGACAGGATGGTTGTAGCAGAGACATATTCCCTGCATCAAATATTCTCTGTCTGGTCCTTTGCAGAAAATAGATGTCAACCTCTGCTCTAAACTTCTTGCTTACCACATCTTCACCAGCGTTAAGTATCCTAATATGTTAGGTGAAATCTTAGTTTTGTGATTGGAAAAGTAAGCATGTTTTCATATATTCCTTTCCTGAAATCTGTGCCATCTTCCTGTGAAGGTCCTGACACTATGTCATATTGATTATTATATATTCATTGTAACTAAGACTTAGACTAGTTCAGACTGTTGGGACTCATTTTGGTGTAGAGCAGATACTTCTAAACTCCCTGTGTGTTTTTACATCACTGATTACCAGAGGAGAGAAAGCAGAAGCAGAGCTGAGGAGCAGTAGAGTGTAATTTCACAAACTAGAAAATTATTACATGAAGTTATTATAAGGACACTTAACCAATACTCATGATGTTTTGTTCTTCTCACCTACAAATTAATTCTCTTTGGGACTGCCATTGCTTTATAAAGTGACTGGAATGCATGAACAGGAGGTGAAGGTGCCCAACTTTAACTTTACTGATACATTGTTCCTTAATCCCAGATGAAGTAACTTCCTCTGAAGATGCTGGGGCTAGCATTTTCAGTGGGCAGAAGAAGGTGCTGTATTATGCTGATGCCCTGACGGAAATAGCTTTTGTGGTTCCTTCTCCTGTGGAGTCCTTAAGTAAGAACATGTTTTTGCATAGTGCTATTTTAAGATCTGTTTGTATATTCACTATTTGGTGTGTTATGCATTGGAGGAGATTTTTGAAGTCATCAAAATGAAGGCATTCTTTAGCTTCTAAGCAAGGATGTTATAACTAGATTATACACAAGTATGAGAGCTATCATCTCATAACATTCTCTAGTGTGTTAGTTACTTTTCTGGTACGATGACCAATATCTGACAGAAATAACATAAGAACCAGACTGAAACATTCAGGCTATCATGATGGAAAAGACATGGTGGAGTGGCTTAGTCCATGGCAGTGGAAACATGGACAACTTCTTACATTATGGCATACTAGGAAGCAGGGACCAGGGCCCAAACCAGCAGCCAGACTATAACCTCAAAAACCCCCTTCCCAATCACCTACTTCTGCTGGCTGAGTACCACTTCCTAAAGGTTCTGCAGTCTCCCAAGACAGCACCAATAACTGGAAAGGAAAGGACTTAAAATAGGAACCTACAAGCAATATTTCAGATTCTACTTCACTACTCTGTCTCTAGCTTGATGCACAATGCTTCAGTCCAGCTCTTAAGAGTTGCCACAATGTAACATGAAAGGCTGGCTTATTTGGGTTTTCTGCCCTGCCCAGTTCCCCCAGCTGTTTAGTCCCAGAGAAAAATCAACCACACAGAGGACTCTATAAGTTATAATGCTGATTGGCCCATTAGGTCAGGCTACTTATTAACTAACTCTTACATCTTGATTAACTCATTTTATCTGATCTATTTTTAGCCATGTGGCTCAGTACCTTTTTCAGTGGGGCAGCTCACATCCCACTGCTTCGGTGGCCTGGGCAGGAATGGGAAGAATCAACTTCCTCCTCTCCAGAATTCTCCTGCTCTCCTTGCATCATTTCCACTTCCTGTCTAGTTTTCCCGCCTACATCTCCTGCCTGGCCAATCAGCGTTTATTTAAAACATGATTGACAGAATACAGACAATTCTCCCACACCACCACAATACTAACAGTTTCCACACCATTAAAAATTCCATGTCTCTTCTCAGACCCTTGGTAGCTCTCAGCTGCAAGCCCTTGTTAAATAAAAAATTACATATGTCTGATATAGAGTGACACAGAGTAAAACATTCCTTTCCTAAACTAGGGAGTAAGAAAATAGCCAAGAAAGATGGGGCTGAAGCAGGACCTAATCCCAAAAGTCTAAATACTAAATCATGTAACTATGTGTCTGGCAGTTTGAGAACATTGTTATGCTGTATGAACTCATAAGACTTGACCATCCCTGCCCCTATGTCCTTGGCAGTTGTAGAACATTGTCAAGTCCCTCTTAGTCTGACTATTCCACCTGTAACTTTTCTTGACAAAACCTCCCTTGTGCCTGACATCCTGTAATCTCCGTTGTAACTTTGGTCACAGCCTGCTTTAGAGCTTCTTGCAGGGTTTCTTACCCCATGCTACACTGCCTGGCCTCACAGGCACATCTCAAAGACGGGATAAAACCTCCATAACTCCACAAATCTTTTGAGACAGCATCTCTCTGTAGCTTAGGAGCCTTCCATCTTATTCCAGCGGTTGAGGCCTAGCTGTCTTATGAGTTAAGTACCTGTCTGGTTATTTTGGTCGAACAGCCTGCACCAGCCAGTCTTCCCAGACCTAGAGCCTTCTTCACTCACACGGTGGCTTCCTACAATTGGTTCTTAGCCTACAATCATGATATATGCCTAATACCACTTGCCATTTGTGCTGTTACTCAGCTTCTGGTGATACTCATATTCCAGGACAAGAAAGAAGGCTCTGATTTGAAGTGTTTATTGCTCTTTGAGATGATCTGGGTTTGATTTCCTGTACCTATGTGGTAGCCTACAACCATCTGTAACTCCAGTTCCAGGGAATCCAATGCCCTCTTCTGACTTCCTTGGACACCAAGCATATATGTAGTACATATACATATCTGCAGGCAAAACATCTGTTTGCATAAAATAAAATATCTCTATTTTCCTGGGTTTTTTGTTCATTTCTTTTGTTTTTTTACTACCACCAGATTGTACTTTAACTTCAGACTAGGTCCTTGGTAGCTTTCAGGTGTCTCAGTGTCTACTTAGGATGATACTTTTGATTGATATATAAATGATTCAGAGAATAACAGATAGCTTTGATTTTATAATTTTCTTGTCTTAGTTATATCCTGTAGAACAGGAGATGACAAACTATAGTGCATAAACAAGATTTAGCCAAGAATGGGCTTTATGTGGTTATTAAAGATTAAAATGTTTCTTTTATGTGTATGAATGTTTTACTTGCGTGTATTATGTGCACTTCATGCTTGTCTTTTGTACTCATGACAGCTAGAAAAGGGCAGGGAGCCCCTGGAACTGGAGTTACAGATGGTTGTAAGTACCTTGTAGGTCCTGGGAACCAAACCCCATTCTTCTGCAAGGGTAGCCATTGCTTTTAACTGCTGAGCTGTCTCTTCAGTCCCAAGTTTTACCTTTTTTCAAGTATTATAAGTAAAGTCCAAAGAAGAGTGTGCTGCAAAGGCTTCTATGATCAGCAAACCCTACTCTAAGGTCACCTGCTCCTTCATAGAATGTCTGCCAAGACTTGCTGTGGAAGCAGTGCTTGGTCTTCAGTTACTCAGGGTACTTAGATTAGACAGTTAACAGGGTACTAGTTAACATAATTAAATTTCTGCCCAAGAGAAGTAGCAAATATAATTTTTTTCTTGTCTTGCAGCCGATTCTTTGGAAAGTAATACCTCAGACCAAGATAGTGACTCAAATATGGATCTTATGCCTGGAATTCTGAAGCAGCCACCCCTGACACTTGAGCTGGTCCCCAATCACACAGACAATCTTAATTCCTCACAGAGGGTAAGTTGTTTTATTGATTCACCCACCCCAAATTTTGTGGTAAAGTGGCAGTAATTATAGAACCAATCTGAAAGTTTCTCAATTTTTGTAATGTAGAAGGTATAGCAAGACTATTGATTCATTAACTGAAATATTTTAAAATGAATTCTTGAATTTTTCATTTTTCTAATCTATAATAAATAGTTGGCCCTACATTTTCCTTGTTTTTGACATTCTGCTTCAATGGTCAGTTCTCTCACTCACTCCTGTGTAAGCTGAGGCTTTCGGTATCCACTAAGCATTGCAGCAGGAGCTGTGTGTAGCTTTTGTACTCACGATCCAGCTAAGAACTGACTGCAAAGCCATAGCATTTGCAGACTCTAAGAACTGCAGTTCTCCTTTGTCTGTTGCTTTCCTTTCAACCATTTTATGACCCATGTGCAACTATAGTCTAAAAATATTTAAAGGAAAATTTCAGAAATAAGCAATTTGTAAGTTTAAAATAATGTAGTATTCCAAATAACTTGGTGAAATCTTGCAAAATCCTGTTTCTTCCAATCTAAGATGCTAATCATTCTTTGTTCAGCATCTGTATGCTTTCCCACCTCTGCCCTCACTTTAGCTTTGGTTTGGTGTCATGGAATGTAATACTGCAATGCTAATGTTAAAGTTAACAATGCCTAGCATTTTGTCACAGTGTTTTACTGTGGCTCATGTGGGCGTCGCATCACCTTGGTATCATCGCAGGAAGAGGAATGATTATAGCATGGTAAGCTTTCATGAAGGAAAGAGAGACCAAATTCACATAGGCTTTTATTGAAATATACTTTATTTGTTCTGTTTTATTGCTGTTGTTACATTTACTTCAAGGGTGTTTCTCTCTCCTCTGTGTGTGTGTGTGTGTGTGTGTGTGTGTGTGTGTGTAGTTGTACACTAGAAAAGAATATGTATAGGATTGGGTAGTAACTGTGGTTTCAAGAACCCATAGAGAGTCTTTGAATGTATCCCCATGGATAAAGGTGGGGTGGTGGCTACTGTTTATATGACACACAACTGCTACTGCATATGAAAACCTTTTGCTTTTATACTTACCAGCCGATTTTATTTTTTTATCTGTGTTTACCCCCTAATCTTTATTTTTTTGAAAGTAATTTTATTAAGTTATAAAAGTTTCCATTTACCCCCCTAATCTTTATTGAAAAATGACTTAAGTGGTAACAAAAATACACAATCAGGCTGATTGATTTCAAACAAATAATTTAAAAGATGAAGTGTAAATCTGACCAAAGTCATTCCTGAATATAAATTCAGGAATAAATAGAATTTTAGTTTGGTTCATTCCAAAGTGAAAATTATTACTCCCCCACTCCTCTGCCCCCAGTACTGGGGTTAAGCTTAAAGACTCTCACATGCTGGGGGCTGGAGAGATGGCTCAGCGGTTAAGAGCATAGCCTGCTCTTCCAAAGGTCCTGAGTTCAATTCCCAGCAACCACATGGTGGCTTACAGAATATTGTATGCATAATAAATAAATAAATATTTTGAAAAAGACTCTCACATGCTAGCCAGATGTTCTCCCATTAAGCTATATTCTCAGTCTTATTTTTATTTTGAGACAGGATCTACTAAGTTGCCCCAGATGACCGGGAACATATTGTGTAGCCCAGGCAAGCCTTAAACTTCTTCTGCCACAGCTGCATCACTAGGTATAACTATGAAGATTGTTTTTAGCATAGATACATGCTTAAGAAAGGTCTCCACTATTAAAATTATTTAGTAAAAATATCAAGTTATATGACTCCTAATAATAGACTGATTGTAAACTTCAAGAGGTTAAGAGGCCCCATAGAATACAGTTTGAAAGGAATAGAGAATACAGACATTCAGTGGCTGCTTGCCCTAACCCTCTTAAAGCATCTTGCTTTTTATCATATATTCTTTTCAGATTAGAAAATAAACCAAAAAACCTGTTTAACACTTGCCAGTGAGGAGACAGTCTCAGCACCCTGAACAGAAGTGAGCCTCTTTAACATAATAAAGCACACTGACTAGACAACAGCTAGCATCCTGTTTGCAGATGGAGACCTCTTTCTCCTGCTTCTTGGTGGAAAAGTAGAAATCTAACACAGAGAAGTAAGACAAAATGCATAAAAATCAGAAAGCAAAGAGTAAAACTGTTATTTGCCGATGGCTTGACCATGTGCAGGAAACCTTATGGAATCTCCACTGGAATCTAAGTGAGTTTAGCAGGACTGCAGGAAAGAATGCCATTGTGTTGACCAAGGTTTGAAGATGACACCCGGTGATCCTTGCTCTGTGTCTTTCTCACCTGTTATGATAAAAAAAAAAACAAAACCTGTGAATATGATATGTACCCTGTTGAGAAAAATCTTCTCCGCTGGCACACAGAAATCCAATCAAAATAGATTAAACCAAATTAAAATGTCCATATTTTTAATAAATGCAGCACTCTTGGATGTCTGAGAGCATGGCAGGGAGACAGAAAACCAGGGAACACATGCAAAACCCGGGACCACTTGTTCCTCCTCTGGGCGCCCACTTAAATACCCTGTGGGAATGATCTTGACCCTCCTCTGGGGAGGGGTCAGGACCTGGCATGCTGGGATTTGTAGTCCAGATATACGCAACTCCCAGGCTGGGGGCTGGGATGGATACTAGGGGTTGGGGTGACACTCCCAACTTAACATCACATTCTGTCATTCCTGCCATGCTCTTGGCCACCCGAGAGTGCTGTATTTACTGAAACATGGGCATTTTAATTCAGTTTAATTTGGCCTGATTGGATTTCGGTGCACCGGCAGAGAGAATTTTTCTTAACATACCCAATGATTGTGTATGATTTATGGCAAAGGGAGTTTGGGGATGTAATTAAGATTACTTTAAGGAGTCATAAAGTAGGTGATCTACAGAAACCTGACCTAAACAGAGAAGACATGTCAGTCTTGGGCTACAGCTCAGAGGTAAAGATAGTAGCTTATTAAAAACTACTCTGCTATGAGAGTAGTTTCTGGATATGCTTGGATTTGTTTGAGAGAAATCTTTATTTTCTGTGATACCAGATAGAAATAAGAATCTGGGGGCTTGGGCTGGAGGAGAGATGGCTCAGGGGTTAAGAGCACTGGCTGCTCTTCCGAAGGTCCTGAGTTCAATTCCCAGCAACCACATGGTGGCTCACAGCCATCTGTAATGAGGTCTGGTGCCCTCTTCTGGTCTTCAGGCATACACACAGACAGAATATTGTATACTTAATAAATTAAAAAAATAAAAACCATTTATGTTTAAAAAAAAAAGAATCTGGGGGCCTGTCATGGACTCTGGTCATATGGTAATATATTTGATATACCTGTTTCTATCCTAATAAAGCAGTTTTAGTTTTAAAATTGAATTTAACTATGGAATTCGTGCTCCTGAACATAGGAACTCTGTTGATGTTATTAGCACAAACATAGTTTTATATGTGTCATGCGCGTGGTATGGTTTAGAGTGCCAGTGTGCTAAAGGGCATTCACATAGTCTGTTAACCTTGCAAAGAAACTTCAAGCTGACTTGGTGAGCCAGGCATCGTGAAACATGCCTGTAATTCGTGTGTTCAAGTGGTAGAAGCAGAAGAATCAGGACTTAGGGCCAACCTTAGCTACATGTAAGTCTGAGGCCATGGTGGGTTACGTGAGACCTGTGTCAAAAGTAGATAAAAGTGATGGGCCAGTTACTGTCATACTCTATACCTTCTCAGCTGTCTCCTCTCTACAGGTTTTCCTCTTTCGGTGTTGTGTGTCATTTTAATAGGCTAGCTCTATCCTGCTCTTTTCTTTTCCTGTTTAAAATATTTCTCTTTTCTGTACTCTATTCTTTTCTTTAAGCTTTTCCCCCAAAGAATGTTGACTAGCCATCTTGACAGGATCTCTGGGAATGTCCAAAGTGTTTTGATTGAATTCCATTTTTGTTGTTTTTAAGACTTATTTTATTTTTTGTAAATGAGTATTTTGCTTGTTTGTATGTATGTGCACCATGTGCATGTCTGGTGCCCAAGGAGCCCTGAAGAAAGTGTCGAGACTCTGGAATTGGCATTACAGATGGTTGTGAGATACATGTAGGTGGTAGGAATCAAATCCAGATCCTCTGCAAGAGCATTAAGTGCCAACGAGCCAAACATCTCTACAGCCTCTTGGTTGTATTTTCAATAACAAACAAAAACCCCAGCAACAGGTAGCATTCTAATTCCAAATGAGTGCTGGGCTTGTGCTTGATCACCAGTCAAGCAGAGGAAAACCACATCTCCTGTCTCTAGTCTCCCCTGAAAACACTTCCTCAGAAAGAATAGCAATGCTTTCTAAAAGATAAAACTAAAAATAAATTCAACCAGTAACTTAAACACAGATGTGCAAGTTCCAGTACAAAAACATAAGTAACGTGGAAAACCAACACAATATAACGTCTAAATACCACTAATCCAAACTGGGCAGTGGTGGCTCAGACCTTTAATCCAAGCATTCAGGTGGCAGAGGCAGGTGGATCTGTGAATTTGAGGCCAGCCTGGTCTCCAGATTGAATTCCAGGAGAGCGATGACTACACAGAGAAACCCTGTCTTGAGGGTAAAAGAGAAAAAGAAAAATCACTAATCCATGCTGGTCAAGGTGGCACATACCTTTAATCCCAGCACTGGTAAGCAGATCTCTATCACTTCAAGGCCAAACAGGGTACAGTAAGACTTTTGTCATGAAAAGAAGAAAAAAAAATCACTGATCCCTCAGTAATAGCCGACAGTAAAAGAGAATCACATGAAATCCTAAAGAACTCAAAGAATGACTAAGTATATTTAAAAATGGGCTAGATGTGGTGGTGCATCCCTTTAATCCCAGCACTTGGGAGGCAGGGGAGGCAGATCTCTGTGGGTTTATGGCCTGCCAGGGCTAAAATGAGACCCTGTCTCAGGGGTGGGGGGTGAATTAAAGAAGACACAAATTCCTGAATGAAGTCTAAGAAAAACAAAACAAAACAAACAAAAAAGCTCAGTTGACTGAATGAGAAAGCTAATAGAGGAGCCTGTGGATTGGCACTGGTAAGACTACTTGTCACCACACCTGACAACCTGAGTTTGATCTCTGTGACTTACATGGTGTGGGAAGAGAACTAACATTCACAAGCTGTCCTCTGACCTCAACATACATGCTGTACCATGGTCATAAAAAATAAATGTTTTTAATTGACACAGTCAATTCAGGTTATGAAAGAGAATTCAATAAAGAGAAATACTAAAAAAAACCCATTGAAATACTGGAAATGAAAACCACAGTAAGATGAATAGAAAGCTCATGAAAAGCATTATGAACAGAAGTGCTCAAAGAGAACATCAGAGTTTGAAAACAAGATAGAGAAATTGGGACACTGAACATTGGCAAAGATTAAATTAATAAGAAAATAATTGCAGTACTTTGAAGATGTATGTGATACCATGAAAAGGCCAGATTTAATAAGTATCATGGGCAGAGAGAACAAGAATTTCATTCTAAAGACATAGAAACCATTTCAGTACAATCATAACGTTTCCCAAAACTAGAGAAAGAGATGCTAGTCCAGATACAGGAAGCATGTAGAATAGGAGAGTAGACTAGAAAATGAACCTAGTCTACTATGAACCTATGTGATATGAATCCCATATCACAGTGTGATTACATCACTAAATATACAGAACAGATGAAACGAACTGGGCTGGGGAGGTGGCTCAGTGGGCAAAGTGGTGGCAGGAGTGCTGAGTACCATCAGGTCTGTGTTTAAAAAATACATTCACAAGGATATCAGAGCGACCAAACTCTTAGTTAAGCAAGAGAGAGATAGAAAACACCATTCTAAGGCCAACAAAATGAGAGGGATTAATACTGTCCTCTTAATAATACTTTTTAATAGTATGGTCTCATTTCTCCAGTCAAAACACAGACAACAGTTTGAATTTTAAAGAGGGATTTGTTGCCACCAAGAAACACACCACAAAAAACACAACCATAAAAAACTAACTTCCTTAAGATTAAAGGATGGAGAAAGGTAGTCCACTAAAATGGAACAAACAAACAAGCCTTTGTTTTCCTAAATCTGATAAAAGTATACTTGAAACCAAAACTAGTCAGAAGAGTTCCTCCATACTCTTCAAAGGAACAGTCCATTAAAGGGACATTCTAATTCTAAAACATACATTGAAAATGAGTGCACACAGTTTCATAAAGCAAGTACTACTAAATGTAAATTCACACATTAACCTTATCATAGTAAAGTATCCAATATTCATCATTTGGACATGTTATCCCAACAAAAAGTAAATAGAAGAACAAATCATCCATTAGGTTATACTTTAACAAGTGTAAAAATACTAATGGCAGACAAAATGCTTGACTAATGAAAAAGTCACTAAAGAAATTAGGAAATACAAAAATCTCTAGTATCAAAAATGGAAACACAAATACCAAAATGTGGGGTACAATGAAAGCAAGCCTAAGAGGAATATTATAGCTGTAAGTGCCCACACATATAAGAAATCAAATAAATTTCAGATAAACAGTTCACCTTAAGATTTTGGAAAAATAAGAAAAGACCAAACCTACAATCACTAGACAGAAAAAAAATTAAGATCAGGGCAAAAATTGGTGAAATGGAATCAGAAAAACAAAGAATCACTGCAGCAAAGAGTTGGTTCTTCCAGAAGATGGACAAAGCTTCATTCAGCCAAGCTGATGGAAAGAGAGAAAGGCAGGTGTTGTGGTGCACGCCTTTAATCCCAGCAACTGGGGAAGCAAAAGCAAGTGGGTCTCTGAGTTTGAGGCCAGCCTAGTCTACAAAGTGAGTTCAAGGACTGCTAGGGCTGTTACATAGAGAAACCTTATCTGGAAAAACAAAAAGAAGAAAGAAGAGAAATCATAAATGACTAAAACTAGAAACCTAAGTGAAGTAACTGGTTCTTACAGATAACAGTGAAATTCAGAAAATCATCAGGACAAGGCTTAAAAACATGTATTACACAGAAAACCTAAAAAGCATGGACACTTTTTAGGTACATAGGGCATACCAAAATTAAATCAAGGTGAGGTCACTTTAACAGATTTATAACAAGCAACGTTGTTAAAGGACTTAAAAAGAAAATCTTTCCTAAAAGAGAGCCATCCTGGATTAGCTTTGCTGCAAAATCTGCTGACTTGTAAAGAACTAACACAGTGTTTCTCAGGCTGTTAACAACAGGAAGCACAGAATACTCCAGAACTGGTTTCTTTTCTGATGCCAGAACAAGATACAGACATACAGACACAACTAAAGGACGATAGACCAAGCTACCTAGCTGCAAAAAAATCTCAACAAAATATTTGCATTCCCAAATCAAGATTGCATTGAAAAGATCATTGGCTTTGATCAAGTTATCTTTATTCTAGAGATTTAGCTGTAGTTGTACATACAAAAATCAATAAATGTAATAATACGCTATGTAAACATTTTCTAAAGGGTAGAAATCAGATGATCATCTCCATAGATTCAGAAAAGCCTTATGACAAGATCTGAACCCCTTCATTATGAAGAGATGGCTCAGTGATTAAAAGCAACTGCTGCTCTTGCCGAGGACTGACTTTGTTTTCAGCATCCATGTTGGGTGCTATCGCCACAGTTCCAGGGAATCCAGTGCCCTCTGCTGTTGTCCTTGGGCACCCACACACAGACACACAGATACATAAATAAACCTTTAAAAAGAAAACAGATGCATCTAAGAGAATTAAACCAGCCTCAGAAAAATAGATGTTCAATTTTGTGAATTAGATTTTGTATAGTCACGTAAAATTATGTACGGATATATAAAAAGAAAGTAGATATGAAATTGTGTAGTGCAACAAAAGAAATAGAAGTGGGGAGAAAAATGGAAGATGGGAGGAATGAAGGCTGATGATGTGTGGTCAACACAAAAATATGTCTACAAAATTTTGAAGTAAAATTTCAAAAGTACTGATACATGATGAATACATAACAAAGATGTTTATTGTAGTAATGCTTGAGCATATATTTGAAAGTAAAAGATCCCACTATATACTATAGAACATCATGCATAATAATAAATGCACCTTAATATATTGACACATAACCAAAAGTAGTTCATTAAAAATAAGCCAGTTGAGTGGCAGAAAAGGCAAATGTGTGCATGAGCTTGCCACAGAGACCAGTGAACTCTTGTCTTTTGCAGACAATATGAGGAAAATCAGGTATAGATTGCTACTGGAACATTTCATCTCAGAACTAGAAATAACTTTCTGATGTTGCATTTTAGAGACTATAACATCACCAGACAAAACAGTTGTATTTCTTTACCTGGGAAACATAAAGCTTTCTGGCCACAACAGAGGTTGATTCAGTCCTTTTAAACCTTTGTTAAAACATAACGTGCAAATTTTATTGCTTTTTGTGCAAATTGTAATTGTTCAGTATTGCTTTGATATTTAAAAGTTATATCATGCTGGACAGTGGTGACACACACCTTTAATCCCAGCACGAGAGAGGCAGAGGCAGGCAGATCTATGTGAGTTCGAGGCCAGCGTGGTCTACAAGAGCTAGTTCCAGGGCTACACACAGAAACCCTGTCTTGGAAAACAAAACAAAAAATGTCTTTCTCCTTTCCTGTCATATAGCTTAGTCCCAGTTCCAGAATGAAGAAGCTGCCTCAAGGTCGCCCCGTGCCTCCCCTTGGACCTGAGACAAGAGTGTCTGTAGTCTGGGTGGAACGCTACGATGATATAGGTACTGTATGAGGAAAAAGGTTTTCTTTAAGAACGATTAAGTTGCCAGTGACTTACCAAATGTCTGAAAAGGGTGGGTACAGAGACTTGCAGTTCATAAACCTGGGTTTGTATTCCAGCCTCTCTACCTATTTCAAGAAACCTGTTAATTGGGCATACTTGTGACCCTTCTTTTCTAGTTATGAATATTTGATAGATTAGTAGATACAAAGTCATTAACTGTTTTGTTTGTTTCCTAGTTAGTGTTCCCAGCCTTCCCAGGAGCTCTGGGCCATCTTTCCATGTGCTTTATATAATTGCTTCCTTTGTCCTTAAAAGTTCTGCCATGGATAAGTTTCTTAGGATTTTTGTGTGACTTAGGAGCATCAGAAATGCGTGCTTAGCTTAGCACCCTGTCCAGCTCAGGGTTTATAGGAAAGTGTCATTCTGCTTCTAACCACGCCCTCACAGCCACAGGTCATATTCTCTAGAAGCACTTTGCTTTCGGTGCACTTGGCCAAACATTGTGAAAGACAGCAGTTTTTATGTGGGAAGTCATTAGGATTCCACACTGTGGTGCAGCACAGACCTGTGAAGAGGTTAGGAATGAATTGGGGAAAATCAGGCAGTGATAACTGTAACGTTGTTGTTTTCTAGAAAACTTCCCCCTGTCAGATCTGATGGCAGAGATCAGCACTGGTGTGGAAACTACTGCCAACAGTAGCACGTCTCTGAGGTAGTGTCCTCTTCTTTGCTTGAGTTTATCAGCATGTCTGTTGTATCTGTTGGTTACGCTTAATAAAAGAATAAAGAATTGTAATCAAGCAGTGGTTAAAGGCAAATAAGAATCAGGACCTGGAGAGATGGCTTGGTGGGTAAGAACACTTGTTCTTGCAGAAGATCCAAATTTAAAATAAAATAAAGTTTTTAAAGAGTCAAAGAAAGGGCTGGCAAGATGGCATTTATGTGGCCCCTTTTCCCATGTTTAAGTATGTGATAGACTAGTAAATACAGCTGTAAGCTATCCATTGGTTTCCCAGTCTTCCCAGGAGCTCTGAAGAGGGGAAAAGCCAGCATGTGAAATGCTCAGAAAAAAACAAAATTAAAAACTTACCTTATTGAAATACAATTGTTATGCAAAAAGTGGTACATATTTGGCATGTTCAGTCTTGAGTTTGGAGGTATATTATACATATGAAACCATCACTACTATACCCTGTAAGCATACATTATCACCTCTAGAAGTCTCCTACTACCCACAGTACCTATAATTTATTATTAATTTTTTTGAGACCATTTGTTATTATTATTACTATTAACTATTTGATTTGCCCTCTTAGACTTTTAATAATGTGATACAGTATTACAGCCTTACTCAGTACAATGAGCACTTGACTTCTAGGACTTACTTGGTCTGCAGAAATGAAATTTTGTATTTTTCCACCAAAAACCTTCCTGTTTCCATATTTAAAGACATTGTCATCTCCGACTTTATTTTATGTTCTTCAGATAAATTCTATTATGTAGAAGAATCTATCTTTTTATGCCTAACTTATATGTATGTATAATTTCCATATTGGGCTTTTGCTGTTACTGATTGTACTCTGGGCTCTGTCTTGACACTGTAGCAGCCATGCTGACAGCAGGTCCCAGGCCTTGATACATGTTCTTACACCTCATAGAAAAGATTCTTGTGTCTGAACTAAAAGGACTTATCTTTTCTAAGATCTACAACTCTTGAAAAAGAAGTCCCAGTAATCTTCATCCACCCTTTAAACACTGGATTGTTCCGGATAAAAATCCAAGGAGCCACTGGAAAATTTAACATGGTCATCCCCCTTGTTGATGGGATGATAGTCAGCCGGCGAGCACTGGGTAAGTGCTTTGTGTCCTGAAGGACAGCGGTCCTGACTTTCCTTGTTTTCCTGCACCTTCAAATTTTATTTTATTCTTATTCTTTGATAATCTCATAGATGTATTTAATGAATTTTAGTCCTTTTTCACTTCACAGTACGTTGCCTCATTCCTCTTTGTTCTACTGAGGCCCTGTCAGCATTTTATGGTGTGTGTGTGTCCCACTGATAGGGCCCCATGTATGGCTGAGGATTGGATGTTATTGTAGCATAGGATGCCAGCAACTGTATCACTGTTTGCCTTCTTTAACACTTTCATAAAACACAAGTAAGGATATGGTCTTAATAGTCACTGCATGTTGAAAATGCTGCTGTTTAAGCTTTAATCTGGTAATATAAAAAGGCCTTCACTAACTGAATGAATTAACTACCTAACTAAAGAGGAAAACGGAGAACATGGGCTGTGGAAGAGCAGGCTTTGACTCTGGTCCTGAGCTAATGTCTCTCTCAGCAGTTTCGTCTTGGTGCTGTGTTTGTCTCTGAGGTGGGAAACCATGGGATTGCAGTGAAAGAGTTGCAGTGTTGAGAAAATGGGTCCTCTGAACATAGCTCACCTGACAGCTTACTGACAGTTATCTCACCTGTTTTCAAGGCTTTCTGGTGCGGCAGACTGTAATAAATATTTGTAGAAGAAAGAGACTGGAGAGTGATTCCTACAGTCCACCACATGTCCGTCGGAAACAGAAAATCACTGACATTGTCAACAAATACCGGAATAAGCAGCTGGAGCCAGAGTTTTACACAGCCCTTTTCCAGGAGGTCGGGCTCAAGAACTGCAGCTCTTAGAGCACAGCCTGTCCAGGGCAGTGGACTGCGGAAAGGGCTCTGACATCAAAGCAAGACAGTCCTGAAAAACGCAAGTGAATCACTCCCAAGAACTCACTGTTGATCACCAGAACCACGATGTGAAGCCACTGGCTCGAGGACCGCCTGCTTTCTGATGATGGACCTCGCACAGTCACACTCCTGCTGAAAAGGACAACAAGCATTTTAGCCATAAACTTTCTTTTAAAGTGACAATTTTAGTAAAATATAAGTCTTTTGAGGATAAAGGCTTTTATGCATCAGTTAAATACATGCATTGGTAGTGTCAACAGGCTTGCAAGGTAGGAGCTGAAGATAGTTTATACCTCGCTTTTTAGGAGGGTGTATTCAAAATTAAAATCAGTCTCAGAACCTTCCAGAACTTGTTAAGGCTCAAGTTGACACCGTGAAGGAGGAGGTAGCAGCTTTGTGCTCATGTTTCGATCTGTTTGTTACCTGTCATACTGACAGGTGAAACATAAAGGGTTTACTCAGATGAATCTGACATTAAAATATTTCCTGTTTTTTTCTCCATGTTTAAGCAAGTTGTCCCTCTCTCTGATGTGGAGATCTATCATATGGCCTCAGCTCCTTAGCAGACAGATGGAAGTGGAGGCACAGCTGTGTACTCTAATGGCCTGCTAGTCATGTTTGGGGTGAAAAGCTGTGAGTGAGCAGTGATGCCTTCGTTCTCCATTACCATTGAGTTTGATGTCCTGATGATAGGGTAGACATGGTTCCTTGATTAAATACCAATAATGGGAGTTCACAACAGGCTGAAAATTATTTCAGGACCAAGCAGCAAGCTGCAGTAGTTCTTGGAGGGTTCTGTTCGTGGTTCAGGAGGGAGTGTCCCACTGCCACTCACTCAGCTCTTCAGAGAGCACCTGCTTCACAGTCCACAGAATCAGTCATCTCCATAGGTGGCAGCTGCTGTTGTGTTTCCTGGCCTTAGCCAGCTGAAGGTACAAGTCCCTGCCAGGACTCTGGAATATTTCAGTCACTTGACTGTTGTTTTTCTGCAAGGGACTAAGCATAGGAGGTGGCCAGAACCAAACTGTTTTAGAAGGATTCCTGTTACAGTGTTCACTATATTCCAATTTTTATGTTCCTACTCCTTCAGTAAGATTATTTGTCTTAGAAAACAAGTGACATTTATAGTCCAAAGAGGAATAATCAGAGATTAACAGGGCTGTTCCCCTGTTGTCATTAAAATCTGCAGATCAGGGTCTACTGTTTGGTTTGAGGTTTTGCTCTTTTTCTAGGATATTAGGGGCAATGTTATACCTGTTCCTCTGTGCAGGTGCCTCCATTCTAGAAGTACGTATTCTGCTGTCCCTAAGCAAGAACCATGGGTATAGCATCCCGTAGGCTGCCACAACCCCCTTTTTTTCTCTACTCAGGTACAGACCCCTCCCTCCTTCAATCTTCCTTGTCCTTGGTGTCATCCTCTTCCTCCCCACTGTGAGTCCAGTTTCCATTCAAGGCATAGTGTTCTGTCTTTGATTTTTTTTTTTTAAAGCCAGGCAATAATCTAATGTCTTCAGGTGATACCATGGGGTAAGGAATGGTAAAAATTAGTAGTGAGGTTTTCCCTAAAAATATTCTAGTAATTCAGCAAGAAGAGGTGAAATTGAACAACTTTTAAGATCCTTCCAGACTGACACTTCATTTCTTGTTCTGTGTGAAGTGAATAAAGAATCTGTACATACATGTGCAACTTAGAACATTCCAGAGGCTACAGATAACTGATAAAGATGTACTTATTTCCTACTCTGGATATTGTTTAAATGATACCAGAAAGATGACATATGGGATTTATATGTTGGGGTGGACTTTCTGGCCCTTCCCCTTCGGTTGTCTCTAATTTCTAATTTCTTGTAATTCTGATAACTTTGGTAAGAGAACAACAATGGCAGATGTAGTTTGAGATCTGGGGTACATGGTGATTCCCCAAGAAGGGAGGGATTCACACCCCTAAGGTAGAGAAGCCCTAGTGTGTACATCCAACAGAACTTGGGATGCACCCCCTCACTGGTTCCTTCTGCACCACACACCATCTACCTACCAAAGGGTGTGGTAAGAGCCTTGGGTCTCAGAGTGTGGTTTGGAATCCTGCTCATTGAGTTCACCCTCCTGCCTGCGCTAAGATCACTTTGAACAGAATCTTGTCAGAGGAACATGCTTAGTACTTACAATAATCTTAGTAGTTCACTTGATAAATTTGCCCACACAGGCTCAGAAACTTTGAGGAAACACTGGAACCAATCTGGACTGTTGTTTAAACTGTACGGTTGCTGTACTTGGCTGCCAAGGCACTCTCAAAGAGGAAAACATTTGCTATGGGTATTTAGGCTGGCAGCCCCCTCCTGCTCACTTCTGAAACTGGGGACGGGAGTGGGGGATTGCTCCTTTGGCTGGGAGTCCAGGAGACATGGCTCTTAACCTCTTCAAACCTTGCTGCCACCTTTCCCATTTGTCTAGAGTTTCCTCTTAAGACCTCCTGGCCTTTGGCTCCTTGAAAAGAAGAGCTACAGTGGTAGAGCAGCCCTCCCGGCCATACAGATGCATGTGCCATGCACATGTGCATATAAGCATCTCCCTCTTCAGCTCCCCGATCTTAGGGTAGCTCCATCATGGGGCTCACCCATAAAAACACCTACACTTTGGCTGGCCCTGTCGGTGTCTGGCTCACAGGTAGTAGGACAGCCTAGAAGAACGGCTCCCTGTCTGCATTAGGGGAGAATCAGGTTCTGCAGGCTGACCTCTACAGTGATGAGTTTTCCAGGGTGTATTCCTATTGAGAAGTGGAACTTCCCCCACAAAATCAGCCTTGGGCAGAGCTGGGTAGGTGGTGACAACTGTCTTAGAGGACATTTGACACTCTCCTGGCATCAGTTGTCCATTAGCATTTAAAGCCTGTTCAGGCCGGATCTTTGGTGTTAACAGTGACCATTGGCATCCACTAGTCTGGTCTCAGCACTCCCTGACATCCCCTCTTCCTGAGGGATCCACCTGGAAGTGGAGTCACTGGTCTCGCTGCTGGCAGAGCGGGCACTGCATAGTGTTTTCTCAGAACAGCCACCCTTGTTCTTCAGACGAGTTTTTTAGTGATGAGAGGAAATGTGTAATTTGGGATTCCACAGTGCCTTGCATACAGTAGGCGCCCAATACCTATTTGTTGAAGCAAATCAAGTTCTTTGTCCCCACAGTGACCAACGCATCTTCCTCTGAAGGGCTTGGCAGTTGTGGCTAAAATCTAAGTATCATTATTTGCTCGAAACCATATTTACAGTTTGTATGAATTTCGGTATATTGCCAAGATGGGATCTTTTTCCTATTGTATTTTCTGTAAATATTTCTGCCACTGATCTGTAAAGTAAAGGAGATGTAAATATGAAGGTGTGCCTGTGTCCCTCGCTGCCTGTGTTGGATCTGCGCTAGCCTGGGAAGAAGGTGCAGAGGTTCGTATTTATGCCTGTCCTCCATCCACAAGAAACCCACGGGATATTGAATGTAATACACGCGGTCAATTAAATTTTAAGGAGCTTCTTATCTATTAACTTGGTGTGTCCTTTTGGTTACAGGCCATGGGGCTGGCTCCTGCGTGGTCGGTCTTAAGTCACGCTCTCCAGAGGGTCTGCTCAGTTTTAACTAATCTAGGTTTTCACTCTAGGTTTTTTAGTTTTCCTGAAATACTCAAAATTAGGCTAATTTTAAGAGAAAAGGACATGCCCTTCTAATGCTGGCAGGAGTGTGTAGAATTAAGATACAAAGGCTGGAAGTTGAGGGAGGAGTGAGTCGTGGGGTTTTCTGCCTGTAGAGAAAAGTAAGACCATTCCCAGATGGGGAGGGCACAGAGGTCACCTATGCCCTCACTGCCCCTTTGTACTGGTTAGCTCAGGGCTTTACAAGAAACATGTTGGGGCTGTGAGCCTGGGTCGTTGGTGATGAGCACAGAAGTGAGAGCTGTTAATATGCCTGCCTCCACCAGGTGCCACCCTTCAGTCTGGCTCCAACTCCCCAGAGCTGCTCTGCTGCATGTGAGCTGCCTGGGACCCGGAGCCACCTTCTCCCTTTTTCTTATCCAGCTCTACCTGCCAGCACAGGACCTACAGCTGGGCCAGTTGGCAGAAGAGGCTGACTTCAGTGGCCCCATTTTGCGAAATGGCATTCAAGTTTTTCCACCTCTGTAGCTCAGCTCTCCAACACAACTCCATACTGACCCGGCACCTAGAAATCCTAGCCCCGACTGCTCCTTTTCTGGCCTCTTGAGCCTGCCTTGTCCACAGCCTGCCAGCATCCTGTTCTTAGGTGTACATTTGAATCCTGTTTACCCAGACTCCTTCTGTGGGTCCACTCAGCCTGGCCTGGTTCTCCTTCTCTGTAGACTGGTGCCCTCCATGACTCGCCCTCTAACCCAATTTTGATGCATCAGCTTCCCAGTCTAGGACGACCCTGACCTCAGCCTGTGCTCTTCCACTATGAGATGCTGTATTCTCCCACATCATGTCTGCCTCCCGCCCAGGGGGTGCAGTCTCAATGAAGGAGGGTGAGCCTAGGTATTGGCATATTTAACGTACTTCCCAGCCCCATTCATCTTTTGAAGACTGTGCCCAAGCAAGTTTATTACAGACTTCCCCTGACTCCCAATGCCTACTTCCTGCCACAAGTGTAAGTCCAGGCCAGGTGGGGGGATGGTAGGTGTTGTCTTGCCCCACTGAGATAAGGGGGCAAGTTTTTAGAAGTCCCTTGCTAAAACTCATAATAAGGGTAAGTAGAGGAAGCTTCAAAATAATGTTAATCTTAAGTGGTGGCTCAGTGTGTGGCCCGACAGATTTAACCTACAACGTTCTAACAAAGTCTGATCCCATCTGTTTGTGTTTGGAGGGGCAGATGCACCCCATCATCTCTAGTTGTTAGGACAGGGTCTTTGGCTGGATGGAGCTTGCCGTTTTGGCTATTCTGGCTAGCCAGCTAGACCCTAAGATTCCCTGCCTCTGCTGGGATTACAGGAAGGTTGACAAACCCACCTTTATGTGAATTCTGGAGACCGCCCCCCCAACTCTGGGCCTCATATTTGTGGGATAAGCATTTTATCCCCCTCCCCTATCTCCTATTTTAAACTTGGGAGACTCCACATAAAAGCCAGATGTTAGGCTCTTTTGGGGGTAGGCAGTGTGGCAATGCTGTATCTGCCTTTCCTATGCAGCAACGGTTGCTGGAGCTCCCCAGTCTCTTACCTTCCTGCACTGAGCTTCCTCCGTTCCCTACAGTGCCCTGTCCCACAAGCACCCAGGGCCCTAGCTGGTTCATGGCCACTTACATGGGCCGACGTTTGTCCTTCTGTTTCTCTGACTTTAAAATTGCTCAGTTCCCTCAGAGGCTCACATAAGCCCAGTGGCTGCTGGGCTAGTCCAGCCCTGGCCAACCTTCTCAGAAGTCAGCCTGTCTCCCAGCCAGACCCCTTCAGCTTCCTCTGCCTGAGGACTGTGACTTCCTTGTTACATCACACTCACAATCACAGTCACAATTGGGCTGAAAGCAGAGCCTGGCCAAGCTGCCAGGCGCTCAGGGACAGCCTGCCTGCTCAGTCCAGGTGGCTTCACATGGCCACAGGTGCACAATGAAGTACCCTCTGGTGCCACTGGTGAACGACCTCACGCTCTCTTTCCTGGTGTTCTGGCTCTGCCTGCCCATGAGTTTGCTGCTGTTCTTGACGATCCTCTGGTTACGATTCTTACTCAGTCAAGGTGAGCTAGTCCAGGCTGGACTCTTTATTTTGGAAGTGGGCACAGAAGGGGAATAGCACAGCATTTTAAATGCAGCTCCAGTTGAAATAAGTTTTTTTTCCTTCCTTTGTTCCTCCCTATCATTTTTGTTGTTGTTGTTGTTTTTGAGGTCGGATCTTATTAGACAGCTCGGCTGTCCTGGAATTCACTATGTAGACCAGGCTGGTCTTGGACTCAGGTCTGTCTGCCTCTGCCTCCTGAGTGCTGGGATTAAAGATGTGCACCGGCGTGCTGGCAGTCGGGAGAGTTTCTTAACAGAGTTTGATTGGCGTGTATACGTGTCTGCTTGTCTGTGGCCCCTTCGGGGCACTGCTGGTGCTCAGGCTCGGCTGCTGAATTAGAAAACGGTGCTCAGGTACCAAGCAGAGCTCAGACTGGCTCTCCTTTATTCGGACCCTCCCCTGTGTGCTTTTGTAAACAACGTGAACAGTGGGGCATAGCAGCCTTTGATTTTTTTTTGGGGGGGGGGTCACACTATTCTGGTTTTTGGCCAGGCCTTCTCTGGTACACAGGATCATGGAGGCTTGTTGACAATGGTCCTGACTGCAGCACACTAGCAAGACTGGGTAAAGCAGTTCTCAACCTGTGGGTCACGACCCTCTCACGGGGGTCACAGCAGACATCCTGTATGTCAGATACTTACATTACAGTTCATAACAGCAACAAAATTACGGTGATGAAGTAACAATGAAAATAATTTTATGGTCACGGTTCACCACGACATGAGGAACTGAACTGTTAAATATTAAAGGGTGTTAGCATTAGGAAGGTTGAGAGCCACTGAACTAAAGGCTAAGACATAACTGACCATGAAAGAGGCTAGGTGGCAGGAGGGTTAGGATATGGCAAGAGGCACCCTATCTCCCCAAAGATCCTTCTTAACTCAGAGGCTTTTCTTTCCCTGTTTCTAGGCTCTGTGACCTTAGGTCGACTGGGCAACAGTATGCCCAGCTTGCTGCCAGCTCTGGTCACAAGTTACTGAGGCGATGTGAGCAACACCCTGCACGGCCTGCCCCATGATCCCTCTTGTCTGGCCCACTAATGGTCTCACAGCAGTTTCCTGGCAAGAGCCTAAGAGGGCCTCGGGTTTCTGAAAAACATGTTTTAAGCATATTCACCTCACTTCCAGGGTGAGCCAGAGTCCTCCCTTGGGGCCCTGCCCAGGCATTAGGCCTGGCAGCTAGGGGAGTCAAAGGCTTGCTGGAAACTGTCTCTGGCTGGGGATGTGAGTTGATAGTGTGCCACATAGCATGCAGGAAGCCATGGTTTTGATAAGCCAGGCATGGTGGTACCTGGTGTACTCTCAGTGCTAGCACTCGGGAGGTAAAAACAAGGGGATCATGTCATCCTCAGCAAGTCTGAAGTCTGGGATACATCAGACCTTCAAAAACAAAACCCTATTCCTCTGGAGTCTAATATCGGTTCCTTGATAGATTATACTCAAGTTAACTTTGAACACTTAGAAGTTATACTGAATTCCTGATGCATACCGTCTCCCTCCAACCCTAAGGAGAATCCTGTAAAGAGTCCCCATTGCCCATGTGGGAAAACTGAGGCTTGCCAGGAAGAAGCAACCTACCCAGGGCCACAGCCTGGGTAATGTCATTGGTACAAATTTCAGGGCTGCCTGAGCCTCATTTTCCTTACCACAAAGTGAAGGCAGTCACACCCCCATACACAGGTACACAACTTTCAGGCTGAAGAAAGGCTTTGTGAGATCTAGTGCTCTTGTTGCAGGGAGACAAGGACCTGTGTACATGGTACCTAGTAGGTACTTGTAGGCTCAGCCAGTGCTGGCTGAGTCAATGGTAGCTGTGTCAGTGTGGAAGGAAGTACAGTAGTGACTTTGGGTGGCTTCTCTGGAGATGACATCTTACCTCCGCCTTTGAAATAAGCCCTTTGATCTTCAGTGAAGTCAGCCACTCAGAGGTGACAGCACCCTGGCGCCATTGTCTTCTAACTCCTAGTTTCTCTGTGTGTTCTGCCCTTGTGCTGGGATCTGGTCCAAGGTGGTTGGTGTCTTGCAGCCTCAAGAACCCCAGGCCCGTAGTTTTCTAGCATCATACACTCTGAAAGATACAGATAGATGTCAGGCATCCATCAGCTTTGGGTGTGCCACTGAGTGGCTGGACCAGGTCTCCTGTAAAGTGAGTGTGGCGGTTGGTTTGCCCAGGTCTCTCATGATAGATGTGTGTGCTTTTAGGAATTCTTTCCTTCACATGCGTGTTCACCACCAAGCAGTACAAATCACAGATGTTTGGTAATGACTGGCCTAGAAGATGAATGATGGGCAGGTCGGTGACCCGGGGTCTCTTCAGTGTTTCTTGTCTTTACAGAGTCAAAGGAAGATTATTCAGATTTATGTTTCAACTGGGAGCCCTGGAGCAAAGGAGCTGCTGAGTCTGGCCATGAGGAGACATGCTGTGACTATGAGGACAGGCACCACTGGTGAGCCTGTTCTACCTGGTAAGACCTTTGTGGGGGATCGGAGACTACAGGAAGACCTTGGGCCTGCCGGCAGCTGACTCATTGGAGCAGGCTGCCTCGCTGTATGGATGCCCTGTGCCCTGGTCATGCTGAAGAACTGACTGTCCTGCCACGCTCTACATGGCTTCAGGGATGTGACCTGACTGGGACAGCGAGGATATGAAGACAGGGCAGACACACAGACATAGAAAAGCTTGGACTGGGAGATCTGGGTTCTTGGATAGAGCATGTTTATTACATACATTTGGATAGGGAGGCAGGGTCCATGGTATACAGATGGATGAGAAATGTCTTAGGGTTTTATTGCTTTAAAGAGACACCATGACCATGGCAACTCCTAAAAAGGAAAACATTTAATTTGGGCTGGCTTACAGTTCACAGGTTAGGTACATTATCCTCATAGTGGGAAGCATGGTGGCATGCCGGCAGACATGGTGCTGGAGAGGTAGTTGAGAGTTCTACATCTGGACCCACAGGCAGCAGGAAGAGACTGAAATACACTAGGCCTGGCTTGAGTTTCTGAAACTCAAAGCCCACCCCCAGTGACACACTGCCTCCAGCAAGGCCACACCTCCCGATAGTGCCAGTTCCTATGAACCTTTGGTGTCATTTCCATTCAAACCACCATGAGAAATCAGGGTCTGTGGTACACAACTGGGTGAATGTTGGAGGAGGTCGCTAGTTGATTCCTGGCTGCTCAGAACCCAAATAATCACATAGATACTATATTAATTAAATCACTGCTTGGCCCATTAGCTCTAGCTTCTTATTGGCTAACTTTTACATCTTAAATTTAACCCATCTCCATTAATCTGTGCATCACCACTAAGTTGTGGCCTACTAGCAAAGTTTCAGCGTGACTGTCTCCAGCGGCAGCTCCATGGCTTCTCACTGACTCCACCTTCCTTCTCCCAGTTTAGTTTAGTTTTCCCCACCTACCTCTGTTCCCCTATAGCTCTGCTATAGGCCCAGAGCAGTCCCTTTATTAACTAATGATATTTACAGCATTCAGAGGGGAATCCCACATCAGGTGAAGAGACAGGCTTAGCTAAAACCCATAGGTACAGTCTCTCTTACAGAGAGCAGTCTTCAGGCCACACACATCTGGAGGAAGAAAACTATGGTGGGCTGATGTGGGATTCCTCTCTGTATGCTGTAAATACCATTGGTGAATAAAGAAACTGCCTTGGTCTGTTGATAGGTCAGAGTAGAGCTAGGCAGGGAAAACTAAACAATGCTGGGAGAAAGAAGGCAGAGTCAAGGAGAGAAGCCATGGAGCCGCCTCCAGAGACAGACATGTCGAAACTTGCTGGTAAGCCACAGCCACGTGGCGATACACAGATTATTGGAGATGGGTTAGTTTAGGATATAAGCAAGCTAGAAATATGCTTAACTATTGGCCAAACAGCATTGCAAATAATATGGTTTCTGAGTGGTTATTTCAAGTCTGGGCAGCTGGGAACAAACAAGCAGCCTCTTACTACAGTCCATGATACCAGTCTTCGTCCTGGGTGGATGGGCCTGGAATGTGCCAAGTGTGTCCCCTCTACACTCTCATTGTGAGAGCTATGGCAAGGATATTCTCATCTCCATATATACTGGGAACTTGGAGTACCAGCGTGGTTAAGGAATTTACCCAGAATGCCAAGTGGTGGTGGTGCAAACCTTTAATCCCTGCAACTTGAGAGGCAGAGGCAGGTGGATCTCTGAGTTGGAGGTCAGCCTAGTCTACAGAGTGGGTTTCTGGACAGCCAGGACTACATAGAGACCCTGTCTTGAAAAAAAAATTAACCAGAGGAACAGTGTGGTGATACTTTGTTTGTGCTGTAATAAAGCTTGCCTGAAGATCAAAGGACAGAACTAGCCACTAATTAGTCATAAAGGCCAGGCAGTGATGGCACAAACCTTTAATCCTAACACAGGGAGACAGAGGCAGAGGATCTCTGTGAGTTCAAGGCCACCCTGGGTTACATGGAGATTGATTCAGCCTCAAAGAGAAACAGCAAGGCAGTGGTGGCTCACACCTTTAATCTCAGTACTTGGGAGTCACATATCTTTAATCCTAGCACTAGGGAGGTGGAGACAGGAAGGGATGTGGCTGGACAGAGAGAGGAATATAAGGTGGGAGGAGATAGGAGCTCAGGGCATTCAGTCTGATGATTTGAAGAGATAGAATACCCCATTCAGTCTGTGTTATGCACAAATCCATGAAGTCCCCCAAAAGCCAACAAGGAGACCGAGTCCTGTAAATAAATGCAAAGAGCCTTTATTTTATGCAAGTTTGCAAACTCGGTCTTTCCACATGTCCAATGTATTGGAATAAACGGAGAGCCCTGAACTCAGTTAGAGTAGGGTTTTTATAAATAGTAAAGGTGGGGGTGAGGGGTTGACATTTGTCTGGGGGTGTCCTGGTGAGTGTGTGCTGGCAGGTGGTCCTGTCTATAGTGGTTGGAACGTTAGGCATTTCCTTTAGATGATCTGTTCTTGGGTGGTGCTCAGGTAATCTCAGTTTGTGGTTCTTCCTGCAACCAGGTATTGCTTCAGGGTAAGCTACTGAGACTCAGGCCTCTATTAAATTTATCAATGGCTGAGTCCTACACTGGCAGGTGATAATGGTTGGAAGTAAAGAACTTCCTTTGGGTGATCTGTTCATATTTAGCTTGTCATGGCTGGCTCCTATAGTCTGAGGATTCGGTAGAGTTAAAAACTAGTGACTGGCTGCTCTGCTTCTCCAATCTTCAGGCAAGCTTTATCTGTTAGGTCACAAACAAAATGTCAGCACAGAACAGTCTTGGCATCCATTCCCACGGGGCTAATGCCATTTCCAGCCAGTGACTCCCGGATACATGTCGACGTCACGCTAATCTTCTGTCACCTGCCCATTTAAGCTCTCCATGTCTGGGGTGGGAGTCTCCACTCCCATTGCCACCCAGTGACCTTGTCCCCTTCTCTTTCCTACCTCCCTCCACACAGAGGGGCAGCTGACTCGGGCAACTGACTCTAGCCACCACCTCCTGGCTCAACCTCAGGCTCCTTCACATCCAGCCATGACTGCAGGTCCTGGCAACACACACCTCTCTGTCCTCACGGCTGTCTGTCTGTGAGCATGGTCAAGCGCCATGCTCTCTAGTTGACACGCTGGTGGAGCTGGAACTCCAGCAGTGTTAGGGTTTGAACACAGAGACTCAAGCATACCAGGCAAGCTCTGTACCACTGAGTCACACACATCCCCATCCAAAATTCTCAGTTTGGGAACAAGAGACCATCCATGTCCATTGTTAACGGGCCCCATAGCCAATGAGCGGGGCAAGAAAACAATGTTTTGACTTCATGAAAGGGCTCGGCCCGTCTACAGATAGCGCCCCCCCCCCCCAACACACTATTGCTCTGCTTCCCTTATCCTTCATTGACTTCATTCCTAGCCCAAGCACTTCTTATTCCTGGCATGTTTGTCTAGGTATCATCTGGGCCCACGTGGACGACGGGAAGAGAACACTGGAGACCAAGGAACCTTTCTGGGACCTCCGGTAGTCAGACCTCCCAAGCCTCTTGCCGAATCATCTGTCCTCCGTCAACACAGATGACCGGAAGTCTTTCAGAGAAGAGTCAGGCCCAGGGAGTTTATAGGGGACAGCTGGCCAACTCAAATCCCAGGAGGTGCGGGGTCCCTATTAAAGAAATGAGGTTCCGCTGTGCCCTGCCAGAGCTTCTGATGTCCATTCATTCCCCCCTGACTCCCTCTGGACTGTTCCACCCTCACGTCTGCTCTGTCCCTCTGAGCTTCTAGCGTCACCCAGCAAGCTCGATCCTTGCTTAGACTGTGGTGTGCCTGTCTACTGCGTCTGCTGTGGTCTCCTTACAACGGGAGCGTGTGTGAGTGTTCGCTGTGTGAGCCCCACTCTGCTGGGAGCTTCATGTGGGACTGTGGCTCAAAGGGTTCTACGAGGGAAGATCTCGGTTATCCCTCAGTCACAGAGAGAAACTGGGGCCCAGCAGTTGAGTAACTTTGCCAAGACATGTTGGAGGAACAGGGATTCCTACCCAGCCCAGTAATTCCTCAGGCAGGTGCTGACCCAGTGTCCATCCTCTCCAGGTGGGAAACTGGACACAGGTGGTGGGAGATTTTTAATTTTTTTTTTTTAAGACAGGGCATACCTATGTAGCTCTAGCCTGGAACTCACTGTGTAGGCCAGGTTGGCTTCAAACTCACAGAGACTGGCCTGCCTCTGCCTCTAGAGTGCTGGGATTAAAGGAATGTGCCACAGTGCCTGGAGAATTCCCAAAGTCTCCTGCAACCCTGCTGGTTACCCCAAGGCAACAGGGAAGATGAGTTAAGGGAGCAAACAGGCCTCCCAGGTACTATCCGTTGTCACTCTGTCCCTCCCCCAACATCCCACTGGACACCACAAAAACTGAAGGCATCCCGAGAAGAAGATAGATCCTGACTTGCTAATGGTTGGCCATTCACTATTGCTCCTCAGTCCTGAGAGAATGACCCACCCACAGCGCGATCAGAGCACTCCCATCTCCCTAAGATTGTCGGTAGCTCCCTGTGGTCCTGCCCAGAGTCCCAGCTCTCAGAGTGGCCCTGTCCTTTGGGATCCGAGCCCAGACCATGTTGCTGGTGAGGCTTCTCTTCCTCCATTGAGATGTGATGAATATGCCTGTACTTCGCCCACAAGTCTGCCCCTGTGTGGAGATGTTCCAGAAGGTTCCAGAAGGTGCAGGGCAGGCCACGCAGTACAGCTTGCAGAAGTTGCCAAGTCTCCCTACAAGGGGTGACACCAACACCTCACAAGACGGTCATGTTTTTCTAAACCTCTCTACATCACCAGCACACAGACACGTACACAGACTCACACACATCCTCAGGGTCTCACGGGTACACATGGGCCCCATTTGAGCTGCAATTTGTCTGATGGACCTGGGCTTCCGGGTGGCATGTGAACAAAATACCTTTGGTAATGGCTCCCACGCAGCATGGCTGGAACTGCCCCTGGCTTTGCCTGGAGTCTTCTACACCAACCCTGGTATAAGGAACCGGCATCTGCTCAAAGGTCAGAAGCCCCTTGTAGCTAGGCATGCTGGGTACTGACAGCAGAACTTCCGTGCAGTCCTGGCCATGCTGTCCAGCTCCCCATCATTGCTCCAACCTGTCTGGAAGTATGTGGAGTGGACTCCAAGGGGAAGTAGGAGCAGCCAGGCCCTTCTGCACCTGCCGAGGCAGCTGAAAAGATTTCTTGGGAGAAGGTGTGATTGTCGGTATCTCTGACACAGCCCATGTCCCTCCCTGGTCACACCTTCAGCCAAATGTCAAGGATGGCCTCCTGCATGACCGTGTGTGTGTGTGTGTGTGTGTGTGTGTGTGTGTGTGTGTGCGCGCGCGCACGCATGCATACACACATGTGCTGCCACATGTTCCTTACACACCTGCAGTCTTGTTTTCATTTTCCACTCTGAACTTTGGGTTACAAGCCAGTACTCCCTCCCCCGCAGCCCCCTCCTCTTCCCCTACCACTGTTTTGAGCCTTAGGCCCTCATCTGTAGAGCCAGTGCCCTCTAGGGAGCCATAGCCCAGGGTACAAGTTTAGGGGCCTTGAGCATCTGCAGGCAGTATCTTTGGGTGACAGAAACTACCTGGGTGAGGTGAGGGCACACCAGACTGAGCCCACTGAAAGCTGTCCTTCAGAATCTCTCCTGGGCTCCCCAACATCTGGTGGCTGCAACCCAGGTCCTGGTCTCGAGGCAATGCCATCAGCGCTGCCTTCACATAGTCCCCCGGATGTCTGCTGCCTGATGTCGCCCCCATCTACCCTCTGTGCCAGGACCCTGCTCATGTTGAACTGGAGCCTGTTCTAATGACTCATTCTTTGTTTGATTTCCTGCCAGCGTCCTATGTCCATATAAGGTCACATTCTGAGATCCTGGGGGTTAAGACTTTAATATCTGCCGGGAGAGACACCAATGCAGGGCCCTGAGCACAGAGCACTTTTCAAATGCCCTATAAATTTCCTTTAAAAAAAAAAAAGTTGGGCCCCTGGACACAAGGGGAGCCATGTCTCCTGTGCCTGGGCAATAGAGGTGCTGGCCTGTCATCAGTTTCTCTGAGTCCTTACACCAACTCTCAGGACATGTGACTCAGAGAGGTTAAGGCATTTACCGGAGGTTGCACCACAGTGGCAAGGCTGAGGGCCGCCCCCAGGATAGGCACCACTATACTGCCCTGGGTGGACTATTGGGGTCAGGGGCACAGAAGTATGGAGCCCAGGACGTGGTCCCGGGGGCCAACTGGTGTGAGGGACACAGGAGTCCACGGTAGGAAGAGGGTTGTCCAGCTCTCAGGCGGCCTCCGGAGGAGCTGGCAACCTGCCAGGTGCAGGGGCCCACAGGTCTGAGTCACCACTGTGACCTAGCCTGCCTGGCCGATACTCCAGGGACAGGGTCATGGGGCTGAGGAATGTTGCCAGGGGTGCAGAGGTGGGGCTCACTCCCGCCTCCAGGCTTCATTCTAAAGACACAGGGCTATCCAGGAAGCTGGGAGGCGGCACTTCCTGCCAGAGGCTCAAGAGTTTATTGTGTGGGATCCAGGCCAGTTGCTCACGCCACTTGCTTTCTCCTGGCAGCAGGGTTTGTAGTTCTAGGTTGGCATTTGCTCAGGCCCTAGCTTGCTCACTTGGCGTTCATTCCCACTTCCATTTGTCGCTCCCCAGACACTCAATTTTATCACATCATTCAGTCCTGCTGGCTCCCTACACAGCCCCTCTTCCCCTCACCTGCATACCTGTTTGCCCTTCAGCCATCTAATTTCTCACTTAAAGGTCCTCGTGACTGTCTCCCTCCCTCTGCCATTTTCTTTTTTAAGACTGTGCGTATGTGTAGTGTGTGTGTACACATGTACACAACACATGTGCAGGAGCCCAAGGAGGCCAGAAGAAGGCACTGGATACCCTGGAGCTGTCGTTATAGGTGGGTTGTGAGCTGCCCAGTGTAGATGCTAGGAACTGAACTCCAGCCCACTGCAAGAGCAGACGTTCTCTTGGCCAGTGTGCCATCTCTCTCTCCAGCCATTCAGACTTTCTCATCCCACCCCTTACTTTGTTCTTCCACCATCCGTCCACCTATCCATCATCTGTCCATCTGTCCATCCACCCATCCATCCATCCATCCATCCATCTATTCATCTGTCCATTTGTTCATCCACCCATCCATCCACCCACTCCCTGTCCACCCGCCTATGACCCATCCTTTATTAAGCACCTACTATGTTCCCCACACGCAGCTCCATGAACCCTCATCATGTACCAGCTTCACCCCTGACCTCCTTGCTGATTCTTTTTACACACGGGAAGGAGTCTCGGCAGTTGGATCCCAGCTCCTCTCCCTTCCTATGACGTCATTCTTTTGTCTCCTCCTGAGGAAGGAGTGCTGGGAAAGTGGACATTTGTTCCCTGCATGACCTGTCTGAGCCAGTGGTGGCATCCTGCAAATTAGGCCTCCTGTGGTCCTTTTCCTGTGAGGCCTTCCATCTTTTAGGAGCATGTGTAATTCTAGGACTGGGGCTCCTACGGAACCATATTTCGAGTTTCTTCAACTCCATTTCCTGATTCCTGTGTACTTGGTTCCCCAGTTAAGAGTGCCTGGGACCTCTCTTCTTGAAGGTAAATACGCTTTCTCGGTCACTGGCTCTTAGCTCTCCTAGAAGGGCAGACAGAACCAGGACTCCCTGTGATAAGGCCATGGCATTCTGGTCTGGGAGCAGGGGCTTGTGATCGGCAGCAGAGGCAGGGTTAGGACCACAGGTTACACATCCACTCTCCCCTCCGACAGCTACTCCACCATGTGCTTTCTCGGCACTCTCTGTTCCACAGCAAGGCCAGCCCTACTCTGACCCTTGGTACTCTCTGCCTGCTTGTCACCACCATCTTTGCACAGAGGAGGAAGTCACAGCTCCCAGAGGCTTATGGGGAGGGATTATATATGGCTTCATTGGTTTTATTTAATCCTTTTGGTTTTATTTTGAAATTGGAATGGCGGTGGGGGATGAGAATGGCCAGATCAACAGTATATTTCATGTCTGGTGCACATGTATTTGCTTACTTGATTTTCTAAAATTTTTTTAGATTAAAATAATTTATGTGTATAGATGTCTTGCCTGCGTGTATGTCTGTGTACCACATGCATGTAAAGCCCACACTGCATGTAAAGGCCAGAAGAGGGCATTTGGCCCTCCTGGAACTGGAACAATGTTTGAGTTGTCATGTCGGCACTGGGATCCAAACCTGTGTCCTCTGGAAGAATAGCCAGTGCTCTTAGCTGCTGAGCCCTCTCTCCAGCCCTGGGGCATCACTTCTTGAAGCAGAACTTCACTCTGCCACCCAGGTTGGTCTTGAACTCAGGATCTTCTTTCGCTACCTTCTAACTTCTGGGGTTATAGGCAGGCATAACATGCTTAATTTATGCCTCTTTTTGTGCCATTTCTGTTTTGGCAAGGGGCCAAGTGTGTGCTCACACATACCTGCCTGTAGGCGGTCCTGGCTAAGTCAGCCCCACCTCAATATGGGGGTGTCTTGGAAGGGTGTGCCACAGGCCCTGCCACCTTCCTCCGACTCTCGCCGTGATTCATTCGGTCCCAGAGACAGCCTCGTGTGCCTGTCCATGACAGAGCCTTCTCTTCTCCCCACTGCCCAGATGGAAGGGCTGGCCCTCCTGCCCCTGGCCTCACCGTGCCCCCGGATCCCACGAGCCCGCATCGCCAGGCCACCGGGGCGATGGGCCCCCGTGGGCTGCAGGTACTGGTGTCAAGGGCGGTGGAGGGAGGCTGTGTGCCGGGGACAGGTGTCACCTCAGCCTTCACAATAGTCCTGTGAGGCAAGAGTCCTTTTAGGCTGGTCCTGATTTTTCACCGTTCTGAGTGATACTCGGGACTAGCTTGGGCACAGCCATCCCTAGATCGATGTTGCAGGTGTGAAAGTAGCCTTGGGATGCTGACAGCTCCTGCCACCCTCATTTGCTGCCCAAATCCCTGGAGACTGGCCGGGGTTCTTCCCCAGAGAGTGGTTCAGGAATTGGGGTTGATACTCTCAGATGGTGCTACTCCGGGCTCTGGCTGGGAGTAGTACTCATAGACCTTTGTGCCACATAACATAGCCCCTGAGCGCCGGTGGGGGTTCAGACCCATGGGGGGGGTGGTAATGGGCTCAACAGGGGGAACTTGTTTGTCTGTCCACTTAGCCTTGGCCTGTCGGATGTGTTGGCTTCCTGCTGCTTCTGTTGGGACATGTGACACAACAGTTACTCTCTTTGAGTTCTGTGTGTTAGGCATCCCCAAACCAAGGACTCTCTCCACTTGAATCAGGCTCTCAGGGGGAACTGGCTTTCTTTCCCAGATGTTAAAGGCCCACATATTGCTTCCCTTCCCTTCTCTTCTGTCACCTCTGCCCCTCCCACCTGCCTCTGTCACTAATTAGGTGACACCAGTGGTGACCTTGGGCCCACTCAGGTTGTGCAGGCTCTCCCTCATCTAGAAGACCTGAAAAATCATAATCATATTGTTAAAGTTCTCCCCCCATACATCAGAACATCGTCACAAATTCTGGGGATTAAGATGTAAACATCTTTGAGGGTCCATCACTTATTCTACCTCTGAATCTATACATTCTTCCCACCACTCTATACTGTGATCACCATCTACCCATCCACCCATCCACCCATCCATCCATCCACCATCCATCCACCCATCCATTATTTTTTTAAAGATTTATTTATTTATTATGTATACCACATTCCATCCATGTATGCCTGCATGCCAGAGGAGGGCACCAGATCTCATTATAGATGGATGTGAGCCACCATGTGGTTGCTGGGGGTTGAACTCAGGACCTCTGGAAGAGCAGTCAGTGCTCTTAACCTCTGAGCCGTCTCTCCAGCCCCCCACCCACCCATTATTTAACATTTCACCTGTCTATCCAAAACCAACCTACCAACCTATTTGCAAATGTGGCTCTTCTTACTCCTCCCCCCTTAATCTCCTGTTATTAATACTGGATCCAACTGTGGGAACCTCTGGCCCGTTGAATGTGCTCAGTGATTACGGTTGAGTGAACAGATGAATGCTACTTCTGAGTGTGAAATTTCATAGCATCCTCTTTGTTTACTTGCAGCAACATAAAAGGAACGAAAGTGAGACATGCTTGCCTCCCGGAGAGTGGCTTTCCAAACTCCACGGTTATGTAAGCATCGTTTTAAGTTTTATTGGTATGATTTGTTTTTGAGACAGTCTTACTATGTAGCCTAAGCTTGCTTCTAATTCTCTGTCCTTTTGCCTCAGCCTCCCCAGTGATGAGGTCACCATGCTCAGCATTATTATATTTTTTATAATAAATAAAATATATTTATTAATATAAATATATTATATTAATATATATAATAAATATATACTATTTATATATAAAAATATATACTAAATTTATATATTTAGTATATATAAATACTAAAATTTATATATTTAAATTTTAATAATTTAAATTTTAATTAAATTTAATTAATTTAATTAAAAATAAAAAACTAGTTAAGGGGATGGGGGGTAAAGCTCTTGCTGTGCAAACATGAGGACCTGAGTTCAAGTCCCACACATGCAGGTAAAGGCCAGGTGTAGTCGTGTGGACCTGTGACCCCAGAGCTAGGGCAGGGCTAAGCCCGAGCTGTATGAAGCCAGGTGGATCTCTAGAGCGCACAGTCTGTCCGAAGTGGGAGCTGCAGAGACAGTGAGAGACCCTGTCTCAAGAATGTAAGGTGGAAACCAGTAGCAGAAGATACCCGATTGTCCACCTCTGGCCCGCACAGGCCAACATGCCCATGCACACCCACTTACATGTACCACACACACACACTCAAGAAATAAATGACTACTGAAAGCGTTTCCTCAAATGTGCTATATACTCAATACTTTCGTCCATCAGAACAATGTTAGAACACAAGCTCAGTAGGTGCCTTGTACCGAACTCTCACCATGAGCCTTGAGCAGGGTGTCCTCTCTCTTTTTTTTTGGTTGAGAATGGCATCCACTGTCCCCCGGCAGAATACCACTTCCCTGGGACAGTGTGGCCGTGTCCCCTCCAGGCTAGGTTTAATGTGCCATCCACAAAGTCACTACGTCAAGGCTCCCACCTCTGAACCTTTTCATCTCAGTTGTCATTCACTGAGTCATTTGTTTACCCAGCAGATTCCAGCGAGGCCACAACCTTCAGATGCCATGCTCCATGTGACATGACTCTATTCACTTGTGCCTATTGCGGAGGTCCAGGGCTGGCCCCTCAGCGCTGCTGGGGAAAACATTCACTCAATGAATGAAATGCTTGTTGTGAAGTTCCAGGTGGACAGGGAGGTAGAAGAAGACACAGGAAGCTTTGGGCTGGGGTGCGGCAAAAGTCAGCGGCTCATCTAGTAGGGCTTCCTATAAAGTGAATGGAGTCAAAGCACAGAATCTTAAAAACTATATCACAGTGTTGACCTTGGGAGGAGGCTTAGAGTCCCCCTGTGCAAGGTGACCTTGGCAGGGTTCACTTCTTGCTGCCCAGTAGAAATATATTTTCTGTTTACTACCCAAAATTGCAAGTCAAGTTCCATTTCTCATGTGGTAATTAAGCAAATATTTATATTGCAATTATTTACTTATTTGTGTGTGTATATGTGTGCATGCATATGTGCCACAGCATGCATGTGTGTGTATGTGTGTGTGGGAGGTCAGAGAACAATTTGTATGAGTTGTTTCTCTCCTCCTACTCTGTGAGACCTAGAGCTGGAACCCAGGTTGTCAGGTTTGGTGGCAAGTGTCTTTACTGGCTGAGTCATCTCAACGGCCACAACCATATGACAACTTCGTTCCTGGCATTGGCATTCACTCATCGTGGTTAGTGAGCAGTAACCGAGCCAATGTGCGGTAGCATCTGTTGACTCTTGGCTAGATTTTGAGAGAAAACCATCAGCACTTTGAAACCAGGGGCGCACAAGCTGTTTCTGGAGGACAGTGTGGGCCAGAGAGTCTGCAGGACAGTGTGAATCAGTGTGTCTTGAGGACAGTGTGAACCAGTGTGGCTGGAGGACAGTGTGAGCCAGAGAGTCTGAAGGACAGTGTGAACCAGTGCGTCTGAGGACAGTGTGAGCCAGTGTGTCTGGGGGACAGTGTGAGCTGGTGCGGCTAGAGGACAGTGTGAGCCAGAGAGTCTGAAGGACAGTGTGAACCAGTGTGTCTGGAGGACAGTGTGAATCAGTGTGTCTGGAGGACAGTGTGAACCAGTGCGTCTGGGGGACAGTGTGAATCAGTGCGGCTGGAGGACAGTGTGAGCCAGTGTGTCTGGGGGACAGTGTGAATCAGTATGTCTAGAGGACAGTGTGAACTGGTGTGTCTGAAGGACAGTGTGAGCCGGTGTGTACGTTTGAGGGACAGAGTGAGCCGGTGCATCTGGAGGACAGTGTGAGCCCGTGCGTCTGGAAGACAGGCAACCAGTGCCCTCTGGTAGAGGGTATCTGTTGTTTTAGAGTGGGAAATGGTATGTGTTGTGTATCTGTTGACTGTGTGGCTTGTCTTCCCCAAAAGCAGGATGGACTTCAGCCATCCTACATATTATTTCAACAAATTATTCCGCTCTCTGTGGACTGGTGGTGTGCTGAGTAATTGTGGCCTCCTTGGAGAGCAATAGCGACTCATGCTGACCGCCACCAAGAAAGCAGTGTTTACCATGGAAAAAAATTATAAGCAAAATTCACCTGTTCCTCCCACCTACAACTCACAAGGACAGTGACCAAGGACGCTTTCGTGCACAGCCTGTAGGATGCTAGTCTTTGTGAATACACATCAACATATACATATAATGTACGTGTGATAGTTCATATAGTCAGCTTGACAGGCTCCGAAATGACTTTGGACAGAACCCCAACACCATGGCGAAGAACTGTTGATGTTACATTGCTCTCAGCATGCCTGTGAGGGACACTCTTGATTAGGGCTGGAGACTAGGGGAGGGGGCGTGATTCCCTGAAATTCCCTGAAAGGTGTTGGGTACCCACACCTCCTTTAATCCTGACACCAGAGGCAAAGGCAGGTAGTTCTCTGTGAGTTCAAGGCCAGCCTGGTCTTGATCTCCGTTGAGAGTTCTAGGTCAATCAGTGTTGTGTAGTGATGCCCTATTTCAAGATGAATAAATAAAAATAAAACAGAGGACTCAAGCTGAGCACAAGTATCCCGCACCCTGGCCTTCCTGGCTGCAGGTTCAGTGGGTCCAAGCTCCTCCCGCTTGAACCCCACCACGATGGGTGCATTCCCCAACTACATGCCAGAGTTAACACTTCCATCCTTAAGTTGCTTCCGTCAGAGGTCTTATCTCAACAGTGGGAGATTAACTAAGACAACATACGTGATCCTTTCATGTTCTACCTGCATGTATTCATGCACACACACGTGCGTTATTCCCTGACATGTGGTACCGACTAGCAGTGAACGGTCTTTTCCACTTCACGACAGCTGCTGGAGACAGGTCAACGTTGCCTCTCCATGGCTGCCTGACGTTTCCTTTTGTTCCTTGTTAGGTGGCCTCCTCTGAGTGGAATCTGGGGTCCTTTTCCTGGCTCTTGTTTTGGACAAGTGCTATGGTAAAGGGTATAGCAGTGTTCTCAGACAAGAATCTCTGGAGATTTATCCTAATGACAAACTCGCAGGACAGGAATCTCTGGTCCTAAGATGCAGACTTTGAGGACATTGAAATATGTCCTCAGGGGGAGTTCCAGGAAAGCTGTGCCCCTTACAGTCTCAGGGAGGTCATAAACGTGCACCCTTATATTCTTGTTTTTAACTGTTATTTCATTATCAGAGTGTGTGTGTGTGTGTGTGTTGCTATGTGCCACAGCATACTTGTGGGCTTAGGAGGACACCTTTGTGAAGCTGGTCTGTCTTTCCACATTGATGTGAGTCCTGAGAATCAAACCCAAGCCTTCAGGCTTGCACAGCAAGCTCTTCTACCCCCTGTGCCATCTCGCTGGCCCCGTTTCTTGGTATTCCTTTTTTTCTTTTCAAGGCAGTGTCTTGAACCAGGCGTGATGGTGCATACCTTTAATCCTAGCACTCCGGAGGCAGGGGCACAGTACTCTGTGAGTTCGAGGCCAGCCTGGCCAATAAAGAGAATGCCGGGACAGCCAGGGATATACAGAGAAACCTTGGCTTGAAAAGCAGCAATAAAAAAGACACCACACACACAAAAAAAACCCTCACTATGTGTTTATGCCTATCCTGGGCTCACTATGTAGACCAGGTTAGCCTTGAACTCATAGAGATTTATCTGTCTGCCTCTACCTCTGGAATGCTGGGATTCAAGACGTGCCACCATGCCTGGCTCATAATTGACAGGATATTATTAAATTCTTTAGTCTTTGTTAATTAGATCCAAATACATTTCTTGTAATGAGTGTGTGTGTGTGTGTGTGTGTGTGTGTGTGTGTGTGTGTATGATAGAGAGAGAGAGAGAGAGAGAGAGAGAGAGAGAGAGAGAGAGAGGATGTGTGTGTGTCCTAAAACTCATAATGTAGGTGAGGACAACCTTGAACTCTAGTCCCCCTGCCTCAGCGTGCTGGGATTGCTGCTGTGCGCACACCACACCGTTTATGTCATGTTTGGGATCCGACAGTGCGCCCTAGGCAGACCTCCTACCAACTGAGCTGCATCCCCAGCCCCACAATTTGCCTTTTAAAGCTCACGGTTGTTAGGCTGGACAGCTTTTCCCACGGTCAGTGTCGGGCAGGGTTTCCAAGCTGGAGCCATTTTGATCCCAGGTCGGCTATCAGATTCCCTTCATCAATAATAGGTAGGTGACTTGGCTGGTAACACCTAAGCGACTCATGAGCCAAATCACCTGTAACATCCTCAACTCATACTTCAGACGTGCAGCTCAGGTCCCTGCCACTGAGGTCAGGGTCAACTGACCTCCAGATAGCATCCTCTGTCTGCAGATGCAAGATCTGAATGAATCACCGGCACACTATTCAAATGACAAGGTTAACCTGCACCTCACCTGCCAGCTGTGGGCTCTGAGGGACATTACTCAACCTCTCTGTGCTTAATTTTCCTTGGATCTAAATGACTGTGATGGCAGTGCCTACATGAGCTCATTGTGAGGGTAAAATGGAGGCTATGCTTGGCACAATACCTGATAGATAGGTCCATGAGGACGTACCTCAGCTATCAGTGGTCAACATGCTTAGAGGCTGTTTCCATGGGAACAGCACATCCAGGCCCACTGGCTTCCTGCAGTGGTAGATAGTTTGACTTAGAGTTCTGAATCCACAACCTCCTTGTGAAAACCCCCCTCTTCTCCAAGCCTGTACTCAAGTTGGTGCCATTCTGAGAGTGGCTATCATCCACGTGGACGTCCTTGGGGATCTCCACTGTGGCCCACAGAGCTGGGCAGAAGCTCCGAGGCCGTAGCATGGTCTGAGGTGCTGGTACTCTGCTGCCCACCACTGCTCTGAGGTTTTCATCCTGCCTGCAGTGTGGACCCTGTTCACATGCTCTTCTGCCAGGCACCCCTAACTCTACCACCTCCGTGGCAGATGCTGAAGGAGCGTGAGGATGCCTTTGTCCCGACTCACACTCATGCAGGCTATGAGGGTTCCCTTGGCTGTGTGTCATTCTGATGGGTGAAACATTTCACCAGCTTTAATTTGCCGTTTCCTGACCTTTGTGGGTTCTGTATCCTTCCATAGAAAGCCCTGATACTTTGTCTCCAAAGTGTGTAGAATATGCCAGCTTTCCTAGTCTATTGGTATTTTATTATTGATTTCTGGAACTCTTTATATAACTAGATAAAACACTGTCATTTGGTTTTAAATTACATTTATTTATTTACTTAGTGTGTGTGCGTGGGGGTGTGTATGCATGTTTAGGTGTTGCCTGCCTCTGCAGCTGGGTGTGGAGCTAGAGTTTCACTTGAGGTGTCTTTTGTTTTGGTTTGTTATTTGTTTTCTGTTTGTTTTTGTTTTTTTTCTTTTAAGACAAGGTTTCACTGTGTAGCTCTGGCTGTCCTAGAACTCTGTAGACCAGGCCGGCCTCAAACTCACAGAGATCCACCTGCCTCTGCCTCTTGAGTGCTGGGATTAAAGGCATGAGCCACTACTGCCCAGCTTCTACTTTATTTTTGGACACAGGGTCTTTCACTGGATTAAGCTCATTGTTTTAACTGGACTGGCTGACTAACAAGCCTCTGGGATCCTCCCGTCTCCAACCCTCTCCCAGCACCAGGATTATAGACACATTACTGCACTTGGTTTTTTTGGTGGGTGCTGGGAATCCAAACTCAGGTCTTAAAGTTGCATTTTGCCCACTGAGCCATCTCCCAGCCTGGCAGTCTGTCTGTTAAGCTCTTGAATATCCAAGAAAAAAGGTGAAAGATGAGAACCCTGCAGTGAAGGCCCTCGTGGCAAGGCACGGCTTACAAGCCAGTCCAAGGGTGCTTTTCCCACGGCGATACTGATTTCGGACTGCTTTGAAGAGCAGGTGTTGAGGAAGCAAGGATGGTCCCTGTGAGACCTAAGACCACTTAAAAGCATCTGCTAAATGTTGGTCATCTACACGCGTGCCACTGTCTGGAGAGAAAAACCCACAAGTCATGGAGGTTTTTTCCTTTTTTAAAAAGAAGGTGTGTGTGTATTTCCTGTGTGCCCATGTGTGCAGGAGTAATTGCACATGTGTGTTCATGTGTCTAGGTCAGAGGTTAATGTTAGATGTCTTCCTTTATTGGGCCCTTCCTAGAGCTAGCTTACTGATTGGCCTGTCTGGTCAGCAAGCCCTGGAATCTGTCTTTCTATGTGCGGCCGACCCAATGTTAGGGTTCCAGATGTGCAAACCAGGCCTGGCTTTTACCTGGGTTCTGCGGACCCAAACTCAGGTCCCCATGCTTGCATAGCCAGCGCTTTACCCTCGAAACCATCTCCAGTCCCTCTCAGAGGTTTTAAAAGCTCTTCCTAAGCTCCTAAAGTCAGCTAAAGACACATTACAGACCAGAAGCCATGCCTCCAGGGCTCCATAGGTTGATTGGGCCATCAAGGTGATAGATACATCAGGGCACAGGGAAGACTATGGTGAGATTTGGGGTGTGGGACCTGCTTAATGTGGTTAATGATACATCTTTCACCTGGTATGTCCAAAATATTTTAGGATATAACCAATATGAAATTTTTACAGGCAGACATTTTACACTTCCAAATCTGGTGCCTAATTTCCATTTGTAGCAACATTCATTGTGATGCTGTCTTTTCCTGTGGAAACTTCCATGTGCATTGAGAACACATAGGGTCACAGTTGGGCAGTGGCTTCCTGCTCCCAAGGTATCTGTCCTAAACACACCTCGATGCTGTGGTAGCTCCTTTTTCCCTTGTGACAAGGTACCCAACAGGAGCAACATAAGTTGGCTTCAGATGGCCCATGGTTTGAGGGAACAGAGACATAGGTGGAGAGAGATGAATTCTGTGTGTGTGTGTGTGTGTGTGTGTGTGTGTGTGCACATATACATGCATGTGTGGGCACTTGCCCAGAGCCTTGTGCAGACTAGGCAGCATTCCATCCCGGAGCTACATCCTCAGCACAGTGAATACTATTACAATTCAAAGACTGAGTACAAAGATTGAGTCACCTTTTGTTTTTATTGTTTTGTCTTAAAAGGAAAGCTACTACTGCCTTAGAGGGTTTTGAAGAACCCGGCTGAGGATATGTGGGCATTCACCGCTCTTGTAACCTCTCATTCCCTCTGCCCTCTCCCTCTCCACACAGACCCTGCCTCACAGATGGCACTGCAGCCATCTTCCGATGTGCACTGTGCAATAAGGTTCAGACTGTGCACTATGCCTTGTGCAATAAGGACGTGCCTCCAAACGTATGCCGTCCACACCGTGGTCCTCGGCTCAGTGATGACAGTACGTGAGGCATGGAGAACCCATGTCTGTCTACATGCTTACGGAAGGGTAGGCACCCAAGTTTCCCTGCCACGGCCGTGTGCCCATGGCTGTGCCCTGAGATCACTGTTTGGCTTCTGCTCTCAGAGGCCTGATACCTGCCCTACTTTGAACTTGAGTCACCCATTAGGGTTGGCAGTTGGAATACGTGAAGCATGTACACTTCTGGTGGCATGCGTGTGGCATCTGGGAATGTGTCTGAGCGAGGAAACATGGGTTCCTGCCCCTCTTGGCAGAGTAGTTTGGTCGCTCAGGAGAACCCTGTGTTAATCAGATGTTGGTTGCATAACAAATGGTCCAACATCAGCATCAGTCATTTAGGTGCTCATCAACCATTTGTTCTTGTTCAGATGCCTGAGTGTGCTTGATGTTAGCGAATCTAGCCTAGGCTCTACCCGGCTTTCCCCAAAGTCAAAGGCGTTGACACACCATCCAGCCCTTCCTCCATAGTCATCTCTGGCCCATCGCCAACTGCTCTTCTTTCTCTTTATTCCCAGCTTTTCCCTTCTTCTGATTGCCTGCTCAGCAAAGCAAACCTTGGTGCTGCCCAGCAGTGGTGACCGACTGCACTCCCAGCATGCCCCGCTCAGACATGTCTCAATCCATTTATCATTGCACAATTGTAATTATGAGACGAGAGGAAGCTCCCAAACAGACCAACAGCCCTTGGCTGGTGTGACAGAGACAGGGATTTCAGCCGATAGGGCCAAGATGGGCATGTGTAGGCTGGTGGCATTCCCTCTCCATCCAGGCTGTATCCAGCCAATCAAAGGGAAGCCACACCTAGCAGGAAAGGCGCACAGGGGACTTGCCTAGTACTTGGGAACATAGTCTATGGGGTCAGAAGGCCTGGGCTGTCCTTTTTGGCAGGAAATCTTGGGTGAACTCTCTTCTTGTTCTGCACCTCTGCCTTCCCATCCGCAGGATGGGGTAGCGACAATGAGAAGCAGTGAAGGCTGAATGGATCGGCCCGTGTGAACGGGGAGTATCCCCATTTACAGAGATATGATGCTGTTTCCTGGCAACACTTGACACATTCCGGTTGTCACAACGGAGGAATGCTATTGTCCGGGTGGACAGAGGCCAGAGATGCTGCTGCACATTCCTGATGCAAGGGATGGCCCTCATCACAAACAAGTGACCCCCCTGGTGCCAACTGGGAGAGCCACACTGTGGGGGTCAGAGCAGAACCAGGCACAGGCAAATGGCAGTTCTCTGGGGACCTGGGTTAGGGCCAACTGTCACTATAACAGCATCACCTGTATTGTGACAAGAGCCTATTCCTTATGTCAATATCCTCTAATGTATACGGCGAGGATAATGGCCCTGCTGCTGTGACTATAGTCGGTGTTAGCGCAGCATAAAGACTCTTATTCCCGGGGTGCCAGGCTTAACCACCTGTTCCGCTCTAGCCTTCGTGGCTGCTGGCAAGGAGCCCCAGCCACACCTCCACCTGCTCACCAGGTTGTGCCGCATTCTTGGTCCCAGAGTCATGTTGACCTTGGCCTCTGAGGAGTTTCTCCCTTCCTTTCCGTGGACTCTTAGCCTTTTGTGTGTTCCTGCAGCCCTACCCTGCTCGGCAGCCAAGGCCTCTGTCGCTGTCGGCTAGCTGGTAAAATTGCAGGCCCAAACCTCTCTTCAATTGCGTCTTACAGAAGCCAGGCTGTGGAGGGACAGACACACCCGCTGTCCCCACTGTCACACAGAATAGGTGAGGTTGGACCTCCACCAAGGACTTCTAGGGCCACTGGAGGAAGAGAAACTGCCACCGGGAACTCAGAGAGGAACGGCTTTGCTATGGGGCAGCCGATGCGTTCAGATCCCCTGCTCTACACCCAGGACCCCTAAACCAACCAGTGCAGTCGTTAAGAGGCTGGGACATAACATAGTAAATAGAATATGTGTCACACAAGGAGATCCTGAGTTGGTTTCCCTAGCACCCTGGCACATGGACCTGCATCTGTAATGTGGAGCACTTCAGAGGTAGAGCCAGGTGGAGCTCCGGAGCTCAGTGACCAACCAAGCTAGCTGGATCAATGAGTTTCATTCAGGCTCAAGGAATGACCCTGACTCAAACAATAAGGTGGAAACCGGGTATGGTGGTGCACACCTTTAATCCCAGAACTCGGGAGGCAGAGGCAGGCAGATCTCTGAGTTTGGATATACAGAAAAACCCTGTCTAAAATAACAACAACAATGACAACATAATAAATAATGATAAGGTGGAAACTGACTGAGGCAAAACTCCACACCACACATCCACACACAAACATACGTATACATACACATACATATACATACGCTGCACGTATAACACACACCAAGATCTTTGAAACCTGAAACCTGGTGTTGGGTTCTGGCTCTACCCCTTGATTATTGGGTAAGTCTGTGTGGGTCTTCTCATCTCCCTGGAGACGTTTCCTTGTCTGTAAATTGGGGGGGAAATTGTGTCCCCCACACGGGGCTGATACATCACCTTGAATAAGCCTGGGTCCGCTGTTAGGCATGTGCGCATGCTCAGTAGTGAGATGGGCGTGGGAACTGGAGGTCGCCGTTCTTTGCATGCCTGACACTGGCTGCAAACCAAGGGTGGTTGTGAGGCTCTGAGAAAATTCCATGATGGTGCTCGACTTGCCTCTTCTTGCTAAAAGGGAACACATGGCCACATGACACAATGTGATCTTAAGAACTGCATGTGTGTAGCTTCTTCCCGTTCTCTCGCTTGTTCTCTCTGACCTCGGCGGAGAATTCACCCAGAGGGATAACTGCTCCCTCTTGCTGCTCCGCTAGCGAAAGGTGACACGGCGGATGGTCCTTGTTTGCACTTAGTTTCTCCAGTTTTCAGAGTGTCAGGAAAACACGCAGATGCCGGTAATTTCCAAATGCTTCTAGAGGCAGCTAAGCACAGAGCTGTGCGCCAGCATGGGGTGTAAACAGACTCCCAGGAGGCATTGGCTCTGGCCTTCTGGAAAAGCATAAACAGAGCCCAGAAGCCAATTTTATCATTAACCGGGAATGGATCTCCAATTAGGATGCCTCTGCTGGGAGAAAATAGATAGCTAGCTCTCCCCGCTTCCTCCGGGCCCTGGCACCCTCACACTTTGCCACACTTGAGTGTGTTTGGAGGTGGAACTGTTGGCAGCTCCAGGTGGAGCTCAGGGACAGGGGGAGGCACAGCCAGGGTCCGGGCTGAGGTACAGGAGGGACCAGTGGAGCTCTTCATGCAGGAACGATTGAAATTCCAAGATGGTGGGGCTGGAGATAAGGTTCCATTAGTGCTCATCCAGCCCACACAGGGCGCTGGGTTTGCTCCTCAGCACCACAGGAAACTGGATGTGGTCGTGTACACCTGTAACCCCAGCCCTACAGAAGTTCAGGATCATCATTCTTGCTACACTGTGAAGTGAGTTTGAATCCAACCTGGGCTACACAAGAGTCTATCTCAAAATAAATAAATAAATAAATAATAAATTCCAGTATGGTATCAGCAGAACATGAATCCAGGAATGGAAACTCCTGTGCACACTCTTGTTGTAGAATATTATTTTAAGGTGTGTTACATTTGTTCATGCTCTGAAACATTTGTTTAACGATGTAAAGGTGTGTTGTTTTTGTTTATGCTGCATTTGTTTAACTATGTGAAACTGTGGGCTTTTTTTTTCCTGTTTAAAACACCTGATGGGCTAATAAAAAGTTGAACAGCCAATAGGGAGGCAGGAGAGAGGATAGGCGGGGCTGGCAGGCAGAGAGAATAAAGAGGAGAAATCTGGGCGAAGGAGGAGCAAGAAAACAAGGAGAAGAGCATGCTAGGGGCTAGTCACCCAGTCAGGCAGCCAGCCTTGGCTTAAGAGTGGCAGTAAGATATACAGAAGTCAGAGAAGGAAAAAGCCCAGAGGCAAAAGGTGGATGGGGTAATTTAAGTTAAGAAAAACTGGCGAGAAACAAGCCAAGTAAGGCTGAGCATTTATAATTGAGAATAAGCCTCTGTGTGATTTATTTGGGAGCTGGGTGGCAGACCCCCGAAAGAGTAAAGAGTAATAGGAGTTAAAAAAACAAAACAAACAAACAAACAAAAAACAAAAACACCACCAACACACTTTTTTCCCTGGGTGGTTGTTGTACGGTCATGCATACACAGAGCTGGCCTTGGATCCTGGGTCACACCCCTGGATCACATTGGAATATAAGGATATTTCAATGTGGGGAGCTCAGATGGGATGGGGAGCAGCAGCTTCAGAGACCCCACAAGAAAGGAGGCCAAACAGGCAACGAGAGTAAAGTCAACACAGAGACAAAAGTCTACTACGGCAGTCCATTTTGACAGCAGTTTGCCAAGGAGTGTCATTATCTCGCCATGCTGAGCAATTCTGCTTCCAGAAGTCTCTCCTGTGGTTACATCTGCATAAAGGGGCGGGGCATGTACTGCAGCAGGGTATCATCCTGGCATCCTGGCAGATGCAAATGGCAGCATCACGGGGCAGCTGGTCCCCTCCCCAGATGGGGACCTGTGAAATAAGCCGCCCCGTGAAGGAAGGGCAGGGATTCTTCCTTGGTGGCCTCCGGTCTTTTAGCAGAGGTATCAATGCCATTCCTGTGTGGTCGGTGAGGAAATTGAGCCCTAGGGCTCCCCTGAGGAGTGAAACTGGGTCACACTGTGTGAAGAATAGGGCATCTGCCCAGGCTAAAGGCACCTGAGGAGACATTCCCTGCATCTTCCTCTCAGGGTCCGCAGGGGTGATGTGTAATACGGCCACGGGTAAGATTCCCTGCTTTACTTCTGCGGGAATCCTTGCATTGACTGCAAGCTGGTTGGTGATGAGAAAGAAGTCTACAGGTGTTTTTGTCTAAAACTCGTGATCCCTCTGCCTCAGCCTTCCAAAGACTATCATGATAGGTGTGCATCACCACCTCAGAAAAATCTTGAGGCAACCAGCACGAGCTGTGTGGGTCCTGAGCTCGTCAATGCTGCACCTCACCTGCATTTTCACTGTGAGGGTCAGCGGGGTCTCATTGTGCTCAGAGCTGTGCAGCCATCACGAGCATGTTATCACCCCACTAGAAACCCTGCCGTCCTCCGCAGTCACCCTCAATGGTGTCACAGGTGTGGCTGTGCTGTCCCAGCCACGTGTAATGTCCACTTGAAAGTGTCAGAGCTTCTGAGCGTCTGACTTTGAGACGTTCCCTCTCTAGGCTGCCATTTGGCAGGTGGTCTCTACCACGAGATGGCCAGGGCTTACCCAAGGGAAGTGTGCTGCCTCTGTAGCAGGGTGGCCTGCACTTTGAGGAGGAGACGGACTTGGCACTGATGTCAGGGAATGCAAGATGAGCTGGAGTAGTAAATGCCACACCTTCAATGCCGGGTAACTTGGTGGGAAACAGCTAGACAAGAGGGCAGCCCATCTTGCTCTGTAGACCACGCCTGCCTCTGCCTCCCGAGTGCTGGGATTAAAGGCATGCACCACCATAGTCTGACCCAGGTTGGCATTTCTAATGATGCTTGTTCACTTCTGTGGTTGCTGGGTTTGGGTTTTGCTATGTTTCCATATAGTTCCAGGTATGAAAGTTCCCACCCTAGGCCCTTTCTGAATACATTCCCCCTCCCTGGAATGCATTTTAATCTAAAAGTAATATTGGGCTCATTTCCCTTGTTAATGTTTATCCAACATTTCAGCCCTTATTTATTTTCTGACCCCCCAGCCTTGTGTGTATGTGTGTATGTGTGTGTTCTGTACCAGGGTTTGAACCTAGGGCCTCGTACCCATCAAGAAAACATTCTACAACTGAGCTATATCCCCAGCCAACTTCCTTCTAGTTTTAGCCTTTGCCATTTTATATTATGTGCCTTATTTATTTGTGTGTGGATATGTGTTTGTGCATATATTGACACACTGGGTATCTGTATTGATTGCTCTCTGCCCTATACAAGGAGGTGGGCTCTCTCACTTGAACCCAGAATTTGCCAATTTGATGAATCTAGTTAGTCAGCTTGTTTGTCCCTGAGAGTCTACCATCTCTGCCTTCTGAGTGCCAGGGCTACAGGCCCAGCGTTAATGTGGGTACTGGGGGACTTGAATTCCAGTCCTCACGCTGTGCGACCAGCTCTCTATTGTCTTTGCAAAGCAGCATCTTCATGATTGCTTTTTTAATTGAGCATTTAGGGTTTTTTTTTTCCCGTTTTGTTTTTCTAATTTGGGTAGTTTGAAACTTGAAGCAACTTCTTGTTTTCATTAGAGGGACCAGATCTTGGTTGGTATCAATGTTGAGCTCAAATCGCTATAGAGTCTTCTAGCTATACTGACTTCCCATTTGAGGAACCTGGAGGTATTGTCACTGATGCAGGTGTCAGGGATGGTGTGTTTGGGGCACTATTAGCACCGAGAGGTCCCTGAAGCCTCTGGGGCTCTGATGGAAGCATCGAAACAAGCTCACGGGTCATCCTCAGCTGTCATTTGCTGGGACCAGGAGCCTGGTCTTGCTTTGGAGTTATCTGACGGCACAAAGTGGAAATTCATTCTATGTTGTGTGGAAGGACAAGGAGGGTCAAGGGTTGGATGCAGAAGGCCCAAAGGACAAACTACACAGTCCAGGTCATGAGAGTCTGGAACTGGGACCCTGACCTCCATCTCTCATGGCTGCAGAGGCCAGTCTCCTGGGTGATTCTAGATTTTATCAAGTTGACAATCAAAACTGACCACCACCCAGAACAAGGACTGTCGGCCCTGCTAAGAGAGCACTCTGGCCCTTTAGCTGTCCTTGGCATCTGCAGCATTGCTTGTGACCAAGGATTCTGAAAAGGCCAAGGCTCCCGGTCTGTTTGCTGAGAGCCAGTGTCTGCTATCTGGAGAGACACTAACTTCAGGACAGCAAGAACCGAGCCTGGCCTGACACCCTCTTTTCACTTGTACAGCCCTGGCCCCTCTACAGGACCCACACATCTGCAACAGCGTCCTCTGAAGTCACGCCCTGCTGACTGTGCCCACTCCCGACTGTCCTGGGCAGAGAGCTTGTCCATGGATGGCTTCTGGTTGGAGGTGGAACGGATCCAGCAGAAGGGCGAAGTGAAGGAGGAGGACAGGGTTGGAAGCGGAAGCCAGCTCCTAGAAGGTGAGGGACGCTATCTGGGCCTGGAAGGTGGATGTTAAGGCCTTATTCCAGGGGAGGGTTGTGCCAGGGCCCACACACGATTGAGAGCCTGGAGGATTTCTTCTTTGCCAGGACGATTGCGGTAGTCTCTCCATCGATTTCCCTGCTGGATGCTTCCTATACCACTGTGAAAAGGATCCTCTGATAAGGTCGATCAGTTTGTCACCCATTTGATAAAATAATTCAGGATTATTTCAATCTATTGAGTGTCTCTTATCTACCAGGGAGTGGGTTTTTTTTTGTTGTTGTTGTTGTTTTGTTTTAGTTTTTCGAGATAGGGTTTTCTCTGTGTGTCCCTGGCTATACTAGAATTCACTCTGTAGACCAAGTTGGCCTCAAACTCAGAAATCTGCCTGCCTTTGCCTCCCGAATCCTGAGATTAAAGGGGTGTATCACCAAACCCAGTTGCCAGGCAGTGTTTAGACACTGGGATACAATGGAGAACACCAAACAGTCCAGGAGGACCTGAAATTCTGGCAGATTCTAAACACTCTGTCCAGTACTTACCACCCCGCTTAGGGTACCAGCAGCCATGTGTCCGTGTAACCACATCATAGGCCCCTAAACACAGTAGCATAGAGGAGCACCAAGCCATTGCTAATATGTTTCACGGTTCTGGGGGGTGGCAGGGCTCAGCTGGGAGGTTTGCTTAGTCTGTCCTTCATTGAAAAGCTCAAGGTCATCTGGGTCAGAGTCATTTCAAAGGGCTTCTTACCCCTGTGTCTGGCAGTGTGTGTGTGACCTCCCATACCTGTGGCCTGGGTCCAGACACCTCCATGTGGCCTCTGTGTGTGGCCCAGGCCTCCTCACAACACTGCATCTGGGTGTGAAGAGTAAGAGCCTGGGAAAAAGCCAGGAACGCTGTCCCTGGCCAGCCTTGGGAGATAACCACCGTTGTTTTTTACTTCCTTTTACCCAGTGTGCACCCAGATGCCAGGGGTGGGGACTCATACACCACCTCTCGGTGGGATGACGCTTCCCATAGCCCACAAGCCTTTCCAGAACTGGCCTGGGACCTATCTCTGCCACACCGTCTAGTCTGTCACTCCACCGCGCTCTCCTCTCTCCAGGCCTCCTTGCTGTTTCTGACCACGGAAGCACACCCCTGCCTTTGTCCTCACTGCCTCCTCTCTCCAGAATATTCTTTGTCCAGGCGCTGGGCTCAGAAGTGTTTCCTAACTTCTATACCACAGCACTCTGATAACCCTTAGACTTTGGCCCGATGTTATTCATTGCTGTAGCAATCATGCATTATCAGAACATTTGCTCACGTACCGCCATCCTCCACTTTCCATGGGGCCAGGGCATCACCAATGCTCCCCGCTTCCGCCTGTGTGCTGGTATCTGGGTGAACTGGGCATGTTTCCATTCCCCATCTTCCCTCGTTTGGCAAGTGCGGGAGTGACAAGGGCGTGACGAGGCTGCCCACATGGAAAGTCTGATCCGGACTGGGCTTCAGCTTTGCCTTGGTTGGTCAAATAGGCCACCTAGGACTTTCAGGTCTTCAGAGGACCGATGGACTGGTGCAGAGGCTCTGTAAATGCAAATTCCTGATAAGGCCAGAGGTGGAGGCCGGAGACGGGCTTTTCTTGCTTTATACTGCAGCCAGCAAATACATCAAAAACCAAACAAAGGGGCTGGAATCAGAGCGCCAAAGGCTGGAGACTTTTCAGACAACAGAATAAAGACAGGGCTGGTGTAGACTCAGGACGGAAGGAGTCAAGAGCATGTGTAGTTCATTATATCATTAGATGTTAGTGTAGGGATGACGGCTTTTGCTGTGATGTTTCCACACACGTAGCTCATTCTACTTTGCTCATACCTGCCCCTCCCACTGCCCTCTCCCGTCCCTGCTCCTGACGGTCCTTTCTGTGGCGCCTTCTGCACATGGCAGGTGATGGCGAGCACTCCACCAATGGTGGGGCTATTGTCCTTTACGTGGCTTTAAGGTGGTCCCTACTGTTTGTTGTTCTTGTTAGCACTTACACCTGGGAGAATGAAGTCTAGAAACGAGGCCGACTAAAGTCTCATGCAATAACCGACTTTATTCAGAGCACCAGACCGTTTGTACTCTGAGGGTTAAGAAGAAACCTGTACACCTGAGGAAAGTGTACTATCACAAGAGCAAGCCACATGTGGCAAAAACATGCTCTTCCATAAACAAATAATAATAGCCAGTTGTAACGAATAATCCGAAGTAAACTCACTCCTGTCCGCTACACCTGCGAGGGGCACAAAAGCATATTCCAAGAACAATTCCATGTTTTGAAGTAACTAAGGTCGTAGGACTCTTGTTTTCCTGGAGTTTTCCCACAAGGACTCAGAATTCCCACAATTCTATTCTTAGACCGTGTTCTTATACCTATGAGCAGCCACAAGGCTCTGTTGGGTCTGCCTGCCTTTGAATTTTCCTTTCATCTTTTTCTTCCGGATGCTGAACAGAGCCAAGATGTGCTTCCTCTGACACTCTGTGCTTTCCTTCCATTCTCCAAAGCTCCCTGCCCCTCATGTGCCTGCTTGTCACCTGAGGCTGATCTGCCAACTTAACTACAACAGCATGGCCCTTTCTCTTTCTTCTCTCTTTTCTCTCCCCTCTGGGAAACTGCTGAAGTTTACAGCTGCCTGCCCTAGAATTTTTCTTTTAAACTTAAAAAAAAATAAAAGTTAAAAGTGTGGTATGACAGAAAAGTTATAGTTTAAAAAGATTTATTTATTTTTATTGTATGTGTGTGGGTGCTTTACCTTCATGTGTATCTGGATAACATGTGCATGCACTACCTACAGAGGCCAAAAGAGGATGTTAGCTCCTCAGGAACTGGAGTTACAGGCTGCTGTTAGCTGCTCTGAGTGTACTGAGGTCAGAACTGGGGTCCCGTGGAAGAGCATCCAGTGCTCTTAGCCACTGAGTTGTCTCCCCCAGCCCTTGCTTAGTTATTTTTGAAGCCATCAGCTCCTTCCTGACTACCTTTGTTCAACCCATGATGTACAGCCACAAATGCCCACCTGCTCGCTCACAGGTCTGCACAACTTCTTTGGTGAGCACTTGGCGGTTTCCCCAGCGACAAGGCCAGTGCCTCCCCAGGGTGGTCTGGGTAACTGGGGACAATGGTCTAGGCAGCATCCCAGGCCCTGACCTGAGTCCTGGAGCAGAGTTCTCACAGGTGGGACCGGAAGCTATAGTTTCAGCATGGTTTTGTTATAGGATGCTGGCATGGAACCCACCCCACTACTTCAACATACAAAAGTCTTGAACAGAGGGTTCATGCTGTGTGTGGCTGGACCTGCATGATCCTGTGATTGGTGTCTTTGCCAGAACCGGGAGTGGAAGTGATTTTGTGGCTATATTGCAGAACCAGAGTGTAGGGGGCCCTCCCTGGCTTGCTGTCTCTAAGCGTTCATTGGATGCTAGCCACTGTTCCTTAGCGCGCCTAGCTCCCACCTGGGGAGAATCAGGTTGGTGCTAATGGGCCTGAATACGAACACCGCAGAAGCCCCTCGTGTCTGTGCGACCATTTGTGGTTCCATGTGAGGCCTACGTTAGTGAGCATGGCTAGGCACATATGGAATTCTGTGTGTTTATCTGATGCCCCTCCCTCTGTTGGCCAAAGGGGACACTGAATCCCAGTGGCTACGGGACACAGGTCTGTCTGGCCTTGTTGGTGGCCTGGGCTCGGATGACAATCACCAGGGACTCCTATCTACACTGACGGCGACCCAGGTGGCTGCTGTGTGCCGCCGGCTAGACACCTATGCCCGCTCAGCCCGAAGACGACACAAGCCACCCATCAGAGATGTCAGGGATATCTTTGGGGTCTTCACCTCAAGGGTGAGTAAGGGCCCTTGGGCACTGTCTTTTGGGGTTTCTGTGATTTCATTTCAAGTCTCATGTGCCTCTCTGCCTGCCACTGTGTTCCCAGGCTGTGTGGGATTGTTTGTATGCTGCACGTGACAGAGTATATGTGCTTCTTGCCACCATGTCCGTGGACGCATCTGAAAGTTTCTGGCTAAGTCGTTACCGATACAAACACAGTGCTTTTTGTTGTCTCTTGCATGTTCTGCTGGCACTGAAGCCTGACAAACTGTGGGCATCTTCTTTCTGGGATCCACAGGAAGGGCGCAACCCTGTGGTTAAAATGATAGGCATCAAAGCCGGGTCAGTCAGGCCCCCATTTCCCTCCCCATCCATTCAGCTGCTGTGGGATCTTGGCCAAGTAACTTAGCCTCTCTGCGCTTCAGTTTCTCTACCTGTGAATGGTTTTTACCTCCCAGGGTCTGTGTATCACCCCCCACGGGACTAACTGATGCTGTCTACACTTTGTATAGGAAGTGGTTTCAGAGAATGGGGCCTTGGGAATGAAATGGACCCAGATCAATCCTGTGGATTCTACATCTTCTGTAGGTAGGTGGCCTTCGTTCTTCAGGGCCCTGAGAATCCAGGTTGCGTAAGCAGAGAATGCTCACCTCTGCACCTTCTCCTGGTTCCTCTCCCTCCCTGCACAAGGGCGGTAGGAAGAAACACCAACGGGACCGGTTGGGCCCTTAAATGAACTATTGTCATCAAGCCCATGGGCCTCAGTCCAGAAACTCTGGGGCTAGGCGATCACTTTTGTGGTGCTCAGATAAGAAACCACTTCCTGGTCAATGAGCCCCAGCTAGAACGCCACTTCCTGGGCAGTGTGCCTGAGTCCATAGCCTAAGAAGTGGCTTCCTAGTCAGACCAGTCTCTCTGCTTTCAATGTAAAGGATCCGCAGATCTCAGGGGACCACAGGAACCAGCTGGACCAGAGGAAGTCTTCAGCATGGACTCTGCCTACTCTGAACAAGCTGCCATGCTTCTACAGAGGGCCAGGTCATCCCCAGGAGGCACCTGTGCCTGGGACAAGGGATCGCTGCCGGTGAGGATGCTGCCCCCAGGTCCTTGGGCACTCCTCCATCCTTCAGCTCCTCACACTTGCCAGGCTGCCGGGCACCCAGCAGGGGAGTTGTTGAAGATTCCTCCTGCAGCCCTTAGCTGGGTGTCGCTTGCTGGGTGTCAGGGACCAGGAACAGGGCACCTGGGGGCTTTCTTCGGTGCTTTGGTTGAGGCTCCTCCTTGCTTTTGTCTTTAGGGGAGTCACCCCTTATCCAAACAGCTGGTCACCACCTCCCAGTAGTGTTTCTAGTTATTTTGTTTGTTTTTAGAGACAGGGTCTCAGCAGTGTAGCTCTGACTGTCCTGGAACTCACCACATAGACCAGACTGACCTCTAACTCAGAGATAAGCCTGCTTCTACCTCCCAAGAGCTGGGATTAAAGGCGTGTGCCACAACACCCAGCTTTTCTAGTTACTTAAAAAATTAATCTTGGAACGTGTTAGGTAAGAGAAACCCAACTTTTTTTGGTTTTAGTGTTTTACTTCCCCAAATGTTGAATTATCTTGACATATTAGGATCAGTCATTTATAATGAAGTATTTAAGAGTGAAAGTTAGGGCCAATGAAACGGTTTAGTGGAAAGAGGTGCTTGCTGCTGAGCCTCACAACATGAGTTCAGCGTCTGGGTCCCACATGGTAGGACAGAGCCAACTACTACCCCTCTGGCTGCCACATGTATGCTGTGGCACATGTATATCTACACACACACACACACACACACACACAGGAACTATACAGCCAATGGTTGACCTGAACTCTCCATGTAGACAAGGCTGGCCTCAAACTAGAGTTCTGAATGCCTCTGCCTCCTGAGTGTTTGAATTAAAAGGCAAATCAGAGTGTGAATCTCTGAAGTAGGATCTCAAGGCCTACGGGCTATATTTTAGCCATAGTTATTAATACAGCCATGGTTGTAGACTTTGCCTCCACAAAATGAAAAGTGATTGCCAGGTGTGGTGGTGTACACCTTGAATTCCAGCTCTCAGGAGGCAGAGGCAGGTGAATCTCTGTGAGTTAAAAGCCAGCCAGCCTGGTCTACAAAGTGAGATCCTGTCCTAATAAATAGATAGATGATAGGTAGATGGGAGATGGATAGATAGATAAATAAGATAGATAGATAAGATAGATAGATAAGATAGATAGATAGATAGATAGATAGATAGATAGATAGATAGATAGATAGATAGATAGATAGATAGATAGATAGATGACAGACACCTGACTCAACTTCTGGCTTCCACATGCAGGGGCATACATGTGTGCCCCACATGCCTGCTATATTCATACACACATGCGTGCATACCACAGATTCACACATGCAAAACAAATACAACACAGAATGCTTCCATTTCCTTTGGTGCCCTAAAGGGACACTGGAAGGTGATCTGATCAAACCTGTCAGAAAAATGCCAGAAGACCCATCCCTCTTGCTGGCCACCTCTGGCTACACAAGGCTAAAAGCTGCCTGCAGAACCCTAAAGTAGCCTCTAGGTGGTGCAGCTGAGCAGCCTTTTTCTTTTTTCTTTTCTTTTCTTTTTTTTTTTTTTTTTTTTTGGTCAGTTACTACTTCACCATTGTTCACAGGGAGAAAGAGGAGCTATGACTGTCTATACAGCAAGTTTTGGGACAGAAGCAGAAGCAAGGGTGAGATGAGCAAAAGGCAAGAGTAGAAACACACTAAGAGGTCCGTGGTGGTTCCTCTCTTCCAGGCCCTCTTGGATTGCAGCTGGCAAAACCATCTTCATTATGGTGGCCTTGCTAGTTTTGAGCCTGTTACAGTGTTGCTCTTAGGCTGGCTCGACACTCACAAAGCCTCCTGAGGTGGGTGGTGTGTACAGTTGCAGGCAAAGAACTGGGTACAGAACGTCACCATCTGGGACGAGACAGAGCTCAGACTTAAGCCCAGTGTGAAGCCTGATTGGGGTCTTACCCACTCTGGGCTTCTCCCACCCAAATGCCTCTTACCACCTCCCGACAGGCTGTCTTTCCTCCCTTCCCCAGAGGTTCCGAATCCCCAAGGGCAGACTGGGTGTGACCAGGATAGGAGACTTGTCTTCGAGGGACATGAAGAAGATCACTCCCTTGGCCCTGATAGAGCTGACAGCCCTCTATGACATCCTGGGCTTGGACCTGAAGAGGAGCAAAGCCAGGAAGTGGAAAGGCTCAGGTGAGCATGCGTGCCAGACGCCCGCCTGCCCCTCTAAGCTTGCCGCCTGCTACACCCCTCCCCCACCCACCCTGGGCTCTGTGAACTTGAACTGTCTGTCCCGCTGCCAGGAAACACTCAGCATGGTTCTGATTTCTGTGGATTTTTTTTTTTCTGCAAGTGGAAACAGTTCCTAGCCAGTGGCATGGTGCTACTGTAACCCAGTTCTAGGGAGGCTGAGGCAGGAGGATCTTGGGTTTGTGACCAACTTAGGCTACATAGCAAGATTCTGTCTGAAGAAACGAACAAAACACAATTCATGTTCATATTACTCTGTTCCTATTTAAGTAAATATACAATGCAGTAAAAATACAATGCAGATATAAGCAGTATTTGGCTTCAGTGCACACACACTCTCTCTCTCTCACCCTTGTATGCATATTTTCCCCCTAATATGATATGATTGTGGTCAATTTTCATTTTTCCCAGTTCTACATCCTGCACCTTTTCTATAGCAATGCTTCATAATGAACACCCGCCCCCCCAAAATCTATGACTTAATCATTCTTTTCTCTCTCTCACACATGGGTGAGCTGCAGTTGCTTTATTGATCTAGCTCAGATGTGGCTACAGCTGGGGCTGTTTCTAGCTCTCTTTCTCCTCACTGGACCACCAGGCCATCCGGAGCAGATTCTCCTGACAAGAGCAGAAACACACGGGCAAGCACTCCCGCCTAACCAGCGCCTCCATGTGCATTGTGCAGGTTACCGTGTTATCAGTCTCGACTATTCACACAGGCAGGCCCCACACAGGGGTGGGGTGCACTCTATTCCCAGTGGGGACAAAATACAGGTTCATACAGCAGAGAGGGTGTTCAGAAGGCATGCTGAATTTGGGACAATAGTTCCACTTAGCACAGCTATTAAACTTTCTATGGAAACATGGTTTTCAGGACTATGAGACAATTCGGCAAGGAAAGGCGCTTGCCGCCAAGTCAGAAGAGCTGAGTTTGATCCCTGGGGCCCACATGGTGGAAGACGAGAACCACCTCTCAAATGCTGTCCTCAAGTGATATGCATGCACCCCACACACACACACAAAGAAAGAAAAGAAATATAATTTTTTTAAAAAAGTATCTTAACCGTTTTTAAGTTGATTTTTCTAGCTATTGTACAAAATGATGGATTTTATTATAACATTTTCATGTTAGTGTATCATCACACCTTGCTCAAATCCACCCATTGCCCTTGCCTAATCCTCACTTCTGCTGGTCCTTTTCCATCCGTCCCCCAGAGTCCCCCTTCTGCTTACATCACACACACACACACACACACATACACACACCTGGATTCCACAATATGATATGAGAGAAGATTCCACACATGAGAGAAAATGTCATATTTTGTCTTTCTCTCCCTAGTCCCCCTCAAACAATTTTTAGATCCCCTTCCTCCCTCCACCATGTGTGTGTGTGTGTGTGTGTGTGTGTGTGTGTGTGTGTGTGTGTTTAGATTCTATTCATGAGAAACAGCACAGGGCGCTTATCCTTTTGAGTCTGGCTTATTTCACTTAACAGGATGATCTCTGTCAGTTTTCCTGAACATAGTATTCTTTCTTCTCTCTGTTTGAATAAAATGTCACCGCATCCAGGTACCAGTTTCTTCATCTATACAGGCTTGATGGGCATCTAAGCTGGTTCTGTATCTTGGCTGTTGTGAGTTGTACAACAGTAAGAATGGGTGTGGAAGTGCTTGTGTTGTATTGCACTGGCTAGCTTCTTGTGGGTGTCTTATCAGGATCCTATCAGTTAGTAAGGCTTATTTTTGTTTTATTTGTATGGAGTGTTTGCCTGTATGTGTGTCTGTGTACTGTGTGTGCAGTACCCCGCAGAGGCCAGGAGAGGGCATCAGAGTCTCTGGAATTAGAGTTGTTAGCAGCCATGTGAGTGCTGGGAACCTTACTTGGGTCCTCTGTAAGAGCAACAAGTGCACCTCACTGCAGAGTCCCCAGTTCTGTAGGGTTTTTTTTTTTTCTGATAAGTCACCACAGGTTTTCCACAGTGGCTACACCAGCTGGTACTCCTATCAGCAGTGTATTGTACACATGTCCATGTCCCTCGATATCCTTGCCAGTATTGGTTATCATTGATTAGGTTTGATGATACCCGTTCTGAATGGATAATATGGAATCTCAGTACAGTTTTGATTTGCATTTCTCTGATGACTAAGGATGTTGAACTTTCTCCCCAAATATTTATTATTTTTGTTTTTAATTTTCAGAGTTGTCTATTCAATTTGTTACTCTGTTATTGATTGAACAATATAAAATTTTCAAATTCAATATTTGAAGTTCTTTATATATCCTAGATATTGATCCCCTGGTTTATAGATGGTTTGGTCACAGTTTTCTCTTGCTTTGAAGACTACCTGGCAATTGTTCCCTTTGCTGTGTAAGAGATTATTTTTTTATTTCTTTAATCTCATCTGTCAATTCTTGGTGTTGTGTTTTTGCTCTTGGGGTGCTTCCCACAAAGTCTTTCCTTGTGTCATTACCATAAAGTATTTTTCCCTAACCACTTCAGAGTTTCCGGTCTTATGTTAAGGTCTTTGATACATTCCTTTTTAATGGGACACTTCGTGAATATGTATGTCATCCTTGCGCAGGGGCCATGCTAACCTCTGTATCGTTCCAGTTTTTAGTATACGTGCTGCTGAAGCGAGCACAGGTCTTTGGTACATTTTGAGTTTATTTGGGGGAATAATGGTTCTAGTTTCATACTTTTAGATGTGAAGATTCAGCTTCTCCGACACCGTTTGTTGAAGAGGTTTCTTTTCTCAACCATGTCAAAAGTCAGGTGGCCATAGCCATGTGGCTTTATTCCTGGGTCCTGTGTTCTGTTCCACAGACCTGTGTCTGTTTTTCTATCTGACTTTTTGTCACTATGGCTCTGTAGTGCGGTTTAGATCAGGCATTGTGAGGCTTCCAGTGTTGCTCCTTCTGCTTAGGATTCTGGCTTGGCCATTCAGAGTCTTGTGTGTCTCCACGTGACTCTCAGGATTGCTTTTCTAATGCTGTGGAAACTGTCACTGGAGTGTTTGCTGACAATCTGTATAAACCTGGTTTTACAATCCTCATTCTGGCACTCCATGAACGTGGGGGCCTTTCTGTCCTCTAGTGTCTTCCTCAATTTCTTTCTTCAGTGGTTTAAAGAAAACCATAGTTTTTAGCTATTATCTATTTTCCTTCTCATGGCCATACCATAATATATCTACCCATTTCCCTATTAGAGGATATGCATTATGTCCATGTTTTCTCTGTTACAAACACAGCCACCGTTGTCATATCTAACAGAATACATCTTAGTTTAAAATAATATCTTGAGGCAGCATCTCACAGAGCGTAGCCCAGGCTGGCTTCTAGCTTTCTGTCCTCCTACCTCAGAGTACTAGGATTATAGGCATATGCTATTATATTGTATAACATTATTATTATATTATTATTAGTATTATATTGTATAATAATATTATATTATATTAATATCTTTCATACTAAGTTTTGGGCAGGTGCTACCCTTTAGTAGTGTATATGTTTATCTCACCTCTCTCTGTCAGCATTATACAGTGTTTTGTGTGGGTTCCTCAAAGGCAAGGGACGGAGGATTAGAAAGGTAGAAGGAGGGGCCTTCAAGCAGGTGGGAGAAGAGCAGGGGAAGAAAGAATGGAACAGAAGACAGTGGAGGGCTTGTCTGGGAACAGCCTTGAGCCAGGGTGAGTGAGATCCCCGGCTCTTGGCCCACGCCCATGGAGCTAGGCAGCTCTGTCCTGGACTGTTAGCTTGTACTAGGGCAGCAGGACATTTTCCTCTTAGTTCTTCCTTACCTGGGGGGGGCAGGGTGCGCTGTGGCATGCCTGATGTCACCATTGCTGAGGTCAGATGCTTCAGTTCCACTTTTCCCAGACCTTGTCCTTTGGAGGAACAAGTCTGATTCTAGTGGCCCTGCCAGGCCTTGGGTTTCCGGGAGTCACCGCAGACTTGAGATGCACCTTCTCTCTTCTGGCCTCCTGCAGACTCGGGCCTTTTTGGCGTGCCCCTTCACAGCCTGCTGGAAGCTGACCACAGAGTCCTCCCCAGTGCCCAGGTCCCCCTGCTCCTGCAAGCTGTAAGTTATCCCCAGCTCGGGCTTACTTAACCCTTGAAGGGCTGGCTCTGGGGAACATTTGGGAGATGCCTGCCACAAGGAGAAGAACCTGGGCTTTAGAGAAGGGGACCTGGGTTCAAATTCTGCCGCTGGTAACAGCTGACTCAGAGACCTGGGGGCAATTTTGAACTTCTGGATCCTTTCTTTCAATGTCTGTGAGCTGGGGTTCTAATAAAAATCTTCTCTAGTTGAGGACTGAGGGGGCACATGTCTCTGAAGCTCTCAGCACAGTGTGGTCAGGAAGTTCAGAAGCGCTGAAGATTTGGTTCGGGGGTAAATCACTTGCACAGCACGTACAGGACCCTGGCTCCATCTTGTTATTTGAAGGAGTCCTTCTAGAATTCTCCTCTTCCCAGTTTTCACGAGAGACAGACACACCTTGCTTGACCTGTGTGCCAGCAGTAGCTGACTGGAACAATGGTCTCTTACTTTGGTAGTTGCTGTCCTGTTTGGAAAAAAGAGGGCTGGACACAGAAGGCATCCTCAGAGTTCCTGGATCCCAGGCCAGGGTCAAGGTAATGGCTGATTTCTGCCATCTCTGAAGGCTGCCTTTCCTCTCCAAGCCTGGTGTTGTGTTTGGCTGGGAGAGAATTTGGGTCCTGGCTGATCTGTGAACTGCTTTTGGTGTGGTTATGGGATTCCAGGAGACAGATAGGGGGCCCAATAGAGCCATGGGCTCTGGGGTCACACGGCCAACACCTGTGGAACGGAGCTCTGCATTCAGTAGCTTGACTCAAAATGGCGTCTGATACTCATAGTAACCATGTTGGGAAGGTACCATGGTTGTCCCAACCTTGCAAGCAGACACTGAAGCCCAGATAGGGTGAGCAGCTTACATGGGAGCTGTGGGCAACTTCTTGGCGGTCTTCCTTTCTCTAGGGATTGGAGCAAAAGCTGGAGCGAGGCTTCTATGCTGGCCTCGTGAGCTGGGACAAGGTTCATCCCAATGACGCATCTGACCTGCTCAAGAGGTTCCTCAGGAAGCTGCCGGCACCTCTGCTCACAGCCGAGTACCTCCCAGCTTTTGCAGCAGTACCCAGTGCGTGTGGTAGTCCCGTGCATGTGTGTGTGTGTGGGGGGGTGGCCGTCTTGTGGATGTGCAGGGCACCGTGGGAGGTTGGGAGCCCCTGGCCTTGGTGGGTGGGAGAAAGTGGAGAAGGGCAGTGGTGGGCAGACTGTTCTACCTGTTCAGACATGTCTGTCTCCTGGGGTCTCAAGCTGCTGGGGCAGGAAGTGTGTTTTCATGTATGTGAGCATGTCCATGTATGCACAGACACCTGTGAGGTGGATAATGGCATGTGTGTCTGTCAGGTGTGTCTATTGTACACATTTACATAGGGTGACGGGAGAAGACGAAGAGGCTGGGGCTTTGGGACCTGGATCTGTTATCAGCCCTGACATGGACAGGGGCTAGCTGACTTTAGTGCTTTTCTCAAAATGTTAATTACATCTTAAAAGTTTTGTTGTTTGGGGGGGGAGCACATGACATGGTGCATAGTGGAGGTCAGAGGACATTGAGGGCACATGCCTTGATGCACATGTAGAGGTAAGAGGACATGGGAGGCACATGCCATGGGGCACATGTGGAGGTCAGAGGACATGGTCCTGACATCTATGGTCTGGAGCTTATCAGGATATATAATGTGGACACCTGTGTGTTGGTCATTCTGCCTGTGCACACACAGGTCAAACCCTCCTGTTCCACACACATGTAAATTCCTCATTGGACTTCTTTATGATTCTCCCGGTACAAACCCAGGAAAACCTGACAAGATTGACTCTCTCTCCCTCACCCCCTCGTCTCCTTCCAGTGGGGTTGATTGTTGAGATGATTAGTTAATAAAGGGCTCTCCACACAAGCACAGAGACTTGAGTTCATGTCCCCAGATGGAGCCACATGCCTCTGCAATCCTAGCACAGGCAAATCAGAGGCAAGAGAACCTACCCAGCCTGCCTAGCCAATCAACGAGCTTCAGGTTCAATGAGCAATCCAAAAAACAGGGTAGAGAGCAATTGAGTAAGACCCCTATTTGGTGTCCACCTCTGGCTTACACACACACACTCACACACACACTCACACACACATGCATGCATGCAAGCACACACACATGCATGCACACAAGCATACACACACACACACACTCACATTCGCACACTCACACACATGCATGCACGCACACACACTCACGCATGCATGCAAGCACACACACACATGCATGCACGCAAAAACACACACACATTCACACACACACACACACACACTCACATTTAGGCTGTCTGAACGCCACCATCTGCAGCAACAGGGCGGTGAGTGTTCTCTCTTGGCTTTGTGCCTCACAGCCTCCTTTCAAACATGCATCAAGCCAACCATTCCCAACACACTGGCAAAAGGACTTGACTCCGTCCCAGGTCCTGACCCACCTTCTCCTAGGTCCCCTTCTGGTGGTAAAATGCCCGCAGAGGGTGCTCCTCCTCCTCATCTTGTCTCTTTGTCCTCCAAGCTCTCTGCCATCTGCCCAAGTTCAAATTTCAAGTGTTTCAGGAGCCCCCCCCCCCCGAAATGACATGAGATGTACCCTTCTGTAACTTCCACCCCTATTTCTCCTAGAGACTCTGACCTCAGGTGCGGGCCAGCTTCTTTTCCAACCCTCATCTTGCAAAAGAGTATCACAAAACCTTCCATCCTGAACAATGAGCTACCCATGTCCCCTCCCAGCGATGACTTTCTGGCCCCTGTCATTCTTGACCCTGGGCCATAGCTCAGCCCTGTGTCTGTCCGTCTGGATATGTATACAGATACACATGTGCATGTATGAGTGCACTTGCCTTGAACATCTGTGCCTGCTTTTCACTAACGAAGTGTGGTGAGTGTCTTGACCAGCACTGGCTGTCATAGTGGCAAGCTTGTGGGAAAGGGCCTGCTGGGCTTCCCAGCACTGAATTTCTCCTAGGAAGAGTCTGGAGCAATAAAGGAGCCTCTCCGAACTCTGCTCCGTCTCTCCCTCCCTCTTCTGCAGACATTCCTGACCTGAAGCAGCGCCTGCAGGCTCTCCACCTGCTAGTCCTCCTCCTGCCTGAACCCAACCGCAACACCTTGAAGGTAAAGGTGGCTTTGATGCCCTGTCTCACCCTTCAGCCTCAGCGCTGCCTACCCTGTTCATAACTCCATCACACAGCCACGCCATCCACCCATCCCTCTCTCCTTTCATCTTTACTATGTGACCCTTGGCACATTTTCTAAGCCAGATTCTTACTCTGCAAGACGGGTCCAACAGTAAAACTTCCTGTGTGGTCTCGCTGCTGCCTTACCATCAGTGAATTGGCAAACCTGTGTGAGCAGTTAGCTGCTGGGCCAGGAGCACAAGTCATGGATAGGGGGCAGTTGTGAACTACCCCTTTCTGCCCAGGGAAGAAGGCGAGCACTGTTGAGGGTGGGAAGCCCAGGGCTGTGCTGGAATTCGAGGCAGGTTCTGTGCCCTTCCCTAGGCGCTCCTGGAATTCCTCAGGAAGGTGGCAGCCCAGGAGCAGCACAACAAGATGACCCTGTGGAATGTTTCCACAGTGATGGCCCCCAACCTCTTCTTGCCCCGAGGACGACCTCCCAAGCTCCCCAAGGGTGAGAAGCAGCTGGTGGAGGGTGCAGCTGAAGTGATGTGCATGATGGTGCAGTACCAAGACCTGCTTTGGACGGTGAGTGGCAGCCATGACAGCAAGCTCAAGGCAGGGACAGGAAAACTGTCCACGGTTTTCACCCACCTGATCTCCCTGGTGTAGCTACCGACTTGCTGCTATCTGTCATGGGCACCATGTTTCATGCTGCTAGTTAGGGCTCCTCTTAGGACTCTATAGGACTACTGAGGCCTATATTTTCCTTCCCTGCATCCAAGTCTAAGGAGTCTACATTTTCTATCCTTACAACAACCATATCCCTCAACTCTCAGCCAACTCACAGCCCTCCGGTTTCCCCTTCACCTAAGTATAGCAGATGTTCCCTAAGCGACCAGCAAGAATGTCCCAGCTTTGAGATTCAGAGGAGCATAAGGACTGTCCAAGGGAGGCCCAAGTCAGATATGAGAGTGAGGCCTGCTTCCACCATGAGTGTTGCCTTGGAAACAAGCAAATAAACAAGGAGACGTGCGGGGTGTGCTGGTCCTTGTCTGCTTAAACTGGAGGTGGGACAGGAGCCCCGAGAAGATCCTTCTAGCACTCGGTATTCCCACCACACAGTCGGCACCATTCCCAGGGGTAGCTCAGGCCACTCTCTCACTCCATACTCTCCTACCCATCTGCCCACTTGCCCAAACATCTTTCACCCACATGTTCGACTACCCACTTATGCCTTTATCAACTGTCTGCCTTCCCATTTGTCCAACCAATCCCCACCTATCCACCACTCTCCTGTGTACCCACTAATCTAGCTTCTATCTTCTTTTTACCCATCATTCATTGTCTCTCTACCTGTTTATCCATCATCCACTGATCAGTCATCTATCCGTCATCCATCTACCTATCCACCCAACCGTCTACCGATCTGTCCACCAATCCATACATTATGTATTTATCCATGTACTCATCCACCCATCCATTCATCATCCATCCATCCATCCTCCACCCATCCATTGCCTATTCAACCATGTACCCCCCTAATACCTACGATCTATTCATCGACCTACTATCCACCCACTTACTTACCCACCTAAATACTCACCCACCTCTCCGTTCACCTACCTGCTCACCTGTCTATCATCCTATTCACTCACTCATCCATCCATCCGTCTACCCCAGTCTGTCTACTCATATACCCATCCATCTATCCATCTTTTTACCTTGTCTCTCCTTTCATCCATGAATTAGATTTATCTCCCAGATCCCAGCAAAGGTACCCTTCTCTGAGAAGTCCCAGATTCTCTGTATCCCCAGCCAGCTGCTGTTTTAAATGCATCTGGGGCTGGAGGCGGGGCCTGGAAAGATGGCTCAGTGGTTAACAGTATATACTGCTCTTCCAGAGGATCTGGGTTCAATTTCCAGCACTCATATGGCCACTCACAACTGTCTGTAACTTCAGTTCCATGGCTTCTGATGCCCTCTTCAGCCCTCGTGGACACCACACCACCAGGCACACACATGTGCACATACTTACATATGTGTAAGCAAAGAGTGCAAATGCATCCTGGGCTTCATACCTCTGGGGTTTTGTTCAAGTCTTTCACACTGCTTGGATGTTCCTTCCCATTCTCAAAGGCAGAGCTTGGTGCCCTCTGCTCATTCTTTAGGAGTGAGTTCAGGGTCCATTCTTCTGAAAGTCCCCTACCACCACCACCCCCAGACTCCCATAATTAATTTCTCTGCATTCAATCTTCTGAAGTTACAAAAGTTGCTACTAAAACAGAGTGAATGACAGTTTTTATTTTTAAAAGATTTTCTTTTTAAAAAATATTTATTTATTATGTATTTAATATTCTGTTTGTGTGTATGCCTGAAGGCCAGAAGAGGGCACCAGACCTCATTACAGATGGTTGTGAGCAACCATGTAGTTGCTGGGAATTGAACTCAGGACCTTTGGAAGAGCAGGCAATGCTCTTAACTACTGAGCCATCTCTCCAGCTCCCTAAAAGATTTTCTTAAAAAATTTTTGGTATGAGTGTTTAGCCTACATGTATGGAAGTGTACCACATATGTTCCTGGTGCCTACAAAAGTCAAAAGACAACATCAAACCTCCCAGAACTGGAGTTAAAGGTGATTGTGTTGTTGGGGACAGAACCGGGTCATCTGAAAGAGAGCAGTCAGTGCTCTTAACTTCAGAGCCACTTCTGCGGCTGCTACAGCTTTTCCTGTTATAGAGAGGGTTTTTTTTTTTTTTTTTGGCTGTTGTTGTTCTGAGATTCCTTAAGTACTAGGGTTTTGTTTTTTAAGTTTCAGACAGCTCAGATGTATACAGCAAGATGAGAAAAATCTCCGCTGCCTTTTTCCATATGCGACACCATAATTAGGTTTCTACTCTTCACAGTCTCTCACACCTCGGAAAGAGGATCCCTGGATCCTGAAGTCTTTGCTAGCTTCTCACTGCACCGTGGCTGAGCTGACCTGCAGGCCTTCAGGAACTCCCCCAGGCCCACTGGTTGGGGTTCTCAGAGCAGGAGGCCAGTCTAGGGGTATTGTGGGGACATATCTGCCTGAGGTGCCAATGAACAGCTCCCCACATACGCAGCTCTCTCCAGAAACCTCAGGGACCATTCCATTCTGAATCTAATACTCCAGGGTGCTCTTTGGGACTGACCATCTAGCAACCATCCCACTAATAGCCACTTCGAGGAGTCCGTTTCTAAGCCCTCTGTGGGAGGAGACCCGGTGGTCTGAATGGAGTCTTGCTTAGCCTCTTGCCCACAGCACCACAAACCCCAGCTGACACGTGATTCCTTTTGGCCAGGTTGCCTCTTTCTTGGTAGCCCAAGTACGAAAACTGAATGACAGTAATGGCCGTCGTTCCCAACTCTGTGATGGGGGCCTCAAGACTTGGTTGCGGAGGACACATGTAGACAGGGACAAGGCCGGGGACAGGCTTGAGGCGGTGAGTGCCCCCCCCCCCAATCAGGTGAATGGAGAAACTGACAGAAGGTGGAGAAAAGGCACCTTGTTGGGGGAGGGCATCCAGGTTTTCCATCATCCCTGCCAACAAGCTGCCTGGCATCATAGTCTGTGACCGCCAGGGGGCGCCCGAGCCGCATCGCAGAGGTGGAGGAGCCGGTGCAGCAGGAGAGAGAGGCTGAGGCCTGGGGGTTGGGAAGCTGGCCTGGTGGGGGTTCTCCTAGAAGCCACATATTTGGTCTTAATTTTAGAAAGCACTTTGTGTGCCTGGGTTGGGAGTCCGAAAGTGGACAGGGTCGTTTTGTGGAACAGGGCTGTGGAAGAAGGAACGAGTCTTTCTGGAGAACACAGCAGGGTAGAGTCAACAACACAGTCCCTTAGGAAAATTGTGTGTATGTGCATGTGTGTGTGCGTGCGTGTATGTGAGAGAGAGAGAGAGAGAGAGAGACAGAGAGAGACAGAGAGAGACAGAGAGAGACAGAGACAGAGACAGAGAAAGAAGAAGAGGAGGAGGAGGAGGGGGGAAGGGGAGAGGGAGGGAGGGGAGGAAAAGAGAGGGAGGGAGGAGCCGGCATGAGCCTGGGGGCATATGTGCACATCTGTAGATAGCTTGCATGTGCTCCTATGTGCATGTATTTCCACACCTGGATGTATGTGTGGGTTTGTGTATGCATGTGGTGTGCATGTGAATACTGGCCCTAGCGCACACGTGTGTGAATTCCAGGGATGAAAGAGCCTTCCGTTCTTCATCTCCATCATCTCCTCCTCCAGACTCCCAAAGTGGCAAAGGTCCAGGTGACCTGGCCTAGCATGGATCTTCTGCAGGTGCCTCTGAACCCTAGCACCAGAGTGACCCACATCCTGAAGCTGTTCGCAGAGCGCCTCAACCCTGGGTCACAGCCTGAAGATGGCAGGGAAGACCCAGGCAGCATTCTCTCAGGGTAAGGGCCACCTCCATGAGGCACCAAGCCTCCTGTCTCTCCTGCAGGGTACCGGGAGGGCTCAGTCCCTCCCAGCTGCAGGCCATGCGGAGTTACATGTGTCCTTGACAGCCCTGGTCTTCCTCTTTCTGGGAGGTCACAATGGGTTCTCCAACCTTTATAGAGTTTCTTCAAATAATAATGAAGGGGGTCCCCATTCATTATTGGTCTTAATATATATGTTTAATAAGTGGCTACTATAGCTCAGACGCCATGTGGAATGCTAAAATGGTAATGAAAGGACTCACCAGAGGGGTTGGAGAGACGGCTCAGTGGTTAAGAACACTGACTGCTGTTTCAGAGGACCGGAGTTCAGTTCCCAGCCTCCTGGGTCAGGCAACTCGCAGCCACCTGTAACTCCAGCTGCAGAATATATGACAACTCTGGCCTCCATAGACACTCATACACAGGTGCACGTATACCTCCCCATACTCATAATTAAAACTGGAAATAAAAAGATTAGCCAAAGAGGTCCTGGCCTTACAAGCTCATGATACATGATAGAGACACACATAAGTAGACCAACTGTCAAGTTAAAAACTGTATTAGCTTTTCTAAGAGACACAGGGAGCAGTATGAACGTGCAATGAGATGCCTGCTGTAGTCTGAGGAGAAAGCAAGGCTTCGGGGCAAGAGAAATTGCACGTGCAAAGGGTCCTAAGGTGGCAAGGAGCAGCACAGCTGAATGCATTGGTGAGACTGAGATGTGGGAGTCATTCCCAGACACAAGAAGTAGCCAGAGCCCTCGGGAGCTTCCTTCGTGGGTTTGACACAAAGACCCTCAGAGTGTCAGTCCTTACCAAGTGTCTGATCCAATTCCTTCTACAGATGAGAAAGTGAAGGCCCAGAGAGGGGGTAGGTCATGTCCAAAGCCACAGAGAAAGTCAGGGGCAGATCCTGAAGCTAAATTCAGGATACCCATAATTATTCATGATAATAGCTATCATACATAATCATACAATGTCCACATTCCACCTTGATGCAGAATCTGCCTCTCGTGGCAGAGGCCTCTCTTCCCGTGTGACACCCCAATCTCACCCTTCTGAAGCCCATATCTGATGTCTAGCAGGAAGGGACCTTGTGGAAGAGCGCCTGGGGCTGATCTTTGCCAAGGCCTATCTGGATGCCGCTCCCTGCTGCTGGCTGCTGGCCTCCTTCAATGGCCCCAGGTCTCTCAGAAGGGTCCTTAATTCCTTCCAACTGGGACCACAAATCCTTGAGGACACCCCTTCCAGGCATGAGGTGGTTTTGCCTTCTCCAGCAGAGCTCAGTAGATTTTTCTCTCTGTCTCACAGCACCGCCAAGCCAGCCACCTTCCTTGTCTATGAAGTTGGAGGGAATATTGGTAAGTTCCCATGTAGGAGGTGAGCCCAAAGCCTGGGCTCCTGGGAGCTCCTTGACCTTGAAAGAGAAAGAGCCTTCTCTCCAGGTCTGTCTCCTGCCACTGGTAGGCACTGCAGTGAGGGCCAAGATGAGCAGGGCTGACTTAGGAACTCTTCGTGCACGGACAGCTCTACACAGGGCTGACTCCCAGATGGACGAATGACCCGTGTTTAGTATGAAAGCTGTCGGTGTTACCACAGATGTGTCAAGGACACCCCCAGGGAAGGGAAATCCCAGCCCTGCACGTGAATGCCTTTAGGAACCAGCATCCAGTTCCAAGGGTCCTTGTTTTGTGAGAACCAGGGACAAGCATGAATGGGGCATTAGAGTCACCTCCAGGGCCGAAATGACAATTGTCTGCGTCCTGAGAACGCATGTTTCTAATAAGCTCCTTCATGCGGCTGAAGCTGCTGGTCCAAGGGCTGGACTACCCTCGGAGAACCACTGGCCAGGAAGGGGAGACAAGACAAGGTCCGGGAGTTTGTGGTGGCTGAAAGGACAGCCTTGTGTGGAAAGAGTGGAGGAGGCTTGGGTAGGCATTTCAGGAGCTTGTGGGATCCACCAGGGGGCGCTGGAACTCATGCTGCGTGGCTGTATCAGCTGGAGGCTAAACCACAACCTCTGGTGTGGACGCCTAGGGAAGAGGGGTTAGATTTTCCAGCAAAGCATCTTCCCCCATCAGACATCACCTCAGAGAAAGGGGTAACTCTGAGCCACAGCACGGCTCCCATAGCCAGAAGGTGGTACCTTGTCTGGTGAGAGGCTCTGGGCAAGACAGCAGCATCTTTCCCAGCCACACTCTCAACTTCCGGGATCCCTTCTTCCCACAGGTGAACATCGCCTGGACCCAGATGCCTACCTCTTAGATTTGTACCGCGCCAACCCCCACGGTGACTGGGTCATTAGACAGAGCCCCACCTAAGCCTCGAATCCGAAGAAACAGCCTGGAACACCCAACCTGGGAGCAGAGCTCTTCACATGGAAAGATTGGGTCTTTCCAGGAAATACCTCTTCCATGCCGGACAACACAGAGCTGGGTCTGCCTCCCCCCATCCTCGCCACACACACAGAGCCCCCAAGGATGCCACCCAGGGCACCTGAATCCCCACAGGTGTTTGCAACAATTTCCAGAAACGGGGAACGGAACTGCAGCACCCCTCTGAAGAGCAGAAGGGAGCTTCCAGAGAATGTGGCTTTAGAGGCAACCCCACAGCATGGAGTGGGAAATCACTGTGACAATGGAGGACCCCTTGTCTTCTCTGAGACCCCAACGATGCCCTGGACAGCCCTAGGAGAACTGGACAGATAGCAAACTTCGCTTTGCCTTCTTGTACCTTATATGGAAACTTGTCGTTTTATAGCATATTTAAGTTGCTTCAACATTAAACTCATAGCTCAACACCATTTTCCTTCGCTCTTCCCAGCCTGGCTCATGGTGGATCTTTCTGACTGGAGCTAGGAGAGAACCACCTTACTGTGCCTTTTTTCCCCATGGACTCTGGCTACACCTTGAACCTGCTCCATCCATCAGGACCCCGAGGAGCCCCAGAGCAGGGAGGGCTGCTGGAGGAAGGACAGCTGTTGACAGACGTTTCTGTCTTGCAACTGTTCAGTCCCAAAAAACCACACAGAGGCCTACATTAATTATAAACTGGGTGGTCTATTAGTTCAGGTCTCTTACTAATTCTTACACCTGAAATTAGCTCATAATTCTTGTCTATGTTAGCCACGTGGCTTGGTATCTTTTATCAGTGAGGCATTCTCGTCTTGCTTTCTCTTGGTCTGGGTGAGGACTGCAGACTGAGCCTTTCCTCTTCTCCGAATTCTCCTGTTCTGGTTGCTCTACCTATATAGATAGCAATCCCTGAAGGGCAAGGTTGATTTTCTGGCACTCCCAATACTTGTCACTTAGGACCCCAGTTCTGTCCCTTCTTCTTCATGCCCAAGTCTGCCTTCTCCTCAGTGGAAGTGAAGCCTCACACAGCCATTCATTTAGTGATGAGGGTGCCGAGCCTCTAATTTATACTAAGAGTTTACAAACTCCACATTTGCTGGGCGGTGGTGGCATATGCCTTTAATCCCAGCACTCAGGAGGCAGAGGCAGGTAGATCTCTGTGAGTTCGAAGCCAATCTGGTCTACGAGACTAGTTCCAGGACAGGCTCCAAAGCTGCAGAGAAACCTGTCTTGAAAAGCAAAAACAAAAACAAACTCCACCTTCAAAATACTCTAGTGTTTCCACTTCAGCTCTTCCCAGTAGACTCTGAGACAGATTCAAGACCAAGTAGTGCTCCTGGAGGCCTGGGGGGTGAGCACCAGATGGAAGGGAAGACCACCATTAGAGGGGACGTTATCACACAAATTGCCACAATAGGCAGACAGAGCTTAATTCTGCTGAGGTACTTGAGAAACAATGGTAGAAACTGTTCATTTGGGTCACCCCATCCCAGGGGTAGAGAACAAGGTGTGTGGGGAGCAGAGGGGAAAGATTCAAGTCCAGACACTAGATACAGGATTCACTGACTATGATGGGCATTGCTCCCTTGTCCTTTTAGGCTACCTGAGGGCTTTGTAGAGTGGGCTCTTGTTGTAAAAAGGGCGGTGGGCTGCTTTTCATCCTGCTCAGCCCCTGGTCACCCGATTTCCAGCTAGTTTTACCTGAAATAATTACACAGAAACTGTATTCATTTAAACACTGCTTGGCCCATTATATCTAGCCTCTTATTGGCTAACTCTCACATCTTGCTTTAAAATCATATGTAGTAATCTGTGTATCACCACAGGGTCGTGGTTTACCAAAAAGGTTCTAACCTACGCCCATCTCGGAGAGGAGAGCCATGGTGTCTGCCTGACTCTGCTTTCTTTCTCCCAGCATTCTGTTCAGTCTACTCCACCCATCTAAGCTGCTGTCCTATCAAAAGGCCAAGATAGTTTCTTTATTTGACCAATGAAAGCAACACATAGACAGAAGGCCCTCCTACACCAGGCTCTGACTGCTGAAGAGCTCTTGGCTAATGATACAGATGCAGTTCAATATGGTTTCTGCACACCGACTCTGTGAATACTGGAGGAAGAGAGATGGCTTGGCACTCATAACATCTGGGTCATCCTGTGGCATGCTAATGGTGGTGGTAATAGTGGTTGGAATGATAGTGGTGATAAGAGGATGATGGTGATTGATGGTGGTGATGGTTGATAATTTAGTGATGGTGGTGATGAGGGTGACCAGGTGGTGATGGCGGTGGTCACAACAAGATGATGGTGATGATGACGGTAATGACAATGGTGATGTGGTGATGATCATGATGGTTGTGGTGGTGACAGGATGGTGGTGATAATGATGGTGCTAGTGATGACAATATTGATGAATGGTAATGGTGGCAATGAAAGTCATAATGATGGTGGTCATGAGGTGGCAATGGTGGCAATGGTGGTGGTGCCATTTTGAATGCTATGACTGTATAAAGATAGGGGCTTTAAATATCTTTTTATGCATTTGGATGTTTTTCCTGCATGTATGTCTATTTACATGCCTGGTGCCCACCGAGACCAGAAGGTGGCATCCAATCCCCTGGAACTAGAAACACAGATGGCTGTGAGCTGCCATGTGAGTACTGGGAATCAAACCCAGGCCTTCTGAAAGAGCAACCAGTGCTCTTAACCACTAAGCCATCTCTTGAGCCCCAGATTAAAATATTGCATTGGCTTTATTCATGATTCTAGAAATGAGCAGGCTTCCAAACTAGAAGACCTGAAGAGCTCAGGAATTGAATGTGGTCAGACATTACAGACAGGAAACTGAAATGGCATAGAAATAGATTAACTGCTTCCATCTTGGCCTTTGCCTTCCCAAGTCAGCTGGCCATGGTCCCTGACGAACACTCAGCGGCTGTGGTGGCCTGAGACCCGGCCGTTATGCACCATGCACTCCTGAGTTAGGGCTCTCACAGAGTGGTGCTACAAATCACTGTGAAAAGACGTGTGAAAAGGCAGCAGAAAACACCTCTTCAGCCCTAAGTTATGTAATGGTGATGCTGGTGGTGGTGTTGGGATTGATGGCTAGGATGGCATTGGTGATGGTGGTACTGAAGGCAGTTGGTGATGATGATAGCGGTGATAGTGAGAATGTAATTGGCGGCTATGGTAGTGGCAGTGGTGGTGGAAGTGATTGGTGATGGTGGTGAGATGATGGTAGTGATTGGTGATGATGGTAAAATGGTGGTGATGGTGGTAGTGATTGGTGATGATGGTGAGATGGTGGTGGTGGTGATTGGTGATGATGGTAAGGTGGTGGTGGTGGTAGTGATTGATGATGATGGTAAGATGGTGGTGGTGGTGGTGACTGGGGTTGATGATGTTGGTGTGGGTGGTGATGATTGGTGATGATGGTACTAATGGTGAGGATGGTGATTAGTGAGAATAATGGTGGTGGTAGTAATTGATGACGACGACGATGATGACAGTGACAATAATGATGACGGTGATGACAATGATGATGATGATGATGATGACGATGATGACGATGACCATGATGACCTCAAGCCTGTTGAAAGTTTTCCTGCTGAAGACCTGGAAGACTCTCACTTAAAGCAGTGTTCTGATCTGTTCTCTGGACCTTTAGTCACCTGTATTTGCCAGACACACGACCTCTTTTCAGGTCCCCAGAAAATCCAAGTCCATGCCCATTTCAGGGCTCTTGCCCATGTAATTATCTCACTTAAAATCCTTTCCCACAGCCAGCCCCTTCCACCTGCAGGTCTCAGGTCAAGTGTCCCTTCCTCCAAGAGGCCACTCCACCTGAAGTTGCTCCCTTGTGTTCTCTCTCTCCCTCCTTCCCTTGCTCCCTTTTTTTCTCTCTCCCTCTCTCCCCCCCTCTTTCTCTCTCTCCCCTTTTCCTCTCCTTCTCCCTCACTCTCTCCTCCTTCTCTTCCCCTTCTTTCCCTCTCTTTCTCTTTCCCTCCCTTTCCCCATACATGTGCATTTCTATCATTAATTTTCTTCTTAGCATTTAACATTGCCTGAGATAATCTAGTTGAATGAAATATGAAATAATCTCCCTGGTTGGGGATCAGCTCCTCAGAGGCAGATGTCACATGGGGGTTTCCTCACCTTTGTAGATTTGATGGCACTATTAGTGCATAATAAAAACTGATTGACTGGATGAATGAATGAATGTGTTCATTCTTTGTCCTCTGGACCTTTGCTTGCCTGCTCCAGAAGCCACTGCAGTCTCCACCTGTCCTTACTCTGACCTGCCTATTTGGAGAACACCGATGAGAAAACTCGTGGGGAGTGCCCACAGCACCTTGTCAGCACGATTATTATTAACGAGAGCCAGGCAGCCTTAGGTGGTGACTAACACTGTCCCCACATGGGTCTCAGCCCCTGTGCTGGCCTCATTGCCTACCTCTGTCACTAACTCACCCAGCCAGGGTGACCACAAACCTGCTTAGTAACCTAAGCAGGAGGTGGGCACACACTCGAAGTCATGCGGGAGTCTAGGCTTGCCTGTGTGCTACCTTTGCAGGCAGCAAGTCCTGGCTGTGGGGGAGGATCCCCATTTAATCGCATGTCAGTTGCCCCATTCATCTTCAGAGCTATCTGAGAACTCATCGTTTTCCACGCAGTGGTGTCTCCATGATTGATGATTCCACAGCCGCCCCTCTGCAGGCTTAGCACAGCTCACGGTGGGGGCTCGGCTCTCCAGGCTCTCTGCAGGCTGGGCTTGAGTCCTGCATCTCTTACCCGGTGCTTTAGGAATCGAATCACATCCTCCCCAAACCTAAATGTTGAAGCTCTGACCTCCAAGTGGCTAAGTTTGGATATGAAACCTTTAAAGGGGGCTAAGGTTCCAAGAAACCGTTGAGTGGGGTACTAGACTGATGGGGCTGGTGCCCTGAAGGGAGAAGGGGTGCCACAGGAGTCCTCTCACACTCAGAGCACACAGGAAAGGCCATAAGATGCAGAGAAGAGGCAAAGGACCTCAAGGCAGAAGACAGCCTCACTCAGAAGTTCATTGCCGCAGATTTAAAGTCTAGAAATCCAAGATCAAAGTGCGAGATGATGTGCTCTCGGCAAGGGACCGGTGTTAATTTTCTAAGGTTCCCATAGCAGGGCACCCCCACCCCCATGCTTTCAAAAAGAAGAATGATGGGATTTAGCCAGATATCCTCAAATGGAAAGGACAAAGGGTAGAGGTGATGCCAGGCAGAAGAACCCAGTACGCAGGCGCATGCTTCCCTGGGATAGGCAACATTTAGCAAGCTACACCGGGTTGGACACTCAAGCCTTGGACTCTATTCCACCTGTGCAGGCTTCAGGTAACCTGCCCAACTGCTCTGTGCACCCTAAGAGTCACAAGACTGTTTCCAAGTTGTGGAGAGAACTGTGAGGATGTTTGAGGGGGTCTACAGTCTCCCAGCGGCTATGCTGAATGCCTTCTGTGTGCCCAGCATTAGGCTGGACTAAGGTTCAGAGTATTGCAAAGGGCAGGAAATGACCCAGCCTGCACGGAGCTCATAGACTGGCAAGACAGACATCAACTCAGAAATGAAAGACATCAGAGTGTGAGAAAATCAGCTGGACAGAGAGGAGAGAGGAGGCCAGGAATGTGTGTCTTTTAGAGCGGTCCGGAGCTGGGTTGTGGAAAACTGGGGCTCAGGGCTGGTGGGAGTTCTGAGCCTCAGTCGTGTGTCCTGTTCCCAGTCAAGAGCTGGGAGTGGGGTGGGGTGGGTATCGTGCTCTGCCCACGTGCAAGCAGGCTGACCACCTCCGGCACGGGCAAGACCTCGGACAGAACACCCAAATGGCATGTACAGGCGTCATGGGTGCCCAGGGGATGTGGTGGAATGGGCCTGTGAGACATTACCAAAGAGGTGACAGTTGAACAGATTATAAACTGCGGGCAGCCATGGATGCAGCTGACCGCAAAGGCCTGCACATCGAAGGAGCTGGAAAATTCTAGCCAGGGTCGCCTTGAAGTTAGCCACGTGTTTGAGTCAGAAAGGTCTTCAAGCTGCCAGAGCAGAGGGACAGCTCAATCCACGCCCACAGCTTTCCTATCCAGTTCCCCGACCCTACCTGTAGTCGGGCTTCCTCCTTTTCCCCGCCCCCAACCTTCAGTCGAGTCAGGGATTGGCTATCCAATACAGGAGGTGGGGCTTTGGGGCTCAATCCAGGAAATGTGGGCTTTATGTTATGCAATGAGGGAGAGATGAGAAGTGCTGTCCAGTAGAGGACGAGGGCAAGGAGGCTGCAGGGCAAACTGACAAATTCCGAGGCCACATCCCACCCCTCTTGCCCAGCCAGTGCTGAAAGACACCGTCTCTGGCCAGTCGGTGACCGGACCTCCAACATTGCAGCAACAGAATTCTCTCTCAGCTACAGGATGTCAATCGAGGCCGAATTTCCTCCTGCGTCTGCAGTCCGGTGGAGGAAGAGATGCTAAACACTAGGCACCACACGAATTGCTGTGTGACAACAATTGGCAAACGAGATGGAGGGAGGGGCAGGGTCCTTCAGTGTTTGGAGTCGGGGAGCTGAAACAGGCCTGGAATTTTCCCTTAGGGAGAGGTGAGTTTCCAGGGTTGTACCACTTAAGCACAGTGGAACTTAAGGTGAGACTTGAGAGTAAACAGGTGGAAGGGCCCCCGGAAGTAGCGGGAACGGTGTTTTTGGAGTTCAAGCATAGCAAGGGTGCTTTCTGACCCACCCTGCAGAGACTGCAGGCTAGGATATCCCCGGCGGCGACAAAAGTGTGAGCTGCCTGGGAAGGCGCAGAAGATGTATTCCAGAAGGGTTTGGAAGAGGGAAACCACCAACTTGAAATTCTGAACCTACCTCAGGGCTGCCTCAGCTCCCTCTAAACACAACCGCAATGTCCCTGAAAGAGCCTGCCCTGCTGGTCTGCTCCGAGAACCTGCGCGGGGCTCTCACTGCCAGACACTCCAGCGGGGGAACCACACACATTCTTGGTGGCCTTGGTTGACACCTTTGCTCTTGGAGACGCCTCCTATACTCAAAATCTGAAGACAGAGCAGTCAGCGACCTTATTCAGCCCGGGTTGGCGCTGGTGTCCCAGGCAGTGCATTAGGATGCAGTTCCTCAAGATGCCGCTGGGGGCAGAGCAGCGCGGCCTCCCGCTCCTCCAAGCCTGCCAGGTGCTTCCAGGTCCCTGGTTTTGGGCAAATGACACTCTAGGTCCAGATCCATCATTCTTTCTGGTCCCTCATCCTTGGAGATTAGAAGGATGGGTGCTGAAGAGTTTTTAGGCATCGTTAAGGGGCTTCATCCACGTATGAGGGACAGTGGGTTTTATCTGTCTGGGTTTTCCCTGCGGGGGGAGGGAAGTGGGGGTGGGGTAGAGGGGGTGTATGTGTTGAGCTTGACAAATCCCTAGAACCAGCGCTGGATGGTAGAGAGGAAAATGGCACGGTGCCGTCCCAGCCCCCACCCTGAGCTGCCAGAGGGGCTGTCTATGCATCTCTCCCACCCCTACCCAGTTACTTTGTATTCTGGGGGGAGGGGAATGGCAGCCACTTGCCATTGTCCCTGAACACTGGCAGGAGGCCCAGGGAGGGGCTCCCCAATAGGGAATCCGCAGCTGCCTGTCTTTAAGGTAAAATTACCGTAATTACCCCAATTACCAAATCCATCAAGAGCTTTGGACTGAGGACCAGAGAACAATCGGCCCTGATGGATCTGAGGGGAGGTGGAAGTGAGTCACAGAGGAGGGTGGGTGGGAGCAAAGCGAACAGAGTTGCAAGGGTGGGGATGGAGAAACGAATGAGACCCCACTTTCCTCTCTCGTTGAGACTTCTCCTTTATGGATAATATCTGCCAACCTTGGGCACGCGCATGCGCGCACATACACACACACACACACACACACACACACACACACACACCCCTCTGAATCCTCTACATTGCATAGAACCCCATGACCATGGCCACCTAATTTGAACCTTGTTTGCATCCTCAGAGAGCTCAAAGTAAGACAATTGGGAAATGGCAAATGACCCCTGACTCTGGCTGTGGGCCAGGCCCTGAGCAAAACCCTTAGCAAGCTGTGTCCTCAGGTCCCGTGAAGCAGCCTTGGTCTCCCCTCACATGAGGGTGGCTCACATGCTCTTTTGCTCTGCACACTCCAGGAACCAGATTCTATGCTGCTTTCCTTGGGTGCTCCTCACCCTGCTCCACTTAGTACCCTAAGGGGTGTTAGCATCTGATGTGGCCTGGCACAGCCAAACCGGTCAGCATTCTATGAATAGCAGGTCTCAGGAAAAGCCTTTGGACTTTCCACTGGTAATTCCTACAGTTTGTGGCCAGATTTTTTAAATTAATATTTTAAAGGTAATTTAACTTTTATTAAAGTTCAAATTTTAAGAAGTTCTGTGGTGTTATATTTATTGAATCACATTTGTGGTGTGTGTCACATAGTTCCTTTGATAACTACCGGAGCCAGCAAGATGTCCCAATGGGGTAAGGCACTAACTGCTAAGCCTGGAGACTTGAGTTTTACCCCTGGGACCCACATGGTAGAAGGAGAGAACTGCCTCTGCAAAGTTGTGCGTTGATACCCACATGTCATGTGTATCATAGCATGCAGACATGCATATGTACACACATGCACACAACGCACACACACATTTTAAAAAGTCATGTCAGAAAGCAATGTCAAAAGTCACCTTAATATTTAGCAGTCAGTAGCAGCCCTTTCAAATTAGTAACACTGAGTTTGTTTGTATGGTACCAAAATTCTAATAGTCACTGGACAGTGGTGGTGGCTCATGCCTTTAATCCCAGCACTCTGGAGGCAGAGGCAGGCAGATCTCTGAGTTCCAGACCAGCCTGGTCTACAGAGTGAGTTCCAGAACAGCCAGGGCTACACAGTGAAACTGCCTTAAACTCCCCTCCCATAAATAAAATAAAAATAAAATTCTAATATTCAATATCAATACTATATTTTATTAAAGTTAACAGCTTTCTACTTTATTGGATCTTCATTTAAGCACATAGTGTGATGCCAGCTACAGTTGTATGTTTCTGAGCACTAAAGACTTTAATATTAATGTTATATTGAATGAAACTTGTAGCATGGTCTATCATAAATGCAAATGTACCAAGTATTTCGTTGTTTGTGTTGGAGAGTTTAAGAGCTAAGTGAGTTGTCATTGTGCGATAGCTTCAGAGGAGAGCATCGGGGTGCCTGCCTCTGATCCTCAGTACCTGGGAGGCTGAGGTAAGAGGAAGATGAATTCCAGGCCACTCGGAGCTACTGGACAACCTAGCGAGATCCTGTGTCAGAAGATAAAAATATAAACAACGAAACCTTAGCAACTTTCTAAGATACTAAACTGGTTTGCCACTGAGAAGAGATGTAGGAAAATGTGTTGAGCAAACTTCGTGTTGGGGCCCCAGAGAGATGGTTCGCTGGGTAAAGGTGATAGTCATGTATGCCTGGTGACCTAAATTCAATCCCTGGGATTCACATAGAGGTGGGAAAGAGAACCAGTTCCACAGAGTTATCATCTGCTTGTGTACCATGGCATATGGGCATGAGCATATAAACACACAGTAGTGGTGGTGGCTCACGCCTTTAATCCTAGAACTCAGGAGACAGAGGGCAGGTGGATCTCTGTGAGTTTGAGGCCAGCCTGGTTTATAGAGTGAATTCTGGGACAGTCAGGGCTGTTACACAGAGAAACCCTGTCTCGAAAAAACAACAAAACAAAACAAAAAACCATAAAAAAACCCAAAAATACAGTAACAGTAAACAAAATAAGCTTTTAAGATGTAAACTTAGCCTTCAGCAGTCATGTATATCAGTTGATGCAGACTCTTCCTTCCTGTAATGTCCTACACCAGAGAATTCTGTGAGGCACTGGTTTTTCATTTCTGTTTTCCCCACTCATTCCCACACTGCAATATGTTACTCATCTGATTTTAATGTTTTATAAATAGGCATTATGTGACCAGTTTCTAAAAGTTATTTATCTAAGCCAGTATGGTGGTACACAGCTTTAGAGACAGAGGCAGGTGGATCTTTGTGAGTTTGAGGCCAGACTGGTCTACATAGTGAGTTCTAGGATAGCCAGGGCTATATCATGAGATCCTGTCTAAAAAAAAATTTTTATTTTTATGTGTATGAGTGCTTTGCCTGCCTGTACATCTGTGTATTGTGTATGTGTGTGTGTGTGTGTGTGTGTATGTGTGTGTGTGTATGGTGTCCATAGAGGCAGGGAGAGGGTATTGGATCTCCTGAAACTGGAGTTACAGACAGTTGTGAGCTGCCATGTAGGTGCTGGGAATTGAACCCTTGTCTTCTGCAAGAGTCAGTGTTGATAACTGCTGAGCCATCTCTCTAGCTTCACATATCCAGCTTTAAAAAATGAATGTGGACAGGAGCCAGGTGGGTAGTGTCACAAGTTCAAAGTCCCTGCTCAGAAAAGAATAACTATGTACCCTGCTAAGAGGCAGACACCACAATCATTAAGCAGTCTTCTCCCTAAGAGTCCCCAAGGCCCAGCTGGCTCAGGACAGTCACTGGTGCTTACAGCCCCTGGCCACCTCCTTATGGGTCAGGTACCTAGAAAGGTTTTCCAAAATGCCAGCAAGTCCATGTCTCCCATGCTGGAAATGTTTTTGGGTAATGAAGTCCAGCTAACAGACTAGGGGCACTGGGAAAATCAGATGTGGCCCATCAGTCACTCCCACCTGTTCCTTCCAGGCTTTCTGCGGTGAACCTCTAGTTAGACAATGGTTTCCAGAACTCCTCGTGGGACCCACCAGTATGGAAGACCCCACTGTGGCCCAGGATCACCTTGTTGAGAAAGCATAGCCCTGACCAACCTCAAGAAGGAGTTTAACATCTAGGGCTGGGCTACTTTGCTCTCTGGGCCTGTTGTGATTGACCCCCCTCCCCCCAGGCATCCAGTCAAGCAACTGGTTTTACGCTCTTACAAATCGTTTACCAGTTTTTAGCATGCTTCACTTCTGTTCAACCCTAACCACATTTGGAAAGACTTTCTGCTGGTGGGAGGCTCCCCCTCAAGCCCTGTGCTGCTGCAGGCTGGTCATCAGGTCAGTGATAACTTACTGAAAGGCGGACTGTTGACATTTTTATGGGGTGAGCTGATGCCCGACTGTGTAACTTTAAGAAGGACCAGGCAGCCAGGCCCTCTGTGCCCTACCCCTTGAAGCAGTGATGTCAACAGGACTTGAGAATTCCCCATGGCTGAAGGAGACTGAGACCAGAGCGAAGGCAAGTCTGGGTCAACACAGAGGATACTGACCCAGAGCCCCAGTTACAGAACTTGGCCTTGACCTAGCTTGTCCTCACTTGTCCTCAGTGTCTACAACTCCAAGGTCACCCTGCTGGGCAAAGATAAAAGACCTCACACTGAGGCCAAGCAGCCCCCTAACTTCATCGGGATTCATTTGCTTAATAATATATCCTGCTTCCTGTTCCCAAGTGGGCTCCATTATGTCTACTTCCACGTCATTGGCCTCCTCTGCTGAGATCTGGGGCTGACCAGGGCTCAGCGACAGGCACACTGGATATTTCTCTGCCACAAGGGCACACTTGCACTTCATTCTGGGGGAGGAAATCTCCTTCTGCACATAGTTCAGCCTAGATGCCATCCAAATGACCCGCCTGCCTCAGGAAGTGTGACTCAGGAGCTATGGCATTTACAACCCCATAAATCTCAGACTCCAGACGAGAACCTGACCGGAGGGGCAAGAATAGTCCTTAAAATGTTCCACTATTTCCTCCCTACACAATCTGCTAGCTAAAGGTATGGAAGACAGGTCCTTGGGGGTGTTGACCTGTCCTCCTCTCGGTTGCCAGATCTCCAGGTGAGACTCAGTTAAAGATTCAATTCCTGGATTTTCACCTGTGTGTAAGGCAGTAGAGGCCCTTGCATCCTAAGCTCTTCTGAGATCAGAAAGCCCTGGGGGTCTGGGCTGGGAAGTCCCAGTAGGGGAAGTTCAGAGGCTTGGACACTTCGTTGGGTGTTACTGGGTCTCAGGTCCCAGTGTATAAAGCCTCCAAGGAGAGGTAAACTGTGCTCATCAGGTGGACCTGACCTAACACAATCATGGACTCAACAGAAAGGGCCTTCACAAGCTCTCGGGGAGAGAGGGTCAAGGCTGGTGCTGGCCTGTGCAGCTCCCCCAGAGGCTTCCCTGCGCACAAATCAGTCCAGAGCAACTACTCTGTAATTAAAGGGGAGGGCCAGGTGTAATTAAAGTACAGCGATCGTGTCAAAAATCATCCTTCTGAAAAGGAACAAGCCCAAGGCAAGAGAAAGCAGGCAGGAAACAGACCCCATTCAGTTTTTATGGCATAGAAAAGTCTGAATGAGGGGCCCAGGAGAGGTCTTAGGCTAGAAAGGCGCGTGCCACACAAGTCTGATGACCCGAGTTCAACTCCTGGAGAGAACTGACTCCATAAAGTTTGTCCTCTGACGGCTATACAGAAGCAGAGGCACGCAGGTTCACACAGATACATTATACACACACGCACGTTTTATATATATATATATATATATATATATATATATATTAAAATAACCTTTTTTTGTTTTGTTTTTTTTGAGACAGGGTTTCTCTGTAGCTTTGGAGCCTGTCCTGGAACTAGCTCTTGTAGACCAGGCTAGCCTCGAACTCACAGAGATCTGCCTGCCTCTGCCTCCTGAGTGCTGGGATTAAAGGTGTGGACCACCATTGTCCGGCATTAAAATAACTTTTAAAGTCAAAACTAACCTGCAAGATAGAAAACACATTTATAGGAGCCAGAGTGTAGCTCAGTGATTCAAGTGTTTGCCTAGTGTGTCCAAGGCCCTGTGCCCCACCACTAGCTCTGAAAAAAAGAAAGGAGGGAGGAAGAGAGGAAGGGAGAGAGGAAGGGAGAGATGGAGGGAGGGAGGGAGGGAGGGAGGGAGAGGAGGAGGGAGGGATGGAGGGAGGGAGGAAGGGAGGAAGGGAGGAAGGAAGGAAGGGAGGGAGGAAGGAAGGAAGGAAGGAAGGAAGGAAGGAAGGAAGGAAGGAAGGAAGGAGAAAGGAGGAAGGAAGGCAGAGACAGACAAGCAGACAGACAGTCCGTGGGAGGAAAGGCCTGTGGGGGATCTGGGAGAACTCACAGACTGAGGACCAGGGAGCAATCTAGGATAAGGAAAGAGTCTTAAACCAGAGTCGATCACATGAATCACGGCCATGTTTGTCCAAACTCCTAGGTCTGTGCTGTGGGAATACGTGCATTTTGTTGTTCAGGAATGATGTCCGCACAAGATAAAGTTTTCAGATGACCTCAAAGGGTTAAAAATAAGGTTCAAGTTTGGCCCGCTGTTAGGAATAAATGAGTTAATAATGCCCGCCAAGCCTGTTAGCTTGGAGCCTGGTGTGAGGGTAAATGGTAACCATGGTAACATGGAAACAAGACTTTTGCTCAGTAAGTGGGGCAAGGAGAGAGAGGAACATAGAGGCCAGGTGGGGGCTGCTGCTGGCCTCGAGGGAAGGCCAGCCCCTGAACTTGGTCTCTGATGCTGTGGAACTCCCCTGGGCCAGAGACTCCCTGATCACCACTCTGCAGCCCTGGCATCAGGAGCAGCAGCCTGCGGCTTAGACCCTGCAGTCCTTCGGTACCTAGGGGCCCAGGACAACAGAGGACAGCAACCATGGCTCCTATCTACCAAGAAGTACATCCCTTAAGTTTGAGCCAAAAGAAAGAACTAATATCCAACCTGCTGTCACCCACAGCAAAGGCGGTTTGTCATGAGCTCAATCTGGCACACAGTCCTTTTTATCCCTATGACAAGTTTGTGAACTAGACAAAATGACTGATGTCCAGAGAGGCAAAGTGACTGGCCCAAGATCACACAGCTCTGAGACTGTTTGAACCCAGGTCTTGCTACCGTAAGGCCAGACTCTAGGTCTGGATGCTTGCCTGCACGAAGAGAAAACATTATTTATACATAAGTGGAAAAATGAACATATTTACCATTTTGGGGGTTAAAAACTGAAAATAGACTCTTAGCCTTTCATTGCCCTTGTTAGGATTATAATTCACAGAGAAAAGAAAGAGAGAGACAGAGACAGAGACAGAGAGAGAGAGAGAGAGAGAGAGAGAGAGAAGGAAGGAAAGAAAGAAGCTAGGATAGCATCTGTAGGTGCAATGGTCTTGCTCCTAGAAAGATGAGCCCTGCTCCTGGTGTCCAGGCTCCTGGTATCCAGGCTCCTGCTGTCCAGGTTCCTGGTGTCCAGACTGCTGATGGCCCACGTTCACAGATAGCACAGGGGGCTCCATTGCTAGGCTCAGTCTGAAGCCCTTGCATGTATTCCTGAATCTCCCTAGGTCTTACCCTTGAATATCAAGTCCTTCAAACCGGCTGTACTCAGGTCTCCAACCCGGGATCTGACAGTCCTTGGTCTTCCTAGCATGCCAAGGCCCTGCCAACTTCAGGAGGCCCCATTTTCTCAAGGATGACCTGCCCCTCCTCCCAACGCTGTTCCTCCTTGGGCCTGGAAGGTTGTTGCAGGAGTGGGGCCAGCGAACAGACAGACCTCTCTGCAGCCCCAGGAGATGGCCTCATTCTGCCCATCTTGTTCCAGGCCCTAGCCAGCCCCACACCAACCTGTCACCAGCTAGGGCCTCCTCACAGCTTCCCTTCCAGTCCAGGTTTGTTTTGAATTCACAGCTCATTTGAAGATCAAAGCAGACAGGGTCATCCGCCATCTAAGAGCTCAGAGGGCCCCTCCGAACCTGCAGTCGGGTACCCCCTAAACAGGAAGGGGTCCCCCTTGGATGCTCTTTGTAAAGGGATTGGGACCTGGCTTCAGGTTCCCCCTTCACAATGGAGCCAGAAGTTGGCAGGTGGGGGAGGCTGTGACCCAACCACTGGCATCAGCCCCTCCACTGGAGCCTGAGCAGGACAAGGACAGTTAATTCCTCTGGTGTTATCTGCTGGGCACAGGCGCTGGTTGCATAGCAACCCAGATTGCTCTCTGTCTCCAGTGCTTAGAGAAAAAAAAAATCAGTATTTTTTTTCCCCAAGTCTCCATCAATGAATGAGCTGGAGATGGGCCTGGGGCAGCCCAGCCTCCCTGCCCTTGTGCAGTTATTTTGCAGAAAACAACATTTCCACCCCCCATCACATTGATAATCTCCCACTTGCCAGGCTGGGGTGGCAATGGCCCTTCTAGCTGCTGGTGGAGTGATGGGCATGAGGAATGTGTTCAGGGAGGTAGGACAGCCTGAAATCAGGGTGGCAGGCACAAGCTGGGGAGCCTGGGCCAGCTCTGGGCACAGTACATTCTCCCCAGTTCTTAAGAACTAGTTTTGGGCTTGATGTAGCTTAGTTGGTACTATGCCTGCCCGACATGCACAAGGCCCTGGGTTTGATCCCCAGCATTGCACAGACTGGGTGTAAAGACCCTATCTTTTATAAAATAGCAATAATTCTTTTTCTTGTTGTTTTTTTTTTTGTTGTTGTTGTTGTTGTTGTTTTTCGGGACAGAATTTCTCCCTGTAGCCCTGGCTGTCCTCAGATTTGTTCTGTAGACCACACTGGTCTCTGACTCACCTGAATCGCCTGCCTCTGCCTCCCAAGTGCTGGAATCAAAGGTACATGTCAGGGCTACATAGAGAAATCCTGTCACAAAAAGCAAAAGTAATAATAATAATAATAATAATAATAATAATAATAATAATAATAATTCTTGAGCATTTGAGGGCCTGGCCGTAGATAATCTTTCCTGGAGATCCCCAAGACTCTGACAGTTGATTCAGAGGGTAAGAAGCTAGGCTGTCCTTTCCCTCAGGCCCTTTCTGATGCTAATATAAATATAAATATAAATTATACATTAAAATATATTTACATAATTTATACAATTATAGAAGCATAAATTTAATATTTGCATATTAATACGATCATATATTTATACTATATCATGTGTTATATAATATGTTATATTAATAATTACTAAATTATAGAAAATATACAAATACAAAGTAACTTCATCTGATGCTACCCTCTGAACCCGTCTCTTACTCAAGGACTCTTGATCACTGCTACAGCACCGGCCACAAGGACACACTCATGGCCATTTCTCTTGTTCATGAGCTCATGTTGTGAACAAACATCACATCAGCCACTCTGGGGACTCAACCCAGCTTGACTTCTAAGATGCTTGCTCTTAACTGCCAGCGTGTGTGTGACGAGTGATCCCTGCCTGTGGGTGTGCTTACAGACTCTGGGGCATCGGTGGTGACAGACGGTGTCCCTCACCCTCACTCCAGCCTCTCTCTGTTGAATGTGGATGTGGATGTAGACTTAACTCTTCCTCCTCCTCTTCTTCTTCCTCCTCTTTTTTTTTTTGTTGCTTTTTTTTTGGTTTGGATTTGGTTTTTCGAGACAGGGTTTCTCTGTGTAGCCCTGGCTATCCTGGAACTCTCTTATGTAGACCAGGCTAGACCTCAAACTCACAGAGATCTGCCTGCCTCTGCCTCCCAAGTGCTGAGATTAAAGGCATAGTCTCACTTCTTGAGCTTGACAGTCTTCTTCCCTGAGGGGCTCCCGCTCCGCCAGCAGCGCACACACCATTTTCTCCATCCTGACCTATCAGCCTTCCCTATCTGTTCCCTAACTGCTTAACGACACAGGACTGGGACCATGTACACTGTACCTGGACATGCCAGGCACCCCGTCCAGTGTCTGCACCATCCCTGTGCTGTCTCTAACTGATGCTTCCTCCACACCAAGCTTCTTGCTGAGGCACTTTTGGGCACCATGTCCTTTGCTGCTTTTATTTATTTATTTATTTATTTATTTATTTATTGGTTGAGACAGTTCTCGCATTGTAGCCCAAGACAACTTTGACTTACTATGTAGCCAGGGTGGCCTTGACTTTGTGATCTTTCTCCCTCAGCCTCAGGTAGACACTGCCTTTTGAACCTGGCATGGGTATTATATCATCCCATTTTACAGACAGTTAAAAAAAAAGCCAAACCACAATCCACATTCACAGAAGCTAGGGAGAGAAGGCCCTTATGAAAGAGCAGAGGGTGTTTCTTTTGTGGCCTGAGGAGCCAGTGTGTGCTGTGTCTCAGCCATGGCTTAGGGATCTCCAGGGAGCTGGACGTCCCAGCTCAGTTTCTGCTGCCCTTTAGCTCTGTAAATTAGCATTGTAATTGCCTTTTAACTATTCACGGTCGTAAAAGGGGGGCTGGCCCCGCCTCTCCTCCTCAGCCCTGTCTAGAGAGCTGCACACAGCTCCCTCCACAGAACTGGGGACCGCCCTTCCCCTCAGGAAGAACTTCATATTTTTGATCCTCAGTTTCTCCCTTCCCAAGCGAAGGTGATCATCCAAGCTCAAGGCATTTCCTGATGAAAGAGAAAACCTCACAGATTTCCTGGCACACTGTGGGCAATGGGTTGTGGCTCTGTTTGGAGACCCAGGGAGGGCAAGGGCATGCCAGTTAGTGGTCCAGCCAGGGTTGATGCTCTGGTTCAGGACTCTGAGCTCTGGTCCTCTAAATCTACTGTGCTGGTTCTCACATTGACTGTTCCCTACTGGACACAGCTGATTTCTGGATAAATATTCTCGACATAATTTGAAGATCTCCACTAGAGAGCAAGCAGCTGTAGCTGCTGGGCCACCCCGCTGGGCTCTTACTGTTGAAATTAAATCCAGTGCTGGTCGTGAGGTCCTGCTGCCTTAAGTAAGATCCAGACTCAAACCTCCATTTCCTCCCCATCCCTGCCCCAGTGTGGCTTCAGGCCAGCTGCTCAACCTCTCTGTGCTGCAGTAAAGAGAGGATGATAGCAATGTTGGTCCTGCAGGGCAGCTCCTGAAGGCAGCGCGGGCCTGGGCTGGCTGCTGGGAGTCTGTTCATTTTTGTGAGTGGGAACCCCTGCGGTGATCATGGGCGAAAGGCTCTTGACTGCTCACTGCCGCTCAGACCAGAGACAGTGGCAGTTTCTTGTTCTTATTCAACTTCACATGAGTTTAAAGTCTGACTGGGGAGGCCCAGACTGCCCCATTTATGGAAGGGAAGATGGAGGCTCAGGAAGATAAACTGGCTTTCCCAAAGACACAGGCTGGAAAGAGGTGACTGAGTTAGGCAGTGAGGCCATATTCCTGTAATTCCAGCACTTGGGAGGCTGGGACAGGCACTCAAGGCCAATGGGGCTACATAGTGATACCCTATCATACACACACACACACACACACACACACACACACACACACACCCCACACACACACAGAGGAGGAGGCAACTCTCTCCTAGAGAAGCCAACAATCATGGCCTTGGGCATATCTTAATGTCTTCTCACTTGCAGTGAGAACAGTCCTCACTGTCCCTGGGCTTGGCCTATTGGCCTTGGAAATTGTACCCTTTCAGTTTGCTCTTGACACAAGGCTTCCAGGCTAGGAGTTTACCCAACCCCTAGCTCCAATGCCCAGTTCAGGACTGCAGTCCAGACTTGCAAATCCTCCTGCAAGAAAGACCCTCCCTCCAGGATGGGGGAAAGGAAACAGAAGGGCAGGGGAGGGAGAGGACTTCATTAGAATTCAGCTCTCAAGCCTGAAAGAAATGAAGGAGTCAGTGTACAGCTTACTTAGCCAAAGCAAAGGCCCTGTGTTCCAAAGTCATAAACTGGAGAGGGGAGGAGGCAGAGGGAGAGAGGAGAAAGAAAGCAGGATAGAGAGGCTGGGGAAGGTGGGGAAGTGGAGTGAAGGTAAGAGGGAGACAGAGGTGCTGGGGAAAGGAAGACAAGCAGGGAAGAGACCCTTCCCCATAAGATATGAAAGAGGAATGTTGTGTCTTCATAATTAGTCTTATTAATATTACCACAGAGGAAGGACTAGAGAAGATGACATCATAGGGAACACCCTAGGAGCGAGTTTGGGGCTGACAGGTTGGCCAGAGAGGCCACCCAGAGAAGGGGGCTTTTAAACTGAGACCAGAAACAGCAGCCAGTAGGGTCTACGCTTTCTAGGCAATAGACAGGAGAGCCGTAGTTTGTCTGGGAGCAGAGAGGATAGTGAACACACCCAGGACTTTATAGCTCCTCAGGTGGAGACATGGCGAACTGTAAAGCTGGCCCCAGCCTGGCAAGAGCAATATAGAAACCTACCCTGTGTTCTGGAGGCTCTGTACCCCAGGCTAGACCTGCTTCCTCCTATCCCCCACCCCTGTTTCTCCAATGTGCTCGCCTGCTCCAAGGGGGACTGGAGAAGGTTCCTGATGGCCAGTGACTCATTTTTCATCCTTTAGGGGAAAACTGTAACTTTTAACCTCGTGACCTTCATTAGCAGCAGGCTACCCTAGATGCTGCCTGTCACCTCGCTTTTGTTTGCGGCTGCCATCTCATCCCCAGACCCTTTCCCTGTGGAAAGGAAAAGGCATTAGATTGTTGCCCTCCAGGATTCAGAGACATGAGCTGCCTGGCCCCTCAAGTGCCTTCCTTCAGTGAGGACACCCACGTAAGATCCTGACCAAACCTACAGGGATCCAGGCTTCTGGACCCACAGCTGAGGGCTGAGTGGGGCTCTTTCTGGAAGGGTCTTGAATTCCACACAGACTACCTGGCATTTAATCTGAGGAGGGAATTGAGGGGAGAAGGAACAATCACGAGGAGAAGGAATGGGTTACTTTTGTGTTCTAGAATGATCCTTCCCTCCTTCCTGGACATTTTGGGGTGGGAGGGATGGAGGGGTAACAGTGAGATCCAGGGACAGGGACAGGTAGGAGGCACTGTTGCAGGCCAGATCTGACCAGTTTTCACAGCACTGAGCACCCACAACTGGATTGGAACAGTCATTTGTTTTCTATTCTGTCTCTGCACCAGGCTGTGAGCTTCTTAAGGACAGGGCTTTGTTCTGCTCTCGGCAGTTTTGCTGGGGTCTGGAGGAGCATTATCTAGTGTCTGAAGAAGGAAAGGGGAGCCAGGGGAGGATGTGAATAGGTCTCAGCACTTTGTTCAGATACTTATACCTAGGAACGATCCTTCAGAAAGCCGATAGCTAATTTCTAGACTCAGATGTGAGAGGAGATAGGTCAGAATAAAAGATTCTAATAGTTGATGGTGTTTATTGAGTCTTCCATTTCAGGACTGAGATGCCTGATGCAAATGACTTATCAATTCTCATATCAGCCCCATGATATAAGGGTTGCTGGGTATGAGGTCCAGAGAGGTAAAATAATTGTCTAAAGCCCACAGCTACTGAGTTAGCCTCACAGCTGTCCTGCTAACAGGTAGCTCCATGCATGCATGCTATTGTTTGGTGGAGCAGGTCACAGACACGCTTGCCCCATTGCAAGTATTCCCCTAGCTGACTTCTTTCCAAGGAGGCAGAGGTCCTGAGTGGCCCTGTCCAGGCAGAAAGGCAGTAGGAGAATAAATAGACAGTACTGTTAAACCACCCTGGCTTTAGGGTTAGGGTTAGTGTTAGGGTTAGGGTGTAGGAACATCCCTTTTCTTTTTCTTTTTTTTTTTCTTTTTTTTGAGACAGGGTCTCATGTGGCCCAGGATGGCCTTGAACTAGCTATGCAGCTGAGGATGTCCTTGTAATTCTGCTCCTTCTGCACTTCTCTCTCCACTGCTGCAACTCTAGGTATCTGCCACCACAGTGGGTTTATATAGTCCTGGGAATCGAACTCCGAACTCTGAGTGCTTCAAGCATGCTAGGCAAGCGCTCTGCCAACTGAGTTACACCCCTCGTTAACCATCACTACTTCATGTGTGTTAAGCATTTAACTTTGGCAGCAAAGTAGAGCAACGAGGCCCACACTGTTATCATTAGCTCTGTTCCCCAGCGGAGACAGTGAGGTTAGGTTAAGCGTCTTTCCTAGGTCACACAGCTGTTACTGGGACAGGTGGCATCCAAATCCATGGAGTCTGGGTTCACATACCATCTCCTGTTTCGGTTTCCTCTTCACTGACTACACCAGGAGGCCAGGCTGGCCAGGGCAAGCCCAGGCTGGCTGTTCCCTGTGTGTCAAGCAGCAGCTGCCCAGTACGGCTGGAACAGTGTGGACTCCATGGCTGTTTACCTCTGCAGGATGAGAGGGACAGCCTCCAGAGCACCCGCGGTCCAGCTTAGGCTGAAGCAAGATAGCAATCTGCATCCTCCATCTCCTGTCACGGGGCATCCTGCCCTCAATCATACACATATTTATTTCTCCTAATCGCTCTTCCTTGCTGCGATAAAGTCATTTCTATAGCGCCGACGACGTGCATCTCATCTGAATTAAGCCTGCTGGTGTCGGTCAGTTTGTTTCAGAGAATCAGACAATAAAAGAAGACACATTTCAATGGGCCCTCTCTTTTAACTGCTCGTTCTCCAGGATGCTTATGTAGGAGTCTCATTTGAGTGTGTGCAGTCTGCATACCTACTTCTAGAACTCTGGGATGCCAGGAAGGCCACCTAGAGCCTGTAGGAAGGGTCTGGGTCTCCCTTTGACACATGATGGCACGCTGACATTCTCCCTAACATGTGACCATCACCCAGCCTCTGGGGAGTGGTTTCCTGGGAAGGCAGAGGATGTGTTTTCATGCGGAAGGGCTCTGAGAGACTTGGGTCCAGCCCAAGGATGTCGGCTCATGCCCCACAGAGAGCAAGAGCAGAGAAAAACCGTACTGGCTGGTTTCAATGCCTTCAGCCCTCCCTCTGAGGGAAGATGGAGGGAGACTGAGGGAGTCTTTTCTGGAAGCTTGTTCATCATTGGCTCACTCATCCTGTGCCAGGCCTATCAGAGAAGCACAAGGCACTTGGTGCATGCAAGGGTGGGCAGAGTGAGCAAGGCTGGGAACCAACACCAGCTCATGACATCCCTGGCCAGTCTCGCTGCCTGCTGATTGGGAGCGATCAGGGATGCAGGCTTCCTGCATCATCCCCTGGGCTAGTGCGACTTTTGGTTTATTACCCATGCTGAAATGGGCTTGCCAGCGATGCAGCTGCCGTTGAGACATCCTTGCTTCTGTAAAATAGCCCCTCACCCACCCTGTACTCCCATAAGTAACCCCAATAAGCTCACTGGTTCATTAAGATAGGCTGGCCGGGCGGTGGTGGTGCATGCCTTTAATCCCAGCACTTGGGAGGCAGAGGCAGGTGAATCCCTGTGAGTTCGAGGCCAGCCTGGTCTACAAGAGCTAGTTCCAGGACAGCTAGGACTGTTATACAGGGAAACCCTGTCTCGAAAAAACAAAACAAAAAACCAAAAACCAAAAACCAAAAAAAACCAAAAACAAAACAAAAAAGATAGGACACAACACTCCACCCCCAGATTTCTGGGATTACAGGTGTGTGCCGTCTCTTCTGGCTCTGGGTGTATATCTGTGGTGTCTGCACATGTGTGTGCTGTCAGGTTTATGTATTCTACCCATTCGGGGTATTGTAATCAGAGCCATAAGTTCCGAAGCCAGAACATCTGGGCTTGGAATCTCATCTCCCTTGCGGAGGAAGCTCGGTGTTTTCATGTGTAGATTGGGGGTGCTGAGAGAAGAAGAAAGCACACCAGCACTCCTGCAGAGCTCAGCACTGGATCTCAGAGGTGGCGAATATTCAAAGAATAGTTATCACTCAGTCCCTTCAATCTATGGGACAGTCTCAGGCATCCAGGGCCATGCTTTCTTCTGCCAAAGTCACCTGAAGTCATTCTTTCTCGATTCTTTCTTTACGGCCCCATCAGAACCACTGACCAATCCCCAGGGCTCCCTGACAGCCCTTTTGTTGTGTTTTCATTCTTCCTAGAATGTTCTTCTCAGTGCTGCCCACCTACCAAACACCCACCCCTCTCCCAGCCTCACCCCTTTCATCACCCCCTCTATTAAACCCATACTCCTAATCTGACCCTCCAGCCAAGTGGTCTGGCAGCTGATTGCAATTGCGAGGGTTATCCAACCACATGCAGAAAAGGAATCTCTCGATCAGACACAGACTCATAAGGAATAATAAGATGCTTTGTTCTAAGCCCATAAGTGTGATAATTTTCTCTTAAAAAGTGTGTGTGTGTGTGTGTTTGAGTATATGTGTGTGAAGACAGGTGCCCACAAAAACCACAGTAGGGTGTTGAAACTTCAGATACAGCTAGTATGACTCACACGATGTAGGTGCTAGGATCTGAACTCTGGTCTTCTGCAAGAGTATTAAATGCTCTTAATCTCTAAGCCATCTCTCAAGCCCTGCATAGTAATGAACAATTAACAGAAGCTCCTTGAACCATTATCCGGTGGCCTCAGTTTACCTTCACTTTTCATTGATATTCTGGGGAATACACAGAACTTTCCTCCCTTGATTTCCAGCATTATTTCACAGCAGTCCATGGTGTAGCATCTACTTACACAAACCTCTTTGAAACAAACATTGATGTTCTTGTCACTCACTGCTATGGTTGAAAGAAGTGGGGGACCTCCTCCAAATCTTCAATGAAAGACCTTACAGGGCCGTGAAATGCTGTCTTTTGGGAATCACACAGCCACCGCAGTCATGAACTCCCAGCAACTGTGGGTGAGTGCAACAGGCCTGCCCAAGGATGGGTCCTTCAGCAGCAGCGCATGGGTGGGAGGAGAGTTTAGAAGACCCTTGCCCACGCTGCTGGACTGTTGCCTACAGATACAAGCAGAAAGAGGGAGAGTCGTCGTCTGCATTATGTGACCCCATGAGGGTGTGGTGAAGAATACCAATTCAATGACCACGAAGATGGCACTGGTTGTACTAAATTGGTCACCAAACAAAACTGAAAGTCATGGATCTGGGACGAGTAGAGAGCAGTAAGAATTGATTGGATAGGAAGGAGATAAGAGAAAGTATGGGTAGAGTAATAAGAATGCATTATATAAATGTATGAAATTATCAAAGAGCCAGCTTTAATAATATATATATTTTAGCACAAAGCCCATCAAGGGAATCAATGGCCTTCATCGTGAGCTGTCCGTGGTACTGAGTCTTTACTCCAGGAGAGACTCGGAAGCGTTATGTGTGGGTGGTGCCCTCCTGCCCTAGGGCCATCCTGTTCAATCCCTAGGCTTTGTTCCTATGCTGGCAGGTGAGAGGACCAGCTTTCCTGCAGGGATCAAGAGCTTGACAGCATCTGCTGAAGCTGAAGTAGGATGCCTGCACCTCCGTCCTTCTTCCTCCTTCCCCCTCCCTCTCAGGAACCACCTGACCGCTCTAATAAAAAATCCAGCTTTATGTAAATACCCTATTCTCCAAGTAATAAATGCCATTAGCTGAGCCAGACTGAGCAACCGCAGGCTTTTAAACATCCATTTGAAGATCTCTGAAAGCTCTCTCGAGGCTCTTGCCTATAATTCACTAAGGGGGAGTTGGTAATAACTGTGTTAAATGGCCAGACCCGGCAATTCACAGGAGGTGTGTCTGTTTGCGTGTTGTGTTGGTGGAGGGGCTTCCATGGAGAAGATGTCTTTCCTCCCATGCTGATCGGTTCCTTGTTTTTAAGAGTTTCCCTGGGGGCTCACAGTCCTTTGATGAGCCACTAATGAAAGAGCACATCCGACAATTAATTTCCCTGGAGTTATTATTTGTTGTTTTGGCAACAATTCTATGAAAGACCTTAATAGTCACCTGGCCTCCCAGTGGTTGAGCAGAGTCATGGGTTGCGGGGAAAGAAGGGATTGTAACCAGTTTGTTCACCAGTTATGGACCAAACACCAACTGTGCACCAACACTGTCCTCCATGTACACCCTGCCTTCAGGGAGCTCCCAGTCTACTGGGAGGCAGGGTGTGAAAGGAAACAGGCTGTCACTGTGATGTCTACTGAGGAGTGGGCAGTGTGGGGAGCGCTGGGAGCCAAGGGTGGCAAAGGATACAGACTAATGGGGTCACAGAAGGCTTCTGGGAAGAAGAGTCCTTGATGGTGACCTAGGCAAAAAGGGAATGTTCTGAGAAGAAGGATTGGCATTTTCAAAGACATTGAGGTAAAGATAACTCTGGTGAGATGTTGCATTGTTGAGAATTCTCATTTACTGCTAATGTGCCCACAAAAGGCTACTTTGGAAAACCAGCTGGAAATTGTCTAGCAAAGTTGGAGGTGTGCCCTGTCAGAATAGCTAAAGTCAAAAACACCAACGATAGCCTATGCTAGAGAGGATGTGGGGTGAGGGGAACACTCATCCATTGTTGGTGGGAATGCAAACTCGTGCAGCCACTGTGGAAATCAGTGTGGCGGTTTCTCAGGAAACTGGGAGTCAACCTCCCTCAGGACCCAGCAATTCCACTCTTGGGAATATACCCTAAAGATTCCCTAACATACTACAAAAGCATTTGTTCTACTATGTTCATAGCAGCACTATTTGTAATAGCCAGAACCTGGAAACAGCCTAGGTGCCCCTCAATAGAAGAATGGTTAAAAAAGGTGTGAAACATATACACATTAGAGTTTTACTCAGCGGTAAAAAACAATGACATCTTGAATTTTGCATGCAAATGGATGGAAATAGAAAACGCTTTACTGAGTGAGGTAAGCCAGACCCAAAAAGAGGAACACGGTATGTATTCACTCATAAGTGGATTCTAACCATAATTAAAGGTCTTTGAGCCTATTATTCGTGATCCTAGAGAAGCTAAATAAGAAGATGAACCTGATGAAGATTATTTAGCTATCCACCAGGAGGTAGGAAATAGACAAGAGTCCCAGGTAACCTCGGGTGCATGGGGGGGTGGGAGGGTTGATGGAAGGGGAGAGTGTTAGAGAGAAGGGAGTAGGGGAGGAACGGGGAAAGCTTGGTGGCCTGGGATGGGGGGGGAGGAAGGATGAATATGGGATCAGGGAAGAATATATTTCAACTAAGGGAGTCATTTTAGGGTTTACAGGAGACTTGATTATATATGGGATCCCAGGTCCAAGGAGAGATCCCCCAGATTGTTCTCTGGACAGAGGAGAGGGTGCCTGAATCGGCCGTGGCCCATAACCATACTGATGTATATTTTGCTTATCACCATAGATCCTTCATCTGGCGAAGGACGGCGATACAGTCGGAGACCCACATTGGAGCACCGGACTGAGCCCCCCGAGGTCCAAATGAGGAGCAGAAGGAGGAAGAACATGAAAAACGAAATCAGTACTGCGAGGGATGCTATCACCCACTGATACAAGGGAACGGATCTAATGAAAGTTTACCAAGGCCAGTTGGACTGGGACTGAACGAGGAGGTGATCTAACCAGATTCTCGGAATTTGGCCGGATTCTCTGACTGTGGCTGGCCCGAAGTCTTTCTGAAAAGCCATTGACTATGATACTGGGACCTGTTTCCTCTGCATATACTGGATTTTGGGGATCCAGTCTGTTTGGACACTCACCTTCCTGGACCTGGAGGGAGGGGGAAGGAACTGGAACTTCCCACAGGGCAGGAAACCCTGACTACCCTAAGGGACGAAGAGGGAGGAGGAGAGGGAGTGGGGGGAGTGGGAGGGTGTTGGGAAGAGGGGCAGAAATGGAAACTTTTATAATTTAATAAAATTTACTTTAAAAAAAAAAGTTGGAGGTGTGCAAGCCCTGTGACCAGCTTTGCACTTCTTTCTAAGGGAAGTTGTGTGCACAGCAGGAGATGACATGTGTGCAAAGACCCACATCCCTGACACAGGTAGAATGACACACTGTGGGGTCATTACACACAGAGCACAGCGGAACAGTGGAAATGGGTGGACAGATGACACACCAGCAGGACAAGTCTTCCCTACAGCAACGCCAACAAACACAAGTTCAACTATATTCAGTACAAACCAAGTGATTTGGAGGGCTAAGGATGTAGTTCAGTGATAGAGTATTTGCCTAGCAATACTCTAGTATTCAAACTTCAGTGCTACCTGCAAAACAGACAAATAAGTAATTAAATAATAATAAAAAATTGTTTGGGAATGCTTACAATGGAAACAGACTATAAAAGGAAGTGAGAGAATTCTTGACCCCAGAAGCTAGAATGTGACTTTTTCTGGAAAGAGAAAGAGGACATGGGACAGGAAGATCACTTGGGCAGGTCTGGGGAAGGCGCTAGTTACAGTTTGGATGGTGTTTATCATTATTTGATGAAATATGCATAATTAAATTCTTGAATTTATCTACACCTGTAAAATATTTCTTAAGTAAAGAATAGGCATCACGGTGATCCCACACTAGCTCAGAACTGAGAGACAGACAGTATTTATTTGGGGTAAACTTGCAAATCAGGATTCTTTGCTTGAACAATGGATGGAGATCGAATCCAAACAATCTAAAAGAGCAATTGGCGAAAAGGAGCAAGGGGAAGGAGGAAAATAGGCACCCGGTGTCTGACAGGAAAAAATGAAGAGAGGAGGTTTTTTTTTTTTCTTATCATTCTGGAGGGTTCAACTCATCATGGAGGGAGAGCATAGTGGAACATCTCAGTTCATGTCATGGCTGGGCAGGAGGAGGAGAAAGGGAACAGCGGTAGTCTCTTGCTTTCTTCTTTCCTCTTTGGTTCTGTCTAGGCCATTAGTCTATGGGATGGTGCCACTCACATTCAGCATAGATTTTCCTCCTTGGGTAATCAAGACACACTCTTATGACATATCCATAGGTGTGTCTTACCAATCTCCTAGGCAGTTCTAACCCTGGTCATGCTAACAGCCACAATTAACTACCACAACCAGGATGGGAAATGGCATGAAGCTGTTTCTTGGTGTCTTGGGATCTTTGTGACAAATGAGCTTGAGTCATGAATATCCAAAGGTAAATGGAGCTCAGGGGAGCTAAGTGGTCACTTGAATACAGGCCTGATGATCTTTGAAGCCGTAGTTTATTTATAAGAGTCATCTGTTCTTCTGGAACAAGCACTGCACTGTGGGCATAAATATAGAAGGCAGGGTCATGTCCCCTCCCCTTCATGGCCTTGTCTTACAAAGGAACCAAGATTAGAACTAGAGGCCTGGCTCAGAGAGGTTAATAGAGCTTCCTGCACAGTCATGAGGGCCAAAGTTCCGATCCCAGAACCCACACAGTGAGCCGGATGTTCCACAAAATATGTTAGTATGTATTCTTTATGCCAAGCTCTCTCTCTCACACATGAACAAATCCCAGGTCTTCTTTTTATTTAAAAAGAGGTATCAAGTTGTCTTAAATGGGGTTACCATTGTTGTGATGAAACACCATGACCAAAAGCAACTTGGGGAGGAAAGGGCCTATTTCACTCACAGTTCCATAGAACAGTTAGTTCATCACCAAAAGTGGTGAGGGCAGAAACTCACGCAGAGCAGGAGCCTGGAGGCAGAAGTTGATGCAGAGGCCATGGGAGGGGTTTTACTAGCTTGCTCATCATGGCTTGCTCAGACTGCTTTCTTATAGAACCAGAATCATCAGGCCAGGGATAACACCACCTGCAATGGCCTGTACCCTCCCACGTCAATAACTAATTAAGAAAACGCCTTACAGGATTGCCTACAGCATGATGTTGAAGAGACATTTTTCTAGTTGAGATTCCCTCCTCTCAGATCACTTTAGCTTGTGTCAAGTTGACATAAAACTAGCCAGTACACACATTACACTAATTTCTCTGCGATTTGATATTTTCATGTTCTCACCTACCGTGGACATCATTTACGATCGTCTTTTCTGCACCAATTGATTTTTTTAACCCAATTGCTATGGAATATTCGTCAGTTTGGATGTAGAAGAATTCACTCAACCAGTTTCTGTTTATTGACTTTTGGGTCATTTCCAGCTTCCACCCACACAATGTTCAATAGATGTTTATACCCACACATCCTGAGGCCTTTCTTTATGTACCATAGATACCCAAAGCTGAATTGCTAAGTGAAAGAATCCGCGCTTTGATTTCGATGAACCCTGACAGATCACTCTCTCAAAGATTGTGGTCATTCACACGTTCACTGCAGACACAGGAGATTCTTATTTATCGACACCTTTGCAACACTGGGTGTTATCAGTTCTCAGGGTGTTCCTCCACACCCACCTGATGTGATGTGATGTTGATCATCAACAAGTGAGCAAAGAAGAAAAAAATGCAGAAGGAAAAAACCCCACAGAAAATCAAGACTATTGTTATTTTTTAAATTCCCTTCCTTGACCACTATGAAGGCTGATTATCTTCCCGTGTGTCCACGTATTGCTATGTTTTCTTCTTTGGGGATGCTAGCTCATTACTTTTTTGTCTTTCTGTCAAACGGTTTCTCTTTGCATTTTTGGTTTGCAGGAGATTTTTTCATGTTTAGAGCATGAAACCAAGGTTGGTTATGTAGCTCAGTTGGCAGAGTGCTTGCCTAGTGGGCATGAAGCCCTGGAGGGCATGAGGCCCTGGGTTTAGTGCCCAGCACCACATAATGCAGACTATGAACACCTGTAGTCCCAGCACTTGGGAGGTAGAGGCAGGGGCATTAGAAGTGTGTAATCATCTTCAGGTGTGTAGTGAGTGTCAGGCTAGCCTGAGCTGCATGAGATTCTGTCTTGAAACAAGCAACCATGATTGTTAATCTGTTGTCCAGTGAACTATCTTTCATTTATAGTGACAGGGAAGTGGGAAGTGAGCTTCCCATAGATGCCAGAATGCAAGAATCAAATGCTAGAGAGGGCCATGATTCTAGGTCCCCTTCATAGGGTTATCTCTGGACCCATGCCTTAGCTCAGACCCTAAAAGTCTATTTTCTGGGTGTTATTAAAGTGGATTTTCTCAGGGCATCATCCAAAGGCTTTGTTCAGAATCACTAGGTGCTTCACTGAAATTCAGGCTCCAGGGCCGGGGAGGTTGTTTAATCAATAAAGTGCTTGATAAACAACTCAAGGGTCTGAGTTTGGATCCCTAGGATCATGCCATGCTGTGCATAGCAGTGCATCTCTGTAACCCCAGTGCTGGGGGAAGGGGAGTGGAGGGGAAGTGAGCAGAGCTTGCTGGTCAACCCATCTAGTTTAATTGTTGAGATCCAATATATATAAAGGGCATTTATTAGATAGGCTTATATAATGCAGTCCTGGTATTTCAACAATGGCTGTCTCACTCCGAGGAAGCTGAGAATCTAATAGTTATTCAGTTCATGAGCCTGGATGCCCCACAGCTCCAACCTGGCACCGAAGGACAGGGGGGTTCCTGGAGACCTGCCGGTCTTGAGACTGCTGTAATCCCAAATAAATAGTTTCTAATGCTGTTGAAGGAGTGCCACAGGAACATGATAGAATGACTTGCCAGTGAGAGGGAGGGCAAACAGGCAAAATCACAGTTTCCTTCTTCTGTGTCCTTTTATACGGGCTGCCACCAGAGGTGTGGCCCAGCTTTAGGGTGGGGCATCCAGCTTCAAATAATCTGATTAAGAAAATCCCTCACAAGAGTGCCTAGCATCTTGGGTCTTAGTGGGTTTCAGGTGCAGTCAGGTTGTCAACCAAGATTAGCCATCACAGTACCCATTGTTCACCTCTGGTACACACACACACACACACACACACACACACACACACACACGAAACACACCCATGTTCTGTGGTCATATACCAAACTACTGAGTCTGAATATCTAGAAGAGTACCCAAAGAATTTACACTGGAAGAGGCTTTTAAAGGCTTTTCTTGTAGTCACTAATACTAGAGACCTAGGATCCTACTCAAGACCCTCGAATAGGAGCAAAGGGCACACTGACTAGGGAGACAGATTCGAAAAAGACATGGTGACCCTCACCCCCACAACCATCCCATCTCCACCACCACCTCTCTTACCCCCATCCCCCACCCCACCTCTATCTGTCCCATCCCTACCACCACCTTTACCTCTACTGCTACCAGCAGAGCCAGCAGCCAGGAAGAGCCCTAAAGGCTGAAGCATCAAAACAGAGCCATCACTGGGAACCTTTTGGTCTAATACCTTCTTTAAACCACATCAAGTTTTTGTAGCAATAAGAGAGAATCTAATATATCACTTTTCGTGCCAGTATAAAGGTGTAAATGTCAACTTCCCGTCCTCTTTTGGGTGAAGATTTGACAAGGCACTTAGCACAGCACCCATTTTAATCAACAAAGAAGCCAGAAAGATCACAGAGTGGCAAGCATGCCATATCCTATTTGAGCTTTGGGTAGATTTGAAAATTGCACTTTTAATTAAAATTGGCATTTCTGAAGCTTGGATTGTAGCTAGCCGTTTTGCTGGGGGATTGCAGACTGCAAGGCCAGCAGCCTGAGAGGGAGGCTTAAGAGTGTAAAGAGAAGCGTGTGTGTGAACAGAGGCACTTGTTTAAATAATGAACTGGAGAAAAGATAATGTAAAAATGCGTTTTTGTTTGGTTAGCTTTCCTTGGAGATGCCTGTAATCGCGGTTGAGCTGTCCGAAGTGCTGACGGCAGAGTGAGAGGCTCTCACATCCACCCCGCCCAGAGACAAATGCCTGGCCTGTGGTCTCCAGTGGTTTGGCATCTCTCATAAGTTCATTTCTGTCCAAGGAGAAACACACCAGCAGGTGCTGTCCCACATCATTAAAGCTAACAATGCCCAACAATGCACGGTCCTCTGAAATGGTTTGCTCTCAGCTTTTCGAGACAGTCTCATTCTAGTTCAGGGTAACCTTGAGCTGCCAATTTTATCACCACACATGGAGGTTGCTCTGAAAACCTAAAAGATGTCATTCTCAAATCATTGATCTTTTTGTGAACCCCAAATCATTGATCTTTTTGTGAACCTCAGAGTTGATCTTGTGAGGTGGCAGGTCTGTGTAAACTTTAATTGTGGGTGACATAAATTACTATTAACGCCATTCCACAAACTATCAATTAATAGAAGACAGTGTGAAGAAGGAGCATTTAAAATAACTTCTTTCACTCTCTTTGAAATAATAGGGATTGAACTTGAGGCCTTGTGCTGGGCAGGCATGCCACCACTGAGTCACATTGCAGACCCATTAAACCCTATTGACACCATTGCACATTGTGTGAATTAGATCAGTCAACACTGACTTGACTTTGCCTCACACGAAAGATGTCCAGTTGGCTAGAAACTCAGAAGTGTCATGCACACAACTCACTGTTAGAAGAAGGCACAGCCCAAGGTTTCATCGGGAAAGACAAGGTGCCCCTGGTCAGAAGGCAGCAGCAGACATTTGGATTAATGATCACTTTCCTCCCTCTCTAACAACTATACTTTTCTTTTTTGCTGTACTAGGGGTGGGGCCCAGGGCCTGATGTATTCTAGGCAAATGATCTACCACTGAGCCACATCCTCAGGCTCAGTACAAGGATGGTCAAACATTGAAGAATATGAATGAAATGGACTGATGGTTTACATGGCAAAGTGTGATGGAAGAGGCAGTCTGCTGTGGGATAATTACCCTGTAAGAATTGTCATTCATATTGGTTTAATAAAATACTGATTGGCCAGTAGCCAGGCAGGAAGTATAGGCAGCGTGACCAGATAGGAGAATTCTGGGAAGAAGAAAGACTCAGTCTGGAGTCATCACCCAGGCATAGAGGAAGCAATATGAAAATGTTGCACTGAGGAAAGGTACCCAGCCACGTGGCTAAACATAGACAGGAATTCTGGGTTAATTTAAGTTGTAAGAGTTAGTTAATAAAAAGCCTGAGCCAATAGGCCAAACAGTTAATAATCAATATAAACCTCTCTGTGTTTTCTGCAGGACCAGGCAGGACAAAAACTTTCATTTACAGCAGTCTGGTTGCACTGAATTATGTTTTGTTCCCAAACCCACCAAGTATTTTTTTTTTGGCCCATAGAAATAATACAGCTCTCAAAATAATGCATGGATCTTATGTATTCTAGGCTGTCCATTAATTCACTATGTAGCTGATAAAGATCTTGAACTCCTGCCTTCACCTCCTAATTCTGCATGCACAACCATACTTAGTTCATACAGTGATGGGTTTGAACCCACACTTTGTGTATGCTAGTCAAACCTTCTACCTTGAAGCCCTATCCCCAGCCTGGGAATAATATTACTTCTGAGCCTAGTCTCCTCAACCACAAAATGAGACTAATAAAGGACCATGGCTAAAAGGCTGCTGTGAGGGCTGGAGAGATGGTTCATCAGTTAAGAGCACTGGCTGCTTTTCTAGAGGACCTAAATTTGATTTTCAGCACCCATGTGGTAACTGTCTCTATATAACTCCAGCTCCAGAGGAACCAGTGCCCTCTTCTGACCTCCCTGGACACCAGGCATGACACGGGGCATACAAGTACATCTAGGTAAAATACTCATCAAAATAAAATAAAATAAATAAGTTTAAAGGACGCTTTTTTATAAGAGATTGCTATTGGGGCTAACTAGGGTCTCATATGTAATGCACTTGGCCCAGTACTTGACACAATCCCCTTCTTTGTGTGAGCTCTTAGTATTGTTATTACCAAGAGTGCCAGAGATCCTCCTGCATGCTCACCACATCCAGGGTGGGATGCCTGAGGGTGCTTGCTTTTGGGAAGCAGCTGGTGATGCCATGCTATCTTTCTCAAGAGAACCAAGTTAGCCTGCCCCACCCCCACCCCCCCACCACAGGCTTACAAATATTCCCAGAGCCCGCTGGGTTCCGTTTCACTACGTGAGCTTCCACATTCATGGTGCCGGGAAGAAAGCCAGCCCAGGAAGGGGTCTGTGCTCGATTGTAAAGATGAAGAAATTGAGACTCCCAGCTCAAGATCTCATTGACTCCTTCCTCCCTGGGGGCCAACTCCAGCAGCTGGAGAAGCCCGTCATTAACTCTCTTTATTATCTGCATTTTCTGCCTCACTGGTTCATCTGAGGAAGCAAATGGCTTTCAGTCATGTCTGGCATAGAGTTGGCCTTATTGGCTTCAGGAACTTGGAAGGAGCCAGGATAATTGACATCATTGCTTGTCTAGAAGGTTTCCAGACACGTGAGATGGGGAGCTGGTGTATCCTTAGCCAAGCGTGGTTCTGGGGACGAGTTTTCACCTGTCATGACTTCTGAACCCAGAACCCATTAACAGTGTCTTTTTGAGGATCAGCCTTGTCTTCTCTGGCCACACTCATGTGTTCACTCTCCGAGTTTCTTTCTAGTCAAGTGTCTCTTCAGTACTGCTCCATGCCAGGTGGTGGTGGTGCACACCTTTAATCCCAGCACTTGAGGGAGGCAGAGGTAGGTGGATCTCTATGAGTTTGAGGCCAGCCTAGTATACAGAGTGAGTTCCAGGACAACCAGGGCTGTTACACAAAGAAACCCTGTCTCAAAATAAAAAATAAAAAAATAAAAACATTTACTACTCCATTGGGCCAGGGGATGTGGCTTGAATTTTGCTTGGACAGCGATGAACTGCTTAGCTGTGAGAAACTTTAGACTCCGGCCTCAAGCTGAGCTGGGAACGGTTGTGTTCAGCGGTAGAGCATTTGCTTGGCATGCCTCAAGCTCTGGGTTTGATCCTAGCACTGAGGTTGGGAAAGTTAGTGAAATAAAACTGTGTATTTTTTTTTTACTGATTTTTATTTTTTGCGTATGGGTATTTACCTGTACGTGTGTCTGTGCACCATGTGCATGTAGTGCCCGAGGAGGCCAGAAGAAGGTGTCAGATCCTTTGAAACTGGAGTTGCAGACCGTTGTGTGCTGCCATGTGGGTACTGGGAATTGAACCCTGGTCCTCTGGAAAAGCAGTCAATGCTCTTAATCACTTAATCTCTCCAGCCAATGCATGTTGTATTTTAAATGAAGGAATGGCTTGATGTCTTGCTGAGGATTAACGGGACTCTCATCTGTGGGGCATTTTCCAGATTCTGCACAGGGAGAACCCAGAAATATCAATCCTATCCTCAGAATAGCAGGGTAGATGTTATTGGCACCCCTACTTTGTGGGTAAGGAAACCGAGGCACAGATTAATCGACTTGTTCAAAGTGACGCATGTCTTTTCCCCAGCTGACCTGCTGTCACTGTTATGGTTTATTTACAGTGCTATCTATAGACAGGAGAATTGCTGAGCTTTGCTGGTCTCCTTCTGGTTCGGGAAAGCCTCTACCTCAAGGAATAAGGTCGAGTGGGCCGCTCGATGTCCTCCTCTGGCCTCTGTGCCAAGTGTAAGCACTTGCACCCTCCCCGTGTGCATATATACCAAACACTTAAGTGAACACACACAACTAAAATTAAATAATTTTTAAAAATCCCATATGCAGTCTCTGCTCACACCCTCAATCAGTTCTGCCAGCTCCTCCCCTCTCGGCCCTGGACCACTGTGACACCCACGAAGCCATTCAAACTGTTACCTCTCCTAAGCTGAAGAGAGTCTGGTCATTAGCAGGGCAGGGCGGGAGCAAAGAGAGCTCATTAGAGAGCACCGTGGGAATATCACCTCTCCCTGCCAAAGTTATACCTCCCACTTAGTTCCTGTGGCTTAGGAATGAAGGTCCCTGAGGACATACATACAATTCTGTGTATGTGGATTACCAGCGGTGATCTCCGATTACCCTCCAGGAGTGAGGATGTCGCAACGGTCACCCTCCTGAGGCCCAGTGTTGAGGAGAACACAGGCTCAGGTGATCAGATGGATCAAGTCTACAAACTGATGGTTCCTTTTCCACTTTCCAAAGAAAAGAAGATGGAGAAGATGAACATTTATTCTGTAACAGGTACCGATTTCCAGTCTGGGACTGGGGCTCTGCTGCCCCAGGACTGTGGCAGGTTGACGGCCACCAGGGCTCGACCCCATCACTTTCTGACTTAGTCTCTTTACTTTGGAAGAGTCAAATGTATATGGAGCACCCCTGAGATAACCCAGACAGGTCCATTCACATGGATTTAAGTCTTCCCTGCTCACTGGAAATCAGCCACAGTGTGACAGCTGACTTTGGGTCAGTCCCGAAATAGCAAGTCCTTTGCCTAATGGAGTCACACCATGTACTGCATAGCTCCAGCTCAGAGAAAGCCCAGAGCTTTCTGTAAGCTGAGAAGTGGAAATCACTGTTCTGTTTTAACAAATAGGGTTGGGTTGGTGGACTTAAGGGAGAACAACTCTGTTAGAGTTAGGGAAGAGGGATGGAGAGATGCTCAGTGGATACAAGCACTTGCTGGGCAAGCATGAGGATCTGACTCTGGATCCCAGCAACCACCTGGCAACTTAGGTTTGGTCTGTGTATGTCTGTCGCTCCTGCCTTGAGGGAGAAAGACAGGCAGATTACTGTCGTTAGCTGACTGCCAGCCTCATTGAAAAAGGTGAGCTTTGGGTTTAGTGAGAGACCCTGTCTCAAAAGGAATAAAGATGAAGCAGGGGGAGTAAACACCTGCTTTATTTTTGCTTCCTCTGGGCCTTTTCCAAGCAACTATGTGAGGCAGATGTCTTTAGGGGAAAACTCCTACATTAGTACTCTGTTAGGGTGTTCTTTCCTCTTGTAAAGAAATCGAGAATGCCCAGAGGTGTTCCTGCCCTCCCTCTATCTTCGTAACTACAAGCATGCTAAACGTGTTCCACCTGCCATTTTAACCTTGTGAACATGAACTCCTGGACCTTGAGTTAAGTCTGTTCTACACTGTGTCCTTCAGTTATGATCTTAGCATTCACACTTTTTTTTTGTTCATGGTTGTTTTGGGAATAACTTTGCTCTTGTCCATTGCGGCTAATAAACCTTTCTCTACCCTTTGTAACTTTTCTCTGACACTCTTTTGTTTCTTGGAGAGCTATTTTTGGCCTTTCATTCAAGATGTTAATCTGTTGGATTCAGTTATGCCCTCTTTGGTCTTCATTAATGAATCTGAATGTCTCCAACTCCTTTAGTCTCTCCTTGTCTTAGCTGAGCTGTCTTTTCTTCGACCACACGGCCCTCCCCTTTTCACCTCCTTTGCCAGCTTTTCTTTTTCTTTTCCCCCTCGCTGCTCTCCCTCTGTTCGCCTCTTCAAAGAAAAGCTTCAGGGGTGCTGTCCTTGGTCCTGACCTGTGTTTCCCTCCTTCAGTGGAGGAAAAAAAACGATTAGGGGCTGCGTGTTGAATCCAGAAACATTCTGAAAATCAAGTTCTCTGCCTTTGATGCATTCAGGGCAGCTGCAATACTCAGCAGACAATGGTCTCGATCAGAAATGCCAGCTGGCCACTGCCCCGCCCCCAGATTTTGACTTCAGAGCTCCAATATTCAGGCAGTGTCTTATCTAGGTGCCTCAGGGAATGCTGTGGGCTCAGTGACCGGCCCACAGGGACCAGAACATGGAACCCAAGCAGGATACCAGGGCCGGAGATAAGGCCATGAGCAGAGTCCCTTTGGCGCTCAGGTGCTGTTGATCAGACATCAACAGTCCCACAGCCCTGGCGATGACAGGCACGAGAGATAACAGCTCTGTGATCAGCAGCCTTAGAAGACAGACTGTCACTGGCTCCCAGAGATAAGAGAACAAAGAGCAGCCCCTCTAGCTAGGGAAGGAGAAGCAGCAAAAGTTAAGATGGTCTCTGACCCCATATAGCTGCCAGGACCCCATCCCCTCTGAGGACCCTCAGAGCTACCTCCTGCCACTCTGGGGCCCTTTGACCAATTATGCAATCAAATCTTCTGGCCTCTACTCTTAAGGATTAATCGTGTCATCTCTAGAGCACAGGTGTTAATGAGTGACAGCAGACAAGAGGTTTTCTCCCCACATCTTTGCCCCCCAGAACCTGCCCAGGGAATAGAGGAGGATGAGCAGGATAAAGTGAGTGATCTATTCAAATGATGGACTCAGGCTCAGCAGCCTCTCCAGGGTCATGAGCATGCTGAGGGGTGCCCGGAGAGGGGCTGCAACCGACACCCAACAGCTTCTTCTCTCCCTCCCTCCCTCCCTCCCTCCCTCCCTCCCTCCCTCCCTCCCTTCCTTCCTTTTTCTTTCTTTTTCTTCTCTTCTTTCTCCTCTCCTTCTTTCTCCCCCCTTCATGATCTCATACCCTACATCCTGAAACTTACTATACATCCAAGGCTGACCTTAAACTTTCAGCAACCCTCCTAACTCAGCAGCCTCTGAGTACTTCAGATTGCTGTTGTTTTTCTAGGTACTAAGGACTGGACCCAGGTTCCTACCTATGCTAAGCAAGTGCCCTGTGCTGGGTAGTATTCTGTAAGTTTGGTACAAGCTAGAGTACTTTGAAAAGAGGAAACCTTAATTGAAAAAATGTCCACACCAGATTGGCCTATGGGCAAGCCTGTGGTGCATTTTCTTGACTGATGACTGATGTGGAAGGGATGGCAGCCCTGGTCCTGAGTTCTATAAGAAAGCATGCTGAGAAAGCCTCGAGGAGCAGGAAGGAGCACCCTGAATTGGCTCCTGCCTCCAGGTTCCTGCCCTGTTTGAGTTTCTCATGGTGATATTTTGGTTGTTTCTGACGAATAAAGCTTGCCTGGAGATCAGAGGGTGGAACTAGCCACCAGTTAACCATAGAGGCCAGACAGTGGTGGCACACAACTTTAATCCCAGCACTTGGGAGGATGAAACAGAAAGATCAGGAGTTCAAGGCCACCCTGGGCAGTGCCAGAAGGAAGCAGACTAAAAGATAAACAAATTAGGCAGTGGAGGCTCACACCTCTAATTCCAGCACTAGGAAAGTGGAGACAGGAATATGAGATGGTGGAGACAGGATCTCGAGGCATTCAGTCTGAGGATTTGTAGAGACAGGATCTTGACCATTTGGTCTGAGAATTCGGTAGAGGTAAGCCGTCTCTAGTGGTTGCTGCTCCGCTTCTCTGATCTTTCCACTTTCACCCTCGATATCTGACTCTGGGTTTTTATTATTAAGACTAATTAGTATTGCGCTACAGCTCCTGTCCTGACTTCCTTCAATAATGAACCGTGACGTGGAAGTGGATGCGAAAGAAACCCTTTCCTCCCCAAGTTGTTTATGGTCATGGTGTTTTGTCCCAGCAGTAGGAACCCTAACTAGGACACACCCTTACACTGAGCCCTGTCTCCAGCGCTTGCAATCTGCATTTTCTGGATTCTTTCCACTAGCGCTTTCCCTTACTGCAAAGCATCTGACCTCACACTGGAACCCTAGTTCTGAGGTGAGTCCTGTGGCCCTGACTCCCCTCCCTACACTGATGCTCTCTACTTTCCGTAGCTCCACGAGTCATAAAGTAGGGGATCAATGTGCATGCCTTCTAGTCTTTTCCTAGTTCAAGCTTGATGGACGATGTTGAGGTCGGAGGGTGTGGGTTAAAACTGAAGACAAGTTCAGGAAGAGATGGGAGAGGCCATCTGAGAGGCAGGAAAAGCATCAGGAGCTGCTACACATGACAAGTCAGAGAGGAAAGCATTTAGTCACACGCAGAAGAGACCAGGAAGTGAAGACAATGAGGGTGATGCCAGAGGTCCATCACGAAACGGCGTGGAAGGATGGAGTGGCGTTGTATTACAGAGGACTGGAGCAGGGGTGGGGAGGGACCATGCGTAGAGAGCGTTCTTTGAAGAAGCCAGCTATGAACAAAGAGGAGGCAGTGCAGTGAGGGAGGCAGAGAGTCACCATCCCAGGAGTACAGGAACGGTGCAAGACAGACCCCAGCCAGGGTCCTGGCATCTCTCCCAAGCTAAGCCTAGCAGAATCTGCCTGGCAAATGCTTGCTGTCGGTCCCAGCAGAAAACTCTAACCCAGCAAGTGCCAAATGAGGCCTGAAGACTCAAATATTTGCTCTGCTCTGCCCTTCTTGTTCAAACAGGGCATCTCTTTGGGGATGGAGGCTGCTGCTACTGTCAGGAAGTAAGAAATCAGCGAGGGTGGAAGCAACTGCTCTTGGGGCCACTAATGAATCCCCTAGACTCCTGAGCTACCGGAATCCATTAGCTCAATAAAGCAGCTAAATAATACCAGGTTCTTTTATGAGACATCTGTTCAAATGAAGCCACCCTTTCCCCTTACACTGGACTCTATCCACTCCTTGTCTCTACTCTGCCTTAGTGAGTCGAGGCTATGAGTTACTACCTCTCTCCACCATAGGCCATAGACAGCATGGCACTGAAGAGGGTGCTGTTATTGCTATGTCATGACCTTGACTATGACTGCGTGGTCTGTGGAGGCTATGCTCCCATGGGCTTAGTTACTGTGTGTGTGTATGTGTGTGTGCTCATGTGAAGACACATGCAACATTGTCCTACTATGTAAATGTATAACTGTAATGGGGTCCCATATCTTAGGCCAACTGACTCCATGATAGAAGCACCAATTAGGCTGTAAAACTCAGTGCAAAGACAGTGTCACCTGCAAAAAATGAAAACAAAGATCTAATCCATCAAAGTCAATAGTTCTGGAAAAGTCTCTAAATGTTCCAACCTTGCTTTTCAGCTTTTGCAGTTCCACTAACTCTTCCAGCTAACCATCCTTGGTAACGGGTATGTCAATCCTGGGCATGGCTTTTGGGCTGAAAAGGAAGACTCAGGGCTACAGTGGGATCCTGGACGCACAGTGTAGTCACTGGCTGGTTAATAAATACTTTCTACTGGCTTAAACTCAGGACTGAGCAGTCTTCTCTGGTGACTACCCCTCAACAGTGCGTCACGTGTAACTGTCATTTTAAGATCACAGGTAGAGGACCATGTACTTTTCTAACAATTTACTTCCATGTTGTAATAAACTGAACCTGTGTGTTAGGTGAAACAGTGCATTATTGGGTATAATTTGGTGGTTCACTGTGAGACACTTTTGTGTGTGTATGTGTGCTTGCACGCACAGTGTGAAATTACCATGACATTTACTGAGTTGTACAGCCTGTTCCTTCCAACAACACGATCACGTGATGCTATGAGTTGTGTACTGTGCACACCAACATCAGGGAACACTGTGCTTGGCTAGGAGTCCTTGCCACTGATCTTGTGAAGAGTAGGACCCGAGTCTCTGTCTTCCTTCCCAGTGTGCCAGGGATACTCTGAGGAGCACCCGGCCAGTGTACACAGGTGTTGGTGGGATGATAAAACACCTTTCTTTAGTTGCCAGCTGAAGGGGCAAGCCCGGGACAGTTCATCCAGGGCAGAGGTGACACCAGGAGGTATCAGATGCAGAGATGGATGGAAAGAAAAGACCTGTAAGAAGAAACAAAGAGGGCTTCGATGGCCACCAAGCCCGGGGCAGAGTCTAGAAGTTTCAATGCTAGCAGCTTCCACATCCCCGGAATCACAGCGATGCTTAAGATTCCCAGGGAGGTGACCAAAGGCTACATTTTCTTTGTTTTTGCTTTTTTCTCTCCTCCTCCCATCTCCTCCTTTTTAACTCTCCCAGTCTGTGCAGTGACAAAGCACCTGGGAACACCTGCTCTGGGAGCAGCCCTCAGCTGACGACAGAAGTGAAAAACCAGCCCTCCATCCTATTCCTCCGGCAGCTGGACTCAGAAGTATTTAGTTTATGCTGTCTCCTGAGGTCCCCAGAGGGACTGAGCCCCAGTGGTCCAAGTAAGAAAAAAAGGCCCAGAAGACCCCTTCTCAGTCTATTCTGTGGCTCTTTCCCCTTCCCTTCCTCACTTGCTTTTTCTTTGGTCAGTGATTTTAGAGTCACCTGCAACAAAAGACCAGTCCTCACACGGCTGCCTCAAGGCTGACTTCCTAAGACAAGAGACTAGATGGACCCACAAGGTCCCTTGGCTTAGGGCCCAAGGAGTGGTGAGCGGAGCTGTCAGAGCAAAGAAGGCTGTGAGGGAGAGCCCCATCCCTTCCCACACTGATGTCTGAGCCCCTTCTCCAACCTGGAAGGTGACAAGTGAAGACTCAACAGCAAAGATCCTGTCAGCATATCTGCTCCCTAAATATAAAATATATTTAGTATATTATATAGTATATTGCTATAATAGAATATGTAACATATTATGAGACTCATTATAACATGATATTATATATTATCATATATAATATACATGTTCATTATAATAAGATATAATAATATATGGTGTATTATTATATATTATGTAACAATATAATGTATGTTTATATAAACCAAAAACCAAGGTCTTAAATAATCTAGAATAGTCCAAAACTCATTACGTAGTCAAGGCTGGCCTTGAACTCCTGGTTCTTCTGCCTCTACCTACAGAATGCTAAGATTACAGATAAAAACACCACACCTGGCCTTATTTGATCTATGAGGTATGTGAGTCATTTAATCTATCTATTGAAGTCTCCATTTCAAAGGTATCATTCTGGAGGTCATGGGCTATGTGTGCACCCCACCCCACAGCCCCCACCTTGCCAGGGCCAGCCCTGAAAACCCTAGGCTGGGAAGCAGCAGCAGCAGCTCTGGCAGGCTCTGCCCAGACCTCAAGCAGCTGCAGCCCTGGCGGTACCATCTGGACAGGATTCCTCTGCTCAGGCTGGGCGGGAAGCAGTGTGGACACCATCAGATTGCATTGCTCTCTGATAAGCCTGCCTACCTCCCTGGGGCAGCCCCGCCATCTGCTTTGGCAGTTTTCTGTAGGAATGTATGGCGTAAAAAAGACCCCTCTTTGATGGGACCCAGCTGCCTGAAGGTCAGCCTTGTGATCTGAGTCCAGGCTTGGTCTCAGGGTGAGCGCTATACAGCCTCTGACAAGTGCCAGTTTGTGTCAGTACACAGCATTTCTCACCATTCTAGGCTGCCCCTTCCATTGCCCTGGGGGCTCATTCATGCATAGATGGAGTCAGAGAGCCTCAAACAGGCTTAAGTTTGAATGTCCACAGTGAACACGTGGCTGTCTCAAGCAGCACAGTGACAGGATTCTGAAGCTATCTGGAAGGTAAGGCTGTTGAGTGGCTGCTTCAGTAACGTCCTCAGCCAGGCTGTTGAGGCCCTCCACACACATTCCCACCTCTTAGCTCATCTCAAGTCTTGGTGGACAGTTCCAGAGCCTATTGGCCAACGCTCCTCTCAGGGGCCCAGTTTACACTCTGGTCCCAAGAGCTGGGCTGGGCCACTCCTAAGACCACCTAGAAAATGCTAAGGAGAGGCACTTGAGTAAAGGCTAAAGGAGGTGAGGGGCAAGCCAGAGGGTTCTAGAAGAGAGAATACTGTAGGTGTCAATTCCTAGAGCAAGAGAGAACATGAGAAATACGTATAAGCAGGCTGGGAAAAATGAAGAAGGCAGAAGACATCAGAGGAGGTGGGGGAGATTGTACAGGGCTTTGAGGGCCTCAAGAAAGTCTCTGGCCATTGCTGGAATTGACAAGCTGTTATGAAGTGCTTGGTGTGGGTAACTAAACCAAAATCAGATCAGTTAGGCCTTTATAACTTGAAAGTAACAGAAATTCCACCATCGCCAACACATATACACCTTAGTTTTGGTAGACAAATCCCCACTGGGATCCCTGAAGCCTAAAGGGCAGACCTCACCTAGATCACATGTTTGGAGGAGGACCAGTGTGATATGGAATGGGAGATGCCCCAAGAGAACAGACTCTGGAGTGACATGAAACACAACAGCCCTGCTGGCGAGGGAGACATCCCAGGCTCCCAGTGACTGCTTAAAACACCAGACAGTATGGAACCATATTCCCAAGCACAACGTCTTTCCGTGTGTGTACACGATACGGGACACTTTAGTTTACAAATGAAATACAAAAAGATTGATTACAACCGCTATCTGCCCAGTTCTAATGTATGTTACAGAAAATTTTAAGGGAAGCCTGGCGGTGGTAGCGCACACCTTTAATTCCAGCACTTGGGAGGCAGAGGCAGGCAGATATCTGTGAGTTTGAGGCCAGCTCTGGCTTCAAAGTCACAGAGGAACCTTGTCTCAAAAACCAAACCAACCAACCAAACAAACAAAAAACAAACAAACAAACAAACAAACAAACATTAAGGGGATGTGGTGTATTCATTCTCTTGGTAGAGCCAGAACAAAGAGCATTTTCAGAGCTCGGTCGTCTGCAGGCAACTAAACCCCAAAAGCACAACCTTGGATATGGAGGACTGCTGTCATTGCTGTTCCCATTTCAGAGAGGACAGTGACCATCCAGAGATGGCTGGTGCCCTGCCCAAGGTTACATAGTCAATGTGTAGAAAAAATAGAACTGAGACGTAAGAATTCAAAACTTTAGTTTCAGGATGCCTCTTTCCTTGGACTGAGAGCTGCCCTCCTCGCCTTCTAGAAAGCCCCATGGTGGGTGGCGCTCTCGGGAAAGGTAACTGGAACAATACTAGGGAGAACGCTGCTGACTTTGCCCCAAGTGAGCAGATGTGGCCTCAGTGCTGCCCAGGTCCCTCCCAGCCTGGGCATTCAAGAGTGGATGGTTGTAGCCAGATGAGCAGGGACGCCTGCTCCCAGATTCAATGGCCCAGGCCAGGAGGGAGCTGTCCAGCATCCTCCCTTCTAGGCCACAGCAGGAGTCCAAATAGGCAATTAATTACAGCCGGCTGGCGGCTGGCTCCTCTTCTCCTATGCTCAACGGAGTGTGTAATGGAAACAGGACCAGAACAGACTCCCCTGCCCAGAGGGAGCCTAGCATGCCAGCAGAGGACCAGCTTCAGGGAGAAGTGGGGAGGGGGATTGAGATGGAGAGTGAGTTTATTAAAACAATGAGCTTTCCTAGTTCTGAACCTTCCCCACCTCCTGGCAGCAAAACACAGGCTTTTCAGGGCTCTGCCCCTAAGTGACCTCTTGCCTGCAGCCTGAGAATGGTAGCATTGCTGGCAATAATCTCAGATTCCATTAATAGCCATCATTAGACATGCTACTCCATAAGCACTATCTCTTTAAATCCTTCAATCAGCCCTTTGATGTCCTGTGAAACCTATTTTACGGATAAGCTATGCTGAAACCAAGAGAGGTAGATGGGTCTGAGGGGAAGGTAAGATACAGTGGTGACTGGACAGACTCTTGGGTCAAAGAGACCCGTTTATGGGACTCACTGGTCACTTGGTTTGGGTACCCTATGTAGTCTTTGTGCCTTGGTTTCCTCATCTACAAAGTGGGGGTGACAAGCATATCCACCTCATATGGTTGCTGGCACTGATTGACCTCAAGTATTATTAATAAATAGTGAGTGTGTGTCTTGAGGGTGGGCCCTGATGTAGCTTTACTCTAAGTAACGTCAGAAGACTGGATGTGTCAGGGGCTCCCAAGAGAGGAGATGGACATCACAAGTAATTAGAAGATTTCACTCTCACAATGCCAGGCCCACGGGGGCTCTCTCATCCTGTCCTTTGCACCCCTCCCCAGGCAGCAAGCGTGTCTGGGTATCGTTTTCTGTTCTGGGTATTAAGAACCTAACAGAAGGCAGGAGAGACCGCTCAGCAGGTAAAAGTGCTTTACTAGACATGATGATACAGTTTTCTCCTAGAACCCACAGAGTAGAAGGAGAGAGCCAACTGGCCCCTGAACATTATCTTCTGACCCCCTCCCCCACAGCACAGAACACACCTGCCTGTGCACATGCGTGTGTGCCCACACTAGAAGAAAGAAATACAATGGAGTTTTTTAGGTTTATTCTCCAGAGACCCACTTAAATACTGATAACGAATTTGTTTTCATAAAACTTAGACCTTGGGAGGTTTAGGTAAGATAGTTAGGAGTTCAAGGCCAGCCAATCCAGCCTGTGCTCCATGACACTGTCAAAAACATAAGGGACAGAGAGAAAAATGAATTATGTTGTGATAAACTCATGCTACGCTGTACCATGCTCCAAGACTCCCACAAGTGGACTTGGATTGTTGGAAAAGAAGGTTTTGCTGCTTGGACAGAAGCCATCTTCCCAGCATGCCTTTACCCCTATTCCACTGTCTGCATTTTCCCCACATTAAACCCTAAGCTTCCAGCACTCTAAAAAATTAAGATAGTCTTAGGCCTGTCCCCCTGTTAGAGGTCCTTAGAAGTCTTTCAATCTCACTGGGCTATTCAGGCTATTAACTGCCTGAATGGGGGCAGTTGATTCCTCTGGATATTTAGATGAGCAGATCAACATATAAAGGTTACAGTATAGCAAAAGGAAGGAAAAAAGAATGCCAGTCACATTGGTGGCATATAAGACACAAGGCACAAACATGAAAGGAGACCAGGACCTCCCTTCCCTCAGACACAACTCGCTAGGGGTGCTGTGTCTGCTCCATCTTCTCCAAGGAAGGAAGAGGAGCAAGTTCATTTCTGTAGCCCCAGCATTAAGGACAGGGCCCAGTGTAGGGCAGAGCACTAGAGAATGAAGGAAAGGGGAGAGGCAGGGATGGGTGGATAAGGAGGGGGAGGAAGGAAGGAAGGACAGAAGGAAGAAAGAAGAAAAAAAATCTACTTTTGGGCTACAGAGCACAAAGCTTGTAAGAGGAAAGGAAAGGAAAAGTAAAGACCACTGTTTATTCTCTGCTCAAATAATTTCTACAGTTTTGGAAAATTTTGTTTTGAAAGATGTATTGTTTCTGCCAGGGTGGGGGTAGCACATGCCTTTACTCTGAGTTAAAGGACTGTCAGGGCAACACAGAGAAACCTTGACTAAAAATAAATAAAAAGCCCAAACTAAACAAAACACACCCAAGGTTTATTATTTTTATTTTGTGTGTATGCTTGCTTTGCCCGTGTGTGTATATATGTGCACTTATACATGCCTGCTGCCCACAGAGGCCAGAAGAGGGCGCTGGATCCCCTGGAACTCCAATTATGGACACTTAGTGCTGAGAGCCACACCCAGGTTCTCTACAAGAACAGCAGGTGTTCTGACCTCTGAGCCATCTCTCTAGTCCCATCCCTACCCCAATTTTTACATTTTAATTAAAGAATTCAAGAAATATATATTTTGGTTGTTTTCTGAGATGGGGTTTCTCTGTAGTTTTGGAGCCTGTCCTGGAAGTTGCTCTGTGAATCAGGCTGGCCTTGAACTCACAGAGATTCACCTGTCTTTGCCTCCCAAGTGCTGAGATTAAAGGCATGCACCACCACCACCTGGCCCAAGGATAATTTTTAAAAAGTAAAGTACATAAAGGGTGGAGGATACTCTGTGTTTTGCATAAAAAAATAAGTAAATGAAAGGACCAGCAGAATGTTGGTCTCATCAACCTCCTGTCATTTACCATAAGGCTCCACCCCTCCACAAGGATCTACAGCCGTTAATGGCTGCTGGTGAAGGAAGATTTTCTTCAGTGGTGTGGAACCAGTAGTAAGCCGCTCTCACCTATGCCCCTGTGAGCCATCACAATGAAACTCTTCTGGCTAAAAAACAAAATTTAAAAAGATATGTGCCCAAGGAGGACAATATCATTGGAAAGGGGACAAGAGAGGGTGAGAAGGGGAAGGGAGGTCAAGCATATTATATGAATCACATTATCATGCAAAATTATATATGCCAATAAAAACATTAAGAGCCCCAAAAGATAGTTCAACAGATAAAGGCATTTGCCACCAAATCTGATGCCACTTGAGTTTGATCTTAGGGGCCCAGTGTGGTCAAGAGACAGAAGTGGCTCCCACAAGTTGTCCTCTGACCTCTACACTCTCATCATGGCATGTGTGCACACATGCACATGCATGTATACACATATAGCAAAATTTTAGAAAATTGTTTTAATCTAGAAAAAGAAAAAATGCAAAACAAACACAAACAAACAACCAAATAAGTAAACAAGAGGGGGAAATGGGACACCTGCACTCTAGTCACAGGCAAAGGGAGTCTCTCCAGGAAAAGCCGCAAGCAGTTCGGATCAGGTGTACAGGAAACAGGAGTTAGAAGAAAGTTTTCACCGCATGCACCTCATACCATGGACATACATAGATGCATCGTGAGTCTCACACCATGTACATACATAGGTGCATCGTGCGTCTCATACCATGTACATACATAGATACACCGTGCGTCTCACACCATGTACAAATGTAGATGCATTGTGCGCCTCATACCATGAACATACATAGATACATGCATTTCCGAGACACATGAAATAAAAGTGAATTTAGAAAAGGAGCAAACACAGAAACTTTCTGCTCTGGGAAGAGGTTAAGTAAGAGTCTGTGTCCCTTGCTTGCTGGCTGGGGACACCGAGTGAATACCTCCTTCCAGTCCCTCTCCTCAAGCACTCAAGCTAATTATGAGCTTCGGGGTCTCCTCACCTATTGATCTTGGATCAGGAGCATTAGATGGATTCCCAGGAGTCTCTGGCTTTTCAAAGTCATTTTCCTATACTATACATCTCTGTTGTGTGTTGCCTGAGGTCCCTGGATGTGCTCCCATGGTGGCTGAGGGGCAGAGATGGTGGTGGCTGTTAGAGATGAAGACATCAAGAAAGACCTCAATGGGGAGGGCAGAGGCCACCCTAGGAAGGAGGGTGAAGAGGAGAAGAGGGAACATCTGAACACAATGGAGGTTGAGCAGCAACACAGAAACCCCCTGCCCCTGCTTTCCTTGCATCCTACCCACTCCCACCTGTGGAAGCAATGGAAGATCCGACATCTTGTCAAGAGGCTCCCAGTAGTCCTGCAGGGGTCATGCCCTGACATCAGGTGTCACTGAGAGTACTGATGTGCCAGACTCTGGGGCCTCGGGGTGATCTGTTTTCGCTTGTCTTAGTAAGGCATCAGACTCAATGCTAACTGCTCCCAAACCCTACATTTTGGGCAGGGCTGTCTCTTTGTTTTGAGTCTGGCCAGCTAGAGGCAAGCATCCAGTTCTGGTCCAGTCTCTTGTAATCTGAGAGAAGCAGAGAGGGGCCCTGGCCCCAGCTCCCCTGAAGCCATGCTGCCTTTGCCCTTCCTGCAGTGCCATGGAACCTCCGAATCCCTCCAGGTATGTTCCTTTGGACTGGAGTTGGTGGCTGAAGTTGAGGGTACAATGAGGTGATGCACAAGGGGCACTCAGCATATTCGATGGGAAGAATCCTTGATTCATGAAAACAGTCTATGACAAACACTGGAAGAGAACACAGACTAAGCCCATACACATGCCCAGGAAGGCAGTCTATGGCAGGAGAAAGGCAGACTCCATTTCTACAGACCACCTTGAGCTGGATGGTCCAGCAAGACTCCCTAGATAAGATAGGAGGCTCAAAGGAAGAGGAAAATATCCCAGCAGGGGAGAGGATAAAAGGCAAGTCTTGCTGAAGTACAGAGCTGAGTGACTTAGGGACTCATTCCCACTTCCCCAAGTCCAGCCTCATGTGAACTATGCTTCCAGTGAGTGCTTGGTGCCCCTTCTGGTCCTTGCCTGGCTCTCATCACTGTGGTTTTTCCACATAAAGCCTCTTTGATAGGCTTTACGATGAGGACCAAATTTGGGTTTGAGTGGCATTGTGTCCACAGAGGCAGCCTGCAGGTGGTGCAAGATGCCAGCACACAGGCCTGAGGGTGATAAAGCCCTGGGTCACTTGCCTGGCACAGCCCTCCTCTGGGGTGGGTATCAAAGAGAAAGAGCCCAGGGACTCAGACCCTCTTCATCTGGAGTGAGGAGCATGCTGGGATTTTTCAGGCAATCCTCGAGCTGTCCTTAAATGAGCCCTAATGACTGCTGATTGCTCCTTTGTCACTGGGCTGCCTGTCAGAGCCACTTCCATCTGCAGCAGCAGGGGTGAGGGTGGGGGATGGGGACTGTGCAGACCCCCCCCCCCCCCGCTCGTGCACACTAGTTTCCTATTCTAAGATGAACATGTGTGGAGGGAGACCAGAGCGCCCCCCCCCCCCACCGCCCCGAGCTCTGAGAGATTCAGACACAGAAGGCGCGTGGGACATGTAGGGGCCGCTCCATGTACGGTGAACATCTTTCAACACTGGGGCAGGATCACGTCCCTATGGAACTGATAGGTAACAGATTTGGAGATCTGATAGAAGACAAACAGGACCCAGGTGAAGTTTCCTTCACCAATTCAGTCAAAGTTGGTTACCGAACACTTACTCTCTGGCCAGCATGAGCTGCATACTAAATACAAACCCAAAGTCCTGCAATCTAAATGATAACCAGGACTTACCACGGGCCAAGTGGTGAGTCCCTGTCCTCCAGGGAAGAAAGGCCACCACTCCTCCCACCAACACTAGGAAGCCAAGTGAAGCAAGTGAAGCAAGGGCAAGTGTGGGCGTTCCTCGCTGAGCCCATCCTGCAGGTCATTTAGGCTGAAAGTGAGCAACAAGCAGGGAACAGGGAGGCAGCAGGGACTGGGGGCGGGGGGCTGAGGATATGAGACAAAGGGTTCTAAGAGAAATAAATGACCCCTGGATGACTATAGGAAATCTCAGAGAGCTCACATCCTGGGTACAGTAAAGGACCCAGATGAGCCAATTAGCCGCTTGAAGCCACCAAAAACCGAGATTGGATTGAACTGGAGAACCCCACTGAAACACCACAGAAAGCTTCCACCCAACTTCCTTTGGATGCTATGGGCAACTTCCCTCACTGCCGTTCAACAATGAGCACCCCCACACACACACGCACACACCCACACCAGGGCTGGAGGGACGGCTCACTGGCTAGAGTGTTTGCTATGCAAGACTGAGAACTGAGTTCGGACCTCAGCACTCACGTAAAAATCTGTGAGTGGCATCACACACTGTAGCTCGTGCTACGGAGCAGAGACAGGTGGATTCCAGGCACTTGCTGGGCAGACAATCTAGCTGGTACAGTGAACTCTAGGTTCAGAAAGAGACCTTGGAGTGGCTGTTCTTGGTTGTCAACTTGACCACGCCTGGAAATGGAGAGCACACCTATGCAAGATTATTTCATTTGGTGTGAAGTGGGCGAATCCACTTCTAGTCTAGACTTTTGAGGTAGGAAGACACACGTCTCTGGTCTGGATCTTGAGGCAGGAAGACCCAGCTTTAATCTTGGCTACAGCTTCTGCTGGAAGCCGATAGAAGGACATAGAAGAAGGAAGTTCGTGCTCTCTGCTGCTTGCTCTTTCCTTGCGAGTCCATTCCTTCACTGGCATTAGAGCCTACTTCTTCAGACCCATATATGTCCATATGGATCCATATGGAGACAGAGATAGGTTCATTCTGTATGTTCTGCGGCTCTAGACCTTGTCTCAAAAAGCAATCCTAGGAAATGACTGAAGAAGTATCCTGATGTCACCCTCTTGCCTCCACACACCTGCACGGGTGAAGACACACACACGCACAGCAAAGACAGTGAACGCATCCTTTCATCACTGCTGGGGTGTAATTCCAGGATGATCACCCATTTAACAGAAGAGGAAACTGGAGCCAAGAGACTAGGGGTCACTTGCTCAGGAGAAGCAACCTGACATCAACCTGATGAGAACCTGACATCAGCAGGATGTCACACAGGTCGAGGGTGACTGTAGAGCTTTGCTGTCAACCAACATGACCCCAGGGCTGTCCCTTGGCACCAGCGGTCATGAGGGCAGCCAGGTGCCCTTTGCTACCTGACAGTTGCTGGGACAACTTCAGCCCCTCACTGTAAATAGCAAGCCCCTCCCCCTCCTTCAGCCCGTCCTCCCCACGGCCCCACTCAGAGCTCAGAGCTATTAACCAGGTCACACTGGCTTGTCCCAGTCTGATAGTTCCCTTAATTGCCTTTTTATAGCACGTCGTACAACTGTTCATTACGCTGTCATACTTCCCCTCGAAGGCAGCAGTGGGGGAGATGAATGGAGGATGGAGACCCGTCCAGGTGGCAGGGGCAGTGGGGGGCACCCGAGTGTGCAGCTTATTTTCTACTTGGTCGGACCGAATTAAATGCACGCTTCTCACACTCAGCTAACACACCATTCAGTTAGAAGTGGGGAGAGCATCCGCAGCCGCTTCCCAACAGTTGACACATTATCTTTATTATAATGTTACTGGAATAGGCACACACTGAAAGCTGGGCACAGAATCTTATCCTTTTAGCAACATACAACCAGAAATGCAAATGCAACACAATACTACATTACAGAGCTGTGAAATCAGGAAATTCATTAACACAATTGCTGCAATGTGATGGATGGGGGTGCCGCTGAAATTAAATTCCACTCACCCAGTGACTATAGTTCCCTGTGTTTCCGTGTTTGGACCCCCTGTTTCTTTTGTCATATGACCTGTGACAGTTAAAGCAGGACTGGAATACCCTAAAGATTTAGAATCTGCTGGTAGGTGTTTTCGATATAAAGTAAGAAACTGGGCAATTTTCAGGATGTAAAAATTTTCACCTATGCCATTCTAGGAACCAGCAAGGATCTCAAGACCCTACAGCAGGCCCAGGAGTCGAAGCTATCCTGTGGGAAGAGCCTTGTGTTCTTGAAGTTGGAAAGCCCAGGACTAAGACCACCCACTGAGGCCAGATGTCTCCAAGCTTCTCTGAGCATCATAGAAAGTCAATGCAGGTAGAATTGCTCTAGAGCTGATGAGTTTGCACAGAGGGAGCCATACTAGGTTTGCAGACCCCTCTTGGAGCCCTGAAACCAAAACTCTTCCTGGCATACTCGCCTGAAGCACCGAGACTATGAGAGCTGTTCCGATCTTGGGTTTGAATCTTACTTAGATCCGCCACTACCTTTCTGTGAAGCACTGGGAAAAGTCACTTAATCTTGTATTCCGGTGCCCCCATCTGCAAAATGGACGGGAAACTTATCCACACTCAAGGCGATGTTATGAGACTTGATGATGTTGTAACTCAGATTTGGCGTTTAGTCTTGACCTAGAGGAGAGTTAACGTTTACTAAATATTACTTAAAGTTATTGTTGAACTGGAGAGGAGGCTCAGAGGGTAAAGGCACTTGCTGCTCTTGCAGAGGGATTTGGGTTCAGTCCCCAGCACCCATATGGTGGTTCACCAACTGTAACTACAGTTCAGGGTATATATGATGCTTCTTCTGACCTCTGAGGACACAGGCATGTGTGTGATGAACAGACACACATTCAGGCAAAACATCCATACACATCAAATAATAAATATTAAAATTTTTTATTTTTTGAGGCAGGGTTTCTCTGTGAGTCCTGGCTATCCTGAAACTCGCTCTGTAGACAAGGCTAGCTAAAAATTCTTATTAGTGGGGTGTGTGTGTGTGTGTGTGTGTGTGTGTGTGTGTTAGAGAGAGACAGAGAGACAAAGGGAGGGTACACGTGCCACAATGCATGTGTGGAGGACAGAGGAGAGCTCAAGAGTACAGCTGCTTCTTCCATTGTGGATTTCAGGAATTAAACTCAGGTCCCCAGGCTTGCCCAGCAAGCATTTTTACCCACAAAGCCATCTCATCAGCCCTAAATGTCATGTTTGATATCAACTAACTCTAGCTTTCAACTGGAAGAAGCTTCTAGTAGAAGCTTCCAGATTGAATTCTCAGACCATTGACTCACCAGGGTTGGGTTTGGAGAGGGGACTATGGCCCCATCAGATTTCCACAAGGGCTGTGATTGAGAAGAACCCTTGCCTTGGTCCCTGAGCTGCTAGGGTCTGGCAGAGGAATGGCACACCCCATTCATGCAGGCTTTGTGTGTGCCAGGCAAGCTACAGCCTTGTCCTTGTTTGTTTTGTTTGGGATTTATTATAATAACTTTTAATGTGTATTTGTATGGTATGTGTGTGTATGTGTGTGTGTATGTGTGTGTGTGTGTACATGCGTGCACATGAGTGTGTGTGTGTGTGTGTGTGTGTGTGTGTGTGTGCTAGTGTACACAGACACATGGAGATCAGAGGATGACCCAGGGAGACAGTTCTTTCCTACTTGGGGTCTGGAAATCAAATGCAGATCATCAGGTAAATTCTTTTATGTGGGGGATTGAAGAGATGGCTCAGAGATTAAGAGCACTGACTGCTCTTCCAGAGGACCCAGGTTGATTTCCCAGCACTCACATGGTAGCTCACAACTGTCTGTAATTCCAGTTCCAGGGGACCCAACACCAGCGCATATAAAATAAAAATAAATAAAGAAAAATTATTTTATGCAATTTTACTTGCTGAGCTATCTCATTGCCTCCCCTCTCTTTTTAATTTTTTGCAATAGAATTTCATTATGTATCCCAGGCTAGCCTTCAAATCCATTTCCCATTTGCCTATGCCATCAAGCCCAATTGAAAGTAGGTTTTGTCCAGCATAGGCTGACCAAAGAAGCTTCTAGCGGAAGCAAGGGCCACTCCCTTAGCTTCAGTAACACTCTCTTCACCCCCATCATTTTCCCTCCCTGTCTTCCCTTTCCCCTTGTTGGTGCCACGAACGATCCAGCTTCATCTCCCTGTGCCCAATTCTGCAGGTGTTGTTTTAAAACCAACTGTGGTGGTAGAGGACAACCTTACCAGAAGAACACGAAGAGATTGACAGTCGCTGGCATATTTGAATGTCTCACCTTGTGACAGTAGGGGAAAATCCCCTGAGAGAGTTTTCAATAGTACCAAGCACACCCACGGCCCCCAATAAAGACTATCTCTGTCCCAGCAGGACCAGGGCTATAAGAGGCCAGACCATAGTGCTTCTGAGCTCCTGGAGTCCAGGGTCCTTGTCACATAGGCTTGCTGAGACCAGAGTCTCTGTCATGATGTCTCTCAGTTGTTGTATGTGGTGAGCCCGGGTTCCAAAAGAACTCCCTGGATCTGATCATGGTCCCCAAGCTTGTCTTAATACAAGTCATGTCTGGTATGTATGTATATGACTAGATTTCAGATACACAGAAGAGAATGTAAGCATAGAAGCCACATCTACCTCCAGGAGTTACCGAAGTCAGAATTTAGGACCAGCCTTAGGCCATTAGATATATGTTTCTTTGATGGTTTAGAGCAACCCAAAATGAATATTGGTGCTGTGTATGGGAGACAGTGAGAAATAAAGATGACATGTTTTTATGTTCTGCCACACACACACACACACACACACACACACAGCGTGCACACACACACCACACACTTGACAGAAGGGCTGTGTTTTCACAAAGGAGAGCATCATTGGTCTAATTCACCAATCAGGTCCAGGGCTCTTCCTTCAATTTTGGGCATTTTCCTGTGACTTTAAGGGCTACCAAGGGCAAGGAGTGTGCCCACGTGTCCCTTGCTTCCTGGTTGCTTTCAAAACTCTCAGCACACAAAGCATGAATCTAGAAGCCCAACAGTCAGTGAAATCTAGTATCCCTTGGGCATTGTCCCTGATAGGACATTCAGCTTTTGCTTGGATGTCCCTAGGATAGGATATGTCACCACCTCAGCAAAGAAGCCTTCTAGGTTTACAGTCACTAACTACTTGAATGTGTTGTACCCTGAGCCAGCAAAGGCAGCCCCTACACCTTCTAGTTTGTACCTCAGGAGGCAGAAGTCAGGATCTTTGTTCTCTGTGTGTACTGCCCATTCCGAGCCTTCTACCTGGCTGTCTGGCCCCTCCTTTGTGCTTGTGGACATAGCATGGGGAAACTGGGTTCTACTGTTGGGCAAGACCACGCTGCTCCTTTCTGCTGTGAGAAACACCTTAGGATGCTCCAATTGCAGGGTATCAGAGCCTGGTCCCTCATCAGGAAAAGGCTCACGGAGAGAAAAGGCAAAGGAGGGCTGTGAGCCACAGTGGGGGTGGGGACGGGGGTCTGTCTGTGATCATTCAGCCCCGAAATGACGCTCATGATGATAGCTTTCCAGGCCATTAATTCAAGGGCTCCAGGCCCCCCTCCCCCAAGTCACTGCCTGCTCTGGGAGATAAGCCCAGTTCTTTTTAACCCTACCTCTTCCCCCAAAGTGGCTTCCATCTCTGCTGGGCAGACATTTAACTCCCTGGATCCCGAAAAGCTTCAATGACTCATGGTGCCCATGCATCAGGAAAGGAGGCACATCTTATCTGGGCCCCAGAACCCTGATCCTTGGCTTCGTAGGAGTCCTGGGAGCTTCTGTCTATACTCTGTCAGGAAGTCCAGGTTCCCCCAAGGCAGAGGGACCCCACGGTGGCCCTAGAAGAAGGCATCTATTCCCAGACAGGCCAGCTATAGCCTCAGTGCCCTCATTCCAAATCCCCCTCCCCATTTCTTAGTCACCAGATTTGGGGGTCAGAGGGGAAAACAGTGGCACCTCAGCCTCCTCTTCGGTGTCCTGCTGCCTGGCACTCTTTCCCTTCCTGTCTCTTTTTGACTTCCTTCTCCTCTCCTCCTTTGTTCTCGCGTCTTTACAATCAGTGGTCACCTAAGGATGCTCTGGCGTGGTGGCTTTCGGTGTAAACCATGTGTCTCTCTGTGTGTTCATGTCCTCTTGTCTGAGAGCCTGCTTATGTATGTTTCTCCATGTCTGTATCTATCCCTGTGTTGATCTGTGTCTAAGCCTGTTCATCTGCCTGTGAGAATGACTCCTCAGTGTCTGGTTTCTTTGTATGGGGCCAGTCTTGGCACAAATCTTACATTGTCTGTGTGCTGGTCTGTCCTTGATCTGTACGTAGTTCTGCCAATTGCCCTGTCCATCTGTATGAGTCTGCCAATGTACTTGAACCCGTAGGTTGTACCGCATCTTCTCCATGTTTCTGCCACTTGGTTTGCCATTGTATAGGTGTTTATAAGTGTATGTATGAGTATGTATGTGTGAGCTTGTATGTGTTTATGCTGTGTTTCTACTAAGGGTCGTAGCCCATGCAGAGTCCTCTCATAGTGGGCGCCCAAGAAAAGCCAGGCAGAATAATCTAGAGTCTAATGACTTCACAAAAGCACAGCTTAACTCACCATCAGCTGGCTCAGTCCCATGCCCTCCACCCTCTTTCTGACCATTCCCTTATCTCCAGGCCAGCTCAGAACTGGAAGGGGCAGGTGGGGTTGAGACAAAAAAAGTATCCTAGCCCAGTTTGCTCAGACTCTCAGACCCAGCCACATGCTTTCTGTTTGTACCCCGCGCCCCCCCCACAACAATAAGTAGCAGCTGGATACAATAAGGAGCAGTGGCGACGGCTGCCACATATTAGCTACGAAACACACACTAAGTGGTTTATACACAGAGTTTTCTGAATTCTCCGAATAGTTATACCAGGCTGATCTCACATGGAAGGGATGAGAAAATGAGAATAAGAGGAACTAGGGAGAGCAGTCCAACACCCTCATGCTGGGATATGATGAAGTAGGATTGCCCTGGGAATGACAGGCTGCTCCGGAGCTTGCTACAGCCACTTCCAGCCAGGGAAGAGGCTTTCACTGCGAACAGCAGGAAGAGGAGGTCCTTCCCAACTGCTGCTCTCAGACCATTTTAATCAGAGGAACTAAGATCTGATTTCGGATTTCTTCTCTCTGGGCAGTGAATGATCAAAGACTCAACAACAGTCTGAGAGAGGCGATGGAGGGTTACACAGGGGGAGGTTCTCTGGGGGAATCGTCCAGCTCCCTGGGTTCTAGGCTGGCTTCCCCTTGGATTCTGGGTGACCTTGAGCAGGACACTTCAATACATTGCAAGGATGAGGGTTTGCTTATCTGTAAAATTAGGGATGAAAAGAGGCTCTGTCTGGATATTTGAAGATGGGGGACAGGATAAATCAAGTGGTCCCTCAAAATTAGATCTCAGAGCCAAGAATTTGGGTGAGGAGTACAGGTAGGGACCACACTTGTTCTGGTAACTCCAACAGAACAGCCAGGCACAGCAAGGATGGTAAAAAGGTGCAGAGAATGAGTGAATAAATAAATGGCCTCATTTCTCACCCACGAACCCTACAGCCCACTCTGGCCCTATAAAATAATAATAGTAAAATAATAATAATAATAATAATAATAATAATAATAATAATAACACTGTAAAGAAAACGAAAGAAAAGATAAGTACTATGGATTTGCTTGTCAAGGAAGGCATCCATAACTATCTTAAAGTGTGTGTTGAAGGGCACAAGAGGTCACTGCAAAGACACTAAGTCCCTCCACCTACATATGTCGGGTGGGCCGGAGGAATTCCTCCAGGAAGAAGTGGTCAGGAAGGGATGGAAGCCCTTGTCTGGAGGAATCTGTAGGGCAAACCTCTGGGTTAGAGGGTCCCTTCTGTTCAAAGCTTTTTTTGGAAGGGAGGATGTCTGTGTACCTACCGGGAAGGAATCTCTCTGTCTTGTCTTTGCTTCTATCAAATGGCTGGAGGTGACCAGAATTCGCCATGTTAGGGGGAAGGGTTTGATCTTGGTTTGGCAGGAAGTGGATTTTTTTTTTTTTTTTTGCAGTGGGCATGTGTGAGGGAAGGGGGAGCATAGGGAGGGGTGAGGAACACTCTGTCCAATGTATAGAGGTCCCCTACCTGGGAGAGAGACCTCTGTCAGAGACCAAGAGGTGCTTGAGTTGAAGTTGGAGGGGCTAAGGGTAGCCCGTCTAGTCCTGGCAGCTCCTACTCGCTGGTCAAAGCCCTCAGGCTGCCCTACTTGTGCGCTGACCTGGGCTAATCTAAAAATACTGCAGAGAAGGGAGAGACTGGGTTTCCCACGAAGAACGGGTCTTCAGAGGGGACATGATGGGGGGGGGGGGAGTCATTATCATTTCTTTCAGCTTTCCTCGACTCAGTGACAACGCTATCTGTGCTGGGACTGCTGCAGGTTCCATTCCGTGGTTTATTGCTCTGGAATTGGGGAAAGAACCTAGCTGAGAACATAGGCAGGGACCCACACGGAACAGCCACAGCCGACCCGCACCTCATGGAGACTACAAAGGGACTCACGCCAGCACACACGCAGGCAACTCCATTCAGGAACACCAGCTCCGCACCGAGTCTCCACTGCGCACAAAACCGCACACGGAACACACACGATTACCAAACCTCACGCTCAGAGTTCACACAGCGCCGACCCACAGCGGTATCTGATGCGATGTCTTTGTCTCTGGATCTCTTTGGTCTTCGTGCTTGCACACATACGCATGACACTCAACAGAAGCATCCAAGCTCTCACAGTCCAGGGGGCGGTGATCTGAGCCTGGCCGAGCGCACCGGTGTATCTGCGCCCTAGTTCACAGGACCGTGGAGCCCGCCTTTTCTCCATTCTGTCTTTGCTACTGAGAGGCATCCTTTGAGTCCTGCTCCTTCCAAGCCTCCATATAAAAAGAGAAAGAGAGAAAGGAATAAAAGCCAACTGCCAGCCTTTCGCCTCCTCTCTGCGCGCATCTGGAGAGCAGTTGGTGGCGAGCTACCCGCTTCCATCGTGGCATCACTGGACGGTAGAAACGACTTAGGTGGTCCGGTCGGGGACTGAACATCTTTAACATGATCCAAGACGTTCACTTCTGTCACCAAGATGGACTTGCGGCGAAATTTAAGAGCGCGTAATAGATGGCAGGGCGACAGACAGCCCGCCCGGCTCCGCTAAAGACCGGCAACTGTCCTTATGGCTATCCGGACTTCAAGCCAGAAGTTCTGGGCCCGCAAAGCTTGGGGACTCTGGAGTGTTGGTCTGGGGATGGAGGACCTCAATAACTGAACTCCTCCCTCCTTGCGGCGACGACGAGGTGGGACGGGCCAGGGAGCCCTCTTAGCACCTCCTCCAGAAATGCAGCACTTGGGGGGCCCCCCACCCACACCTCCCAGTGCTCCTTCCTACCGCCTTCCCAAGGGTGCCCCTCTCCTGTCCCTATCACACTTCCGAAACCTTTCGTGGCCCCTTTCCCTCCTCCCAGCCCCCACCTCACGTCCCCGGGCTTGGGCAACATCCCCTTTCCGCCCTCTGCCCACGCACCGCCTGACTCCGAGGGGTGCGAGCGCATTGGGCTGCGCCCGCGTGGGGGCGCCGCGCCAGCCTCGCGTAGCTGCTCTGACGCCGCCGTCGCCGCCGCCCTCCGCAGCCCGGCAGGCACCCGCGCCAGCTCTGCAGAGCACTCGTCACCTCTCTGGCCGGTCCCACCGAGAGCCAGCCTATCACTCCTGGAGCCAGCCTCGAACGCAGGGCGCGAGGGTCATGAGCCAGAGTGCCCCGGGGTGCCGCACCAAGAGCCAGCGGAGATAGCGGCCCTTGCTGCCTTAACACGCGCTTGCCGCGTCCCCAGACCCTTCTGTCCTTTCCTCCTGCCCCGCCGCCACCATGGCCACCCTGCTCCGCAGCAAGCTGACCAATGTGGCCACGTCCGTGTCCAACAAATCCCAGGCCAAGGTGAGCGGCATGTTTGCCAGGATGGGATTTCAGGCGGCCACGGATGAGGAGGCGGTGGGCTTCGCACACTGCGACGACCTCGACTTTGAGCATCGCCAGGGCCTGCAAATGGACATCCTGAAATCGGAAGGCGAGCCCTGCGGAGAGGAGGGCGCCGAACCGCCCGTCGAAGGAGACATCCATTACCAGCGCGGCGGTGCTCCTCTGCCACCGTCTGGCTCCAAGGACCAAGCCGTGGGAGCTGGGGGCGAGTTCGGGGGTCATGACAAGCCTAAGATCACGGCGTGGGAGGCGGGCTGGAACGTGACAAACGCCATTCAGGTGAGCGCGGAATTCCCATCTCTTACTGTCACCACCCCCACCTGAGCCGTGATTGCTCGGCTCTGCTCCCACACGAACCTCGCAGAGGTCTAGGTTTCAATGCCCGCTCCCGCTAGGACTCGAGAGTTTATCTCCTCTTCTCCGACCTTCTTAGCTGTGTGGGGATCTACGCCCCCAGGTGGTGTCCTGTTCAGATCCACAGATCATCCTCTTACTGCCCCTGCGGCAGGACAACTTGGCTGAGGTTTGGGCGTGGGGGGGGGGGGACGATACAAATTTAGAGACCCTGCAAAAGCTGGAGAAATGGGGAAGGGCTTGGGGCGGAGGTGGGGGTGGGAGGGAGAAAGAAAACCAGGATCAGAAGGGACAGTTTGCCTTGGGCTGCGGAATGGAGTCACAGCTGCATTTTCCGGAGGAGATAGGGGGTGGGGGGCGGGGGGAGGGAGAGCTGAGCTGGGAGTCTCCTCCTCCGGACACACGCAGAAATCGTGCACACATACAGAGACAGACACGTCTGTCTCCTCGGTCCCCTTCCCCATGAACAAACAGGCACATGACGTGCATTGATTTACAGTTGACGAGGTTACCCGATACGTACTTGGTAAACCCCAAGGCTTTCCCCAATAGCAGCAATACTTTTTACACAGCAAGTGCCCATGTCCTAGCTTGATTATAATGCATGCACACACATAAGCACACACTCAGGCAGGCACAGCACCACGCAGCTGCGCAAACTGACTTCTTTCGCCCGAAATCCCGGCTGCACCGCAGAAGCCAAGCGTCTCCTTCACCTGCCGGCCAAGCAGCTCCAGAGGCTGAGAACTGCCTTAGGCCGTCAAACTCGTCCTCTGTAACCTCTAATTCCAACCCCTATTCCAGTCCCATTCCCACCAGGAGCGCGGAACTCCTCCGCTGAATGATTTGGATTTCTCAAACAACCCCGGAAGCGGGCAGGGATTGATGGGCCCCAACCTCTGGGAGGGAGGAGGCCTCGATTCTGGGAGCCCCTGGGCTCTTTGTCTTGGCTCCCTAGCTTCTCTGGAGTGTTGAATCGTTGAGACAGAGAACGTAGGTTTCTTAGGGTTGGGTTTCTCTGGCCTTTAGATTTAGAGGGATGCTTAGGTGTCTCTCTACCCGTGGCACTTCCCACTCAGGGACAGGAGATTGAAAGAATACAGAATAGGGATGGAGTCCCAGAGGCCTTCGCGATTGCCGGTGTTTCTCCCTGTGTCTTTCATGGCTCCGTTTTCTAGCCCGGAGAAAGGTAGGCTGGAGGTGCGCAGGCCTCGGAAATCTTGTATTTCGTTAGCTTTTTTTTTCCTCCATGTAAATTACAAACGACATTGCACCTCTGTGGCCCTTTCATCTGATCGGATTCTAGAGACCTGTCGGCTTTGGTTTCCCGCAGCTGCCCGGCATCCTGGGTAGGAAGGGTCCCTACTCTGCTGCCCTCTGCAGATCCCAATTAAAATACCCTTCCGATGGCTACTCCCGGCCCCAACTCCAGCCTTGTCCTAGGGTTCCCAGTCCGTATTCCCACCCCTTCTCAGTTCCCCAAAGTCTAGCCAAAGTGCCTGCGTATTTCTTCCTTTCTGGCTTCCTTCGGGTTTCAGTGGGTTCCTCGTTACCCGGCCTCCACTCCTCTAGTTTGACCCTTAAGATACCTCATTAATGAGCATCCCATTCCAGGCCACCTTAAATCCGGTGCCTGGATCTTCGGAGCTTTTCAAAGTGCCCTTCTGGGACCATGCTCCTTCCAGTCCCTGCTTTCCATCCCCGCTTCTGATTCTATCACCAGGAACTATCTGCTAGGATTTCTGTATTCCCCTTTACCCTTAGACTCCTCCATCCCCCCCCCCCCCCCGCACTAGCCTTCCCTCTGGCTTAACACTCAGATTCTGCTTTAGGGCCCTTTTCACAAGGATTGGTCCCAGTCCTCCATAGGTTCCACCTGGTCGCTTAGGCGCAAGTCCTCCTTTCCTAGCTCCCCCTAGCGATAGATACAGTCCCTTTCCAAGGCTGCCTGGGCTGAGCTCCTGGATCTGGTTGCCTCTTTGCACCACAGGGCATGTTTGTGCTGGGCCTACCCTACGCCATCCTCCACGGCGGCTACCTGGGGTTGTTCCTCATCATCTTCGCTGCGGTGGTGTGTTGCTACACCGGCAAGATTCTCATCGCATGCTTGTACGAGGAGAACGAAGACGGCGAGGTGGTGCGCGTGCGGGACTCTTATGTGGCCATAGCCAACGCGTGCTGTGCTCCCCGTTTCCCCACGCTGGGTGGCCGCGTGGTTAATGTGGCCCAGATCATCGAGCTGGTGATGACGTGCATCTTGTACGTGGTGGTGAGCGGCAACCTCATGTACAATAGCTTCCCGGGGCTGCCCGTGTCGCAGAAGTCCTGGTCCATCATCGCTACCGCCGTGCTGCTGCCCTGCGCCTTCCTGAAGAACCTCAAGGCCGTCTCCAAGTTCAGTCTGCTGTGCACGCTGGCCCACTTCGTCATCAACATCCTGGTCATCGCTTACTGCCTCTCGCGCGCGCGTGACTGGGCCTGGGAGAAGGTGAAGTTCTACATCGACGTCAAGAAATTTCCCATCTCCATCGGCATCATCGTGTTCAGCTACACGTCGCAGATCTTCCTGCCCTCCCTCGAAGGTAACATGCAGCAGCCCAGCGAATTCCACTGCATGATGAACTGGACGCACATCGCCGCCTGCGTGCTCAAGGGTCTCTTCGCGCTCGTCGCCTACCTCACCTGGGCCGACGAAACCAAGGAAGTCATCACCGATAATCTGCCCGGTTCCATCCGCGCCGTGGTTAATCTCTTCCTGGTGGCCAAGGCGCTGCTGTCCTACCCGTTGCCCTTCTTCGCGGCCGTCGAAGTGCTGGAGAAGTCTCTCTTCCAGGAAGGCAGCCGTGCCTTCTTCCCCGCCTGCTACGGAGGCGACGGTCGCCTCAAGTCGTGGGGGCTGACGCTGCGCTGTGCGCTGGTGGTCTTCACGCTGCTCATGGCCATCTACGTGCCGCACTTCGCGCTGCTCATGGGCCTCACCGGCAGTCTCACCGGCGCCGGCCTCTGCTTCCTGCTGCCCAGCCTCTTCCACCTGCGCCTGCTCTGGCGCAAGCTGCTGTGGCACCAGGTCTTCTTCGATGTGGCCATCTTCGTCATTGGCGGCATCTGCAGCGTGTCCGGCTTCGTGCACTCACTCGAGGGCCTCATCGAGGCCTACCGAACCAACGCAGAGGACTAGCGGGCGGGACCCCTGCCTCCAGCTCCCGCCCCGCACATCCCCATCCTCCCTCATTCCTCCCACCCCCGCCCCCAGCCCCGTGCGCCACCGCACTAGGGAGGCCGAGCTTTAAACACCTCTGGTTCCTAGTTGCTGATTATTCGGGGACGGGGTGGGGGAGGGAGGGGATAGACATCCAAGGTCCACTGCGTCTGCGTTTCTGTCGTCCTTTCTATTCCACACAGCCCTGGTTTGCGGGGAGCGAGAGCATATTTGTGGAGAATGTTTTCTGTCCTTCCTGGAGCCTCCCCCGCCCCAACTTTGGCTCCAGTCACCTGTAGGGGTGGGAAGGGAGGGGAAAGGGGCCCACGCAGCTCGCAGGCTCGGAAACTTGACCTTGGGGTGGGGTGGGGGACATTTCACAGCTATCCAGTGCTTGGAATCTACAGCGTCCAGCCATTTCCAGCAAGAGCGCTCCCCATGCCCTAGACATTTCAGCCTTGCGGCCAGAAAGGCTGGTCGGGAAATCCATTTCGGGCGGGCGACTTCCTTCTGGAGAAGCCGCGGCAGGAGCCTGTTTGCCTGCCGGTTTTCAGGAACCCAAACTCATCTTGTGCAATGTGTCCGGTTGTGGAACTGTATACTGTGCGTGTGGTGTGCTCGTGGTGAATAAGATGAAATGTATATCAGAAAAAAAATCTATCTCTAATTTAGAGTGCGGTGCATAATAATTATATCCGCAAATAAAGAAGAAACAAAGGCGTTTCTGGCCTCCCGTTCTCGGCTGCCCAGCGCGGTGGTAAGTGGGAGGGAGGTGGTGGGGACACCCAGCTCTGGGCAAGTAAAAGAGGGAGGGAGGGAGGAGCAATTGTGGTTAAAAGGTCCTGGGAGAACTGAGTTGGTTCAATGTCAGAATGAAAGAACCAATGGACCCCTTCCGGCTAGGATTCGGGGGGAATTCATAGAGAATATGGTAGACTCTTTCAGCTTCCAACCCTAAAGCGGCAGGGTGCAAATTTACTGAACAAATGTTTGATTATTAGGGTTAGGGCTAAGTTGGGTAATAGAGTAAACTCCTAGTTTACAGTAGGGGGCGTATTTCAGGGAGAGGGGAAAGCCAGGTAACAAAGGACCGAAAGCATAAATCCTTTGAGGGTCTGCAATGTGAGGAGAACGATAAAGGAGTGGGTTATGGGTTTTCCAGGCCCTTGGGACCAGGAACCAAATCCATTGTCTTTCAGGCACCTAATACCCCAAAACACCCTACCTACCTCAAGCCCCCGCAGCCAGTCAAAGGGATTGGCCATTTACAACAAACCCTTGGAGCATCAACCCCCTCCACCCCCCCACCGCAGCCACGCCAAAGGATTGGCCATCTTCTCCCCTCAACCCCGCTCTGGTGCACAGCTTGGCCATGTGATTGCCTGATTTATTCAAGCCAAGGAATCGGGGTGGGGACTGGTTTGGGTGTTGTTTTGTTTTTAGTGCTGCCTTGAGGGGCATTTGCCTGGAACTACTGGGAAAGGTTAAGGTACTGTGTCAGGATGGAGCTGGAGGGCTGCGCTGCTGTTGGTGTCCCCTCATTGTGGGAGGAGCCATCGTCTAGGCTCTGGCTTTTAGAGTGAATCTAATGACTAAACTGGGTGCCAGTCTCTCTGCAGTGGGGGAGGAAGGAAAAGAGAGGAGCAGGGAGAGGAGGGAGACTGTATCTGTGTCTCACAAACACCTTAGTAAATGTGTGTGTGTGTGTCCATGGCATAGATGCACCTGTGACAGAGGTGGCCCCAAATCAGTGTGATTCTGCAACCACAGAACCGGAGCAGGAGGGAGCAGGCTACCAAGTGGCGCTGAGAAGGCCCTTTGAGATGCTTGTCCCCCTCCTTGTCTCCTTGCTTTATTTCCCCTTGTCCCTATGGCGATATGCTCAGGCCCCAGCACAAATCAAAGAATTCTATTTCCAGTCCTCCATGACCACTGATATCTCCAAAACCCCGGGATGAGGGTGCCGAGTGTCAATCCTCCTGCCTTGTGTCTGCTTCTCGGTGGACCAGGAATGTGCTCAGACCCAGAACCCACATTGCAGCTCAGAAAAGGCTATAAAGGGGCAGTAGTTCTGTTCCACTGTGCCAGCTATGTCCTTATCAGTAGAAGGACACATGAGATCAGCAGTAAGGACAGGAACTGCTAGCTCTAGGATTTGCTTGCATTTCTCCAGTGAGTTTTGGCTCCAATCTTTGGGCTCAACTTGAAGGGGCCCAGGTCCCTGAGAGCAAATCCTGATGGTGGCATTGGCATAGAGTCCCCTAGAGTCACAAATGGAACTCTACACCCTAGTGAGTGGGTCACTAATTATCAAATTAGGATCCAGATTCCTGGGGCTAATGGAGGCAGATGGGACCTGTCTCCATAGTTCCTCGCTTCTTTCCAATGTGCATGAACAGAGATCACAAAGAAGTCGCTAACCGCAGTGTACTCACTCCTGCTAGGAGAGCAGCCCAGGAAAGGTGAGGACTCTGCATCAGCCCCACCCCGACACACCCAGGGTTCCCAACAGTTCCTATCGCTCATCCTGACTTCATGTGTTGTTAACTCTAATAAGCTGCTCCTATCTGCTGCAAAGATATGATGGTGTGCCTGTCTTGTGCCCTTGAGGAACCACAAAAGGCCATGTCTGCCAGCCACAGAGTCTGGAAGTGACCCTACCTCGCCTCCCCAGTGGTCAGAGCGCTAGCCGCTGACCCTCAAGGAGACTTTCTTCTTCATGGCTTGGGTAACTGTTTTGGTGCTCGTCTTCAAGTTCCCACTGCTTCTCCCCTCACCCTCACCTCCTGGAGTTAATTTTGTTCTCCCTCCCCACCCACCCCAGTGCTTTGCTTCAGTATCAGTTTTCAAAAGTGGATGCCCTAGTATGGGATATTTTGTTATATGATGCACCCTATCCCAAAGACTGATATGCTCCTTGTTCAAAGACCTTAGAGGGATGAAGGAAGCCAAACAGGTCCAAGAGGAATCACTAAGACATGGAGAGGATCCAGGCCTTGCTATTGAGAAGGGGGTCAGAGATAAGGAGAATAGTCCTCAAAATGAGTGAGATTACAATTGGGGAAAACTGGGCATCCAAGGCTTTCCAGCTGAGGCTGGACTGACAACCAGGGAGCTAGCCTTGAATCCTTCCTTCCTTCCTTCCTTCCTTCCTTCCTTCCTTCCTTCCTTCCTTCCTTCCTTCCCTCCTCCTTCCCTCCTTTCTTCTTCCTTCCTTCCTTCTTTTCTCCCTTCCTTTCCTCCCTCCCTCTCTCCTTCCTTCCTCCTTTCCTTTTTTTCTTTTGAGACAGGGTTTCTCTGTAGCCTTTGGAGCCTGTCCTGGAACTAACTCTTGTAGACCAGGCTGGTCTCGAACTCACAGAGATTCGCCTGCCTCTGCCTCTGGAGTACTGAGATTAAAGATGTGTGCCACTACTGCCCAGCTAACCTTGAGTTCGTGCCCCCCCCCAGTGTTCTTTTCTTTTTCCCTGTTGAATATTACCCAGTTTCTAAAAGATGAGCGCTTTCCATCACCTAGATGGAAGATGGCCATTTCACAACACTGTCTTCCACACATTCACCCATCTAACAATCCAGCTTTGAAAACAATGTCCTCCAAGCTTACAGACATTAGTTTATTAGGCAGGATGACAATGATAGGACACAGGAGTGAGGGACAATCCTAAATAAGCTGTCATGGAGTCATAGACCAAAGCAAACAAGCATAATTGGTTCTTTTTTTTTTTTTATCACGTTTTACTGTTATATCCACCAGACTGTTTAGAACATCAGAGTTCATGTTGTATTGCCTTTGATTTTAAAAATATTAAAAAGGGATGGAGAGATGGCTCTGTCAATAAAATTCTTAGTGTGCAGGCATGTGGACTTGAGTTCTGATTTCTGTCAGCAACATAAAAATCTGGGCATGGTGACTCACTCCTGTAACCCCGGTACCTGGGAGGCAGAGATTTGAGAATCGCTCAGGCTTGTTGGTCAGCCAGCAGAGTTGAATCGGTGATCTTGAGGTTCAGTGGGTCACCATTCTTAAAAATTAAAATGGATGGAGCTGGAGCATTGCTCAGTGGTTAAGAGCTTGGACTGCTCCCCCAGAGGACCTGAGTTCAATTCCCATCTTGGGGAGGCTCACACCAACCACCCGTAACTAGCTCTAGGGGACCCAATGCCCTCTACATAAATAAAAATAAATCTAAAAATAAAGAATATGGGTAAACTGAGGAAGATACTTGATGTTATTGACATCTCTCCCTATAACTATTGAAAATTCAAGAACAGTGGTGCACATCTGTAATCAGGAGTCATGGCCTGAAGGCCAGCAAGGCCTACAGAGACTCTACCACAAAACAAAACAAACTATAACACAAACAAACAAATAAACCCAACAGAAATATCAATGAAAATACTATTCGTTTTGCTTCCTGCATTTTTTGACATTCTCTTCAATTTTGCTCCTAAGGCAGATGCTTACTTTGCCTCATGCTAGTCCCAGCTTTGGATGTAATGAGAAAGCTCTCCAGAGACCTGACTTAAACATTTCCGAGAGTCAACACGGGATTCCACAGTGATGCTATGGGTGCCTCTGCCCGTTGTTGGGCCCCAAGGGGGACAGGCTTCTGTCCAGAGGCACCCAGGAAGATGATCGGCGGTGCTGAGGGCCCAGCTATATGGGTGGGGTGGGAGCAAGGTGGAAACTGAGGATACTGTAAGAGAAATGGCAAGTGCAGCCTCTGGTCTGGCGGGGGATGCATGGGGGGGGGGGTTGGGGGTAGGCACATGAAAGGAATTGCTGGGCAGCTGCATAGCTCCTGCTTCCCGGGTTGTCATGGACTTACTGACTATGGAGTGCCTGCTACAGTGTATCCCCCAGGATACAGCAGTAAAGGGAACAGATGCTTTCTCTACAGTAATTGTCAATGTCATCCCTTCATCTCCTGGATGCACCCAAGTTCACCAAAAGCTGTGCATCCTTAGAACTCTGCTGTCACCAAGCCACCGCCAGCGCCTCCCCTAAACTCCCATCTTATCTCCCTGAGGGCTTTCTAGGATACCTTAAGAGACACAATTTGGAGTTGAGGAGTTATCTCCCAACACTGAGCCAGTTAGTGATTCCTGTCTTCCGTCCTCTGATGGGATGACTTGAGGCCTGCTAGCTCATCAGACATGTTTTATCTGACTCCCTCTGCCTTCCCTGTTTCTTCACTACACTGTCTGGGATCTCCTAAGCAAATTAAGTGCATCTGAGTCTTTGTCTCAGTTTGCTCTAGTGGAAATCTAAGGCAAGACATTTACTTACAAGACTTTTAATCTAATGTAGTGTCACCCCCACCCCCACCCCAAACCCCAAGATACCTACTCAGAGACTCTGGCTAGGCTGGAAAAAGCAGAATAAAGTGGGAAGTACTTTAAAGACTTGTCCCCATGTCACCCAGAAGTTCAGAGATAATAACCTCCACAATTTCTCCCCTCTTCCTGATGTGTCATTGACTTGGGACTGTTGGCATGAAGAAGACTGCGGCAATGGTGGATGGATGGAAGAATGGGTGCTTTCATAAATGTCAGTGATTGGATGAATGAGAAAATGGGTAGGTGGATGAGTGAATGGAAGGAAGGATGGGTAGACAGATAAATGAGTCCATGGAGCAAAGGATTAGTGTCTAGATCAATGGATGAAAAGAAAGGAAATGGGAGGATGCAGCCATAGCAACCTCCACCTCCTCCTCCTCCTCCTCCTCCTCACCCTCCTTCTCCTCTTCTTCCTTTTTTCTTTTTTGGACAAGGTTTCACTATGTAGCCCTAGCTGGCCTAGAACTCCTTATGCAGATCAGGCTGGCTTTGAATTCAAAGCTACTGCCCTACTTTTGCCTCCAGAGGGCTGGAATTAAAAGCATACACCACCACCCCTGGCTTATTTAGTATTTGAAATGGAATCCCACCTAGTCCAGGCTGGCTTAAACTTGCTAGGTAGCCAAGGCTAGCCTTGAACTCCCTCCCCCTGCCTCCACAACTTGAACACTGGGATAACAGGTTATGTGCTGCCACACCACCTGGCTCACAGCAACAATCTTTAAGCATAGGAAACTGCCAGGACAGATATTCTCTGCTTGGCTCCCTAGTGCATCTTCACTAACAAATCTCACACATAGAATTTACCTAAATGTGTTTTGTAAATTAATAGATAGATCCTTGTATTTACAAAGATTATCAGTACCATTGTTACATCAAAGCTACAGGAAAACAAACATATGATCAGCCAGTTGAGTATGTAAAAACAAACAAACAAAAAGCCCTAGGCCAGGGCCCTTGGGTAATAATATTTAAAGATCAGGCGAAGGAAGAAGAGAAGAGATTGGTATAAAGGAGGCTGAGAGGTAGGAATTACAATAGACTGATGTGCTAGAACTGAAGAACGGACTTCAAGGAAGAAGTGGTAAGATGGTTTCTTTTCCCTGAACAAATGTCATCTTGGGACAGGGATGGAGGTGTGGACATCCTCTGTCCCTAATTCCTAGCGGTAAAGAAACCCAAGAAGCTTCTCAGAGAGCAGTGGAGCAGGGGCTTGCAAGGTGTTCTAAGGGGGCCTGTCTCTGAAGAGGGTGCTAAGTAGGGAGAATACCCAGAAATGAAGGAGAAGGGGATGGAGGGAGAAGGGCAGCTCAAGTGCACAGGGAGCTTGGCTGCCTGAAGTTGGGGTTCCTCTGCAACAGACCAGGACGCAGGGGTCACATTTGAAGTCTTTGAATGGGGCAATACATGTGGGAGCCAATGCTAGGGAGACAGTGGCATAGTGGAGAAGTGAGGGACAGAAAATGATTATCAGCTCACAGGACATCGCAGGCAGGTATGCTCCTTTGGGAACCTGGAGTTCAGTCCACCGGAAGCTGCAGAGGTTTCCCAGTGAGCATATTTGAGAAGCTGAGGGTGTGAACTGTTATCCTTGAGCCTTCACCAGCTGGAGGTTCGGGGAAGCGGTGGTAGCTACTGGGTACTTCAAGTAAAACTGTTAGCCGGAGCCCAGATATCAACAGCAAGCAGTGTGGCTGTGCCTAGCAGAACCTTCCGAGGCTCCAGTGGCATTTGTTACAGAGGCCTTGGCACAGACCCCAGAGACTAAAATGAGAACCAGATCATTTGGCCTCAAGCTCACGAGGTTCCCAATGGCAACTGAGAATCCAAGAGAACTCTCAGCAGTAAGTACCTTTAAGGGACACTGGCTACTCACCATGGGAGAAGCTAGGATAGATCTAACAGCAACCCACAGTGCAAAGGCTTCCTTTAGTGACCTTAGAGGAGGGGGGTCCCTGGGTTCAGGTTAGTGAAGGTACAAATGTATGGGGTGGTAATTTAGGGATTTGATAATGCTAGTTTAGAAGCTTTAGGGAAGGTTCTAGAACCTAGAATCTAGAATGAAAGGCTACAAGGTGTGGTTGTATGTCTTCTACAGGAGAAGCATCTGCCATCTGACTTCTCACTGTGTCAACCTTTGAAGGTGCTGGTGATCTCCCAAGCCAGGTGGATGACATCTCTCCCACAACTGGAGCACACGCCCTGGCCAGGCGTCTGGTTTAGACTTCTGGTGGTGTGACTGTGGCTAGTTGATTTGCACGAAGTCATGGTCAAACCTCCTGGCAGAGAAATGATTCTCGGGAGAGAGGCAGTGGGAAAGGAAGGTGTGGAGTGGGAACATTCTAAAGTCAACATGGTACTGGATGGCATATTTGGTATAGAAAATAGTGTGGCTGGCCCTAGAGAGAAGGGCTACACAGAAAAACACCAAGTTGTTAAGCACAAAGCTGTTAAGCCTAAATCCTTGCCAAACAGTAAATGCTGGCTTGGGTCTCCCGAACAACAAACATCAAAGAGGAGAGAGCATTCTCTTGCAAAATTAACAGTGCTGGTACAGAACCTTGGAAGTCTTCATGAGGCGGTGGTTCTCAACCTGTGGGTTGCGACCCCTCTGGGGTCACATATCAGATATTTACATTATGATTCATAACAGTAGCAAAATTTCAGTTATGAGGTAGTAATGAAATAATTTAATGATTGGGGATCGTCGCACATGAGGAACTACACTGAAGGGTCACAGCATTAGGAAGGTCGAGAACTACTGCCAGCAAAAGAACCTCAAGGATTTCGGGAAAAGAGTTGTTGGCGGGCATATCTGGAAGGTCTCCCGGGCACTTTCAGGAAAACTGGGAGATTGTGGGCAGGAAAGAGAGTGACCTTGGAGGTTCTTAGTAAGGAAACAGAAGTACGGGCCAGGGAATTTGAGTCAAACCTGCAGGTACCTATGGGTGTACAAGCAATGGGTGCTTTTCCTGGAAAGTGGGGAGCATGCACAATGGCACAAGAATGAAACAAGCTACAACCTGGGTTTCAGCAATACTGTGTTTAGCTTTAACTCTCTGTCTCTGTCTCTGTCTCTGTCTCTGTCTCTGTCTCTGTCTCTCTCTCTCTCTCTCTCTCTCTCTCTGTGTGTGTGTGTGTGTGTGTGTGTGTGTGCATGCAAGCCATGGTGAAACGTGGAGGTCAGATGGCAGCTTTCAGGGGTCAGTTCTCTTCATCCACCCTGTGGGACCTGGGGATCGAACTTGGGTTGTCAGGGTGTTGGTGCCTTTAACTGCTCCACCATCTTGTTGGCCCTCTTTTTACTTATCTCTCTTTTCAAAAATGCTTTAAAAAAACAAAAAAACATGGTGGAGACAGGATCTCAGATAATCCAGCTGGCTCCAATTCCCTGTGTAGCTCAGCCTGGCCATGACTCTAAGATTCTAGACCCTTTTGCTTCCACATCCCAGGTGCTGGGATTACAGGTATGTGCCACACAGTGGGCTGCTCCGGTTTCTTAAAATATCATGTAAACTGAAACAACTTTTAAAACGTGGAGCTAAACTTTAAAAAAGAAAGAACATATAGTGATCAAGAAAACTGAGACTGGGAGTAGTAAGTAATAAGTACTTGCTTGAGGAAAGAGGAGAGAAGAATAAGAATAAGAAGGTTGGAGTTGTAAGCAGGGTGTCTCACCCTCAAACAACAATTCCAGAAAACAGAGCGGTGGGCGGTCAGCAGCCTTTGAGAGCAACCTTGTAGGATAGAGCTCTGCCTGGCAGGAATTCAGTCAAATGTTCAATCAGACAATGGGATAAAATAAAGACATTTGATCTGGTCTCAAAAAATTACCTCTCATACCCCGTGCTGTATCCCAGAAGCTGCTAGAGCATGCACCCCAAACAAAGGAGTAAGCTGGTGTGATGTGTGTGTGTGTGTGTGTGTGTGTGTGTGTGTGTGTGTGTGTGAGAGAGAGAGAGAGAGAGAGAGAGAGAGAGAGAGAGAGAGAGGTCTATAACCCTAACACTTAGAAGGCTGAAACAGGAGGCCAGCATGAGATACAAAACAAGACCTGACTAAAAACAAAAACAAAAAGATGGAAAACCAATCAACCAAATCAACCCCAAATTTCCCACAAAACCTACAACAACCAAAGCAGCCCCCTCCCCTTACTAAAACCAGGTTAGAAAATAAAGGGAGTGACTAAGAGAAATCCCACACAAGACAAGCTGGAATGGACATTCAATGAACCGTGATGTGATGGAAAAGCAAGAATTCAGGCTGACAGCTGTGCTAAAGCCACAGGGGACTGTGACCAGGCTGGGGCAGCCTGCTAGGGACTTATGAAGGAAGCAGAAAGAATGCCATGGCTTATTGTGTATTAAATGGCCTGTTTATTTTTTTTGAAAAGGTTATTATGTAGCTAAAGCTGACTTTGAACTCACGGGGCAGATGAGGTTGGCTTGGAACTCCTCACCTTTTACCTCTACCACTGACACTCTGGGATTCCAGGTGTGTACCAACAACCGCACCTCACCTGAAACTTTTTTTTGATTTTTTTTTATATGTGTGAAATAACTGAGGGATGTTAAGAAAAACTGGTGGAGAGTTTGGGGTTCAGCTATCAAAAAACACAGCTGCGGGGTCCTTAAGAATGGGATCCACTCAACTTGCAGAAAGAGGAACGCAGGCAAAGAAGAGCATGCCCAGTGCATGTCTGTTAAAACCGGTGCTGAGTCAGTCACATCACCTCCTTTCCACCCCGTTACATCTAATGAGATGATCTCTTGGGAGAGTTAAAGCAGTAAAAGGAAAAAGGAGCGAGCATATGTATGTCTTATATCAATGTATCATATATGAATCAATAATTAACAGCTTTTTTTTTTCTTTCAATATTTGAAGTCTTCCTGAGAGGACAGTCTGTGGGAATTGAATAAATCTATTTGTAGATTTTGTTCAGTAAAATATACTTTCTGAAATACATAATGTTAAGTAGACAGCTTGATGGCGTTTTACAAAGTCAATTAATGTGCACTGTGACCTGCCACACCAAGAAACTTAAGTACCCCAGAGCTTGGAGTTTGGCTCAGCCCGAGAAGGCACTGAGTTCCATCCCTGAAACCTATTGGGCGAAGAAAACAGACTTCCTGAAGTTTTCCTCTGACTTCCACTGGTACATTTTGGCAAGCTCCCACACTCATCACTCAATAAACAAGTAAACAAAAAAGAAAATGTCAAAGGAAAAGGAGATTAGCTAAATATGGTAATGCAAGGTGAGGTGGGAGACTTAGAGGCTGGGGTAGTGGAGTGTAGCCAGGTGGGGGCGGAGCCTTGGTCAGTCAATTAGCGCAAGGGGCGTGGTCACGCAGAGGCCCCGGGGCTCACAACGGGGGCGGGGCTCCTGGCCAGCCAGTTAGCACGAAGAGGCGTGGCCACAGGAGGCCTTTGGGGACGACCTAGACCAGGCGTAGGGCTCCCGTCCTGGACCAACCGAACTCAGAGGCCCGCGGAAGGTTCTGGATCGCCAAGAAGGAATCTGGGTGCAAAAACCAGCTCCTTGCGTGAGGAGGAGGCTTCCAGACACTTCGGGGCCCCGGGATTCAGACAGGGGCGGGGCTGCGTGGCGCACGCGGCGTCGGGGCGGGGCCGGCGCTGGCCAAGATGGAGACGAATGTGTTCCGGTTTCGAGATGCCCGCGCCGCTCCGGATCCGGTGCTGGAGGCCGAGCCGGTGGCTTTCGGCTCGCAGCCGGTTCCGCTGGTGCTGGACAACGGATCATTCCAGGCTCGTGCCGGGTGGGCGTGCCCCGGGCCGGATCCGGGCCCCGAGCCGCGCCTGCAGTTCCGCGCCGTGTGCGCGCGCGGCCGTGGCGGGGCGCGCGGCGGGCCGGGGCCGCAGGTGGGCAACGCGCTGGGCAGCCTGGAGCCGCTGCGTTGGATGCTGCGCTCTCCCTTCGACCGCAACGTGCCGGTCAACCTGGAGCTGCAGGAACTGCTGCTGGACTACAGCTTCCAGCATCTGGGCGTCTCCTCGCAGGTGAGGGCGGGCTGGGCGGGACGTCACTCCAGGCAGTCTAGTACTAACCGCTTCCCATGTGTCGGCCCCGTGCTACGAGTTAAAGGTGTAAGGGTACACTTAAGATCGAGCTCACGTGATTATTAACAGTTTGGCCAAAGCTTGACCTAATGAGCTTGAATTGAGCGGGGAATGGTGTTACGGTGTCACACACCTTTAATCCTAGCACTCCGGAAGCAGGGGCAGGCAGATCGCTGTGCGCTCGAGGAGGGCCAGTACTGTTACACCAAAACACCCTATCTCAAAAACCAAAGAAATCCCAAACAAACAATAAGCTTAAATTGACTATTCGTTAATGCTTTCCAAAACAGAAATGTGTGCTCTATAATTGCTTTTGATCACCTTTTTGAAGATTTATTTCAAAATTGTATGTGCGAGTGTGTTTGTGTACAAGCGTGTAGGTAGGTGCCTTAGGTCTGGGACCGTCTGCAGCTGGAGTCAGGTGGTTCAGAGTGGGCCTGATGAGGGTACTGGGAAACAAACTTGGGTCCAGTGCTCCCTATCTCTCCAGCCCCCTTTAGGTTTTTAATTAGAGTATATAAAACAAATTCAGCCTTGCAACTTGGATTTGGGGTTATTTTTGTATTTCATGCATGTTCTGTCGTCATTCATCTATTTGTGCTTCTCTTTCAAAGTAGGGCTGCGTTGATCATCCCATAGTTTTGACAGAGGCCGTGTGCAACCCGCTCTATTCGCGCCAAATGATGTCGGAGCTCCTTTTTGAGTGCTACAGGATCCCGAAGGTTGCCTATGGGATAGACAGCCTCTTCAGCTTCTACCACAACATGCCCAAGAATGCTCTTTCCAATGGTCTCATCATTTCATCCGGCTACCAGTGTACACACATTTTACCTGTCTTGGAAGGAAGGTGAGTTGCGCTTGTGGCATTTAAGAAGCCTTGGTTGAGGACCTACTGGAAAACTGAAATGGAAAGGTACCTATTGGGAATGTCTGGCAAGTGCTGGATGGTGAACTGAACTGGACTTAGCTCAGACCCACATCAGTGTGTGACTTTGTATGGTATTTTACCTGTCCTTCAGGGCCTCCTTGAGGGAGTTCAAGTTCAAGTGTCTGACAGTTATATAATTTTATAATTCTTATTTATGGACGATTATCACAGTACCTACCCATAGTAGACACTCAGTAAACTTTTTTATTTATAGTTTTTCGAACAGTAAACACTTTTGAGTACATTATTTGAATATATTTATTTCTCTCTTTAACCCGGCAGTGGTGGCACACGCCTTTAATCCTCACACTGGGGAGGCAGAGGTAGGTGGGTCCCAGGGATTGAACCTCAAAGTCCTCAGCCTTTACAACAAGCACCATTACCAGCGGAGCAATCTCACTGTCTCTTGAATACATTTAGTTTAGACCATCTTGGTATTCAGGAGTCATTTTTTGTTTTTCAAGATAGGCTTTCCTGGAACTCGCTTTGTAGACCAGACTGGCCTTGAACTCACAGAACTCCGCCTGCTTCTGCTGCTGGTAATATAGGTGGGGTTATAGGTGTGCACCACCATGCCCAGCTTCTGGAGTCGTTTTTTAATTAAGAATTTTTACATTGTAAACTCTTTAATTCATATTGCCCATGCCTTTATTTTTTTTATTTTGTCTAACCTGTACTAGGCAGTTATGGAAATTTTCAGAGCTCAATAAAAAGGCAGATAGTTCTAATCTGGTCCTGTCTCAGAGTTTAGTTTTATTTTCTCATGTGAGATGAGGCTACCATTTTGACCCTAAACGTTTCCTATATAAGACGTGTGTACCACAGGCAGCAGGCTCTGGCTCCAGAGCTGGATGCTTGGGTTTGCAGCCCTGCTAAAGTGAGACTCATGCCCCTTCATGTGCCTATGCATCTAACTGTGGAGGGAAGCAGTTCTCTGCAAACTTATAAAATGAGCTTGGAACTGGCATGCTTGACCATTTCCCTGTTACTTCTAGGCTACTTGACTCTAGGACCACCCACCTCCCAGAGATACAGGCTGAGCCACTATCAATATCTTGCTTTGGAATGTGTGTTTATTCTGTTGAACCGTCTCCTACCCCCCCTACCCCCCTGGTGTTTTTTGTTTTTTGTTTTCCTGAGACAGGGTCTCTGTATAGCCCTGGCTGTCCTGGATCTCACTATGTAGATCTCGCTAGGCTGGCTTTGAATTTATAAGACATCTGCTTGCCTCTGCCTCCCAAATGTTGGTATTAAAGGCTTAAGCCACCATGAGACTCTGGGCAGAAGTTAAAGGGCCACGTGTCTGGGTGTGCAGTAGGAGTTCCGGCCTTTGGTAATGCACCAAGGGACTCTTGCTGATGTGGGCTTTAGGTGCCCCAACCTCCGCTATTCTGCCTCTTTGTCTCTATTCAGTTCCCCTGCTTTCCCCAAGATGTTCCACATTTTGTCTTTTATGCTGCACCGACTTTCAGTGTTGTTCTTTCCTACTTTGGTGTAGACTAGATGCCAAAAACTGCAAGCGCATCAATCTCGGAGGAAGTCAGGCGGCCAGCTACTTGCAGCGGCTCCTCCAGCTGAAGTACCCAGGGCACCTGGCAGCCATCACGCTCAGCCGCATGGAGGAGATCCTACAGGAGCATAGCTACATTGCTGAGGACTACGGGGCAGGTGATGCAGGGGACCTTGCTCCAATTTTCCAGCTCTGTTGATCTTTGAGGGTTCTTCACGTTACTACCAGTGTGGCCCTTGCTTGCTCAGCATCCGTCTCCCCTTTTGGTGTTCACTCTGTGAGATTAGCCAGTGAACTAATTGCCATGAACAGGTTCCTTTTAGACACCATAGCTTTATAACGTGCCTCCGGGATAGCTTTCAGCTTGTTTTAAAAGTTGGCATTTTTGAGAGAGGGAGGACAGTGTGCTAGCTTAAAAGTTTGAGACCATCTAGGCGTGGTAGCGCACGCCTTTAACCCCAGCACTCAGGAGGCAGAAACAGTTGGATTTCTGAGTTCAAAGCCAGCCTGGTCTACTGAGTGAGTTCCAGGACAGCCAGTACTACACAGAGGAGAAACCTTGTCTCTACAAAACAAAAAAAGGCTTGCGATCAATTGAAATTGCTTTATCTAATGTCCTTACAGTGATGTCAGAATAGCTCTCAGGTTTCAACAGATCTTGAGCTTTTACTTTTGAGGCAGTTTCTGTATATAGTCCAGGCTAGCCACTGCTTGTGTGTAGCCTCCTGTTCCTGCCTTGGCCTCTAAGTATCCTGAACTTCTGATTGTATTTTACTTCGATGTACTTTTGGTGACTATATTACTTATTATACAAATGTGATAAATACAAATGTATTTGTATTTTCCTTACAAACGTAAATGATTCAGATAAAACCCAAGAACTGTGGTTAGTAGCTCTATTAAGACACTCTTTCCCACAGTGTGTGACTGGGCTTTCTTGTAGTCGTGAAAGGTACTGGCCTTCAGCCGACCACTGCTGAGCTTTGGAAAGGCAAAAATAGCATAATGCCTTTATTTGATTTTTATTCTTTGAACAGAAAACTTATTTGGTCTACTCTAAGGACAGAGTGCTAGAAACTAGCAAGAATACCGCCTGCACCCAGATGTCTTTATCTTTGAAGATGGCTTATTGGTTAAATGGGCTTGCTTCCAGAACCCACAAAGTGGAAAGACGGAACCAACTATAGCAAGCTGTCCTCTGACCTCACATGTACGCCTCACATATACACATGAATGTTAAAAAGATTGAGGGTGGGGATGTAGCTCAGTGGTGGAGAGTACTTGCTGTCCTGCGTTCCATCCCTAGCTTAGAATGAATCAGACACGAGCAGACTTGTCATCCCAGCACTTGAAAGTAGAGGTGGGATCAGAGGATCAGATATACAAGGTCATCTCTGCCTCACAGTGAGTTTGAGGCCAGCACAGACTATGTGAGACCCAGTGTCAGAAGGAGCAAACCTGGAGGGTGGAGAGCTGGCTCACAGCACTTGCTGCTCTTGCAGAGGACCTGGGTTCGGTTTGGAGCACCCACACAGTGGCTACTACCATACCTAATTCCGGTTCCAGGGCATCTGCTGGCCCCCATGGGCGTCAGACATGTGCACAGTGTCCTTAACTCACAATTAGGCAAACTTAAAAACCAACCACGCACAATTACGCAGAAAACCCAGCAAAGAAAAATAAAAACAAAGTCCAACCTTAATTGTGGTAGAAACCATAGAACATAAAATTTATCATCTGCCTTTTTTTTTCTCTTTTTTAAAAAATCTTTTGTTTTTTGGACAGTCTCCCTATGTAGGCCCATCTTGACATCAAACTCGTGGCTCTCCTGCCTCAACTTCCCAGTTGCGAGGTTCATCTTAAACAGTGATCAGGGTAGCTGAGTGGTGGTTAAAAGCTGTCTTCAGAACACCTTTGTTAAGCTCCTGTGGTTCATGAGGCACAAAGAAGTTGGGTAACCTAGACATAGAAAGTTATGGGTTCCCTTTCCTTCCTATATTTTGATATTAGATTAGCTTTTGTAAATTTTTTTTCCTTTTATTTATGAGACAGGGTCTCACTAAGTATGTAATCCTAGCTCACAACCCTGTCACCCTAGATCCAGGGGATCTGATGCCCTCTTGTGGCTGCCATGAACATTGCCCGCATGTGGCTCACAGACATAGATGCAGGCAAAATCATTCCTGCACATAAAAAAAATAAATTTAATAGCATTTAATTCTGTGAATTCCCCTTTTCGGCACTGCTGATGTGACTGTGTCCCATGAATGTTGATAGATTTTCATTTTTGTTTAATATTTTATAATTTCTTCAAGACTGCTTCTTTAAGTGATTGTTTAGAAATATTTTGCAAGACACCTTTCTGTGATTTATCTGTGGTTTAATTCCACTATGGTGAAGGAGCGTTATTTGATGTCAGCTAAGCTTGTTTATTTTGTGGCCCGGCATGTAGTCATATTTGAGGGCATTTACTCTGCTGCCTGGGTAGGGTTCAGGTCTCTCATGGTGATGGTGGTCAACACGGCTATAGCCTTGATACCCTTCCTTCTGTTAGTTCTGTTGATAATTAGGAAGAGTGTACTGGTGTCAGTAGGTGTGATCATGGGTCACATTTCTCCTTTCAGTTCTGTCCGTTGTTTTATTGTTTTTGTTTTTAAACTAAGGACCAGACGTTACAATGCTAGGCCAGCACTCTGTTTCTGAGCTCTGCTCCCAGTCCCCATCTGCCAGTGTGTGCTGTTTGTTTTCCGGCTCAGTCTTGTTAGCTGTGTACTTTAACATTGTTATGTCTTCTTGTCCCTTAACCTTTTGTCATTATTGGTGTCCCTTTTTTAGTCTAGCAGTTTATTTTTTTTTTCTTTGAAGCATACTTGAACATTCAGAGTCACTCTGCCAGGGCGTGGTGAGACACACCTTTAATCCAGCACTAAGGAGGCAGAGGCAAATGGATCTGTGTGAGGCCAGCCTCGTTTATTAGTAAGTTCCAGACTAGCCAGGGCTACATAGTGAGATCTGCCTCAAAACAAACAAATATAAATAAATTAAAGACAATCCAGCTTTCTTTTGAATAGGATTTGTATGGTTTATCTTTCCATTTATTTAATTAGCAACAGGGTCTCATGTGCTCATTCTCAGAACTCCCTGAATGTCTGAGGATCGCCTTGAACTCGTGATCTTCCTGCCTCTACTTCTCAAGTACTAGGATTAGGGGCAGGCACCACCACTCCCTGCTGGCATCCCTTTAGCTCTGTTGTTTATCTGTGTGATTCAGGTGGGCTTGTAGTGGTCGTGATATACTAAATGTTCCATCAGGGATGACATCCAGGCCTTGTGCTTCTCAGTAGCACTCTGTGGGTGCGAAGGCCATGTGTGTTTGAATTTAGGACTCCTATTTTAATTTTTCTCTTTCGCTCTGACTTTTAGGTTGTTGGATTTCTATTTTATTTTATTTTTAGGCAGCATCTCACTGTGCAGCTCTGACTGGCCAGGAACTCATTATGTGATCCAAGCTGGCCTTGAACTGAGAGACCCTTGAAGCAAAAGGTGGAGTTAAAGGGTGTGTCACCACGCTCAGCTGGGCTGTGTTCTTTAGGTGGTTACTCTAGAGTCTAGGAGTGTAACTTTCTCATCTATGTAGACTCAGTATTGATCGCTTCAGGGAAGCAATGTTAGCAGCATTCTTTTTGTTTTATGTCAAAGTATCTCACGTGCTGAACTTGTGATCACTGAGTTCATGTTAAGTGGTTCATGAGGCAGTTAGCCTCGTGTGTTTAACAGATCGACTTTCGCTCTGGCTATTGCAGCTTCCTTCCTGTGTGGTTTCTGTCTGGAGACCCTCAGAGTGGTCTGTGTGTGCTCGGGTTTTACGGCTGCGTTTGGTGTTTCCGTGCAGTCAGGTTCTGAGTATGTTAGTGTCACTTGTGCCTGGCCTCGACTTTCCAATTCACTGCTACCCGGGCTTTGATCCTCTAAACCCTTTCTTTGAAGAATTGCAGAAGTGGCGGTGTCCTGATTACTATGAGAACAATGTCCACAAGATGCAGCTTCCGTTCTCCAGCAAGCTCCTGGGCAGCACACTGACGGCTGAGGAGAAGCAGGAGCGGCGGCAGCAGCAGCTGCGACGGCTGCAAGAGCTCAATGCCCGGCGTCGGGAGGAGAAGCTGCAGCTGGATCAGGAGCGGCTGGAGCGGCTGCTGTATGTGCAGGTGATGGCAGCAGGGCACTGCCCTGGCCTTGCCCTGTAAGGTGCTTCTGGAATGTTCTCTTCCTCTCTGGTTTCCTTGACCATAATGTGCATTGGCCGTTAAGTCACCTTTGGAATTGGAGCCCAGTGACCAGAGTCATCGAGATAATTATAACATGCATAAAGCAGGTGGTCTGTGCAGAGCTGGGGCCTCTAGCTCTGTTTAGTGATTTATTTTGTTGTTTTCAAACTTTTCTACATAAGCGCAGCCTGTGTGGTACACAGATCTTAGGGCAGGCGTCTCAGTGAGTTTCACAAAGTGACACTGTGCATGTTCCAGCACTCAGGTCAAGGTCAAGGAGCAACATTACCATTGTTTCTTCAGTGACCTCCTTCCCCCTCAGAGATAGCTGAGTCTGATGTCTCTCACTGTAGATTAGATTTCACTTATTAGATCGTGCTGAAACCAGAACGCAGTGCTCGCTAGTCAGACAATCGGAGGGGAGGGCAGGTGGGAGCCTGAGGTGGGAGCCGGAGGGGGGTTCTGCTGGGGGCTGGCTAGGAAGCCCCGGGAACACACACACATTCATTCTCATTCTCTCTATCGCTCTCTCTCCCTCCCTCCCTCGTTCCCTCTCTCTCTCCCTCTCTCACCTTCCCTCTTCCCCCCTTTGTCTCTTCCTCTCTCTCCCTCTCTCTCCCCCTCTCTCTCCCTCTTTCTCTCTTTCTCTCTCTCTCTCCCTCCCTCCTCACCCCACACCTCTCTGCTGGCTTCTGAGCTACTTTCTCCATGCTGATGACTGCGCCTGCTCTGGTCTCAGGAGCTCCTAGAGGACGGCCAGATGGACCAGTTCCACAAAGCTCTGATAGAGCTGAACATGGACTCCCCAGAAGAACTGCAGTCCTACATACAGAAGCTCACCGTGGCAGTGGAGCAGGCTAAGCAGAAAATCCTTCAGGCAGAAGCCAGCCTCGAGGTGGATGTGGTGGACAGCAAGCCAGAGGTGACTGGGGCCTGGAGAGGGACTCTTCTTGGGTCCTTAGGCTGGACAACAAGTGCCTTTACTCCCTGAGCTGTCTTTGCAGCCTTCCACTTTCTCTTTTTGAGACAGGATTTCATATAGCAGCCTGTGCTGGCCTTGAACGTGTATGTAGTTACAAATGACCATGAGGTACATGGTAACAGTACACACTTAGAGTCCCAGCACTGGGGAAGTAAAAGCACCTCGGACCAACTTCCACTGAACTGCTGGGCATTTTCATTTGCTTTTCCAGGCTGCATGCTATGTTCAGATCAGAACTGGCTTTCTAGAACTCAAAACTATATCATCTGTTGTGCATTCATCTATTAACTTGGTAGTTAAACTGGAAAGTATCATAGGGTCAGATGCAGGCAATGGATTTTGAATCCAAAGGAAAAACAAGCAGCTGAAATGGGATCCCGGGCAGTTGGGGACCTGCTTCCCTTTGTTTCTTACCTGCGGGTTTTCCAACAGATAGTTATATGCTGTGCTTTCAGCATCCCTCCGTCTCGTCTCAGTACTTCTGTATCTTGTCTTGCTCTGGGGCCATACAGCAGGTCTCTGTAGACTTGAGGAGGTTTCAGACATGTTTCAAAAGCTTGTTTTAGGGGCCTGGGGAGATAGCATTGATCTCTCAAGCGTGAAGGATGAGTTTGGATACCCAGTACTCAGACTGGGTGTGATGGAGTGTGCCTGTAATCCTAGCCCTAGGGTGGCAAAGACAGGAGGATCCCCAGAGCTTACTGACCGGCCAGTCTAGCCAAACCAGGGAGCATCAAGGTTCTAGGAGAAACTGTCAAAAAGTACAGTGGAAAGCTAGGTGGTGGTGGTACATACCTTTAATCCCAGCACTCGGGAGGCAGAGGCAGAGGCAGGAAGATCTCTGTGAGTTCAGGCCAGTCTGATCTACAGAATGATTTCCAGGACAGGCTCTGTAGCTACTGGAAAACTGTCTTGGAGAAAGAAAAAAAGAAAAAGAAAAAAGTACCATGAAGGGGCTAGAGAGATGGTTCAGCTGCTAAGAGCTGCCTGCTCTTTCAGAGGACCTGAGTTCAGGGTTCACTATCAACATTGGGTGACTCATAATCGCCTGTATCTCCAGCTCCTAGAAATCGGATGCCACTGGGCTCCTTGGGCACTGCACACACACAGACTCAACCCCACACAGACATAGACACATGAAGTTTTTTAAAGTAAGACAGAGAGCAGTAGAGGAAGACAGCAGACTTGAGTCTCTCACTGGCCATGTGCATGCACAGTGACCTGCATGTGTGTGCATGCACACATACACACACATGTTGCTCTCTCTATAGCAAATTTGATGCATATAGTGGTTCTTTGGACTGCCAGCTCCTAAATAATGACATGGAAACTTTTTATTCATTATGAAAGCTTGGCCTTACTTTGTGCTTGTCCCCAACTAACTCTTAAAACTTCAGTTTATATTAATCCTGTTTATATTAATCTACATTCTGTCCCGTGGCCTGTTACCTCTCTTCAGTACTATATGTCCAGCATCCTCCGAGTCTCCATGGTGAATTCCTCACCTCCCAGAGTCTTCCCAGAGTTCTCAACTCTACCTGGAAGCCCCGTCTATCCTCTCCTGCCTAGCTGTTGGCTACTTAGCTCTTTAGTAAACCAATCAGAAGGTGCCTTAGGCAAGTGAGGTAAAACAGACACATCTTCACAGTGTACAGAGAGCTTATCTTAGCACAGATGCAGCAGTCTGTCCCCAGATCCCTTGGCAGTCAGCCTGCATTGCTGGAGCGTAGAGCCATTATAGTCCCTGTCCTGGATAAGGTTGGCCATGACATTGGCTGACCTGCTGTGCCCTTAGTCTTTCCCACCAGTATAATTCAGTTAGAATGAAGTGGGTAGGCGTGGGCACTCCAGCTGTGGCGTGGAGGCTGAATCAATAACGCAGCTGGAGTTTCCACCAGCATCCTCTTGTGTGTTCTTCCCACAGATCAATCCATTGGGTTGATAATGCTGATAATGCTGAATTATCTGTGAGGACTAGACTTTGGACTTCTTAGTTCTCTCTCTCTCTCTCTCTCTCTCTCTCTCTCTCTCTCTCTCTCTCTCTCTCAGGCTCTCACGCAGCTCTGGCTGTCCTGGGATTTACTCTGTAGACCAGGCTGGCCTCAAACTCCGCCTGCCTCTATCTCCCACGAGATGATGGGATTAACACACCTGACCTTTTAGTTTTTTTAAGTCGTGTGGTCATGTGCAGGCATGCTGTAGCACACAAACGTGAAGGTCAGAGGACAATTTTTGAGAGTTTATTCTCTCCTTCCCTGTTGTAGGTTGTCCGTTTAGTGGCAAGCACCCTTCGAGCCGTCCTGCTGGGTCGTCGTTTAGTCTTTTGTTAACTCTTGTCATCCCCACCCCCTTCAGTGTGGACTGCTCTGAACAGTGTTTAGTTTTCCAACAGGTGTTTGGAACGCTGGCCGAGACCCCATCCGTTTTCAGGATAGAGTCAGAGCTGAGGTTTGCTGGCGACCAGTTTCTCCACTCTTTGGTGATTGCTGTGTTCTGTCCTCAGACCCCTGACCTGGAGCAGCTGGAGCCCTCCCTGGAGGATGTGGAGAGTATCAATGACTTCGAGCCCTTGTTCTCAGAGGAAGCGCCCGAAGTAGAGAAGCCAGTCACCACGGTCCAGGTTTGATCACTGCTACCACACATGCATTGTGAAGTTGTTGACATAAGTGACCAGCCCAGTCTGCTTCTCTCGGAGCCTTGGAAACCCCAGCTGTGCTTCAGCAATGGCACCAGTACTCCCAGTGTCAGCCAGAGGCTTTCCCTGGTGGTTGTTAGGGGTGCCAGGGCCACCCTGAATGTGAGCAGCTGATAGCAGAGGTATCTCTCTGTCTAGTGACTGAGGTCTCCAGACCTACAGACTGGCTCTCAGTGGTTTCCTTTACATTTTAGCCAATATCCGCATCTCTGCTGGGATCTGTGCCTCTTGTCCTGGTGGTGGCAGCAAGACAAACTGGCTGACCCTGAGCCTTCAGTGGGAGGAGGTGCTGAACCAGGACAGGGAGAGACAAGGTCGTCCTGTCTCTTCCTCTTCCTCTCCCGAGTCCCTCCTGCAGCTTGGGCACAGTAGTGTGTAGGGATTTGTCATTCTGTGGTTGAGCAAAGGTGGAAGGCAGGGTCTAGAAGTGAAGAGAGCGGAAGCGGGGTGGTTCCGACCTGGTCAGGGAAATTTGAGAGAACTGGTAGCTGAGGGGGTTGTCATTATGGCCTAAAATCATCTCTTAAACCTTGGCTTTGAAGCCCGTGTTTAACTTGGCAGCGTATCATCAGCTCTTCGTTGGGACAGAGAGGATTCGTGCTCCGGAGATCATTTTCCAGCCATCTCTCATAGGAGAAGAGCAGGCGGGGATTGCAGAGACCCTTCATTACGTCCTGGACAGGTGAGCGGGGGACCACCCCATCCTCACCCGAGCCTCTTCCTGCGTTTTGCCTGGGAAAGGTGACTGGTGGGCACGGGAAGATCTGCAGCTCTCTCCATCTCTGGCTCTGCTCAGTCTGCTCTGACCCGAGCCTGCAGGGAGAACAGGTCTGAGCTCCCTCCGTTTGTGAGCTCTGCAAACTTAACCTTTGAGTCCGAGCAACAGAGACAGTGTACCCTGGCTTTCATGTGAAACTTGACGTTGCTAAAAACCAGTGACTGTTTGACTTATGTATTCGTTGAGATAGGGGCTCCTTATGTACTCACTGACCTTGAAATTTTCAGAGAAGCTGGGATCATAAGTGTACACTACCATAACCAGCAAGACTAGTGATATTTTTAAATTTAATTTAATTTTTAAGTTATGAAAGGATATGAATACATGAGTGCAGGGACTTCTTGAGTCCCCTGCAAAAGCAGTGTATACTGTTAGATGTGTGTGTGTGTTTCTCCTGCATGTATGTATGTGGCATTGGATCCCCTGAAACTGGAGCTACAGGTAGTTGTAATATATCATGTAAGTGCTAGGAATTGAACCCAGATCTCTTAACAGCCAGTGTGCATGTGGTCTGTACTCTTAACCACTGAGCCATCTCCTCAGCTCCAAGGCTAGTGTTTTGTTTTTATTTTCCATTTTTGTTTTTTCAAGACAGGGTTTCTCTGTGTAGCCCTGGCAGTCCTGGAACTCACTCTGTAGACCAGGCTGGCCTCAAACTTAGAGATCCACCTACCTCTGCCTCCCCAACGTGGGGATTAATGATGTGTGCCACCACACCCAGCAAGACCAATGAGTTTTAGATCACTCCCCAAATACTGCAGTGCTTATGAAAGACTTCCCTCTTCTTGTAGGCACGTGTTTATATAGCGCTTACATTTCTATGCGAATGTGCCTGCCACTCATGCAAGTGGTTCCCACAGTGAGTGTTCTTCATTCCGATTGGGCAGGTGGGGTGTGTGGTTTGTTACATTCTGGTTGTGTTGGTTATAATAGGTTGGAGCAGTGACTATTTGATCCTAAGCCTGGCTGCCCTGCTCCTTGGGCTTTCTCAGTGTTTTCTGAAGACCTATCCCGGCTTTCTACAGCTAGCTATCTAAGCAGGCATGACTTCTTCTCCTCTATCTCCCTTCTCCAGGCAGCTGCTGAGATTTACAGCTTTCCTGCCCTATGGCTTTACTCTCCTCCCACCCCCGCACAACTTGAATAAAATCATCCTCGATATTGCAAAAGCAAAAACATTCTAAGCTTTGACCGTGTATTGTGGAACTGTGAACGAAGAGCAGAATACCAGTTTATCTTTTAATTGTCACGCAGACACTGATAAGTTGACTGCTCTACCAATAACTTTTACCTTTCCTGGCCTGTCTACAGTGTATTCCAGCAGCCAAACTGGAGCATCCTTTCTCTGTCTCCTAGGTACCCAAAGGCTGTTCAGGATACCCTGGTCCAGAACGTTTTCCTCACTGGTGGGAACGTGATGTATCCAGGCATGAAGGCCAGAATGGAGAAGGAGCTGCTGGAGATGAGGCCCTTCCAGTCCTCCTTCCAGGTACCTGTGCTGCTCTGTGTCGTCTCCTGCCCACTGTCTGGGATTTCGTCCAGCCGCTGGCTGATGCTGCGTGAGTGGCCAGGATTCTGCAGTCACCCACTACAGAGGTTCAGCAACTGGCCTTGTCTTTAAGTCACAGTCAGCTGATTGAGGATGGAAATCCTGCTTGTGTGTCATTCTGGTCTTCTATTTAGTCGACAAGATTGAGCATATACTGAAGCTGGAAGAGAATCCTGAGCATAGGAAGATTCTCACCAACCACAGCAAGAGCATCCTGAGTTCTCCCAGGGAAGCACGTGTTATCTGATAGTTTACTGATCTTCTGGAGTACCAGGAGTGTGCTTGGTTGACTCTTCTGGGTAGCTGTTATTTGAGGTCATAGGGAAACAGGAGGGAGGCTGAGCTGGGGAGTCGTGTGATTAATTTACATTTTAGTATGATAGCATGAGGTCAGCTTGTACGTATAACCAGTGAGTTCAAGTCAGCCTAGATTGCATAGGCTCAGTCTCAAAAAGCTAAGAGAGAGGAGGGAGAAAGAGAGGAAGATTTTTCACAAACAGGACAAATTATTATTATTATTATTTTTTTTTTGCGGTGCTGGTGGTGGAGCCCAGAGCCATGTACCTGCTGGTAGGCATGCTGCTAGTCAGCCACATCCCAGGCCTGTACTCGTCAGAGCAGGGCTCTCATCCTATCGGATTAAGCCTCCTATGCCCAGGTCTTTCTGTGTGCTGTGTGGCAGCCTGGGTAGTCTCATGCCCAAGCTTGCATTTACCTTTGTGTTTTTTTTTTTTCCTTTTTCCTTCTTCTCCCCTCCTCTTCTTCCTTCTCTCTTTTGAGATTGGCTCTTGCTTTTTTGCCCAGGTTGGCATGGAGTTCATCATCCTTCGTCTCCCAGTTGTGCCACTCTGCCAGGCTCCAGGCTTGCACCTGTGCTGCCTCTGTTGCCCACAGCCTGTGCCCACCTGTGCTGCTATGTGTGGCCTGTGCTTCATTTCCAGAAACTCCAAATCTACCAGTCAAGCTTGAGAACTATGGTTGGCAGAGGAAGTGGGATGGGAATTGAGATAAAGACTCCAAAATAGGAGACCTGTTCAGAGCAAGGGCTTTACTGTGACTGATGGGTGAGGCTAGTTGAGGGGCCTCCGGTGGCTGTGACTCCAGCCTTGCTCTGCCTAGGACACTGGCAGTGTCGGAGAATGCCTGCTCACTCTGCTCTGCTGTAGTTTCTCCCAAGTTCTCTTGTTGCCAAGGGTCAGGGCTACCCTGCATCATCCAGGTCACCCCTGTATGTTCGATAGTTTGTGATTATCAGCATCACAGCGCAGGGGCCTGGTAGCTGTTCCCTCTGACCTGTGCCCGTGCAACTGTGTGCTCTTGTCTGGAGGATGCAGAGACTATTGACCACAATGGAGGCATCACTCGGGCCCTTCTGATGTTTCTGAGGATATGGGAATGGGTGTGGCTGAGCCTGCAGGATCTTCCTCCCTGGGCCTAGAGCTCTGGTAGGAGATGCCTTTTCAGAGTGCATCTGCTTCTTGTTCCAGGTTCAGCTTGCCTCGAACCCAGTGCTGGATGCCTGGTACGGTGCCCGTGACTGGGCCTTGGATCACCTGGAAGACAGTGGAGCCTGGGTCACCAGGAAGGACTATGAAGAAAAGGGGGGCGAGTACCTCAAGGAGCATTGTGCCTCCAACACCTACGTCCCCATCCGCCTGCCTAAACAAGCCTCACGTGCCTCAGAGACCCAGGCTTCTGGGAGAGGCTCTGGGGCCAGTGGAAGTGGAGCTGGTGAACAGGCCTAGCAGAGGGGTAGCAGAGGGGACTCCACGATGGCTGTGTGCTCCACGCAGGACATCAGCACTATCTGGGCAAGGACAGTGCCCCACTTCACTGCCTGGGCCCACCAGCTTTGTTTGGCCACTGACTGGATTTCTCCTGGGAGCACAGCAGAGGACAGCAGGTGATCTCCCTCAGTGAAGGACGGAGTGGCCTCTGGACAGTGGCCTCTGGCCTGAGAACCTCAGGCAAGCTGTGGTACTGGTTTCCTCAACGGTGCAGGAAGATGGCTGGAGACTAGAAGTGGACGGGCACAAGGTGTTTCTCTCGGCACGTGAAAAACATTTGTTGTTTTCTAAAAAACGCTCTGAAGTTACTGGTGTAGTGTGTATTCTTCTGCATGTGTGGCAGTTCTGTGACCTAGAATGTTCAGAAGGTTGTGTTGAAGTTGTGGAAGTAGTCATCCTGAGTCTCAGGAGTGGAAAGACCCCACCCACCCCCATTCTCCTCCTGGTGCGTCCTGAATGGATATGGTGCTTGAGACCCGGCCCTTTCACTGTTTCCTTTGCGGGAACTTTCCCACACTGGGAAGCCTGGCCAGAAATAGTTTTCTTCTGTTTTGTGTGTTTCTTGGTACCACACTCTTTTCAGGCCGCTCTGCAGAACTGATGGAGGAGAGTCCATCCCAAGGACTTTCCGTTTGCCAAGTACCACCTCCTCTGTGCCTTTACAGTGTGGTCTTGGATGGGTAGGTGCCCCCTCCTCTGTGCCTTTACGGTGTGGTCTTGGATGGGTAGGTGCCCCCTCTCCTGTGCCTTTACAGTGTGGTCTTGGACGGGTAGGTGCCCCCTCCCCTGTGCCTTTACAATGTGGTCTTGGGCAGGTAGGCGCCCCCTTTCCCCTTTGGTTGTGTAGTCTCAGGATCTCACTGCATAACTCAGGCTGCTTTCAAACTCAGTCTTCCTGCCTCAGCCTTCCAGGTGATGCAACACACACCCCGATAAACACCCTCTTTTATAGGTTCTTGGTAAGAATTTTAACTTTCAGACACACTCAAGAACTGAGCCCAGTAACCCCAGCCAGAGCTGCTAATGCCAGCGCAGAATCCGTATGTCTGGATTCCAGGGATTCTCAGCGCACTCACATGACGCACGCACCACACAACCTACTTACTGCCTCATTTCGCTCTGAGTAATCTAGCTCCAGTCTTCAGGGACTGAGAAACTGCAGGCCGGAAGGATGGGGTGTGTGGGGGACCCTGGTGTCTGACCCATAAGTTCCTAAGGCATTCCCTACTGAGTCATCGGCTGTGCTTGGTAGGATGGCAAGAGGAGTCTGGACGAGCCTTCCCAGCACCATGCAGGGCTAGGAATGGGCTAAGCAGGGGCAATCTCAGTCTTCTTCCTTCAGTCTGCAGTTCAGACAGCCCGGGCAGCAGGGGTAGGGTCACGGGACTGCCTTGGAGCTCAGGTGGATGGTGAAGGGTCCTGGACAGGTGAACCTGGGACTGACTTCACACAGTCAAACTCAGTAAGATGGATTGCTCGGGTTTTAAGTGTTGGTGAACACGGGAGAAGATTGGGAGCTGAGGGAAGGGATGGGCTAAGGAGCTAAGCCATGAGTTGTCTAATTTTATCACCTGTGACACATACCATGACCTTAGGGAATGGCACTTAGGGAATCCTACCCAGTCCCAGAACATGTATGCTATGGGCTTTAAACCCTAGCTGTTCCCTTCTAAGCAGTGACATTTCCTTGTATCTCATGCAGTTCAGAGGGTGCTAGGACCTTGGCCTTCAGAGCTTCAAAAGAAGAAGCATCTTCTTCTGTCCCCTCTCTTGTTGATAATTTGTCACAGCAGGCAGCCAGGTGGGAAGTGATTAAACATACAAGAGGATGTAACCCTGCCCCCACCCTGGAGACAGCGACAAAGTTCTCCAAGTAAGCCCGTGTGTCAGTGAGGGAGGAGGGAAGGGCTCCTGTGGGTCTTGACAGTCACTTTGCTTTTGCTGTCTTGACTGTTCTGGGTACCCTGTAAAAGTAACGTAGATCTTGTGTGGCTTAGCTTCTAAGTGGCCTGTTTGACCTAGCATGATACCATCATGTCGTCGGGTTTATGATGTCACGGGAGGCAAGGCATCTTGAGCTGTCTGTATTGTCTCACATCTCCCTCCCTCCCTCCTTCCCTCCCTTTCTTCCTTCCTTTTTTTTTTCCCATGAATGATCTAGCAGTCATTGGCTGACTTAGAACTCACTATGTAGACCTGGCTGACTGGCCTCAAGCTTGTAGCAATCCTCCTGCCTCTGCTTCCAGAATGCGGGATTATAGATAGATACGTGGTGCCACCACACCCGGCTGTACCGTGTTTGTCAGTGTGCTGGGCATGGAGGTCATCTCTGCTCAGCTGTTAGGAATACTCAAGGCTGCTGGTAGGAGCTGGACTTCAAGTCTGAGGAAGCTGTTTGCAGAGCCGCCGTCTCTACATCCCACCAGAAGGGCCAGGCTCTGATTCTACATCCTTATTTCTTGGTTGTTTTTTTGTTTTTTGTGTTTTTTTTATTATGGAAGCCAAACTAGCAGTTTTGATTGTGTTTACCTGCTGATCAATGGAGTTGACATTTTTGCTCTTGCCTGTTGGTCGTGTGTATTTTTCGGGATGTAGTTGATCAGAGTGTTGGCAAAGACTTACCTCCTGCTCTTGGCATCCTTTCCCACATTCTGGCCACCAAAGTAGCCACTGGCAAGTTAGGAATGTACCTGTCAGTCAATCCTACCTCCTCTCAATGTGGAAATAGGCTAGTGAGCCAGCAGGTCCTCTGGTGCCACCTACTGGCTTCCTGGGGGAGCCACAATGGCATGGATGCAAATGTGTGGTGTAGGCTCCGAACTGAGGGCTGATTTTGGAAAGGACCAGATTTATTTGAAAAGGCATGGTGTACTCTGAACCCGAGATGACCGAGGTGTACTCGGACCCCAGAGACTCTCAGGGGAGCCCGCCACATTCACCCCACCCTGTCATGTGTCAGGGTCTTACTACACAGCCCAAGCTGGCTTCAGACCCTAGATCCTCCCCCTCCAACCTCAGTGCTGGGCTGGAGGTGTCGGCCGGTGGCACCACCACCATGTACAATTTGGAAGAGTGCAGAGTTTGAAAGAGCTGCCCTAGGCACTGGGTGAGGAGACCAAGAGCACAGGTGCATTCTGGGACAGGCAGTGTTTTGGCGCTGGGGCAGAAGATTCTTCAAGGAGAACTTCAAGTAGGTGTGGATGACCCAAGCCTGTAATCCCACAGTTGGGAAATGGAGGCCCAGGAAGGTAAGAATTCAAGGACAGCCTCAACTACGGGAGAGTTTAAGAGACTAGAATAAGAGGCTGTACAAGACCCTGTCAGGAGAAAGAAGTGCAAACAGACTTCTGACGGTCAAGCTGCTGCTTTTCCTCAGGCTCAGCTCCCAGCCTGTCCCTTTTGCTCTCTACTTCCTGTGGCATTCTTGCATGTGGCCTCCAGAAAGCAGAGCCTGCTGGCTGGCAAGGGAGCGATGTTCCCCTTCTCCCTGCGAGCTTGGGAAAAGTGCTCCCGCGAGCGTCTTGAAGATGGGCCTAAGATCCTGGTGTGACGAAGCCGTAAGTGGAGGTGGCTGGCAATCCAACTTTGCCCTTAGCTCCAGGGTGAGCTCTTGTATGGAAAACTCTGATTCTCATTTTGTTTTGAGTCTGTTTGAAATGCTCTGTGACCAAAAAAAAAAAAAAAAAAAAAAAAAAAAAATCATTTAAGCCACCAGGTTTATGTGTAAACCGTGTTCCGTTTGCTGTTTTTAAAGTGTTCGGGGCTGAGCATGTGACTCAGTAGAATGCTTGCCTAGCATGTGCAAAGCCCTGGGTTTGATCACCAGCACAGTATAGACGTGGTGTAGTTCCATAATCCCAGCACTTGGGAGGAGGAGGCGGCAGGAGAGTCATCCATGATACATAGTGAGTTTGAGGCCAGCCTGAGACCCCATCTCCATAAAAAGAAAACAGGCGTTTAAGTTGTCTCTGTGGCTTGGTTATAGTCTACCCTGTAATAACTTCCCTGTGTGTACCTCTGCTTTTAGAAACAAAGCCCTGGCTTTTTGTTTTGTTTTGTTTTGTTTTGTTTTTGTGGGGAGGGGGAGTTTGTTTATTGTTGTTTGATTGGTTGGTTTTGTTTTTCAAGGTAGGGTTTTTCTTGTGTAACAGCTCTAGCTGCCCTGGAACTCACCCTTTAGACCAGGCTGGCCTTGAACTCAGCGATCTACCTGCCCCAGCCTCCCAAGTGCTGGGATTAAAGGCTGTGCCACCATTGCTTGGCTGCAGCCAGCACATTTAACAACAGAGCCTTCTCTCCAGCTCCTTAGGTCTCATTTTCTGTCTCGGTATGGCGCCACGTGCCTGTGGTCACAGTACTCAGAAGACTGAAGGATCTGTTGATCAAAAGACCAGCCTGCTACATAGCAAGATCCTGTCTTAAAAACCACAACATGTTTTAGAATCCATGTTTTAGGGTGCCAGTTTAGTTCATCTCAGGAATGAAGCCCTTGCCCCATATATGCAAGACTCAACATTCCATCCCCAGCCTCGGAAACCAAATGAACCTACATGTGCCTTGTGCAGTGGAGTTGGAAGTCATGTGTTGTGACAAACTAGCCCAACTGGGGCACAATCCACAAATCCCAAGGGAAGCCAGGCAGAAGCCAGGCAGCCCAATTATGTAACTGGTGGCTTACACAGAAGGTTTTATTTTAAATGACTTTAAGTAGATCACTTTATTTTTAAGTGACTTTCACAGTTGTTGAGGAAAAAAATAGTTGAATGTGTATCTTTAGTGGGATGTGTTCTAAAACAGAAAGAAATGGCAAAGGAATCTTTTCATAATTATGTTAATAATAGCACAATATGGTTATTCTGAGGATCAATATATGTCTATATTCAAATAAATATTCTAATGTTAGGAGCCAAACATTTTAGTGTGATAGGATGTAAAAATGTAAAATCAAGTGAAAGAAACTTTGGTTATTCTAAATTAGAATTGCAGATCCCGATAGGAACACATGATGTCTGTTTTCTTCAAAAATACTAGTGTCAGGCTGGCAGGATGGCTCAGTGGGTAAAGCCAATCATCTGGGAAGACATACAGCCTGAGTTTGAGTCCTCAAATCCACATCAAGGTGGAATGAGAGCTCCAGACCTCCACACATAAGCCGTGATGAACACACACACGCATGTACATGATGATGCAATTTAAAAACAAAAGTGCTAGTTTCAAGCTGGATAGCGTGGTGCATGCTTGTAAATTCCAGCACTTAGAAGGTGCACTCGGGAGGGTCAGGAGTTCAAGGTCAGCCTAGGTGCTAGGCATGACTGGTGCTAGGCTAGCTTAGGGCACAGCTCCCTAAGGCCTTTTTCGACTCACAGCTTGCAGTTTTTAGTTCATGGTCCACAGTAAAGCAGAACATGGGGTATGGGGATGCTGGGAGGGAGGCAGAGATGTCACCGAATGCCCAGAAAGTGAAGATGGGAGAAGAGGGACTCTGGTTTCCCTGTCCCCTTTAAGGACGTGCCATCAATATCCTTTGCCTTCCCGATATGCCCCACCTCTTAAAAGTTTTGACCACCTCCCAGTAACATGAAGCTGAGGATCATGGCTTTTACATATCCTTTAGGGACATCCAAGATCCAAATCAAAGCATAGGTGCTTCTAAATCATTTAAGAGTTTTCATGTTGGGCTGGGTGTGGCTCTGGTTTCAAACCTGTTTAGAAGGTGTGCTCACTGTGTATGTGTGATATGTACATGTGTGTTAGCGTGCATGTGGAGGCTAGAGGTTGCTAACTTATCTGCTGAGGTAGAATCTCACACTCATCTTAGGGCTCACCGACTTGGCTGGTTCAGTTAGCTGCTTGCTCTGGAAATCCCCACTTCTGCTACCTGACCACTGGAGTTGTAGCTGGGCCACCACACCGCCCAGCTGCTTATGTGGGTGCTAGGGATCCAGACTTGGGTTCTCAGGCTAGTCAATGAGCACTCTGAGCCATTCCCTCAGCCCATGGTGTTTAATTTTGATTGTCAAAGGATTTAGGATCACCATGGAAACAGGTCTTGGGTTCATGTCTACAACAGGTTATCCGTACTAGAGGAACGGAGGCGGGAAATCCACCCCAAATGTGGGTGGGGTCTTAGAGAGCAAACCAAACCCCAGCCTTCCTCACTCTGCTATCTGACTGGACACAATGTGACCAGCTGCCTCAGGCTCCCACCATCATGGTTTCCCCACCATGATGGATTGTTTCCCCACCATGACGGACTGTTTCCCCCTGGACTGTAAGCCAAGATGAATTCTTCCTTAAGTTGCTTTTGTTGGGTATTTTGTCCTAGGAATGAGACAAGTAGCTACTACAGCATGTGAGTCCCTGGATTCCATCCCCAGCGTTGCCATGACGATCCTGTTGCCTCCCGGCTCTGGTTTGCTCTTATCTTTACATGGGTAAAGGGTCTAACTCTCTTCTTTCTCCCATCTGCTTCTGTGTGGTGTTTCATTGCCTGTGTGTAGCATAATTTACCTATCCAGGTGGCGTTTGTCTTGGTGTGGGATTGTGGTGGGGGGAAGTCTTCTCAGAGGACTAGCCAACTGGACCAGCCGTCTACTGGGCAGCCTGTCTCCTCTGCCCTGCTGTAAGCCTCACTTGCATTGTTTTCAAAGAATTTCTGTATCTGGGTACATTTTCAGACTTACTTGTCTGTTCCACTCATCTCTCTTTAATTCTGAACTCACCAAGAAGTTTCATCATGGTCACTTTATATATGTGGTGGCATAGCCTGTATCCTTAGGACTCTGGAAACTGAGGCAGGAGAATCCAGAATTCAAGGCCAGCCTGGGCTAGACTGAGAAACCCTATCTTAAACAGTATTTTCCCCAGACCTTTGTAGGCAGAGTTTTTCGTTGGGACCACTGACTCCCAAATAACTACATAGAGACTTATTAGGAATTATAAAGGAATGCTTGGCCAATAGCTTGTTACTAACTAGGTCCGACATTTTAAATTAACCCTTAGTTCTTATGTACACCCTGCCAGGTGGCAGTACATTCTTTCAACATGGCACCTTCATCTTGTTTCTCTCCCTGTCTCCTCGTGACTCCTGAGACTCCTTCCTTCATCTTCCTCTACCTACCAGCTCTTGGCCAGCCATCTCTCTTATTAACCAATGAGTGGAATACATATTTACAGTATACAAAGATTGTTCCACAACACACCTTTCTGTATCTTTTCCTAATTCTTCTTCCTTCCTCTTCCCCTTTTCCCCTATTCCTTCTTCTCTGTCCTCAATACTGTTTTTAGCTTTCTTCTACAGTTTCTTTATTTGTGTGTGTATATGTTTGTGTATGGGCGCACCTATGTACATGTGCATGTGGAGACCAAAGATTGATATTAGATGTCTTTTTGATTATTCTCTACCTTTGTGTGTGTGTGTGTGTGTGTGTGTGTGTGTGTGTGTTTACACCCTCCAGTGTGCAGGTATGTATACAGTTGTACTTCCCTGTGAAGACAGGTGTGGAGGCCAGAGGCTGACATTGTGATAATCTCCCTCAATTGATTTTCTACCTTGTTTTGGGGAAAGGGACTCTCAGTGAACTTGGAGCCAGCAGGTTGTCTAGACCTGGCTGGCCAACAGGCTTCAGGGATCTGCTCATCTTTATGTCCCTAGTGCCGAGATGACAGGTGTATGCCACCATGCCTGGCTGTTTCCATGGGTGCTGAGGACCCCAGCAAAGACTCCTTTCTGCGAAGCAAGCCCTTTGCTGACCGAGCTATCCTCCCACTCCCTTGTTTAATTTTTATTATTGGCTTTCCCTCTAGGATGTTTTTGGAAATAATTTGTCAGGTTCCAAAATAATCCTGTGAGCATACTTATTTGCATCTTATTATAGATTCAGAGAGAAGGCAGTATCTTTCCTCTATTGACTCTTCTGTCCCTCAGCGGAATGTGTCAGTTCTCCGCAGCCAGGCCTTCGTCTCACGTAGCATATTTTAGAGGGATTGCTTACAAGGTCCCCACACAGTTCTCCTGAAGCTGCTCACTCATTTTAGCACTTGGACTGTATCCCGTCATACTTCACTTAAATCACTCCACCTTTGGCTGGCATTTGCAAAAATGTTTCCAAATTTACTCCATTATAAATAGTGCTGCAAGAAAATATCCCGGCACAAATATGCATGCGGGTGTGTGATCGGGAATGGTGTTACTACAAATGGAATTGCTAGGTCGACGATTTGAATAATAAAGCCAGGTATGGTGGTGCCTGCATGCAATCCCAGCATTGCAAAGGCTGAGGCTGATGGGTCACAGCTCTGAGGCCAGCTTGGGGTGGATAGTGACATCCTGTTTCAAAGAAAGGAAGGAAAGAAGGAAGCAAACAAACAAGCCGGAGGTGGTGGATACTTGTCATTCTCAACATTTAGGAGGCTGAGGCAAGAGGATTAGAAAGTTGAGGCTAGCCTGGGGTACAGAGTGAGTTCCAGACTAATCTGAGCTCTCTAGAAAGACCTATCTCCTTGCCTTCCAACAAACAAGCAAACAAACCCACAAAAACCCAAATCAAGTACAGATAAAGGCTATGCTAATATAAAGAAATCAGCAGATCGAAGAACAGCGTGTTACCGCAAACATCAAGGCGAAGCTGAGGATAAACTCAGGGACCACACTGGCACAAGCTAATTGTGGGTCCTGGGCTTGGTATTGAGGAGCAGATCACAACAGAAGTGAAATGACCATAACTGCGTTCTTACACTGGTCTCAATTGGGCATCACTGCTTGTCTGTTCCCTTGCTAGAGGCCACAAGTGACCATGCTGCCACCGTGACTCCATGGAGTTTTAGCTCCACATCTTTCTCCACTGCTGTGGACACCCAACTGAAGCGATCACTTATATTTGGGAGTCAGTTATCAAGGGGAATACCTGATTGATCAGAGAAGCGACCAGTGACCTGTCTCTCCTTCCTCGATCCAAACGGGCCCATGAATCTTTCTACGCCCTTCCTACTACTTCCACGTCTCTCTATGTATCCTGGGTCCTTCCAAACCTCTATTGCTAATTCTGGTCAGCTAGTAGCTAGCTCTGCCCTCTGACTCAAGGGAAACTCTATTGGCAGTCTTGGGAGTGTCAGAGTGTGAGCAAAGTATCCCACAGCCCCGCAAACACCTGCACTGCACACAGGCAGGCCAGGGTATGGAAGCCCCTGAGGGCCGCAGCCATTTACAGGGAACACAATGAGCAGACAGCACCAATGATATCGCTGGGCAGCTCTGGATCCAGCCATGCCAGAAAGGGTTTCTAAGCAGAACTCTTTGAGACCTGAGCCACAAACAAGTGTGTTTGTCAGGCCCCAGGAGACAAGCCAACTGGCGGGAAATTGGCCCCTCGCATACTGACCACTGGAATGCTTTTCTAGAGAACTCCAGTGGCAGCGGGAGTCGACTCTAGAAGCTTTAATGAAGGGCATCTGAGCAATGGGCGACAATGAGAGGCCAGTTATTGCTGCAGAACAAACCACCGTTGTGCTGTACCTTGAAGCAAGTGATAGGGCAGCCTTGTTCCAGATTATAGAGACATCTCGGCTCCACGTTGTAACAAAGCCAGCGTGGGTGTGCTACTGCTGGACGCTGCTGCTGCTGCTTTGTTTTGAGTTTATCTCCTTTCAGAAGCCCAGGGGCCTTTAGAGGAGCACAAGGTTATTACCCAGCAGGCATGAACTAGACAACCTTTCAAGAAGTGCCCAAGCCCGGATGTCCAGAGAATGAGGGAAGAAGGATTAACTGCTGGCTTCTCTCCATAGAATCTGCTGGCTGGGAGGTGAGTTGGAAGACGGTTTTTAGGATGTTAGTCTACTGTCTTCTCAGATGGTGGTGGACTCTGAGTGAAGTGTGGTTTTGAAGATTCAGGTCCCATTCACTCTCTGCACCTGCGATTGACAAGTGACCTTGAGCTCCCACGGTTCTGGTTACCTAAGGACTGTTGCCTTTGCTCAGTGTCCCCGGGTCTGTGTCCTGCTGGGTCCCACTGGGAGGGTCACTAGTCTTGTCAGAGTCTCTGCAGTATCTACAGCCATAGGGACCTGACTGGGGCAGGTGGTCCAGGTGACCTCCCTCATGTCTGGAGTCTTGGCTAGGGTTCCTGGGATAAAGGGATTAACTGGGCTGTTCTCAGCAGACTCTCTTCTCCCTATAAAGCTCTGACTGGTCTCATATTTGTTGTATAGATCAGGCTAGCTTTGGACCTGGTGTTCTTGCCTCCCTAGTGCTGATATCGCAGGCATGTACTCACCATGTCCTGATTTGGTTTTTTGTCATTTAGTTTACTTTAGCTGGGCATGGTGACACACACCTTTAATCCCAGTACTCAACGAAGCAGAGGCAGATGGATCTCTGTGAGTTTGAGACCAGCCTGGCATAGGCGTACATAGTGAGCTCCCAGCTAGCCAGGGCTACTTAGTGAGACCCTGTCTCAAAAAAAAAATCTACTCTAGGCTTTTTTTTTAAATTTACTGTGTGTGTGTGTGTGTGTGTGTGTGTGTGTGTGTGTGTGTACATACATGCCATGGAATATGTGTGTAAGTCAGAGGACAACTTTCAGGAGTCAATTCTCTCCTTCCATTATGTGGAATCCAGGATTCAACTCAAGTTGTCAGTCTTGACAACAAGAGTCTTTACTTGCTGAACTGATGTATGAGCCCTGGACACAGTGTATGTGTGAGAGTGTGTGTGTGTGTGTGTGTGTCTGTGTTATTGGTGGTGGTGTATCTATGCAGATGAACATGTTGGCCGGAGGTCAACCTCAGGTGTCTCTCTTAGCCAATCTCCTACCTTAGTTTTTGAGACAGGATCTCTCCCTGACCTTCAAGTGCACCAGTTTAGCTGGCTTGGCTGACCAGTGATCCTCAGAGATCCTCTTGTCTGGTCCTTCCCATTGCTGGAGTGGCATGTTCCTTTTTTGTAGGTGCTGGGCATCCACACCCAGGTACTCATTCTTGCTTGGCTATCACTTTACTCAACTGAGCCATTCCCCAAGACTCTCTGTTCTGGTTTTCTGCACAAGGCGGTACTACTCCAAGGAAGCCAGACCCAATGTGAATGCCTTTTAACTCTGTCTGTATCCCATTTGCTGACGACCCATTGGCCAAAGCAAGTCCCATGGATGAGCCCTAAGTTAGTGTGAGGGGCTGTGGGGAAGCTCAGCCCTCTGGATATTGTGGTGATGTGGTGTGAAGAGCAAGGCCTGGCCTGTTCACAACAGTTCACAACTGTTCACAACTGTCTACAACTCTCTGTTGTTGCATTTCAGGGGATCTGAAGCCTTCTTCTGGCCTCCACAGGCACCAGGCATGCATGTGGCACACATACATACATGTAGACAAGCACTCATACCCATAAAATTAAACTAAATATTTTTAAAGATCATATAATATGAGGAACAAATAAAGATGAGGAACAAATGAGATGTTGGTCTATGGCCTACATATACACACGCACTACCATACATACATACACATAGTCACATACGCACATATGCTCACACATATACTCACACACACGTATTCACACATATACACACACGGACACGCACACTGTTTATAAGCCCCAGACTTGGGGATGGAGGGAGCCTCTTCAGGCAGATTAAACCCAAACATGTGGGACCGGATCCAGTGCAGACTGAGCTACTGAAGCCTAGGCTTCGGTGAGAGGACTGATCAGGGGAGGGGTGCACAGAGGAGGGGTTAGCTAATGCCGGTGCTCCCAGAGACTCAGTGGCTAGAGCTCACAAACACAGGCCTGAGAACCAGGTGGAGCTGGGTCCCTCCGCCGCTCACCAGCTCTGTGGCCAGGAACCTCCACATCCTCACTGTTGGTTTTTTCATCTGTGCAACTGACCTTGCAAGATTTTGAGAATTAAATGAATGAGCAAGAGCTTCTGGTGGAGGGAAGCAGTCTGTAAGTGGCAGAGAGCGTGGTTGGTGCAACAAGAGGGACTTAAGATGGCGGTGGGCAGTGAAGCCTAGGACAGGCACTGGGGAGGATCAGAGAGCAGGGACTCATGATGACTATTGCTCCCGCCTGCCAGCCTCCTGCTGGGACCACCCTTTATCTAGGAGAGCAACTTCAGAGGCATTGAGGCATTGTTCAGAGTGGCAATGTACTTAACCATTTGGCAGTGGATGGGAATACCAGGACAGATTACAGTTCCCCAAGATGAAGGTGTCCAATCCTCCATGATCGTCTACCATGACTACAATGGGCACAGTTGTGCTCCACACCCAGTTCATGTGCTGGAGCCCGGATCCCAGCAACATGGGGCTATTTTTGGAGTTAGGAGCCTCAAAGAGATGATTAAATTAAAATGAGGCTGTTGGAGTGGCTTTAATCCATTCTGACTGCTGTTTGTGTAAGAGAGGACTTGAACACAGATACGCCATAGCGCGTGTGCACAGAGGGAAGGTCATGTGAGGACATGCCATGGCACGTGTGCACAGAGGGAAGGTCTTGTGAGGACATGCCAAGGAGGTGCCATCTGCAAGCCCAGGAGAGAGGCCTCAGAAGAAAGTGGGCTCGAGGCTTGCTACAGTGAGCTTGGATTTCTAACATCCAGAACCAGAGAAGTCAGCCTGCCTGTGATAGTCAAGATAGTCGTCCCAACCTTATCCAGTGACATGGACCCAGAGGGGCTCTGTGTCCTCTCCCTTGGAAGTCCATGCTTTTTTTGTTGGTTTATTATTATTATTACTACATGTTTATTGTGTTATTTATATAATAAATTTAACAATTATATTATTTAGTATAATATAGAATATTTATTATATTATGTTACTATAGTATACAAAGCCTCACTATCTATCCATGGCTGGTCTGGAACTCACTATGTAGACTGAGCAGACCTGGAACTCACAGAAATCCACTTGCCTCTTCCTCCTGAGTTCTGGGATTCAAGGTGTGCACCACATCTCCTGATTTTGAAGCTACACTTGAACCTAGTTGCCCTGCAGCAGGAAGCATTTGTTAACCCATCTCAATGGGCCACCCTGAAAGACCCTCAGTAGGCATTCCTCTTATAATCAATGTTAATCACCAGACACTTGAGTGAAGATGCCTCCAGGTGATTCCACCCACAACGATGGAGTCTTTTCAGCTGGTGCCCAGATGTGTGGGACAGAGCCAGGGTGCCCCTGATTCTGCCTTCCTAAATTTGGACCCATAGAAATCATGAGCAGAATAAAAGGGTTGCTTCATTCCACAGGTTCACAGCAGTGTGACTCCCTCCCCAGGGCACTTGGGAAGCAGCTCCCACCAATCTGGCTCTGTCTTATAAAACCAGAAAAAAAAAAAAGGCCAGATATAGTGGCACTTGCCTGTTATCCCAGCATTGGGAACTGAGGCAGGAGGGTGGGAGTTCAAGGCTAGCCCAGGCAGCACAGCAAAAGACTCAGCTCGGCAACCTCTGTGGACCATGCCCTGCTTTGACAGAGAGTGGATGCTGCCACCTGGTGGCCAAGAACAGTTGCTTTCCAAAGCTTTACAGTCACTCATTAATTCCACAGACTTTCACAGTCTGTCACTGTGGTGGGTTAAGTATTATTTAAAAAACACATAATGGGACTGGAGAGATGGCTCAGTGGCTAAGAAAATTTGCTGCTATTGCAGGTCTGTAACTCCCGCTCCAAGGGATCTGATGCCTTCTGGTCTCCACAGGCACATGGTGCACATACATACATGTAGGCAAACACTCTTACCCATAAAATGAAACTAAATGTTTTTAAAGATCATATAATATGCAGAACAAATAAAGAGATGTTGGTCTGTGGTCTACACACACACACACACACACACACACACACACACACACACACACACACACACAAATACTCACCTAACTACTACACGTACAAAAGTGGAAACAAGTTAGACTAATGTTTTGTTTGGGTGCAGACAACAAAAAAGCATACTGCAGTCAGGTTCGTATGCACACCTGCAATTCCAGCCCTTGACAAGCCAGAGACATGAGGATTGAGACCAACCCAGTCTGGTGTAACCTGCCTCAAACAATGAACAACCACAAAGGACTGGCTCTTGTGAGCTTTTGTCTATGATCATGAGGTTCTATAATCCATACTCTTCCAAATCCAAAATTCTCTGAGTGGAAAGTTAGTAGCTAAAAATCTGGGGTGAGTGAGGTGGTCCAGTTCACGGAGTGATATTAATGTTTTGTTTTGGGGTGCTGTCCCAGAAGGGCTACATCCTGGAGAATGAGAGCCAAGGGAGAGTGAGCGTATCCAAGTCATTCAGTAGCGAGTGAGAAATAGTAATTCTCAGTCCCTTCCCCATGTCTCCAGCCACTGATACTCCCACAGTCCTCAGTGTGATGCTCATCCATGCTCACCTAGCACAGAATTTAAAATCCCCACACTTCCAAAGCCCATTTGGCCCCTATCATTTAAGATGAGGGAGCGTTGCTCTTTTCAAATTTTAAATAGAATGAAGGAAATCCCGAGGGCTCGGGAGATGGCTCAGTGAGTTAGGTGCTTACTGTGTAAGCATGAGGACCCAAGTTCATATCCCCAGCACCCAGGAAGACGTTAGGTGTGGCAGCATGAATATGTGACCCTAGTGTTGAGACTAGCCAGAACAATAAACTTGTGAGAGACTGAGAGAAAGAGAGACACAGAGAGAGACAAAGAGAGACTGGGTTGGAGAGATAGTACAGAGATTAAGAGCACTTGTTGCTCTTCTAGAGAGGGCTTTGCTCTTTGACTCCCAGAACCCATGAGGTGGCTTGCTATATGCCAGTAACTCTAGTTCCGGGAACTCTGATACCCTCTTCTGGTAGGCATAAGACACACATGTGGTATAGATACATATGCAGGTCAAACACACACACACACACACACACGTGCATACATTTTATTTTAATAATAAAGAAAGGAAAAAAGATAGAAGAAAGGCTTCCTTGCAGTGACTGAAAGCGGGCGATATTAGCAAGATGCTAATGTTTGCTGAGTGTTTGTAACCCACCAGACACACTGACCCATTTCACACAGTGACTAAGAGAGATTTTATCACCCCCATTTTATGGTTAGGGGAACTGAGGTGAGGAGAGTGAGAAACGTGGCCACAGCCTGGAGGGACCCAGCTACAGGGTCTGGGGTCTTCAGTCAGGGACACAACCAACTCACGTGGCCGCGTATTTCTTGCTGTTCTGTTGGAACCCCCCTTTGGCTAGACCCTGCATGAAGCCAGCAGAGCAGTGACCTTTACCCTTTCGTTCCCTTGTGACGTGGGAGGCGGAATGGATCTGTCGGGGTCAGCAAGGACAGCCACCCCACCTTGTTTCAGCCTTCTGCTGCTCACGTGTCTGTCACACACAGGGGGCATCATGCTTCTAGAACATTGAACAGAAACGTCCCACTGTGAGCGTCATTTGCAGCTTGATTTTGTTTCCCCTCCATTGTGCTGTCCACACATGGCATGTCCCACAGGTAGCTCGATTTCAGCTCATTTCTGTTGTTCCGAATTCCATTGCTTCCCTGCTGGCAGCCGTGTAGGTTGCTGTGTGTTTGCTCGTACAGATAACGCTGTAATGGATACCCTTAGATTATCAGTTCTACTGCATTGGTGGGGATTTCTCTCTAGACAGGCATTGTTTCCTTGGTTTCTTTCATTTGGGGGTTGCATGTAGCCCAGGCTCTTCTTAAACTCAGGATGACACTGGGTTGCTAATCCTTTAGCCCCCACCAACCAAGTGCGAGGATTCCAGGCAGCACCGCTGTGCTGAGTTGAACCCAGGGCCTTGTGCTTGCTAGGCAAATCCTCTACCCGCTGAGTTACACCCTAAGCCTGCTTGTTGGGGTCCCAAGACATGTGGATCCAATTTTCCTCCATAATGCCATGTTTCTCCAAGGTTCCACAGTCCTCATTTGACAGGGCACTGGCAGACCTTCTCCTTCACGTGACTGTAAACTTACATCCTGGCTCCTTTAGTTAAACTTCTTGCTGGTCAGAAGCTGAGGCTCTCTTCAGCTCGCCTGCCAGTCGGGGATAAACATCCTCCGCCCCTCAGTGTTGTATGTGTCTCTCCTAAGTCTAGATGTTAAGAACTCCGAAACACCCCCCCCCCCCGCCAACCCTGCTGCAGGCAGGAATACCACAAGCGTCATGACCTTCAGGCTTCTGCCTGCTGTAGGTGTCCCACATTTAGGACAGGGCAACAATTTCTCTTTGCTAGGGGATGATGTCCAGACTCCCCGAGAAGCAGCAGGAGACAATAGATGACTGGAGAGTCGAGGGCAACAGCAGCAATGAAAACAGCATTGGGAGGAAAGACGCTCAAGCCTCCTGTAACAACTTGGCTGCATCTTCTTGTTTTGCCCCAATGTATGCCTGTGAGCTGCCACGTGGGTGGTGGGAATCAAACTCAGGTCCTCTGGAGGAGCAGCCAGTGCTCATAACCACTGAGCCATCTCTCCAGTCTCTGAGAGTGCTCTTGAAGGTCTTCCCTGATGAAGGCATTTGAACCTGGACTTGAAAGAAGGGTGGGATAGTGAGCCAGGCAGAGGGGAGAAGATGCCATAAGATGCCTTTGTTGGGTTGAGCATCTGGCACAGGTTGCTTGGGGACATCTAAGATGACCTTGGAGGTGGTGGCACCCTGTTCCAGATGCCACTCATCTGAGCACCTTTTAAGACCGCAAATCCCAGGCCTCACTCCAGGGCCATAGACTCCAAATCTTCACCTCCCATTTTCTCACCCCACAGTTCCAGAGAAGTTAAAGAAAGAAGGAAACAGGGCTGGAGAGATGCCTCAACATTAAGAGCACTCACCGTTCTTCCAGAGGGCCCAGCTTCAGTTCCCGGTACCCACATGGGGTGGCTTGCAACTTCTTAACGTTCTAGCTCCAGGGGATCTGATGCCCTCTTCTGGCCTACTCAGGCACCAGGCACACACACATACATGGTGATATACATACATCATGTACAGACATACATGTGATGCATATACATGCAGACAAACACTCATACACATAAAATCAAAATCAAAACAAAATAAAATCCTAACCAAAACCAAAGCAAAACAGGGTTGGCCGTCACCTTGGGTGCAGAGAATATATGAATTTCTAGCTGCTTACTTTTCTCTCTTAGCTGTTTCCTTTTCCTGTCCAGGATCTAATCAAGATGTATACATTTACACACACACACACACACACACACACACACACACATGCCCTCATGCACACACACACACTCACGCGCACACACACAAGAAAGAGTGAGTAATGTTCCTTTAGTTCCTTTTAACCTAGAATGACTCCCACCTTTAACAAAGGCTACTAACTTTTAAGAGATTCCAGGCTTGTAGAATGTCCCACATTCTAGATTCATTCAAATTTTCCTCATGATTAAAATCAGGTTAAGTATTTTTGGCAAGAAAATGACATTGAAGGTGATGGGTAGTCTCTGCACCATGTCAGAGAGCAAACAATGTCACACTGTCCCTCTCTGAGTGACACTGAGGTTGAGCCTCAGGGGGAGACAGATACATCTTTTTATTGTGAAGGTGCATGTGTCCCCTTTTAAATTAGTAAATAATCTGTGGGTGATACGCTGGCTGGTTTTACGTCGACTTGACATAAGCTAGACTCATCTGAGAGGAGGGAACCTCAGTTGAGAAAATGCCGCCATAACACCCAGCTGTAAGGCATTTTCTTAATTAGTGATTGATTGCTAGGGGATGACCCCGCCCATTGTGGGTGGGGCCATCTCTGGGCATGGTCCCTGATCTATAAGAAAGCAGTCTGAGCAAGCCATGGGGAAGCAAGCCAGTAAGCAGCAGCCCTTCATGGCCTCTCCATCAGCTCCTGCCTCCAGTTCCCTGCCCTGTTTGAGTTCCTGTTCTAACTTCCTTCCTTGATGAACAGTGATGTGGAAGTATAAGCCAAACCATTCCTTTCTTCCCCAACTTGCTTTTTGGTTCAGGTATTTCATAGGAAATATAGAAACCCTAACTAAGATAGATCTGTTTTGTTTTGTTTTTTTCCCTTTGGGTTTTTGAGTCAGGGTCTTCTATGTGGCCCAGGTTGATCTTGAATTTAAGATTTTCCTGCCTCAGGTTCCCAAGTGCTGGGATTTTAGGTGTCTGCCACCATGCCCAGCCCTATTGCAATGTTTTGAAACAACTGAATATTCTTTTATTTAGTAATTCTTCATCTGATGGTCTTAGCACTTACTGTTAATTCTTTTCTCCCTTAATTGCACTGATATAGGAAAATGGTACTGGCATTTTAAGATCTACTTTATTTCTAATTAGGTGTGTGTGTGTGTGTGTGTGTGTGTGTGTGTGTGTGTTGTACACATGAGTACAGATGTCTGTGGAGGCCAGAGGTATTGTAGCCTCTGGAGCTGGAGTTATAGGTGGTTGTTAGCTGCCCAGTGCAAGTCCTGGGAACTGAACCTGGGTCCTCTGCAGGAGCAGTCAATGTTCTTAACCATTGAGGTGTCTCTCCGACCGCCAGAATCTTTGTTTTAATAAGCATTACATACAGTGTCTTAGGGTTTCTATTGCTGTGAAGAGACACAAGACCACAGCAACTCCTTTTTTAATTGATTTTTATTAAGCTCTACATTTTTCTCTGCTCCCCTCCCTGACTCTCCCCTCCCCTTTGACCCTTTCCCAAGGTCCCCATGCTCCCAGTTTACTCAGGAGATCTTGTCTTTTTCTACTTCCCATGTAGATTAGATCCATGTAAGTCTCTCTTAGGGTCCTCATTGTTGTCTAGATTCTCTGGGATTGTAATTTGTAAGCTGGTTTTCTTTGCTTTATGTTTCAAAACCACTTATGAGTGAGTACATATGATAATTGTCTTCCTGGGTCTGGGTTACCTCCCTAAATATGATGTTTTCTAGCTTCATTCATTTGCCTGCAAATTTCAAGATGTTGTTATTTTTCTGCTGTGTAGTACTCCATTGTGTAAATGTACCACATTCTCCTTATCCATTCTTTGGTCGAAGGGCATTTGGGTTGTTTCCAGGTTCAGGCTATGACAAACAAAGCTTCTATGAACATAGTTGAGCACATGTCCTTGTGGCATGATTGATTATCCTTTAGATATATACCCCAAAATGGTATTACTGGGTCTTGAGGAAGACTGTTTCCTAATTTTCTGAGAAATCACCATACTGATATCCAAAGGGACTGTACCAGTTTACACTCCCACCAGCAATGTAGGAGTGTTCCCTTTACCCTACAACCTCTCCAGCATAAGTTGTCATCAGTGTTTTTGATCTTGGCCTTTCTTACAGTTATAAGATGGAATCTCAAAGTTGTTTTGATTTGCATTTCTCTGATGACTAAGGATGTTGAGCATTTCCTTAAGTGTCTTTCAGCCATTTTAGATTCCTCAGTTGAGAGTTCTCTGTTTAGGTCTGTACTCAATTTTTTTTATTGGATTATTTGTTCTTTTGATGACCAGTTTCTTGAGTTCTTTGTTTATTTTGGAAATCATACCTCTGTCTGATGTGGGGTTGGTGAAGATTTTTTTCCATTCTGTAGGTTGTTGTTTTGTCTTGTTGACCATGTCCTTTGCTTTACAGAAGCTTTTCAGTTTCAGGAGGTCCCATTTATTAATTGTTTCTCTCAGTGTCTGTGCTACTGGGGTTATATTTAGGAAGTGGTCTCCTGTGCCAATGTGTTCAAGTGTACTTCCTACTTTCTCTTCTATGAGGTTCCGTGTGGCTGGCTTTATGTTGAGATCTTTGATCTATTTGGACATAAGTTTTGTGCATGGTGATAGATATGGATCTATATTCATTCTTCTACATGCTGATATCCAGTTATTTCAGCACCATTTGTTAAATATGCTTTTTCTTCCATTTGATATTTTTTCTTCTTTGTCAAAAATCAGGTGTTCGAAAGTGTGTGGATTGATATCTGGGTCTCCAATTCAGTTCCATTGGTCCTCCTGTCTGTTTTTATGCCAATACTATGCTGTTTTAAGTACTGTAGTGGTGCAGGAGAATTATCTGTATTCTGACAATCATGTATTTTAATAAAACGCTGATTGACCAGGTAGGAAGTATAGGTGGGTCAACCAAACAGGAAGTAGAGGCGGGGCGATGAGAACAGGAATATTCTGGGAAGCAGGAAGCTCCCTCTGCCATTCCTGCCCAGACTACCGAAGACGCAACATGTGAACTGTCACACTGAGAATGGTACTGAGCCGTGTGGCTAACGATAATGGGGTAACATAAGTTATAAGAGCTAATAAGTAGCCTGACCTAATGGGCCAATCAGCTTTATAATTTATAGAGATCTCTGTGTGATTGATTCTCTGAGGCTTGCTGGCTGTGGGGTACCAGGTGGGACAGAAACCCCAACAAGCCGGCCTTCATGTTACACTGTAGCTCTATAGTAGAGTTTGAAGTCAGGGATTGTGATGCATCCAGAAGTTCTTTTATTGTACAAGATTGTTTTGGCTATCTTGGGTTTTTTGCTTTTCCATATAAAGTTGAGTACCATTCTTTCAAGATCTTTGAAGACTTTTGCTGGGATTTTGATGGGCATTGCATTGAACCTGTAGATTGCTTTTGGTAAGATTGCCATTTTTACTATGTTAATTCTGCCTACCCAAGAGCATGGGAGATCTTTCCTTTTTCTGGTGTCTTTGATTTCTTTCTTCAAAGATTTAAAGTTCTTGTGATACAAGTCTTCCACTTGTTTGGTTAAAGTTACTCCAAGATATTTTATGCTTTTTGTGGCTATTGTGAAAGGTGATGTTTCTCTGATTTCTTTCTCAGCCCGTTTATCATGTGTACAGGAGGGCTACTGATTTTTTTTTTGAGTTAATCTTATACCCTGCTACATTACTGAAGGTGTTTATGAGTTGTAAACGTTCCTTGGTAGAATTTTTGGGGTCGCTTATGTAAACTATCATATCATCAGCAAATAGTGAGAGTTTGACTTCTTTTCTGATTTGTATCCCTTTGATCTCCTTTTGTTGTCTTATTGCTCTAGTTAGGACCTCAAGAACTATATTGAATAGAGATGGAGAGAGTGGACAACCTTGTTTTGTTCCTGATTTCAGTGGGATCGCTGAGAGTTTCTCTCCATTTAGTTTGATGTTGGCTGTTGGCTTGTTGTAGATTGCCTTTATTATGTTTACGTGTGTTTCTTGTATCCCTGCTCTCTCCAAGACCTTTATCATGAAGGGATGTTGTATTTTGTTGAAAGTTTTTTCAGCATCTAATGAGATGATCATGTGGTTTTTATTTTTCAGTTTGTTAATATGGTGGATTACATTGACAGATTTTTGTATGTTGAACCATCCCTGCATCCCTGGGATGAAGCCGACTTGATCATGTGGATGATGGTTCTGATGCGTTCTTGAATTCGATTTGCCAGTATTTTATTTAGTATTTTTGCATCAAAGTTCATGAGTGAGATTGATCTGTAATTCTCTTTCTTAGTAATGTCTTTCTGTGGTTTGGGTATCAGGGTAATTGTAGCCTCATAAAAAGAGTTTGGCAATGTTCCTTCTGTTTCTATTGTGTGGGACAATTTGAGGAGTATTGGTATTAGTTCTTCTTTGAAAATCTTGTAGAATTCTGAGCTGAAACCATCTGGTCCTGGACTTTTTTTGGTTGGGAGACTTTTGATGGCTGTTTCTATCTCTTCAGCAGTTATAGGTCTGTTAATTTGCTTTTCTGGTCTTGATTTAATTTTGGTAAGTGATATTTATCCACAAAAAAATTCCATTTCCTTTAAATTTTCCAATTTTGTGGAGTACAGGTTTTTGAAATATGACCTGATGATAGTTTGGATTTCCTCCATGTCTGTTGTTATGGCCCCCTTTTCATTTCTGATTTTGTTAATTTGGATATTCTCTCTCTGTCTTTTGGTTAGTTTGGATAAAGGTTTGTCTAGTTTGTTGATTTTTTTTCAACGAACCAACTCTTTGTCTCACCTGATTCTTTGTATTGTTTTCTTTGTTTCTATTTTGTTGATTTCAGCTCTTAATTTGATTATTTCCTGCCGGCTAGTTCTCTTGGGTAAGCTTGCTTCTTTTTGTTCTAAAGTTTTCAAATGTTCTGTTAATTCACTAGTGTGGGATTTTTCCAGCTTCTTTATGTAGGCAATTAGTTCTATGAACTTTCCTCTTAACACTTCTTTCATTGTGTCCCATAAATTTGGGTATGCTGTGTCGTCATTTTCATTGAATTTTAGGAAGTCTTTAATTTTTCCCTTTATTTCTTCCTTGACCTGTTGATGACTCAGGCGAGCATTGTTTAATTTCCATGTGTTTGTGGGCTTTTTGAAATCAGTATTACTGTTGAATTCTAGTTTTAAGCCATGGTGATCTGATAAGAGATATGGGGTTATTTCAATTTTTTTTTTTTGTATCTGTTGAGGCTTGTTTTGTTACCGAGTATGGACCACAGCAACTCTTAAAAAGGAAAACATTTAATTGGCGCTGGTTTACAGTAATAATACAATAATAGTCCATTATTGTCAGGTGGTAAGCGTGGTGGCATGCAGGCAGAGGTGGTGCTGGAGAAGGAGTTGGGAGTTCTACATCTTGATCTGAAGGCTGCAGGGAGAGATTGTCATACTAGGCCTAACATGAGCATATAAAACCCCAGATCCCACCTCCACAGTGACACACTTCCTCCAACAAAACCACACCTACTCCAACAAAGTCACACTTCCTAATAGTGCCACTCCTTATGGGACAAGCATTCACACACACACACACACACACACACACACACACACACACACACACCTAGAGGGCCATACCTATTCAAACCACTCCACATGGTTTTTTGCCTAAGGGAATGTGGGGGGCTCTGAAGTGTTGCTATCAAGGCACCAAAGATATTAGCTAAGATATGTTGTTTATTAGACTTGATTAAATGCATTTCCTTAGGCACTAAAGAAGGAGGGAGCATTGCTAAGGCCAGGCCTGCCTGCCCTCCCCTGAACCGTTCTGTGCTCAGCCAAGTGTGGGAGAAAAGGGACTCAGGCAGCTATATTGAACTCTGGCTCCTGAAGTGACATTACATTTGCAGCCTATCTGAGGTTTCTAAGATCTGTGTGTGGATTTAAAAACTCAGCACCCAGTGATTCTGATTGAGGTGGTCTGCAACACAGCCTGAGCACGGCCGTCTGAAACTGCCAGTTTGCGACACATCTGGACACATCTGTAGCCCCAGCATTGGGGAAGCTGAGGTGGGAGGATTGCAGGTTCAAGACTTACCTGGATTACATAACGAAAGCCTTTCTCCTTTTGTTTTTTATAGTGACTCCATAATATAGTCCTGCTTGTCTTGAACTTGCAGCAATCCTCCTGCTTCAGCTCCGAGTGCTGAGATTATAAGTGTGCGCGACCACACCTGGAAGAAACTTTATTTTTCCTCCCCCAGAAAAATAAAACAAACAAGCCTAGGGAAAAATACAAATAGCAGTTCACCTCGACCCTTGGTGACCACTGACTTACAGCATAGGTAGTGGCCGAATTAGCACTAGTGACCTAGGGATCCGGCCACACCACCTACAATCCGACTGTGTGGAAATGGCTTCAAGGAGCAGGCCCAAGGGGTAGAGGAAAGGTCACTTCCCTCAGAAGCACAAGGGCGTGGGAAACACACACACACACACACACACACACACACACACACACACACACACACGTATTGTGCAATTGGAGTTTTACAGAGCAGGAAATGGGCCTGGGGAAGAGGAAAGGACTGCCCAGCAGCTCCTGCCAAAGCAGGGGCACTGCAGGGATGCCTTTCTCCAACCCCCTCCATTGCTTCAGACCACGTGGCATCTGGACTTTCTATGCTTCTGTGGTTTTTTGGGCCTGGCCTGGGGCCAGGATCATCGCCAGTGTCATCAGCGTGAGGAACAGGAGCCTAGGCAGGCAGGCTCGGGTTAGGCTACCTCCTGGACTGGACTACGTATGTCAGAGTAAATAAACAGGCCAGGCCAGCACCTACCTTCTGGCTGGCACCGAGAGCTAGTGGATCAAATTACCTGTAGCGTGAATCCTTTTAGGGACTGGAATTAAGTCCTTTGGCAGATCCTGTGACCTCTAGGACTCACTTCGCATGAAAATAACCTGTTCACTACCCAAGTTATAATGAGGAATTTACATAACGTTGGGACTATACAATACCTTTGCTACCTCCAACTGACTCAGTTGTGGTTGCGCAAGAGAGCTAACACCATGTAGCTGCTAAGCTGCTAAGTCTTTATAAACAATCAGTGCTTCAGATTTTAGGTGTGGGAGACAATTCATTTGTTTTCAGTTCTTCAAACAGTTTCTGTAGCTTCTTACAACATGTGCTGGCCTTGAGCACTAATGCTCTATAAACAGTCCACAGAAGACCTTGGGATGAATGGCGAGGGTGCTCCAGCCTAGGGACAAAGAGAGCACTTTGGAGGACACCAGCATTCTGCATCCAGCTTTATTGAGTTCTGATTCACCTGCCATGTAATTCACCCATTTGAAGGATGTGATTGACTGACTTTTCAGTAAATCCCTGCAGTGTGGCCATCACAGCATCGGCTGAAGAACATTTGGTTCTTTCTTTATCGTTGTTTGTTTGTTTGTTTTTTCAAGATGTGCTTTTTTTTTTCTTTTTCTTTTTTCTGTGTAGCCCTGGCTGTCCTGGAACTCTTTCTGTAGACCAGGCTGGCCTTGAACTCAGAGATCTGCCTGCCTTTGCCTCCCAAATGGTTGAGATTAAAGGTGTGTGCCTCCATGTCTCAACTGCCCCCAGCTTGGACAAGCACCAGTCCATTTTCTTGTCTCAGTGAGTCTGTTTTGTTGTTTTCTTTCTTTTTGTATCGTCAGTCACGGTCTCACGTATCCCTGGCTGGCACTGAACTCACTGTGTAGCTGAGGATGAACTTGAACTTCTGATCCTTCTGCCTGCACCGCCTGAATGCCGGGGTTGCATCACGTCTGGTTTACGCGGTGCTGAGGCTCAAACCCAGGGCCATGTGTATGCCAGGCAGGCACTCTACCAAGTGAGCTGTCTCTAGCCAGAGTTTCTCTGTTCTGGACATCTTCAGCAGAATCATGTGGCATGTGACCTTGCACGTTTCTTTTTTCTTTTTATAGAGAAGTGTGCTTTCAAAAACGCACCTATGTCTTACCAATGTGGCGGCTCAGACTTGAGCGGAACAAAGGCAGTAACAATAGACATACCAACAATGGATGCGGAAAAGTCCATAAGGCCTCAACTCTACACAAAGAACTAAAGACCATTTAGAAATGCTGAAGTGGGGAGGCGGAGTATCTCCCCAGGGAGGAGCACACCAGTTTGGTTATACAATACCAAAGGGTCAGCCCTGAAAACAGACATACAAGCATCATACAGATTCAACAGGTTGTATTTATGTATTAGAACTATGTATGTATGTAGGAATAGATGGATATACATATATGGATGTAACCACAGTTAAAGAAAAAGAGGCCATGAATCTGAAAGAGAGAGCAAGAAGGAATACACTGGAGGGTTAGGAGGGAGGAAAGGGAAGGGGGAAATGATATAATTATAACATCAAAAGATAAGAGATAATTACTTACTTATGTAGTGCCATGTCCAACACTTTAGTCCCCAGCCTTTTAAGAAAAAATATTTAATTTTTTATTTACATAATCCTCTTATGTATACTTCAAGTGCAGGGATACAGGCGTGTATGTGCCCTGGGGGCCAGCAGAGGGCACTGGATCTCCTGGAGCTGGAGGCACAGGTGGTTGTGAGCCATTCAGTGTTCGTGACTGGAAATGGACGAGTGTCTTCTGGAAGAGCATTGAGTGCTCTTTACTGCTGAGCCATCTCTCTAGTCTAGTGGCTCTCGACCTTCCTGACACTGTGACCCTTTAATACAGTTCCTCATGCTGTGGTCACTCCTAACCATGAAATTATCTCACTGTTATCTCAGCACTGTCGTCTTCTACTGCTGTGAATTATAATGTAAAGATCTGATATGCAACCACCAAAGGGGTCATGGCCCACAGATTGAGAACCTCTGTTCTAGCACCTCTCCTCCCTTTAAAAAAATTTATTTTACATATGAATGTGTGCACGTGCATATATGTGTGTGCGGTGTGTGTGTGTGTGTGTGTGTGTGTGTGTGTGTGTGTGAAGAGAGTGTCAGGAGGCTTGGGAAGAGTGGAGGGAAGAGAAACTGAGGTTGGGATGTAATGTATAAGAAAAGAATAAATAAAATACATGCATGCATGCATACATACATACATAAACACATACACACATACATGCATGCATACATATATATATACACACATACATACATACATGCTTGCATACATACATATGTAAAATTGACCTGAGAACAGCTTTGATACAGAGTATAGGTAATGTGTGCACGTGCATATATGTGTGTACGGGGTGTGTGTGTGTGTGTGTGTGTGTGTGTGTGAAGAGAGTGTCAGGAGGCTTGGGAAGAGTGCAGGGAAGAGAAACTGAGGTTGGGATGTAATGTATAAGAAAAGAATAAATAAAATACATGCATGCATGCATACATACATACATACATAAACACATACACACATACATGCATGCATACATATATACATACACATACATACATACATGCTTGCATACATACATACATATGTAAAATTGACCTGAGAACAGCTTTGATACAGAGCACAGGTGCTACCCCTATGTACCTGCTACAGAAAAGGCACCTGGAGCCCAGAGGCTAATCTGCCAGTGACTGAGAGCAGCACTTCTGTGAGTTTGAAGTTTTTCTCTATACCAGTGACTTCCAACTAGGAAAGACTCTATACCCTCGCCTCCATCCCCAAGAATTTGTGGGTCCCTTGACTTGTTCCTTGAATGCTGGAGTCTGAACACCAGTCCTTGTCATTGCGCATCAAGTGCTCCCGACTGCTGAGCCATCTCTCCACTTCCCATTTTATCTATTTTGATTCTAAGATACTATTGCATTGTAAAGGTAGATCATATTTTATTAGCTAGCAGTCATGGGATGGGCTTTTGCTTTTGTACTGCTTGTTGGCTGTCATGGATAAAGATAACATGAATTTTTGTCAATATTAGTGATGAAGTTTACTTCATTTCTCTCCGCTCACACATGAGTGGACTCCATGGACTATCTACCAGCATGGCGAAGCTTTTCTCTTTTTTTGGAGGCAGGCGTTCAGGTAGCCCAGACTGGCTTCTGATTTCACTGATTTCTGTGGAAGATGACCTTCACTCATGATTCTCCTGCCTCCATCCCTCAAATGCTGAGATTCTAAGCATGTGGCACCACATGCTGCCTCTTTGCCCTATTTTTAATAGAGTTCTTTTTATTATTGAGCTCTATGAGTTCCTTATATATAATAGATAAAACTCCCTTATCTGATATAGATACAAATATTCCTTCCCATTCTGTAGGTCATTTTTGGTTCACTTAAGATTGTAATAATAAGGATGGAGAGATAGCTCAGAGGTTGAGAACCCCAGCTGCTCTTCCAGAGGTCCCGGGTTCAATTCGTAGCAACCACATGGTGGTTCACCGCCATCTATAATGTGTTCTGGTGCCCTCTTCTGGCATACAGACATACATGCAGGCAGAACACTGCACATATAATAAATAAATAAATCTTAAAAAAAAGATTGTCATAACAAAACATCACAGACTGGTGGCTTCAACAACAGAGATTTATTTTTCTTGGTTCTGTAGGCTGCAATCTGAGATGAAAGTTGGTGGGTTTGGAAGCCAAAAGCAGTGGTGCATGCCTGTACCCTAGCATGTGACAATCAGGAAGGAGGACCAGGCATTCAAGACTAGCCTTGACCAGGAAGCATGTCAGGGCATCCCGAGCTAGAGAGTAAAACTGTGTCTCAAAAACTCCAGAAGCAGGGCCAGGAGGCGGTGGCCCATGGCTTGAATCCCAGTACTTGGGAGGCAGAGGCAGATGGATCTCTGAGTTCAAGGCCAGCCTGGTCTACAGAGTGAGTTCCAGGAAAGCAAAGCTACACACAGAAACCCTGTCTTGAAAACAAAGCAAAAACTCCAGAAGCAAGTAAGTTGGTTTTAGAGCTTCAGCTTTTCCGTTTGAGTCTATTCCATTTTGGGTTCTGCCTGTGGTATGAGGTAGGGGTCAGCCTCATTCTTTGGCATGTGGCTCTCCAGCTTTCTCAGCACCATTTCCTGAAGACCGTTCCTTCCTCATGAAGCCGCCTTGACACTCTTGTTGAAAAGGGGGCTGGCTGCAGATGCAAGGACTTAACATCTGGATTCTCAGTTTTGCCCCATTCATCTGTATGTTTGTCCTTAAAGCTTTGCCATTTTGTCCTGATTGCTGTAGCTTGCTGCTAAGTTTAAAATGAGAAAGCAAGAGTCCGGGGCAGTATACTTTCCCTTTGGTGTCTAGCACCATGAGAGGTGTGAACGAACCATATCACCACTGAGATTTGGTGCCCCCTGGCCCTGGTAAAGACTTCATCTCTGGGGCACAGGCTCTAAGTTCAATGTATGCCTAGAGAGATGGTTTCTTTGTCCATTCAGCCCCCAGCTCTTCATTATAAATCAATGGAAACATCCTACAGAGAACAATGGCCCCCATTGGTTATTTTAAACATCACTCTAAGTCTTCCCCACCTGCTCTACCGTCACTAATTGTACCAGAAACAGTAACATTCACAGTTGGATTATTAATGAACCAAGGGGGAACCCCAGGCAAAATGAAAGGGGACTTTAGACTTGGGAAGGCTTGGGACAACCCAACCTGTGATAGGTTTTGTTGTTGTCGATTTTGAGACAAGGTTTCATGTATCACAGGCTGGCCTCAAATTCATATGTATTGCCCGGAGTGCTGAAATTACATGCGTTTGCTACCGCACTTGACAGATGTGGTGCCAGGGGCTGAACCTCGAGTTTTGGGGCCTGTAAGGCAAGCACCACCCACTGAGCTACATCCCCAAACCAACCCACAGGTTTACTCCTCCAAGAAAAGTAACCGAGTTTGTTCAGCAAACAGGAAATCAGGGGCTGGGTGTGGTGGTTTTTAATCCCAGCACTCAGGAGGCAGAGGCAGATGAATCTCTGAATGGAAGGCCAGCCTGGTCCACACATGAATGAGCTCCAGGTCAGCTAGGGCTGTATAGTGAGACCCTGTCTTAAAAGAAGATAAAAAGGAAATCAGCATACTTAGGGCATGTTTCTGGGGTCCTGAGTTCTGGCCCGAGTGCTGCAAACAGGTTTCCCAAAGATCGTTGAGATCCTAAACTATGATTCTTGTCTGCTTCCCCAGTGTCTTAGCTCTGGGGTGCTTCTGGCTCTAGTCTGGAGGCTGGGAAAGTGCAGGAAACAAAGTCTATTGTGGAGAAGAGAACCCCATTGTTCTAAAGTCTGTGTTCAGGGAATGTGGGCTTCAGAGAATGTTTGGGATGGGGTTTTTCTCTTTGTCGACTTTCTCTCCTCTCCCTGGGGTGGGGGAACAATTTAAAGGAGCAACTTTGAAAATGAACTTAGACACAGTTAAACCCATTGCCCTCAAGGGAAGGCACACACTACAGGGCCTTTTGTACAGAAGCCGCTTCCGTTACATGTCAGAAGCTCAGGGTGTTTGGGGCTTCTTCTTAGTGTGAAACCTCAAGGAAGTCGGTTGGTCTAGATCCTCTGCATCTGAGCCGGTGGCAGACATCAGCCTAAGCATGACCACTTCCTTCCTCCTTCGCTTCACCTCCCCTCTTTCCAGCTGGAAGAAGCAACCTGAGTCCACGTCACAGGCCATTGCCTGTTGCTTTTTTTTTTTTTTTTTTTCAGCTGGAAGACTATCCATATAGCCCTGTCCCCTAGACAAGGCCTGGCCTGGCTCCAGGTATTTGGGGAGCTTTCTGACTCAAGTTGACCAGGAGGGCCTTAAGGTGAGAAATTTTCGGGCACTGGTCCCATCTTGTGAGACCCTAGGTAGATTACTACCCCTCTCTTGGCCTCACTAGATATAGCTGTCAAATGGGAACAGAGACGCCGTCCGGGCTTCTCCCTGTCAGTATTGAAGGTTAGGGGTGGGGCAGAGTCCAGGAGAACTATTTCGAAGCCTGGCTGTGTCTCAACAGCTTCCAATTTCCTGTAGCTCAGAAATGGGGTCCTTATCCCGAGGGCTCTAAGATCTAGATCTGGTTGGGCGCGCGCTCTCGCGCGCGCGCGCACGGTGGCAAGCCCCTTGGGGCTGCGCCCGCCCAGCCCTTTCCTTGGAGCTTAGGCCCCGCCTTAGGGGAGGAGCCAAGAGGCGGCGCGGTGGCTCGCGACCCAGCAGAGCTGGCTCTGTCGCCGCACCACCAGCTGCGGCTCTGGGACCTGCAAACCAGCCGGGGCCGGGAGCCGCCCGGGGCAGGGCTCGAGAGAGCGGGTAAGTAGAAAGGCGCTATGTTCCTTTGCGCTCTGCGGGGCGGGCGGGCAGGTGGTCTCGGCCTCTGTCAGTCTGGCTGGCGGAGAGAGGCGCCTTGACCAAAGGCGGGTGGCTTAAGATAATTGGGGTGGTGGGATGTGCTGGAAAGGCGGGTACCGCGGGTGCGGGGCCTGAGAGTTGGGCCACAGTGGGGACATTCTCCCATGTCTCGTTCTCGAATGTCTCGTTCTCGGCTGGTGTAGGGGGTGCATTGGCAGGTTGTTGGTTGGAGCTGTGATGGCTGGTTCTTAGGGGCGATGTGAGGTTCGTGGTCTGTCTGGGCTACCGTCTGCCTGGGGTTACAAGGCTGAGTGGCTGAGCCATAGAACACCAGACGCCCAGGACGCGCGGTCTACGAGTCGGGCATGGGGGCGCCGCCCCCTCGCGTGGCGGCGCTTGGTCTGGGCAGGCAACGGCAGCGCGCAGGGAGTGGAAAAAGTCCCGGGGGCAGGCGTCCCGGCGGGCAAACCTGACCCAATGCGGGATCCCCACCCCTAGAACGCGGCGGTCAGTTCGGCAGCCCCCGGCGTGGTGGTTCCCAGAAGGGATGCGCCGGGCCTCTCGGTCGGCGGGCCGGCGTGGGTGAGAGTTGCGGGTCGCCCGCTCCCGGAGCGCTCCACTCCTCTCGAGTCCCGCGCATCTGCTGCCCCAGGGAGTAGCGCCCCCGAACGCTCTGGACGCTCAGAAACGGCGCAGCCCTACCCCAGAGGTCGACTGAGGGGGTCTCCCACAAGGTCACACGGAGCGCCCAGATCGCCCCGGGTGGGAACGAGGAGCGGGAGATGCTCCTACCCGCCTTCGTGGCGGATGCGGATTCTCTTTCTCTGCGCTCTTCTCCCAGCCCAACCTCCTCTTTACGGAAGATGCTGCTGATGCAGCTCCCAGTCCCGGGCGGATAATCCGGTCTAGGTGAGCTGTGACTCCGGTCCTCCGGGCAAGCCAGCGGGGCGCTGCCACCACAGCCGGGCCTGGAAGCCCATGCTCCCTGGAACCTGGAGAGCGGAGGAACAGAGATGCGGCTACACAGCGCTTCCCAGAACCGAAAGCTGGTGCTTGCGCGCCCATGTGATTACACTGTTCATAAAGGGCTCCTGTTCTTGCTGTCAGAAGCGCCCACCAGCTCCCCGGCGGTCGGGAGCACCAGGTGCGGCCTGTGAATCGCCCTCTGTGGAGGACCCAGAGCCCGACAGTGCCAGGCGCCGTTTCCCTGCAGGCTCTATGGGGAAGGGACTGGCGGTAGCCCCGGGCCCTCGGGGGTGCTGTAGGGGGGACTTCCATTTGTGCCCTATCTTGTGAAACAACCTCCGTGGGGAATGAGTTCTTCTTTCAGACTGAGCTCAGCCCAGCTCAGCTAGAGACTAGCTGTCTGCCTGCGGGCGGGCCCTGCACTCGGTTCCCCATCAACACCGATCTGTAAGAAGTGGGGCGAATGGTCGCGATAGGGTAACCAAGAGGCCTCGAGTGACGCTCTTGGTGCAGTGGAGCATCATGGATGACCCTACTAGGCAAACACGCCTTCAGTAAGGGTTTGAGCGGGGCGTGTCCCCTAGCCAGGTGCAGAAGTGGAGCCCTGGTGGGTGGTTCTGCAGGGGCTGGGGTGGGGGTGGGGTTCCACTTTTCCTCCCTCAGTTATGTCACAAAGAACCAGCTTGCAGGAGGCGGTGGGGACCGGTGACTCCTTCCAGCGAGCTGCCTGCTTGCAAGGCCTTTCCCACACACATTCCCACCACCTTCTCTCCCACCTGTCACCCAAATCTCATCTTCTCTGCCCCAGTCGCTGGGATGCTGTGGGCAAGATGCCAACTAGACTGTCAACTGTCTCCCCTAACAGTCTCTCCCCGACCACTCCGGTTCTTCTCAGCCTTTGGAATGGCTTCCTTTCGGAAGATTTCCTGGTTTCTAGCTGACCCTCATTTGTAGCTCAGGTGGCAGAGGCTTCCTGGGAAGTCCCCTTGTGATGGGATGTTTCCTGTTCTAGAAGTACCAGGTGAGCAAGGCCAGTGTTTGGTGCCCACACAGACTTTGCCCTTCGTGTTCATGGAGCCAGGGAGCCAGAGGAGCAGAGGTTAAATTCTAATCTTGCTGTTCTGTGTTTTCATGAGCCCCAGTTCCAGGGCCAGGGAGGAGAAGCTGAGGCAGGGAATTGGTTTCCTGTGGGGCTCCTTTGAGCTAACCACCCATCCTGTCTGGTGAAAACCCAATTCTAAAGCCTCAGAGAACTCGCGCTGACCAACGGCAACTGAGCAAACTTGGGCCAGCAGATTGCAAAAGGCAGCCTGGATTCAAGGGCTGGTTTTGAACTCACGACAACCTCTGTTGTTGACCTTGCCTCTTCTCCCACCCTAGCACCCTGTGCTCCCAGCCTCCAGGGGGCTTGTAGCAATTGCAGACAGTGGGTCCCAACTGACACCCCCCCCCCCCCCGTCCCAGACCGGGACAGCCCTTGTCTCAACACATCTTAGAGATCAACCCTGGGGGAGGAGGAAGCATGCATAAATGTATCACAGAAAGCGATCAAAGTGTGAAAGTATCACAACATCGAGGAAGCTGTATGAGTCTAGTTGAAACAACAGCTCTATGCTTAAAAGCCTTGGGATTCTGTGTAAAGCTCTCTCCACCCCCCCCCCCCACTCCCTGGTAATAAGAATCCCATAATTGTCATCTTCATGGGAGCTCCAGGGACTGTGTGAGATAAGAGAACATAGAAGGACTTCGTGGAGTACTGGTAGGCACGCAAGAAGTGACTCTGCCACCAGCACCTCTGTTTCTTCCTTTCCTTGGGCTCTCATGGATCCTGCCTCCTTCCCTGCTATAGGGAAATAGCACCTTTCTGTCCACAGTTCTTGGAATAGAGAAAGCCTCCTCCTGTCTCCTGGGAAGTGGGCGCTGTCCTGGGAATTAGGCTTTTGCATGACCCCTTCCCCAGGGTTCCTCGTCCATACCTTGTTCTTAGCAAAGGGTTTCCATAATCAAGACAGCTCTGGGGGTTCTCATCTCAGGGGAGAGGCAGGCTTGCAGACAGAGGGCCTGGTGGGGTCAGAGCTTCCATAGGAAGAAGTGGGGACTGAGGGCAAGTTTGAGTCCTCACCCTGTGTCTGTCAGTGGGTGCCCATAGACTCCTTATATCTTATGCAGGTAAACTGCCTGCTAAAGGCGGTGGAGCGAGCAGAAAAGAGATACTGTGGGTAAAGCCTTAGCTCGGGGCTATCCCTGCATGAATAAGTGTTCACAGATGTTAGTTACTATTATTATTAGTCTATTATTGCCAATAACAGGTGGGCTGGATTTACTATGGGAGCACATTTGATCTCTTCAGTGGCAATTTTCCAGGCGGTGGGTAATGGAGGGGTGGGTACCAATGCACGGAGAACTGTGTGTGTTAGATAGAGCGTACAGGCTGGAAAGCTCTGGATGGCTTTGGCGAGCCGTGGGTGGGGGTTGGGACTGGAGCCCAGTCAACAGAATGTGAGGCAGGTCTTGGTAGGAAGACCAGGGAAGGAGTCAGAGGTCATCCTGCCAGGGGCTGTGCCTGGTTAAATGCTCACTGACCCGAAGCAGCACTCCACAGCCTTGTCAGGTGGAGGCTCTCTGCAAAAGGTTGCCTGATTGTAGTATCCAAGGAAGATCAGGATTAATTTCTGCATGGGAGGAAGGGTTGGGCTGGGCTTTGGTATGGAAGCATTCTCCTTTCTATTCCTTTTGGGTCCCTTATGGAAAGCACAGAGCTGACCTTCTCTGGCCTGACATGTGCCCCCATGCCATAGTCTTCAAAGATGCTGTGAGCCAGCAGGGCATGGTGGGATATGTATGTAATCTCAGCACTCAGGAGGTTGAGGCAGAAGGAGAGAAAATTCAGGGACAGCCTGAATTTGTGAGACCCCGAAGGAAAAAAAAGAATGTCATGCACTCTCCTATATGGTCTTTGTAAATATCTAAATTGACTGCACAGAGCCTAATTTCTCTGTCTTTGTGTGCCCCTTGGTGCCGGACAGTAGGCCCCTTATGGTTGGTCACCATAGGTACCTGCCCTGGCTTTTGGGAAATTTCTGGGTGCAGGTGACTGTGGGGGGATGTGTTCCTGGATATCTCAGGATAGTCATTCCACTGGAGTCCCACAAACGTGCCTTGACTAGGGCAGCTTGTAGTTTGATTGATGGGGCAGGTGGTGACCAAGTCCCAAGGTGGCCCCAGGGAGGAATGAGTCTGTTAGGATGACTGCCCAGAATATCATGTGATCCTGCCTATAGACAGAAGACATCCAAACAAACACTTAACTGTTCCTTTCCCGTGGATGATAGAGTTTAGAGTTTGAATTACATGATTCTGCTTTCCACTAGTTTTTGGACCTTGGGCAATGGTTCTGTTTCCTTGCACTCCGATATCTTCATCTGGAAATACAGATCACATATACTGTATACACAACACACATATAAGGAATTCTGAGTTCTTCTAAGGATTTTAATCCTATGCAAAGTGAAGGGCTTCCAAGCTTTTTGCAGGGAGTCTCACTATGTGAGGCTAGCTTTGAGCTCTCCATCCTCCTAGCTCAGCCTGAGTGCTGGGGGTTGTATAGGGGTGTATCCCTAAGCCTTGTGTGCCTTCTTAAAGCTGGATATGATATTGGTATAATCTCTACTAAATTTTCTTCCATGACTTTGTCTGTAACCATACTTATAGTATATAATGATCATTATTATTTTAGTCTTCTTTTTAAATTATTTAAAATTTTTCCTTTTTGGATTTATTTACTTGATTTTGTGTGTATGAGTGTTTTGCCTGTGTATATGTCTGCACCATGTGCATGTCTGGTGCTAGTAGAAGTCAGAAGTGGGTGTCGGATTCCTGAGAACTGGAGTTACAGACACTTGTGAGCCCCCAGGTGGGTGATGGGAATCAAACCTGGATCCTCTTCAGGAGCAGACAAGCCACCTCTCCAGCCCCTAGCCTTCTGCTTTAGCCACTAGATCTGTAGGCATCGCAGGAGGGTCTTGGCCAGTGTCTAGAGATGTCTTTGTTTGTCAGGGCCAGCTAGGAGAGAAGCAAGAAGGGGAGTAGCTGACATCTCGTGCATAGAGCCTAGGAAGGCCTAGAATGGCTCCCAGATGTTAATAGTGTCAAGGCTGAGATTGGCTACACTAGACCTATGTCCTCCGAGGTCGGTGACTGTATCTGATTCATTCAGCTGTGTCCCCAGGTGCCCAGTGTGATGCTCAGAGCCTGGGAGACAATCCATATGCATTAGAGGAATGAATGAAGACTTGGAAGGCCTCACACATCCTGGAGTCCCGGGGGCTTGGCTTACAGGACGTTTTGAATGGGCAGGAGCGATTTAGATGAGCCTGCATGATGAACAGCCGCTCGGTCCTTCAGCCCAAAGGCTGTCAGACTGCTCAAGCTATTTCCCCTTGCGCAGGTGCATGGGGGCCTGAATTAACACAGCCTCATGGCTGTGTTACTGCTGCAGTTGCTTGTGCCAGACACAAGGCCCATCTTGATTCTCGAGTGGGCTGGGAAAAGGGGGCCATAGGTGCTAACAAGAAACGCCCTGTCAGCTGAGCCCTGGGATCTGCCAGGCTGGGGCGCAGCTGCTGTTAGCTTCCTGTTTTTCCCCTTTCTGGTGGAATGAAGGAAACCCACTGAATGGCTGTTTTTCCACTGACATTTACAGCAATGTGATAGGCCTTGGATTAATGAGGTCAAGCGACAGTGTGAAACCTGCCAGATAACTTGAAGCCTGGCCAGCAGGAAGACACGCTCGTTGTCTTTGGGCTGTTTGATGTTTCTGGATGGTTTTGGGCAGGAAGCAGGGGTTATGGCTGCTCAAAAGAAGGACACATTTTATGGGCTGCAACTGTAGAGCCTGACATTGTCTCTTTTTCTAATTTATTGGGAAGGCTTATTTTAATGTGGGCTTCGAAATAACCAGCTTGCTAAAGCAAAGGTTCACTTTGAGTCACACAGGTTGCTGAGTGGAAACCTGGACCATAGAGAGGATCCCCCTCCAGCCCCTTCTTGCCTCAAGTAGAAGCTAGAACTTAATTTAGGTAGGGGGAGGGTTGCCGGGTGTATGCCTCACACTGATTGGGTTAGGGTTAGAGTCTAGATTCTGACTTGGCAGAGCTCAGGCTTCAGGAGCTGTGTCTAACGGGCTCCTGGGAAGGGGTGTGTGTGCCTCACTACCGGTTTGCAAACGTTCCTGAGTAGCAAGCATCTGGGGAACCCCAAGTCTACAGGTGAGGGTTCCTGGTGCGGATCACTCAAGCACAAAAGACAGTTTAGCCTGGGCCTGTCTGCACAGCCATCTGCTCTGCTGGCTGCTTTCAGAGTCACAGATGTTAAGTATGCCCAGGCCTGGGACCAGATGCAAGTGACAGGATGCCTGGGCTCAGGGAACAGCTCAAGTGGCCAGAACTGGTGTGGTTGAGTTTACAGTGCTTCCGACAGCACTTGTCTAGGGATGTACCATTCCTGGGCCATCTGGTCACCTGGGGGTTTCAAAAACACAGATCCCTGGGCTCCGGCCCATCCCACCCGTGTCACCAGCAGTCCAGATGGGCCCCTGGGAATCTGTATGTTTCAAAATAGGCCTGGAGATTCTGAGTCACAGCTGGAGAGGGAGCAGGGGTACCCAGTAGGGCTTGGATCTGGGAGCAAGGCTGCATACAGCCCAGTGGCACCTGGCTAAAAGGGGTGCCCAAGTCCAAGTCCAGCCTGTGCTTGCTCCCAAGCACTGTGCCCTGCAGGGTTGCCTCTGCCTAGAGGGAGGGACACCTGTTTCTTAATTGATCATGAACATGTGGTTCTTATGAGCTTGCCTCTAACTCTTTAGTCCTCCATCGGCTCTAAGTGGTAGCAGTATTAGCAGCCCTGACTCTACTGCTCAGGAAAGTGAAGCCAGAGAGGGTCAATGACAACCCCAAGGTCACACTAACAGATAAGTGGGAAAGTGGATTTGAACCTAGTCCATCTGGCTTCAAAGCCCTTGTCCTTCATTGCCACATGTGCTGACTTTAAAAATCTCTCTCTCTCTCTCTCTCTCTCTCTCTCTCTCTCTCTCTCTCTGTGTGTGTGTGTGTGTAGACAGACAGAGAGAGAGAGAGGGATGAAGGGAGGGAGAGAGGGAAGGAGAGAAAGAGAGAGAGAGAGAGAGAGAGAGAGAGAGAGAGAGAATATGGAGGTCAGAGACAACCTCAGGTGTCTGTCGTCACCTTGCACCTTGTTGGAGACTGGATCTCTCTCTCTCTCTCTCTCTCTCTCTCTCTCTCTCTCTCTCTCTGCCAATGTGTGCTCCGGGCTAGCTGGCTGAGAAGCCTCTGAAGATTCTCTTGTCTAGTCTCTGGCTAGGATGGTAGAATTCCAGACACTTGATCCTGTGTACATCTTCCAATGGGTTCTGGGGATCTAAACTCTGTTTCTCACACTGACACGGCAAATACTGTACCCGCTGAGCCAAGTCCCCAGCTCCTACTCTCAGGTTTTTGTTGTGTAAAGATGCTTTCTTCTCTCTGTGAGGTCATCCCACTCCAGGTGAGTGTCTTCTAGTCTTTCTTCACACAGAGGAAGCTAGCAGTGACCTTGGCTGGCCTTGGTGGCACACCTGCCTCCACCACCTACTGTGATCTTGAGCACGTTGCTTGTTTGTCTTGGATGGCTGAGCCTCAGTTTCCCTATGTGTAAAGAAAGCTTAGCACTAATATGTGAGGCAATGATTAAATCCCGAGTCTGCCCAACAACAGAATGTGTGGATAAATAAATTATTATTCCTGCATTCTGTGCATCCTGGATGGCTGTCGAGCAGAGGGACAGGGAGCTGAGCACTGTGTTGTTATGTCCCAGGGACTGGGTTATTCACAGTCTTCACCAGGATGCTGGATGTCTGTGGCTTCCTTCAACACCCATAGCCCCTGTGCCCATGATTCTTGTACTGTCGAGGCCCCAGGGTCTGTGGCAGCCCATTGAGCCCCTCAGTTCAGTGTCCCCATCAGAGCTGGCTCTGTTTCTTGTCATCCAGTTGCAAGTAGAAGCAGCTCATGCCAGCGCACACTATCTCCAGCACCCCTGGCCAGTCTTGGTTGCTTTCTAGAATCACTAACATCCTCAGCCATCCTGTGGACAGGACAGAGAGTAAATGTCGCGTGATGGACACAGTGTCTTGCCTTGTGATGAAATAGGAATGATTTTCACCAAGTTTCCATTTGATTTTTTTCCCTTGACGTATAATATTAAATTTTTTCTTATTGCTGTGTTTTATGCTTTTTAATTATGGAAAGGATACAAGCACAGCATAAAAACCCCAACACTACAGAGATGTGGAAAATGTAAAGTAAAATTTTTCCACTGCCCTCCCTAGACTCTCATTTCCTTCTCTGGGAGAAATCCTCAGGTACCTAGCTTTCTGTACATTTTTGATGCACACTCAAACTCATATTAATTTACATGTTTATCTTTTTTTCTTCTCCACACATCTAGGCAACACTCCTCTGAGATTTTCTTTTTCAACTTACTTGTCTGAGCACACGCCCAACACATAAATGTATGTCTGGGTCTTTAAGGTTAGGAGGAATCTCACTGATGAAAATCCACCCTCATTTATTTTGTTGTTCCTTGTTCATGGTTAAAATTTCTTTTAGGGACCGGAGAGATAGAGCTCATTGGGTAAGAATGCATACTGTTCTTGAGGACCTGGGTTCGATTCCCAGCATCCACATGTTGGCTCACAACTTCTAGCTCCAAGGGACTGGGCTCCCTGACTCCCCTGGTACTGCCCACACTCGGCACACATTCATACAGACAGACAGGCATGAATACACATAAATCTTTAAAAACTGCTTTTTGTTCTTTTCCTGCAGCAAGAGAATAATGTGCCACCTTGGCTTCTACAGGTTTTGTTTTTGCGCACCACTCCGAGTTCACCCAGAACCAAATGTTGCAGCAAGAACTGGGCCAGCTCTCGCTGACTGTTTTTCTCTGGTGTGGATGCTGCCTTTACCTTCTCCCACATGGATCCAAAGTGCTTTACTTCTTTATAGGTACCAGCCGAGGAGTGCCCGGGGCCAGGGGTCTTTGGCATTTCCCCCCAGATTTTGGAATATTTTCAGATACGCACTGGCATGCCTTACAGATGGGATCCAAGTCCAAACCTGATCTCATTTGTCATCTCCTCCTCTCTCTCTTCCTCCTTTCTTTCCCTCCCCCTCTTTCTTTCTCTTCTGCACTAGAATTGACTCTAGGGCTCATGAACATAGGCAAGCACTTACCACTGAGCTATACCTACCTCCCCTTTAATGGAGCTTGGCAGCAAACGCTTTACCCACTGAGCCGTCTTCTCAGCGCACCCCCCCAGCACCCCTTTGACATCTTTTTATTTTGTCACAGTGTTTTGATAAGTAGCCTAGATGGTTTTAAACTTGCGGTTCTTCTGCCTCAGCCTCCTGAGTAGTTGGGAGGACAGGCCTGTGCCATGGTGCCTGGCTTCACGTTTGTTTGTCTTTTACTTTACACTATGATACAAAGCCGGAAGGTAATGTATTATAATACTGTTAGTGCGCTGGGTTTGACCGTAGCCTGTCGAGGGTAAAACTATCCATATATGGTTTCATGGCAGATCTCAAAAAGCTTTGGATCTTGGAGCAGTTTGGATTTTGAATATTTGGTTGCTCAACCTGTAAAATAACCTGGGCCAGGTTTTTGCAGTGATTTAGATTTTTTTTTTGACCATTGAATGATGCCTTTATATAAAAATTGTTAACTTCATTCTGCTTGGCCTTATGCTTCGGATTAAATATAAAATTAAATTAAGCCAGCGTCTGCCCTTAGGTTGATCTCATCCACGGCGGGCGGAAGTGGTCGAGTAAAGCAAGAGCATAACAGTGTGGTTCAGGCTGCACCACAGGTTGGCATGTGCCAAGCCAACCGCTGTTCATCAACCCCGAGCTTCATGGTTGGCACAGGTGAGCTCATCAGACATGGCATGGACCGTGTCCGGAATGAGGTGAATGATACTCTCACCCCATTCAAAACAGCTTGAAGCCAGGTATAGTGGTGTGTGCCTGGATAATGCCAGCACTTGAGAAGGATCATGAGTTCAAGGCCAGCCTGGGCTATCTACCATGACTCTGTGTCTAGCTCCCTGGGAAATAGGGAAGGGATGAGGGTCTGGGGACTCTCGATGAGAATCAAAAAAATGTTGCAGCTACCAGGGGAGCCACAGAAGAGGCAGGGAGTTGGGAAGGGACAATTCCAAACTAGGCTTTTTGGTGGTTTCCATGTTGACTAAAAGGGTTCATTTGAGGAAGTATTTGCAGGTAAATCTGAAGCCTGCAATGGTTTCTTAGCCCTCCCATGTAGGGGAAGTCATATGCTAGCCCAGAAAGACCCAGCTCAAGGAAGCAGAGGGCTATCTTTCAAAACTCACACTCTGGGCGGTCACGAAGGTTGGATGTGGGTGATAGGCTTGGCTGGGGTGCATCAGACGCACAGAGTGCTTTTCAGTGAGGTAGCGAGCAGCAGAGACCTCCCTGGGGCTTGTGAAGCAGCCTCCTGTGCAAAAAGGAAGAGGCCTGTCTAGCTGGGGGCTCTCACCCACTCACCGGCAGCAACGCTGGCCCTAGACATTTCCCTGTTCCAGGCATCTATTTACTCCCCTGGGACAATTCAAGGCAGTGAGCAGTGGAGGACGTCAGCTGGAAAGGGACCCATTTGCTGTTTTATGGTGCTGCCTGGCTCACGAGGCGGAGCTCACGGTGAAGCGCCGAGACTGAGGAGAAGATGAAGGTCCCAGTTCCAAGTCCTGCAGCCAAACCCCGGCTGCAGAGGCGGCTTGAGCAGTGGTTATGAATGAAAGTTTTGGCTCGGAGAGGTGGCACACACCTTTAATGCTAGCACTTGGTAGGCAGAGACAGTAGATTTCTATGAACTGAAGGCCAGCCTTGTCTACCTGG